>NC_138026.1:1035655-1635655 GCF_964106645.2 Podarcis pityusensis | reverse complement strand
AAGCCAGAGTCTCCCATTACATCTGAATTTGGGAATGATAGCTTAATCCCAGCTGAAGAAAGAAAACAATGAGGTGGGCTGCTATGTGTAAAATGAAGAAGTCATTTGCGATGCAACCAGCCCTGGTTCAGCTGCCAAAGAATGAGACAGTGGGAATGAGGAACAGGATCCTTCAGGCATCCAGGTGAATCTCAGTTAACTAACCAGAATGAGAAGCCAGGCTTATTATTCTGGTTGCTAACTGTCATTAAGACAGACTTCCTTGGTTCAGATAAAATTAGGAGCTCTGGTTTAACATAACCTGGGACTGAAGTTCCAAGGCAATGCAGAAAGGGAAAGGGGGACTGCCGTGGAGCCGGGCAAGGCAAGGATGTTTGGCCCTAATATTTGTCCCGGACTGGAATTATGGAAGGATACTAACAGTTAACCGTATTAAGAAATTAATGATTATTTGAAGAGTAATCACATTAATATCAGATAAATGCTTCTGATGGAAGCATCTTAGTCATTTATTTGCATTTGATGAGTAATTGCTGATGAAACCTTGACAGGAGTGCAAATTCAGTTGTTTCAGTGTTACACCAACTGCCGCCTTCTTCATGTTTCCCTCTGATTAACAATGGAGAAATATTGGGGGTCTCTTCTGTTCTTGAACTATATGGAATTTGCCTGCGCATGTTGAAGACTGTTTTCACCTTGTATCAGAGAAGCTTCCTGTCTTTTTCATTCATCTTTGCTAAATTTGCTGTTCTTGAAAAAGGCCCTTTTCTCATTTGCAACTGCTAGCACTTAGTGAGTTTGAAAGCATTTTGTCCTTTGTGAAACACTGACAAGTTTCTACATCTGGATTTAATTTGGTTCTTCCCGTTTGGAAGTCTGCAACACTGTGCTGATATACCTTTGAAACAGGAAATTTCCAAACAGGCAGACAATATTTAAGCGCAGCAAAAGGAACAGATTTGTGCCTAAATTTGCCCATCAGCACAACATATGAATGCTTAGCAAGCAGCAAACATTTCAGTAGCAAGTACATTCATGTATGAAATTTTGCTAGTGCACGTAGGTCCCATTATCCAAGCACTTGTAGGAAAATTCACTTATCCAAACACAAGGAATTAGCACCCAAGTCTCGCTACACACACCACAGATTCAGATATCCAAACAGCTGGATCTGTGTGTAAACAAATAAGCTGGCTTAAACATACCTTACTTTTTGTGTTCTATTGGTTTGAGGTTGCCAGGGAAGGAGGTGAGATAAGACAATTAAGATAACATTTTCCCTTCCTTGTTAGCCTTTTGCAGGGTTTCAGAGGGTTTCCCTGGGTTTCGCTTTTGTCTGCCATTTGGAGGTCAGAATTCTGTGGTCGAGAACATGATAGAAATATTCTCATAGGAATCAATGGAAATAATTTAATTAATATGCAAACGCTTAACAAACGATTTTCAGGATTAGAATGAAAATAAAACATGGCTGCCATATGGGAGCATGGGGACCCACAAAGAGAATACAGTCATGGGGAAGCTTTTGCCATAACTGAATTACTGCATACAGTTACAGATGGGTAGCCGTGTTGGTCTGCCATAGTCGAAATAGAAAAATTCCTTCCTGTAGCACCTTAAAGACCAACTAAGTTAGTTCTTGGTATAAGCTTTCGTGTGCAAGTGAATTACTGCATGTGAATACAGGCTCTGGCAGACTGAGCAGATGAGACCAATAAAGCAGTTTCTGCACATGCCGTAGACGGAAGTGAGGGGGAAATGGGGGTTGTCAGTCAGGGAATGTAACCCATGCAGGAGAAGGGAAACTCTGATCCTAAACCTCTGCTGCCTTGCAGGATGTCTTGGGGAGAAGAAGAGGCTAAGGAGTAAACCCTTCACAAATCTGCAGTACAGTCCCTAAGGCAGTTGCATGGTGCCTTGTACACCTCTTTCCAGCAACTCCGGCAGTCAAGCTGGAACCAACTGTATTGCTCTGCTTTCCTGTGGACAACATTAGTGAGTCAGAGAGGGGGATTTTATCATCTGGGCAGCCCAGGCCCTCCAGACACACTGCCCAGGCTTGTGCCCCAGGAGAGGTCACTTTGGTGCTGCTAATGCAGCGGTTTTGCTTCACCACTGGAGATGCACTCCATTGTCTCTCAAGACAGATGGATGCCAACAACATCAAAATACCTAAGACACTTTGCAAAGTTTGCCTTGGGGGAGGGAGGGATTCTTTAACATCCACTCACACTGATTGTTCGGTGCTATTTGGAAAAGAATAACTTCTAAAGACTACTTGGTCTCAGATGAACCTACCATAGGAAAGATGCATCCTGGTTGCTAGGGGAAAAGGGAGACGCAGAAGTGGTGAAAGGGCACTAAATGGAAGGTGGGAAACACCAGCTCTTTAGGACCTCAAGTATTCCTATTGGCTACAAAGATTCACAGGCAGCAACAGCAGCCAGACTAGCCTATTTTACATAAATTGCTTAGAAGGGACCTTGCACATTTTCCTGAATAACTTTCTTTCTAGGAGGGCTAGCTCAGACCCTGGGGACCCTGTTCAGGTGCGCCAGTAAAGGCTTCCACAGGTGTCACGGTGCCCTCAGGTGCAAAGTTAGTGAACCTTCATCTACAGCTATTGGTGAAACACAATATGACTTGATGGAAGACAGCTTCCTGTTTATGGTATTATTTGCTCTGAGTGATAGCTGCTCTCAAAATGTTCCCCTGTGATGTGGTGGTGATTCTGCAGAACTGTTTTCCTCAGGCAGCAGGGCTGTCTTATCAATGAGAAGGGGAAGCAGTCCTGGGCATTAACGGAGCTTCCTTTCCCATGGCAACATATAGCAGACTTTAGCATGGTACTATTGAGAAGAGCTTTATTGTGTTGTTTCGTTTTAAGCTGTGGGAATGCTTGTGGCAAAGAACAATTACTTTAAACTATAAATAAATAAAATGAATGGAAGATGTGGACAAAATCAACACGAAATGGAAGGGCCTAACCTGTGGCCCTCCAGATGTTGATGAGCTACACCTCCCATAATCCCTGACCCAAATTGGGCCATGGTGGCTGTGGCTGATGAGAACTGATGTTCCTCTTGTTCAGAAGATAAAAAGCTGGTTTAAACATAGCTAAATGGCAAAGGCAGTGGGAGATGGGTTCTGTAGGTAGGAGGGTGTTTCCCTTTTGTCATGGGTGTAGCCAGGATTTTGTTGAGGGGCCGGCTTTTGTTAGGAGAAGGCAGAACCTCAGATTTGTATTGATTTGTACTGATTTGGGGGTCCATGCCTTTTGCCCATCATTTTTGGATTTTTAAACTGAAAAAGAGGCAGGGGAGGTTAGTAAGTTCAGCGTTTTGATGGGGCATTGCAATTTTTGGAGTGGATTGTACAGGGCTGGGAGGATTGACACTGAATGTTGTGAAGTTTCTGGGGCGGAGGAAATGGTTGAACATGTTCTGTGGGCTTGTTTAAGGTATACAGGCCCTTCATTGCACATGGGTTCGAGTCCCACATTGGGCAACAGATTCCTGCATTGCAGGGGGTTGGATCAGATGATTCTTGTGGTCCCTTCCTATGGCACAATTCTATGAGTCAAGGATTTGTCTGTGGGGCCTGCCCTCCAGGATAACACTCTCTGGGGTTCAGTGTTGGAGAGTTTATGACAGTTTGTGAAGACTACTGGGCTCTATGAATTGTTGTAAGTGAAATGTGATTGTACTATTGCTAGTAGGTGGTGGTAAGAGAGCCTTTCCTTGGTCCTGATCCAAGTCCAGAATAAGTGGTGGCGCTAGCACATTTGTCAAGTTAAGCAGCGTCTAGTTTGGTTTCAAATTGGATGGGGGACTATGTGTTGAGGCACTTGCATTGCAGGGGGTTGGACAAGATGGCCCTTGGGGTCCCTTCGAACTCTGCAATTCTATGGTTTTATGGTTCTACATGTGGGTATCCTGACTAGTATTAGCTGCTTTAGGATGGGGCCAAAAATGCTTGAAGTACGCTCCCAATGAGTGTAAAGGAATCACTCCAAGGTAAATGTGCAGCCTTAGAATACAATATGGGAACAGGGCTATGACTACTTAGCTCAGTGAATTGTCAATATTGTTTTGTTTATATTATGATTAAACCAACTAAGGACATTCTTTAATTTGATTAACTTACTGTCAGGGAACTACCATCGGCTCAGAGGTGAGAAGTGGAAGGGCAGCTGGATTACAGAGAGCCTCCAAAGATCGTGGGAAGCAGCACTTCCTTAGTGGAGGAGGGAAGCCCCGCCTCCGGTGGGGAAGGGATGCAGGGCTCGGAGGATGCAAGAAAGAGCCAAGGCACCATGCCTGAGCAAAGCGGGGAGGAGGGAGGCCCCCCTTTACCCAAGCCTGCCCTGCGCACTAGGCTTTCGCACAGAAAGGGGAGGCGTCGGATGGGGGTCAAGAGACTACTCTGCTGGGGAAAGTTTAAGGATCGCCCACTCTCAGATTCTGATAGTGACTGAGCAAGACATGGAATAGAGGCGTTCTGCATTGTAAATGTTTTTGCACCAATAATAAAGCCTTTGAAAAGACCAGTGAGGGATCTTGCCTGTCCGCTCTCGAGCAACCACCCTGATAGGCATAACACTTAGGTACATTTCAGAAATGCCCTGTTCTTGCCACTCTCAGTAATCAAAGCAGAAATTTTGGATCCTCAGTGAAAATGATTTTTTAAAATGGCATTAAAAATCAAGTAGTCAAAACTACTTGATTAGGTTAGTTTATTATAATTTCTAGATTTGTTCAAAAAATAAAGCCAGTAGAAGCTGGTATGGCTAGAAAGATCTCACCAAATTTTGTCTTTGTGTCTCAATAATTGTTTGATTTGATTGAGCTGGTATAGACGAATTTTTAGGGCTCCACCTTGAGATTATAATAGTATATAGGAATTTGAATAGGGGTTCAGTGTGCCCTAATATTTTAGGAAAAATTACAGCAACAGTTCTGAAGTACCATTAGTCTTGGTGGAGGATGTCTTGAAATTGTGGTTTCCATTTCACTACCTGTGAGCATTTGTACAAAAAGGTGGGCAAATGCAACTTTCCACAAAATGTTTTTACCTTCTGCAAATTACCTACCTGTGTGCAGAAGTGTGTTAAAATTTCATTTCCTCCTGAGAATTCCAGGACCAATTTAAATTAGTAAATCGGCAATTAGTTACTGCAGTAAATTAGTGCAGCTGGCACTGGCGTAGCACAAAGAAGGTGAGGCATCTGAGGGGAATCTGTGGGGCCTCTCCAATGAGGAGTTCTGATAATACTTGTATATTTTTTTTCTTAGTAAGTTGATACATCAACAGACAGTTCCCTTTTCTGCTGGGACCTGTATTTATTTCACTAGGACGTCTGAAGCACGTTGCCATGTTCCTCATTCTCGCTCTCCCTTTCTCTGGCAATTGAACCAGAGTCTGTCACATCACAAACAACTTCTTAATATACACATCTGGCATTGGCAGTTGGACCAACTTCATAAGAGCACATGATCATCATTCATTACAAGATTAAAAAATACCCCATGGCATCATTGATGTTTTTAAACTTTGATCTTTTGCCGCTGTGATTCATCTCAGTTATAAAACTCCTCTTTAAAGGAACACAGACGATGACTTATTAGAACCTTCATCGTAAGTAACATAAACATAACATTGTGTGCATCTTTACAGAATGTGAGTTACTTGGGCTGCCAGCTTATCATTTTAAGACATGACATCATGCTGGAGATCTTGGATTTGTAAGGCTTCCTTATAGGAAAGGCACTTTGACCTTCTCTTGGCAAGGAGAGCTGACAGAACAAATGCTGCATGATTTTCATTGGTAAATTGGAGCTGCAGTCCTTGTCCTGGATGCTCATGGATGGATTAGCTAAGCTTTTATAAGGGAAGACCTCCAGTTCACCTTGCTTGAAGTTTTGACTACTTGATTTTAAAAAATTGATCTTTATAAATTGCCATTTCACACCTTTTATCTGTATATTTACCAATGTGGGATTAGGGCCATTTGAACCATCACACACACACACATGTTATGTGAACACTTAAAATGTAATGCGTTAACGCAGCAAAAATGTACCATCACTTACATTCATAGAGCTCTGATTAACCGACAGCCCCCATTTGAGCCTTTATTTGGTGGTACAGGAGTATCTTCCCCACCTTTTTTCTATCACTGGAATCATCCCAAAGATTTCCTCTGCCGGCTTTCTGGGGAGGAGGTTGTTTTATTATCATTCTGGAGTGGACAGCAACATCCTGGGAAATGTGGAAAAGGTGCTACCCAGTAGTCTAATCAGCAGACCATTCATAAGTGGGCACATGGCTCTGGCATCACTTTTAGCCGAGTGAGATTGTCTTCCATGAACACAGCCTTAACAGTTCTGGATCCACACATCCTTCCACAGTGGGGACATAGGTTTCTGGGTGGGAGTTGATCACAGTGAGGGTTTGCCAAGCATGCCTTCCTCTTAGCACGTTTCTCCTTTTCGTCCTGAGTTCGTGCTTCTTCAAAGTCCACAAAACCTTTGCTAAAGGCTCTTCTCCAGTTGGAGCGCTCGCAGGCCAGTGTTTCCCAGTTATCAGTGCTTATACTACATTTTTAAAAGATTTGCCTTGAGTGCATCTTTAAGCCTCTTTTGTTGTCCACCAGTATTCACTTTCCATTCTTAAGCTGGGAATAGGATCATGGCAATGAAGATAATGAATAGGGCTGGGGTGATAACACAACCCTGTTTAACGCCTGATCCCACTATGAATGGTTCACTTTGAGAGCCATTGTTATCCACGATTGTTGCCCTCATATTATAATGGAGGAGCCAAAGGGTGTTCACAAATTTATCTGGGCAGCTGATTTTCAGAAGGACAGTCCACAGGGCAGGGCAATTTACAGTGTTGAAGGCCTTAGTCAGGTCAATAAACACCATATACAGGGGTTGGTTTTGCTCGCTGCATTTTTCTTGAAGCTGTTGAGCAGGGTGTCAAGGGGGCCAGCTGGATGTGAAATCCTGTGGGCAGGGCTGGCACATGTGCAGTCTCATTCTTCCACCTCCACACCGTCACTGTAGGGAAAGCAGTTCAGTTCACCCCAAACTCACACCCAGGTAACAGTTCTGCTGACAGCTCAAAACAAAGTGACCTCAAGCAGCGTCTCAGCATTTCATTGCGGATGCTGTGAGAATTTGAGCAGAGGTGTTCACACAAGCACCTGTTGAGAGAGGAATTAAGCCCAGTACAACTGGCTGTGAGTAGCCTGTGCCTCCCTTGATTCTGTTTGAACCCTTCTGATCAGCAGCCAGCTCTTCCTGTCCATCCCCAAGGGCCAAAAAACTTACCTTGGTGAAGGAGAGGTTAGAGGCATCAGGGGGCAGCCAGGCAGAGCATCCTTTCCTTCAAGGACTGGGACTTGGATTCCCTGTCACAGAATCACTGACAGGGAACCAGTGTTCTGCCTCTCTGCTGAGGAGATTCTGAGACACGCAGCCCCAGTCTTTGGTGGGGAAACACATTATGCTGGTCACCTTCCCCAAGGGGGGGTTTGGGGCACTGGGAAGTGGGGGGAAGCCTCATTAGATGTTCCAGTCAGACACAACAATTCCCCACCACCACCAAGCAAATGAGTGGGGGTTGCCCTTTCCTAGTTCCAGCTGCTTTGGGTTGGGAGTATTTAGTGTCCGTCCCCCCAAAAATGAGGTATACAGTCAAGGGTGTGAGCAGACACTCCCCATTTACGAGTGCTATGAATAGCAAGCAGGATGCCCCAAACTGCATAATGATTGAGATTATTCAAATTCTTTGCTGATGTACCATTGTAGCGGTTTTGAGGAAGTTCCTTCTCTCCATGCTGCCCTGTCTCCTTTATGATTTTCTCCAAACTGCAGGGAGGGGCGCTGCCTGATGGCTTGTGGAATGTGCTTATGAATACACAAGCTTTAAACCTCTTCTTTAATTTTTTTTATGCTTGCCTGTCAGGAACTGGGCTGGGGGCCAAGCAGGAAATGACACATCAAGAAGCATTTGTGTTGTGCAACATTTTGTGGGACTGATGCAAGGCGATACACGAAACATCCCATGCCTAACAGACTGCATGGCAGTAATTTAACTCACAGACACTTGGGATGATTTGCCAGAGAGCTCAACCTTCACAACTCTTATGCAGAAATTATCACAGCAGTTGGAAATAGGCTGCATTCCCCTTGTTTTGCCCTCAAATGCCCTCTCTTCTAATAGATGCTTATTTAAACATCCATTTCCCCAATACGTGTGCCTTGACTATATAGCTGAGAGACAATATATTCTCTTGTATTCTAATTTTGACTCAGTTCACTGAGGGTTGTGCTTTTGTAGCCAAAATGGCAACAGTTCCACGCAGGAGGGGAGGTATCAGCAGGCCTGGGGAAGCCCTGCAGAATGTGTATATACAAATCTTTAGAAAAAATGCTACCAGGTCCCCAAGAGGACTGAGCGTGCTCAGTAGACACAGAATGCCAGGATGCCAACTCTGGCAGGCTGAGTGATCCTTATGCCACAGTTGCAATTAACATTGTTCCTCCAAAGTGGCTATTCCGTCCACAGGAGAAACTGCCATTGACATTAAATTCTATGCTATTTTTATGATTAAACAACCCACTGCATATTACATGCAGGTGCATACATCTTTCCTTTTGATGTTTTGGTATTTTTCCCTTGAAGTGGCTTTCAATAATGGCGGCTTCAGCAGGGTGACTACAGGGCAGCTTCTTGGGGAGTGAGGATGATTTTAAAGTGAAAAAATGAATGGGGTGGAAGGGGTTAATCAAACCTCCTGCTTCAGTTTCCCTGCTGAGATTCTTCCTCAGAGTCTGCTTAACTAAAAGAGGGAAGATGCCCCACCACAGGAAAGAGAGGCCTTGCCGTTGAGTAGATAGAGGGCGTTGGGCTTAGAGCTGGTTGACTTGAGTTCATTATCCTTGCTCAGACATGAGCTTGCTAAATATATTTGAGCATATTATTTTCAGTTAATGTCAGACATACTAGTAATTCAGGCAAGCCTGTGTATGTGTACTCGAAAGCAAGTCCCACTGAGTTCAATGAAGTGTATTCCTAGGTAAGTGGGGATAACTCATTTACATATCGAATCAGCTACCTTCCACTCTTCTAAAGAGGATGAATGAAACAAATGCTACAGAAAACCCAGGCACCTCTGAAATTGGCTTCAGGAAGTCCCATAGTCCTCCGGAGCAGATTTTGGGGGCACATGTGCAAGCAGTAGCCCCCCTGTGCTGCGAGGGATCTCACACAGTTAATGTCCCTCAGTGATAACATTAACATGGTGATGGGTCTGAGACGAGTTTATGAGAAGTATACAACCCGGAAAAGGAGGTTGCTTTGTCAAGCCTCAGTTAAGATTAGTGCTTTCCTCCTCAGAAATAATCTAGGTGTTCTTCATTTTTATTTCATTATATAAATATATATTTACATCTATATGGTTGATGTCAATTTCAGTGGCCATAAGTAAGTGGAGACAAAAGGTTGTGTCCAAGGTAGTGCTAAGTAACTTCTTCCATGAATCAATGCAAGGATTTCCATGTGCACAAGGGGGCTCCCCACCCCACCCCCTAAATCTGTTTTGAGGAAAAGAGGGACAGTTCCATTGCACAAGCATAAATCCTTACGCTAATGGAACGAGTGCATCTTTATAGATTTACATCAAAAATTGTTTGCGTTACATTGTGGCCAAACTAAACGTTCATTCCTCTGCCAGAAAATGCCAATAGTTCATTCATCTGTAACTTTGGTTCCAGAATATTTTGAATTTTCACAAGGTACTGATTCTGGTTTGAAATAGTGTTTTGTGAAAACAGCAGGCACAACTTGTCCATACCTTTTTAATAGTTCAGTTCTATTAATGGGACTTAACATATTCTTGGTGCTTACATTGCAAACAAATCCCACCTCTATAGGCGAGAGATTGGCTTATAAACAAAGTAGAACAGTTGAGCATCTTCAGACTCAGATGGCCACTTGTAAGAGATGCGCATTCCTACTCTGTGATTAGTAGCACCTGCTACTAAGGCTTTTCAGGCTGTTATACCATGACAAACTCATGCAGCTGGTCCAGCAGCCATGGCTGCTGCCGGCAAGTGGTGCTCCTTATCGGGCCCATGTGTCAGTGCTGAGGGACCTGCTCTAGCGGCCCACCAAACCAATTCTAAGGTCCTGCTACTTCCATATAAACCCCAACACAACTCTGGACCAGGTCACCTGAAAGCTGTGCTCCTTTCCATTAAGGGCAGCAAATGGAACCTGGTTGGTTTTGCCCCCGTCTGACGATTATCATCTTGTGGTAACATGGAGGCTGGCTTTTTCCAGTGGTGACACCAGAGTTGTGGAATGCCCTCGCCTCCCTGGTGAAATATGAGAGGCTCTTCAAGATGGAAGAGCAGTTTATGGAAGCAGTCCCCTGAACTTGGCCCTCCTTAATCTGATTGTTTTAATTGTTCTTTTAACTCTTTTAATTGTGGTTTACTTAACCTACTTGTTTTATTGTCAATTCTAATTATGGGTGTTTTCAGTGTTGTGATGGTTTTATTATGCATACTAATTATGTATGGGTTTTATGACTGTAAACCACTTAGCAGTTATTTTGGCATGTTATCAGTATATAAATTAAGTAATAATAGCACCTTCATGTCTATCAAATGATGATGTGCTTGCTGCTGCTAGCTTGTATTGTATTTCTGATCACATGCACCTAGATGTTGCTTTCTTTCAAATGGTTTATTTTACAAGCTTGAAAAAATTGACCTTAAATTAAATTCAGTAAAGTTGTGTGGTAATCCAATGATAGTTCTTTTCATTCATCAAATGATGGGGGAAAGTAACTTTCTTTTGTTTTTAGTAATTTAGTTAATGATGGAGAAATCAGTAGCAAACAACTGAATATCATTTTTCTGTGAGATTAGATTTAGTTATTGGAAATATAGTTGCTTATGATTTTGCAAGTGGTCTGCATGAAGTCAAATGACAGAAACCTATAACATGCTTTGTTTTTTCCTTTCCCCTTACTTTCAGTATAAAAAGAATATTTCTAAGTATTTTTAATCAGAGTATTCTTTGCCCACAGTCTTGTTTTTATCAGATATTAAGATGTAGAAACTGATTTTTATTTAAAAGTTGCAGTGAGAGATTAAATTTAATTAAAATATTGCTTCAAAGTCATCCATTGAATTCTGTCTGAATTTTGACCCACCACCACTTGTGAGTGAAACGAGTCAAATCTGGATGTGTCTGTTTGGTACATAGAAAGAATTTTAGAGAAAATTCAACAAAGCCTGAGGATGGTGAGCTCCACACTTAACAACATGCTTAAGATCTTCAGCAAGCAGGAGCTGCTTCACAAGGAACTCCTCAAGGGGCTTCCGGCATAATCCTGTGCATTGTTACTCGGTTTGTGGGAGTTGTCTTTGGTGTTAGGAGGGCATTGCGATGCATGTGCTTTCCTGCGCAGGGTGAGAGCCTGTGCAGTGCATTGTGGGATGGGGGAAGCTGCTCTCTTAAGGAGGGCCTGGAATTGGTGGAATGATGGCCCTTGCTGGGTGGAAGTAGATATTGTCATGTGGGGCAGGGCTGGGTGAGTCAGGTGTTTTTAATGAAACTGCTTTGTCAGCTGGGAATAAATTATGGGTTGTAGATCTTGCTATAACATGTTAGTGGGCTATTATTGTGTGTATAATTTGTGCAGTGGGTTGGATGGTTCTATTGTGTACACCACGTGTTTGGGGGAAGTCTGCGGAGGGAGCTATATGGCTGATGTCAATTTCAATGACCATGGGTAGGTGGAGACAAGGGGTTGTGTCCAATGTAGTGCTAAGTAACTCATTCCATTAGTGCAAGGATTTCCATGTGCACAAGGGAACTCTCCTCACCCCCTAAATCTGTTTTGAGGAGAGGGAGGACAGTTCCATTGCACAAGCATAAATCCTTGTGCTAACAGAACCAGGTGAATTGGATATCACCATAGCACATAGTCATGGGGAGGTAATAAGACATCATAGAAGGTAAAGGTGTGAGACTATTTAAATACTGTTCTTTGCTCCCACCCCCCATTGCCAGGTTCCTGGTTGCTTGTCTGTTGTGTGCTGCTGTTTAATGCATAATAAAGGTGTTGATCTGGCATGTATTACAGAGACCTGGTGTGTGAGCTGGGAGGAATTGATCTGACTTGGTACAGCATCAGTGCAGGCTGCAGGGATGGGTTTGGAGGGAGGGAAGAGTTGCTGTGCTCCATAGAGCTTCCATCTCCCTTACCAGGAAAACCCTTTGTCCTGGAGCTGGTTCTGAGGGCCTGCACCTGGTGTTGGGCAAAGGAGACAGTGAGCTGTGGTTGCTGCTGGTCTACAATCCATCTTGTTGCCCAGCAGCTTCTCTAATGGAGGCAGCCTTGGGTGGGGTGTTGGAAACAGCAGTAGTTCAATAGTTCTTGTTGTTGCCATCTGTCTGTCTCAAGAAACACTGGAGTGCAGCTCCAGTGATGAAATCAAACTGCTGTGTTAGCAGCAACAAAGTGATCTCCCTGGGGCACAAGCCTGGGCAGTGTGTCTGGAGGTCTTGGGCTGCCCAAACTACAAGACCCATGTCTCAGCCTTGCTTATGTGGTCCAAAGGAAGCAGAGCAAGATGTTTGGCACCAATTTTGCTGCAGGAGTTGCTGGAAGTAGATGCACAAGGCGCCATCCAACTGTCTTAGGCTTTACTCCTTAGCCATTTCTTCTCCCAAAGATATCCCATAAGGCAGAGAAGGTTTGGGATCAGAGTTTTCCTTCTCCTAGATGGGCTACCTTCCCATGTCGATGTGCCCTATCTGTCCCTCACTTCCCTCCACAGCATGTACAGAAACTGCTTTAGTGACCTTTGCATCCACAATTGACCTCATCCACACAATCTTCCAGAGCCTGTCTTTGCATGCAGGGGAAGTCCCTAACTCACCAAAGGTTTGAGACCCACCAGCTACCCTCCCCTGGTTTAGCTGGCCAGTTGAAGCTATTTCCCAGGGTGTGGCCACTGTCCCATGCTTACAGCTTCTGAGAGCCAGAGGTAAGAGCTGAGTGCAGGATAGGGACCACAGGTGTACCAACTACCCCAGAAGACACATGATGTTTCCCCCACCAGAGGTATTATTTCATTATCCATATTGCAGCTACCTCTAGTTCCAGCTCAGGACCACCATCACTAGGCATCCAGTAGAGCTTTATTGTATTGTCAGTATCTGCTCCATGGAACGGAGTTCTGTGCCCTTTGGAAGCCCACTGTGATTTATTTGCAAGGTACTTGGAGAAAAAAGTCGCTCATTTCTGTTGGCACCACATTTGTTACAGTTACCAGTGAGATGCCCAGCACAGTGTCTGCTTGTGACATCATGAGATCAGTTTCAGTTGATGTGGTCTGATGATGTGGACCATCTTATCAGGAAGCCCATCCGTGCAATATTGAAATGAGGCCTTTAGCGAGGTGCCACTGGCCATCTGAAGCCCCCTCCCATTGCATATCGGACAGGCATGATATTTACTGTTTACTATTGAAGATCTTCCTTTTCAAACAAGCCTTTTAAGTGGTTTTTTAAAAATTCCAGTCTTTATACTGGATTTGGAATTGTTTGATATGGGTTTTTATTGCTAAATTGCTTCAGATTGTATCATGGGAAGCAATTCATTAATCTAATTAATTAAATAAAAATAAATCAATATAACATAAACAATGACAGGAGTTACAATTCAGTTGTCCAGGGACAGAAATTCCTTGATTTTTTAAATCTCCTGGAAAAATAATGAGGACTGTCATAGAAGATAATGGGAAACTCTGGATTTTTTCCAGTATTGGGGAAATTCTGTGATTGGGAAGCAGATTTCCCCCTCACGAAATGCAAGTAGCGCCAAAGACAGAAATTTATGTTCTTGGCTCTTATTTTGTTAGACAAGTTAATTTATTTTGGAAAACATGAACCATTGCTGCAACAATAACCTGCTGGCAGCAGGACCACTCCCTTGTGTGCATAGAGAGAAGAGGAAAGCAGTGCGTAGGGCAGGGTAGCGCAGGCACACCGGCAGAACCAACCTGCTGCTTCGACTACGGCATCCACACAGCCCCCAACCATGTTCAAGTGTACCAGCAGTAGGACTACATCCAAGGAACCCTTTGCTGTAGATTACTTCTTTTTCCTGCTGCTAAAACACAACAATTCCCTGGGATCTGTTTCCTGCAGTGTGTATACCACACATGGAAGAGTTCAGTCATGAAAAGCTTGCTGTGATGAGATGAAGTGCTAGTTTCATGGCTACTCCCCAAATAGCCATATATGTGTACCCTGAACATGAGATTAAACTCCAAATTCCTCATAAATTCCTGTTAACCTAAACTCAGAAGTCCATTCCGAATGTGTCTGTTTTCTATTGTACCATTTTGCATTCTTAGCTTTCGCTCTCTGCTGGCTCAGGGGAATTAGCGGCACCAGTTAAAGGCAAGCCTTATACAATGTGACAAGTGCTAATCTTGCAGGAAATTCATCCAATATCCCTCACATTAAGTGAACTTTATGTAACAATGCCCTAAATGTCTCTATAAAGGTGTCTTCGAGCATGAAAAGACCACACAGATTGGGTCCCACTGAAAGAAATAGTGAAATTGTTTGCATAATTATTTTGGTTGGATTGAGAAGTCTTCCCTTGCTTCAGGAAAGAAAATGCTGTTTAAACATGTGGCATTATTCTCCGAAGAAAAGTACCGGTAGTTACAGATCAACTTCCTTTTCTTTTCTTTTCTCTAGGCAGAAAGTAGTCACTTTCACCTTTGTACATCTACAATGGAATAGATTGCTTCATTTGAATTTTTGCAATAGTTAAATGGATGAAAACTCAATTGCAGAAGTTAACTCATAAAGCAAATGTGTTGCCATGTGTAGGTGAAATAACTCTGTAATTGAAAAGTTCTATTAATTGAATAAATAAGGAAAACCTTTAAAGTCTCAGTTAAGATTGGGTTGGTTTCTGCATCAGTCCGTGCTGTGTGGATGAGCCATAGTGAGCTCAAGCAAACTATGCCAATGGAAATCAATGTACTGAGTACAGCTATACCTTCCAGAAAGAAAAAAAGCATGGAAGGCGGAGGACAACAGAAAGCATCCGGGGAGGCCCTGAAGTAAAACCCTAAGGTTTAAAGGCTGCTTCTAGGAGGAGTTTCAGTGAATAGGAATTCACTGTAAGGAATTTTCCATTGTCTCCTTATGAACCAGGTTTGTGCACATAAAAAGTTGTCCGGCAATGACAGCTCTGACTGTTCTTAGGAAGAGGCGCTTCTCCGTTCTCAGTGCTCCTCTTCCTTTCCAGGACAGTTGCTGTCAGAATAGAGAACTATATTAATATGGTTCAGCAGGGAAGACCAGAGTCCTGGGCTCTGTTCAACAGAAGTAGGCCTGTCCCCAACTGGAGGGAAAGGCTCAGGTCGTGTTGGTCTGTCGTAATAAATAACAATGATGAAAGATTAAAAAAAAATTACTGAAAGATGTTCCAGTAGCACCTTAAAGACCAACTAAGTATGTTGTAGTGAAAGGTGTTCCTTTGTATTTAGGAGCAAGAATGGGGCCCTCAAGTGGGGATGCAAGGAGGCATCTGTTTCTCTTCTGACCAACGGTGGTTGCACGCAGCACCATTTTTATTCCACAGCAGTTCAGCTTCTGACACAAATGATGTTATTTCTCTCCCTGTCTGCTGTGGGGATTTTTTTTTTTTTTTTGCATAATTATGTAATTAACTTCAGTATAATTATGTTAATCAACTCCATTCATTTCAATGCAAAGGAAACACAGTTCAAATGGGAGGGGGGCCTGTCACTTATATATTGTTACAGTTTGAAAGCAACAACAGTGAATACTGATTTCATTTGGTGGATTGATTTCTGTTTCAGACATGGGGCAAATAAGTGAACGCTGGCAATTTCCACTCCTGCTTCCATCAGAATTCCCCAACGTCCCTACCCTCAAGCTAGTCCTGCCAGTCCAATATTTGTTTTCCATGTGAATCAAAATAGGACTTCATGTCAAAGAAAAGAAAAACATAATCTTGTTTTGAGTTGTTGCTTTTTGTAGTGGCAGCAGCACAAATGTAACATTTAAGTAATTTAAAAGGTAAAGGTACCCCTGACCATTAGGTCCAGTCGCAGACAACTCTGGGGTTGCGGTGCTTATCTCGCTTTATTGGCCAAGGGAGCCGGCGTACAGCTTCCAGGTCATGTGGCCAGCAGGGCTAAGCCGCTTCTGGTGAACCAGAGGAGCGCACGAAACGCCGTTTACCTTCCCGCCAGAGCGGTACCTCTTTATCTACTTGCACTTTGACGTGCTTTCGAACTGCTAGGTGGGCAGGAACAGGGACCAAGCAACGGGAGCCCTAGGCTCTGTGGTTTAGACCACAGTGCCACCCGCGTCAGTAATTTAGGCTTCAATAAATACTAAAGTTATTTACTAAGGAGTAAGCCTTTATTAATACAGTGGGATTTACTTTGGAATAAGCATAAACTGCAAGGCTTATTTCTGTGCGAATGCGCATAGGATTGGTCTGCAAGTGAGTTACTGCTGTTTTTGCCGGTTTCAGTGGTTACAAAGCAACCTTTTGGGACACATGGGTGCATTTGCAAATCAGAGACTGTTGTGAGCACCATGCATGTACCAAAGCCACGTACCTACTACAGCCATTCACATGCACACACGGCTTGCCAATCAACACACACATGTTCATTTGCCTCCTAAAAATAGGCTTGAAGCACCATTGAAGGATTGAGATGCAGAGGTGCTTATTCCTGGGAACACGCTGGCTTTAGTTTACATGCATGTTCAAGTGGATTATGTTGGAAAGTAATAAATTGGTAGTTTCATAATGAACTGTGAATGTTTCACTTAGTACATCAATGCTGAAATGTATCAAGATCAGAGCCTAGGGCAGATATCTAACCAAGTAGGATTGATGAGGGATCAACTAAATTTCCAGCAAACAAAACTGATTAATCAGAATGCAGAACAGAACTTGTGAAAGCCATGATAATCTACATTCCTTTTTTGCTCTATTTATGAAAGCAGGAAATGTAGAGGTAGAATAGAATAAAGCAGCTGCATTTGTTTATATTTTCAAATTCATGTTGGCTATCCAAGAGACACATACCTTTTTGGTGAAGAAGGAAAGTTCTCAATCATGTCTTGCAATGGCCTTGTATCATTTTATAGCTCTCTGTGTCAGATGAGTTAGACAAACACACACACACACACACACACACACACACACACACACACTACAGAGAGAGAGCATCTCTCTGCTTACGCTGGGCCTACCTCCTTCTCTCTTCTGCAGATTCTTCAGAGTGTGTTACCTACTGGTAGCCAAGCGCATAGCCATCTCTGAAGGGGAGAAAATCTGTTTTCATGTAGTTTTTAAGTTCTCAGGAAGCTCCCTGTTACTAAACAAACTTCACAACTAGTCAGCAAAGAGCGTCAAGCCTGATGCCAAGAGCAGCATCCTGCTAAAGCCCAGAGATATTAATTGCTTAGCAGTTGCTCACCCCCAATTTTCAAAGAGTTAGTTTTGGACCTTACCCTCTATGAGCAAGTTCCATAAGAGGTAAAAGAAAAAATGTTGTGGCGGCACCACCACCTTGCAAGGCAAGGGTAGAGGGGAGGGGGGCAGGGGAGGGGAGGGACAGAAACACTAACCAGCTGATGGGAAAGGATGAGGAGCAAATGAACCCCCTTTATGTTTCTTTGTTGGGGGAAATTATGTGGCTTGCTGTCACTGCTTTCTTTCTAAAGTTTTCTCAGCAGCTTGTGATTTCCATGGCATTTCTTTTGCATGTGTGTGTGTGTGTGTGTGTGTGTGTATTCTTCTGAGGCGATTTATGTTTTTTAACAATTGGCTTTGATGAATTCAATTTAAGAAGACAAAACCATCAATGCTGCCATTTAGGCATTTTCTGAGTGGTTCACCAGCATCAACACGTGACATAGAATCTCAGGTTCACAAGAGCAATGGCATCTTGTTCAGAGGAACTAAACACTGTGTGTATGTGGCTGCTATCTTGTGAACTGCCCTGAGACCTGTGACTATAAGGTGGTATACAAATTTAATAAATGGCAACAGCAGCAGCAGCCAAGAGGGAGGTGGGTGGTGGCAGCTCACAGCCTGACTTGGGTATTCTGCGCCATAGAAGCATAGAGTTATAGAACCGTACAGTTGGAAGAGACCGTGAGCATCATCTCCTGCTGTTGTAGGGAAGCTGCCTTGGGGTCACTTATGATGGAAAGCAGTATATGAAAGTATTAAATTAATAAAACAAGCACTCAACTGCAGGCAAGGGTGTGCCACCCTCCCTTAGTCATCACTTAATGGCAGCCACATATTACATGCATCCCCGCCCCCTGAACAAGGCAACCCTTTTATCAGCTTCAGGAGAGATGCCTGTGGAATGGTCTTCCTTGGGAGGAGGTGGGCTCTCCTTCGGCGCATTTAAGCAGAGCTTGGAGGGCCCTCTGTCAGGGATGCTTGAGCTGAGAGTCCTGTGTTGCAGAACATTGGACTAGATGACCCTTGGGAGCCCTTCCAGCTCTACAGTTCTATCCTTCTATGAACACCGCTTAAAAAAGCCAAAACCCTGGACAAACAACAACAATGAAAAGTGCTGGATAACAGCCACTTGACAGTGATATTGTATAAGCTCTGTACAAATGTTGGGAAAATAAAACAGGATGATTGCTCAGTTTATGCTCATCCGGAAATGACCTAAATATAGTTCTATTTTTCTCATATTAGGTTGAATGTTATGTTTGGATAAGATATAATTTTGGTCATATAATTTTGGTTGTAAGAGTCTACCTTGTAACTGGGTTCTCAATTCACAGATGTTGTTTACCCTAGTTTACTCAATCATAATTCACCCCCAATAAAGGTTTATTAACCTTATTTAGCAAGCCATAGGGTATGCAATGGGATGGACTGGGATCATGGATGAAGCAGCAGCAGCAGCAGCAGCAGCAGCAGCAGCTCTTCACTAACCAAATGGAAAATTGATTTGCCTGTATGCTTCCATTACAGTAATTTGATTAAGGAAATATACCCAGAGTAATATAGAATCATAGAATCATAGAATCATAGAGTTGGAAGAGACCACAAGGGCCATCGAGTCCAACCCCCTGCCAAGCAGGAAACACCATCAGAGCACTCCTGACATATGGTTGTCAAGCCTCTGCTTAAAGACCTCCAAAGAAGGAGACTCCACCACACTCCTTGGCAGCAAATTCCACTGTCGAACAGCTCTTACTGTCAGGAAGTTCTTCCTAATGTTTAGGTGGAATCTTCTTTCTTGTAGTTTGGATCCATTGCTCCGTGTCCGCTTCTCTGGAGCAGCAGAAAACAACCTTTCTCCCTCCTCTATGTGACATCCTTTTATATATTTGAACATGGCTATCATATCACCCCTTAACCTCCTCTTCTCCAGGCTAAACATGCCCAGCTCCCTTAGCCGTTCCTCATAAGGCATCGTTTCCAGGCCTTTGACCATTTTGGTTGCCCTCCTCTGGACACGTTCCAGCTTGTCAGTGTCCTTCTTGAATTGTGGTGCCCAGAACTGGACACAGTACTCCAGGTGAGGTCTGACCAGAGCAGAATACAGTGGCACTATTACTTCCCTTGATCTAGATGCTATACTCCTATTGATGCAGCCCAGAATTGCATTGGCTTTTTTAGCTGCCGCGTCACACTGTTGGCTCATGTCAAGTTTGTGGTCAACCAAGACTCCTAGATCCTTTTCACATGTACTGCTCTCAAGCCAGGTGTCACCCATCTTGTATTTGTGCCTCTCATTTTTTTTGCCCAAGTGCAATACTTTACATTTCTCCCTGTTAAAATTCATCTTGTTTGTTTTGGCCCAGTTCTCTAATCTGTCAAGGTCGTTTTGAAGTGTGATCCTGTCCTCTGGGGTGTTAGCCACCCCTCCCAGTTTGGTGTCATCTGCAAATTTGATCAGGATGCTCTTGAGTCCATCATCCAAGTCGTTGATAAAGATGTTGAATAAGACCGGACCCAAGACAGAACCCTGTGGCACCCCACTAGTCACTCTTCTCCAGGATGAAGAGGAACCATTGATGAGCACCCTTTGGGTTCGGTCAGTCAGCCAGTTACAAATCCACTGAGTGGTAGCATAGTCAAGACCGCATTTTACCAGCTTCTTTACAAGAATATCATGGGGCACCTTGTCAAATGCCTTACTGAAATCAAGGTAGGCTATATCCACTGCGTTCCCTTCATCTACCAGGCTTGTAATTCTGTCAAAAAACGAGATCAGGTTAGTCTGACATGACTTATTTTTCAGAAATCCATGCTGACTATTAGTGATCACAGCATTCCTTTCTAGGTGCTCACAGACTGTTTGCTTAATGATCTGCTCCAGAATCTTCCCTGGTATTGATGTCAGACTGACTGGGCGGTAATTATTTGGGTCCTCTCTTTTCCCCTTTTTGAAAATAGGGACAACATTTGCCCTCCTCCAGTCTGCTGGGACTTCGCCTGTTCTCCAGGAATTCTCAAAGATGACTGCCAGTGGTTATAAACTATGGTTCAATGTTATTTATGTCTGAACAGAGCAGAGGCTTAGAAATACCTTCTGATCTTGAAGATGCGCCTTAATAAGTCAACAGAGTCCCTGGCCAGGATAGAATGAGAATAGGAGTTGCCTAAATGGAAGATCAGAATAAACAATGTGCCTCGCTTGGGGAGGTTTTGCTTTAGAATGGAAGATCTGAAGGCTAGTGATGTCGCGGGAGAAAGGCCCTGCATTTGCTGCCACAAGTGGGTTTCCCCCAGGGCAAATTTTATCCAAAGCACCTTATGAGTGGAATCTGTGACATAGCTGCTGCCCTATTAATCCCATATATTACCAGGAGCACAAGGCTTTCATCATATTCTAGCCTTTTAATCAGACTATGGGAAGTGTAAAAGCAAGAAGTGTGTTAAGCATAATTTTTACTGAGGAAACCAGCAATTCTTTATACCTTTCAAAAGGAAGAAAGAGAGACATCCATCAAGCTGTCATTGCAGATTAGATGTCACAAACCTCACCCTGTGGAGCTGCCAGGAATCTGTAAACCTTTTAAAAGCTATGCCTGGTCTTGACTCTTTTTTTTCTTTCTTTTTAAGGGTTTTATAGATTTTTGTAGAAAACCCTAATAGGCAATGGCTAAAAGGTGTTTTATTCTTCTAGCTTGCTAGAGGTTCTTTCTTAAAGCTCAAATTAATTAGTTTCTGCCTTATAACTGAGAACAAATAATAGTCTGTCTGGCCTATGGAACTGATCCGAAAACAAGCTTTGCTTGATTTTCTTTTCTTTTAAACACTGTGGCTGCCCTTCTGCCTGCTTCCCAAACTCTGGCTGCAACCCCCTCCCCCCCACTTTCTGGGGAGGAAGACCCACTAATCTCATGTGCTGTTGGTCTAATACTAGGTACTCTTTATGTAAGAATAACACAATTCTGTTCATATTAATTGGCACTCATCTCTCGACTGGCTTGCAGTTGCTATCTCTTAGCTTTGCAGGTTTGAGTGTGAGTAACTTAATTCCTCCTTGGAATGAAAGGGAAGGGTTCTTAAGGTCTGGTATAATTTACAAACAATAAGAATACAAAGATTAACATGGTAGACTCCATTTATTACTCATGGGTGGATACAGCAATTATCCTTCTATAAAGCCTATAGTAAATTGTGCCGCAGCTTTAAACTCTGGGATTATGTGGGTAAACTGCTGTTCTGCTGCAGAGGTCCTGATTCCTGAGCTGAACCTTCGGATTCTTCAGATAACCACTTTATTTTCTGTGTTGTTTCCAAGCACATCAAAACTGAAGGAAATTGCATTTCTTCTTCTCTTCTTCTTTTCCAGCTTTCTTTACTGCCTGAATATTTTTAGTGATTATGAGTGTTTTAGAACCATAGCTTGCTTAAGAGTTTAAAACAGCCGAAAATCTAACTCATGGTTAGGAACTCATTCAGGAAAGCTGCCTGCAGAAACAGGCAATGCAGATGCACACATCCATCCATTCCTTGTTCTGTTTAACTGTTCTTTCTTCAGTGCCTCCAGTTTAACCACAGTGATTTTGGAAAGAAATTAAAATGCACCTTATTGATGTTTGACAATAAAAGGATTCCAAAGCACTATACAATTGGAAGGGTCTTAGACTGGATTAAAAATAAGTATCTCAAATCTGTTATAATGGTTGTGTTTACATTTCTCGCTCACTCTTCATTCCTTCAAAGTTATCATGTTTCGCAAGCGTTAAGAGAACTGTCTCATTCTGCCAGGAATTGGAGGTATTCCAGTTTAAGCAAGAGATTTTCTTCACTTGTCTACCCAACTCCCCATCCTCTGATACGTATTGCAACACAGTGTAGCAAGACTAGGCTAAAGAGATTGGTGTGTTCACTGCAGGTTTTTCTTTTTTTAAAGGACTGCCATTTTTTAGATTGATTGCATAATGATAATAAATTGATGAAGCCATAATGAAAGCCTTATGTGCCTTTGCAATTGTTCTATAACCTCACTTCCCTAAACATTGAGAGGCAAGAGGAAGGGGCTTAAGGAAGGGAGTTGCTTAGATACTACAATATATCAAAGGAATTAAGCTAGAGAATGGGAATTGCATGATGTTGTATAAGTTGTTTCTTCAGCTTTTTAACAATAGTAAATAATTGTCTTGATTGGGCTTTTTTGCAAACTCACAGTGGTACTTTCATTTAAAGGGAAAAAGAAAGAGATCAAGGTAAATAAAAATAGTAACTGTGTACGCAAGAGAGAAAATGCAAGCATTCTTGTGAGAATAATGTTGTTCTATTAAATAGGCCTATTGAAGTGGAAAGAAATAACTTCCCAAAAGTCTTCCCTCTGGCTTTGAAGTTCAGGTTGACCGCCTTCTCCTGTAAATTATGCATTTTAAATATTTCTTACCTGCTCTTCTCTAAAACAAAGACCCAATGCAGTTTGCAGACCAATTAAACAAAACTAATATGATGCAAATTGTGACTACCCACTGCTGTAGGTATGCTCAGTGAGATGGGCGCATGTGCATTCTTTTTGCACATGATGGTGAACACACTTTTTCCTACTAAGTGAAAAATGCTAAGAGATAACGAAGTTATTGTGTGCAGTGATGCCACCCACTTTGCCTATTTCACTGACATCATTAGACAGCCAACCTCTGTCTTCCAGAAACAGCTGAAATTACAGGTAGCATTACATGGGGGGAGGGGGGCAAAACAAAGTACATTTTTGGTGAGCTTGCTTACAGTATATCTACAGTACTCCCTGACATCAACACGGGTGCTCAGCAAACTTAGCAATGGCTGTGCCCTATGGTAGGAAGCTGCCTCCTATTTTCAGTTTCCAGAATGCCCCTATGTATTTGGGGACAATTTAAAACGGCAGGTGACTCACATTCATGCACTGCAAGGAAAACTGAGCCAGAGGAGAAGGGTGGGCTCAATCCACAGCATGTTTCAGCACTGGCTGACCCTGTTTGGAGCAGCAGCTTCATGAAGGCTGCTGCTGGGCCTGGACTTGAGCAACAAAGAAAGCGAAGTAAAATGTCACTGAGAACACGAGACGTCAATGAAGTCTTACAGGTAGAAAAGAAGCAATGAAGGAGAAATGAACTTGCAAATGGCAAAACATCTCCAGTAAGTTCCCCCAAAACCACCCTTCTGCCTCCCCTCCTCCTTTCTTCTTTTCAGTTCAGAAACAAATGAGTGAAACTCATTTGTTGGATCCCTTAAGTTGGGAATCTGCTTCATTGTACCTACGTTGGATTAACAGCATCAAAATAAAAGTACAGAACAATGCATGGTCGTGGTATTACTCCTGCTATTACCATGAGCAAAAATCATAACAACTTCCATTTGTACTTTCTACCTCTAATACCTGACAAAATGAATGTCACCAATGAAAGTAGTGTTGTCGGAGTGCTTGGTGTTTGGAACAACATTGCCGTGAAATTGAGGGATAGAGAGCAGGCCTGTGGAATGCTGTATACAGTAAAGCTCAATATGATACCATCTGGACCAAACATGTTAAGTTGTGGGTTGACATAGCAGACGACACAGCGATTTCTCCAAAGCAGCTCTTTATTTTGTAAGCTGGAACAGAACTAAGCTGAGGAGCTCAGTCAGTCTGCTTATATAGAGCTCCAGAACAATGTAACTGTTGCCATTTTCTAAAACTATCCAATCACTGAACGTCACTTTTCGATCCTTCATTTGCATAACTATCTACACTATCCCCCTGCTGGCCCAGGGTGAGAACTTCAGTACATAACAAAACATGTTTTATATGTGGTAAATAAGTGATAACTAAATAAGGTAGGTAGCTAGGTAAATAAATAAGGTAAATAAGGGACATGGGTGGCGCTGTGGTCTAAACCACTGAGCCTCTTGGGCTTGCCTGTCAGAAGTTTGGCGGTTTAAATCAGCTCGATGGAATGAGCTCCTCTTGCTGTCCCAGCTGCTGCCACCCTAGCAGTTCGAAAGCGCACCAGTGCAAGCAGATAAATAGGCACTGCTGCGGTGGGAAGGTAAACGGCATTTCTGTGTGCTCTGCCTTCCGTCATGGGGTCTTGTGCCAGAAGCGGTTTAGTCCTTCTGGCCACGTGACCCAGAAAGCTGTCTGTAGACAAACACCGGCTCCCTTGGTCTGAAAGCGAGATGAGCATCGCAACCCCATTAACCATCCGGGGTCCTTTATCTTTTTCACCTAAATAAGTGTCAGGTGGCTGTAACGAAGGCCAGTTGCCAGGATCATACAAAGACAAGGAAAAGCTTCTTACCATACTTGTAGAGAGGCTTGGAACATAGCCTCTTGGAATAATGGCATTGTCCCAAGTGAATCTCCACCCCCTCCGTCTCTCCCACTTCCTCATGAGTCATGCCCTCTGCCTTGGGGCTCTTTGCTCTCCTACCTTCAAGGCTCTCCAGGTTCTGAAAGGGGGTTGGGGGGGTTGGAATGCAGGGTGGATTTGATTTAAATCAAATCAATTTAAATCACGATTTAAATCACTAGCCAGTAAGACTTGATTTAAATCTTTTTATTACAGAAAGACTCATTCTTGCTGGTATAATCTTAATATTTACAACCAGATGAAGGTTTCATTTTTGGAATAATAAATTTGCAAAGTAGTTTTTACAGTTATATCAAAAATTACTGATTTAGTTATACTATTAGAAATACATTGACATATAATTATGAAATTATTGTGAGATTTAATAAGTTAACTTTATATTTGGACAACTTTTCTGCTGTACTTTATTGGAAGGAGAAAAATAATCATTTCCTTAATAATAATTTAAATAATTTATTTAACTAAAACAATAACATAGCATATGTATCCATGTTTGTTAACTGATGTGGTTAAACATTTTTTTTAAAAAAAAATCTTAGACTGAGTTTTAGCACACATGAAAAACTTAAAACAAATCCTTATTTCCTGATGAATAGCCTTTGGACTATAATGTAATTTAAATAGAAAACTATCTTTAGAAAGATTTTTCCTTCAAAAGCATTTTATTTTAAAAATCCAATTTAAATAGAAAAAAATCCGATTTATTTTTTTTTAAATCATAGATTTTTATCCATCCTGCTTTCTAAAGGCACTGTGTCTGTCAGCTGTCAACCCCTGGGTGCTTCCTCTTCCTCTCCCATTATTTCCCAGCTTTTCCCCTCATCTGCCTCTGAGCTGTGACCTCCCTCAAAGCCCCCTTGTAATTCTGAACTGTCTTCCTCTTCTCTGGAAGGGCCAGGCTGGGGAGGCAGACTCCACCATTCCTCCTCTGCCCTGACAATAAGTGATGCGATGGGGCGCTTGGTCCTGAAACTGCCACCCACCAGAGCCCTTGATTTCTCATTGGCAAAGAATGTCCAGCAAGTTTGCAGGATGAATTGGGGATGTTTGGGAAGTAGAACTGCACTGAAAACTTTCACCAGACAATTGTAGTCCTGAAGAAGGGGGCAAGTAGTGCAAAAATGGGTGGTTTTTTTAATATATAAAAATGGCAATTTATTTAGTCCCCCCCCCCGCCCAGTTTGGGACTGGTTGCTGCCAGTTCGCCTCCCTCTCCTCCCTGCCCCGATTATATAGGGAAATGTCCTTACCTCTCCTACTAGAATGATACCATCTGTAGCAGAAACTCTGCCCTGGGCTATTTAAAAACCAACATATTCCCCCTTATTTCAATAAGTGAGTAAAAGTTATGAGGACTATGCAGCGCCTTGTTTGGAGAATTGTAAGAACTTTTCTTACATAGAGCCTAGGGCTTAATTGTGTAATTATGTCTCTTGGGTAGATTATATATTTCTTCTCATAATTATGTCTACCCAATAGACTGGAAGGACTCCAAGATTTCTGTTTTCTGTGATAAAAATGGTTTGGCTATGTTTTGTTGACTTTAAAATAAAAACAGCAACCTTGAATAGTCTGGCACACCAAGAGGGTTCCACAGGGAAACTAACAAGGAGAGCAACAGTTTATCATAAACAAACATTTATATTAGTATGGGTTTAATAAACAGTAGCTCTTTTTTCTGCCTTGTTTCTGGAACCCTATTAGGGAGGCACTAACTTACTCTTTGTTGATTGCAGTTGATTTATGACACACTTATTTTTCTCTTCAAAATTAAGCTAGATGGTTGATTTGGAGCAGAATCCTTCTGATATGATGTATTGCATGAAATTCAAGAGCAAAAGATGAATTGCCTGGTCCTGGTGCAGTGGTAATAACATCACTTACTGGCATCACAACAAACTGCCACTGCAAATACCTTAGGTGTAGTTCTCCAAAGACTTCCTTTAAAAAGGAGGAGAGGAGGGAGAAAAAAATGGATAATAAGACAATCCTTTTAAGAAAGGGAAGGGTTAAAGTGATAGAGCTAATTACTAGAAGGGGAAGACAGACCATAGAGAAAAAAATGGCTAGAGCAGGGATGGGGAAAAGCTGTAGCTCTCAGGATGTTGCAGTATGGCCAATGGCCAAGGGTTATGGGAGTTATGGTCCAGCAACATTTGGAGGGCCAAGGGTTCCTCACCCTTGAGCCAGAGCAATCTGTGCAGGCCCATAACTCATGAGAATAGTAGCACCACGGACCATTTACAACCAGGGAAATAGTGCAACTCTTCCATTGGATTTTCTGATTTAGGGATAGGATGGGGGAAGACTATTTTGTTTACAATGTCATACAGATGTCTTAACAAAATAAAAAAAAATCCTTCCAGTAGCACTTTAGAGACCAACTAAGTTTGTTACTGGTATGAGCTTTTGTGTGCATGCACACTTCTTCAGATACACTGAAACAGAAGTCACCAGACCCCTGTATACAGTGACAGGGTGGGGAGGGTATTACTCAGAAGGGTGGTGGGCATGGGTGTTTGGCTGATAGGTGTGGTAAACCTGTTGACGACTGTTAACGACTGCAATTGGTCTTACAGGAAAAAGCAAGGGGTGAGATGGCTAAAAATAGCTTTATCATGTATAATGAGATAAGAATCCAATGTCTCTATTCAGACCAGGTCTCTCCATGGTTTTAAGTTTGGCAATAAGTTGCAATTCAGCAACTTCTCTTTCCAGTCTATTTCTGAAATTCTTTTGTAGTAAGACAGCTACTTTGAGATCCTTTATTGAATGTCCTGGGAGATTGAAGTGTTCTTCTACTGGTTTCTCTGTCTTGTGATTCCTGATGTCAGATTTATGTACATTTATCCTTTGGTGTAGGGTTTGGCCTGTTTGTCCGATATAGACAGCTGAAGGGCACTGTTGGCATTTGACACAACGGTAGAAGATGAGCAATTAAATAGTCCTGAGATGGTATGTTTGATGTTGTTGGGGCCAGTAATGGTGTTGTCCGGGTGTATGTGGCAGCAAAGTTGGCATCTGGGTTTATTGCAGGCTCTGGTACCAGTGTCCATGTTAAGTCTGGCTGTTGTATTATTGTGGGTGAGGAGCTGTTTAATATTGAGTGGCTGACTGTAGGCAATGAAAGGTCTTCCTCCCAGAGCTTGAGAAAGAGAGCTGTCATTGTCTAGGAGAGGTTGTAGATCTCTGATGATGCATTGAACTGTTTTAACTTGGGGAGCTGTATGTGATTACTAGTGGTGTTCTGTTATTTTCATTTTTGGGTCTGTCTTGCAGCAAGTTCTCTCTGGACACCAGTCGGGCTCTGTTGTTGTGTTGTTTAACTTCATCAGGTGGATATTTTAGTTCTAAAAAGGTTTGCTGTAGATCTCTTAGGTGAGAGTCTCTGTCTGTAGAGTTGGAAGAGATGCGGCTATAACGTAGGACCTGGGTATGTACAATGGATTGCTTGGTATGTTTGGGATGGTGGTGTTGTTTAGTCGTTTAGTCGTGTCCGCCTCTTCGTGACCCCCTGGACCAGAGCATGCCAGGCACTCCTGTCTTCCACTGCCTCCCGCAGTTCGGTCAAACTCATGCTAGTAGCTTCGAGAACACTATCCAACCATCTCGTCCTCTGTCGTCCCCTTCTCCTTGTGCCCTCCATCCATCCCAACATCAGGGTCTTTTCCAGGGAGTCTTCTCTTCTCATGAGGTGGCCAAAGTATTGGAGCCTCAGCTTCAGGATCTGTCCCTCCAATGAGCACTCGGGGATGATTTCCTTAAGAATGGATGGTAGCTAATAATAATAATAATAAAAATAATTTTTTTTTTTATACCCTGCCCTCCCCAGCCAAGACCGGGCTCAGGGCTAGAAGCATGTACAGTGGTACCTCTGGATGCGAATGGGATCCGTTCCGGAGCCCCGTTCACATTCTGAAGCAAACGTAACACGCGACTGCATGTGTGCAGAGTTCTTGTTGGCAGTGGAGAGTTCAAGCATGTTCAGATGTCTTCATTGCACTAAGTCCAGAACTTAGGAAAAACCACAGTTTTTGCAAATCCTCAAAAGTGTGGGAGCATGGCTAGCTGGAGGGAAAGCAGGCAGTTCTGCATTACAGATTGCACTGTGTGCTGCCCCTGTGTGACTGGAATGAGCTATGAGCCACTGTTGAGACAGCACTTCTGCAACAGGCACACCACAGCCCCCCCCCCCCCGGAGCTACTTATGCCAATAGGGAAAGGATGCACTGATAACATAGATGAAAGACGGGCAAAGGAGAAATGGAAGCAAATCATAAGTTCTGGTCTGGGCTCTGGAACCACTATTTGCTGTGCAGCAGACACTAAGATATCTCTCAGTTGCAGTTCCTTTACCCACCCCTTTCTGGGTGTAGATCCTTATTTTAGTTTTGGCATATAGGTGAATCGCAGATGGCATTGAGCAGACCTAGCTCACCCCATCTGCTGATAGTCTGCCCTGAGAAGCTTAGGCCGTTGCTTTCAGCTCAGGATTGCGGGGGGGGGGGGGGGCAGGGCAGAGGTGCAGATCCTTTGTGCAGTGACCATAGAGTCCAGCTGTAAAACAGAATAGTTTTCAGGGAAAGAAAGAGGAGCCCATTCAGGCATCAGGGACAACAGGCTGTTTCCAATAGATGCCGTCCTCAAATCTTTGGTCAAAATTGTTGTACTCCAGTGCTTTCTGAAAATAAGTGGGGGGGGGGGGTTGTTGGTGAAAGGGGCCAGATAATTCACACACCTCCTTCAAGGGCTAACTAAGGCATCTACCATTTAATGTGGAAGATCTATTGATACTGGAGTCCAATGTTCCCACACCAATCGGAGATTTTGTTTACAGCAGTCCCGTTGTCTGATGTTTTATTGATACAGTCCTCCTGGGAGCATGTACTGTGATCTTCAGTGGAACTGCAAAGAGGAATTGGCTGAGAACCAGAGGAGCTCTCAGTCATATGGAGCTATTTCCCCCTTTCCTGGTGGCAAACTCTTTGGAGTTCCTTTGTAGGCTGCCCTCCTTGAGTCAAAGGCAAAGAGGTTCAAATCCAAAGATGTTTCAAATTTACTTGCATTTTGCAGCTTTAAGAAGTGGACCTTTTACTTTTGTACATCATAAATGTGTGACTGAGTGAACCACCCTCACGAGACCTGAAAGGGAAAGTGGTTTTAGTCACTGCGAATTCTTGCTATTAAGAGGGCCCACAGTTAGTAGTTTGGCTGGTCAGGGCCATAGTAATATGACGGCAACGCACACAGGAATATGCCTCACCCCCCCCGCTCCTCTCCATACTTAATAATTTTCTCTGTAACTTCTTGGCAAGGTTGGCCTTCAGTGTCATGTTGTTATACTAGGGCAGGACAAATTGCTTGGAGGGTATTTTTTTTTAATCTGCAGCATAGAAGCTACCCAGAAGATAAAAGCTCATCTGACAGAGAATAGTCACCTGTATTTCCCATTTGTACTTGATAACAATTCTTTGTGGTTATTTTTGTAACCTAAGAAAAGCCCTGGGGTATCAGCTCTCTTTAATCCAGCATCCCACTTCCCACAAGGGCCAGCCAGAGAAAGATGGGAAGCCACAAGAAAGACGGAGCACACGGGGCGCTCTGCTGACTGTTGTTCCCCAGTGTTCAGTGCTCAAAGGTGCACCTTGGATCCTGGAGAGAGAATGCAGTGATCATGACTCCTCCATGTCCTCGCATTATTAGGAACACCTGAAAGTTGTTTAGCTTTCCCCCTCAAAAAAATGAGATTTTTTGGTTTACTTGCCAAAGATCCAGGACAAACCACCGCCTTCTGGAAATTTCCCCCAGACGTCACTTTCACCTGGTAATGTCCAGGAAAATCAGGACATATGGCATATAGTTTAACTATGTGCTGTGTAAAGAAGTTCTTGCTCTTGTCTGACCCAAATCTTTTACCATTTAGCTTCATTGGATGATGCTGGATTCTTGTATTGTGAGAGAAAAGGTTTTCTCTAGGGAAAGAAGTGCTTCTCTCTAAAAGTGCGCTAGATTAGGAACTTAAAATACACCTACACCTTTTACATAAGCTAGGATGAGATTTCTTCAGATAAAGCATTTGTATTTCCTCCACCACCCCGCCCCGAAGGATGCTATATTTGCTTATGAATCTATCACCTGCAATAATTTCCTGGTAAAAATATAACCTAGGGCTTGTCTTTACTGCAGCCTATAGCTTTTTAGACTTGTGCAATGGTAGCTTTGCAGACTGGCTCTACCATTGCATCTTACTGTCTGCTCCTTTAACTGCTGCCAAATTATATTTGAACCATGTGTTTTGCATGTGTATTACACAGCAGTGCAACATTCCTTGCCAAAAACCCAAAAGCTGCCTCCAGGCTTTTTTGGTATGGTTTTCATCCCTGTTCTAATGATTTTTTCCTTTGCCTGCCACCCTCACAGGTCATCTTTTTAAAAACTATTTTTATTTCTCAATCCTGGAGAAAAGTTTGCAACTGCACATTCTCACTAATGCTGCAGCTTTGTGCTGTTGTGCAAGCAAGCAAGAAAACATGAACACCTATGTTAACCCTGTAAAAAAAATGTGCTACTTTGGTTGCCTGGTAAGATGGAAAGGAGAGGGGCTTAGTCAATACACATGAAGCCGGAGTGAATTAGGTTCCGTGTCTAACCTATGGCCCACCAGATGATGTTGGACTCCAGTTCCTGCTAGCCGCAACCAGCTTGGCCAATGGCCATAGATAATGGGAGTTGTGGTCCCGCAACATCTGGAGGACTACAGGTTCCCCATCCCCAAAAGCAAAAGTAAAAATGGGTTGCACACCTATTTTTAACACTGCCGGCTGACCCTGCAAAAGGAGAAGTCATGCATTTCCAGTCTGGCAAGATGTATGAGGTGTGCCTGCGTTTGTGCCAAGGCTTGTCACCGCAAGGGAAATGTGTGACTTCGCTCTTTGGAAATTGAATTAGAAACATGAAAAGCAGACAAAATGATTGTGACCACATAATTATCTTGAGTTTATTGAGTGCTTTTGTAACATGTGAAATTTCAATATAAACATTGCTCCTCTTCCAAGTAGTGAAAATTGATCAAAACCCAGTGGTTCCTACATCACTTCAAGATATTACTTGATTCTGGACAGCTGTGGACTTAAGGGTGAAATCCTAAACATGCTTAATAGAGAACAGTTCCCACTGAACTTAGAGGGACATGCTTCTACGTAAAAATGGTTAGGATTGTGATGTAAATCAGATTCGACTCCACACTTGATTACCCACCGTGAATTTTGGTGTAGACAATTCCTTTATTAGGACGGCATGCTGTATTCATTACCCTGCTATATATGGCTATCCTTCCCAAAGTTCTCTGCTCTTTCCCCTTGTGTCCAGGTGAATCCTGGCATCATAGCACTTTGCTCTCAAGCTTCCTCAGAAGTGACGGAACTCCATGTGCACAGAATCCACCTTATTTGTACACTCTTTGCAAAGTGTTTTCACTCAGTCAAACTGACTTCCCATTTCCTACACACATCATGTCATCATGGCACCAAAGCAAGAAGAGTTAATGTGTGAAGTCCAAGCCTTCTTCTCCAGTGGATTTACAGCAGTTTCTACTACTCATCCCTGTTTTGTACCACCAGGAGATGGAGTTTGTTGTGTCTTTCTTAGCACAACCTGACCTCAAATTCTCTCTATTCTCCCCATTTGCACAGGAGGCGGATTTCTCCTTTCACACATACATAGAGGTATCTGTAACTTCTGCCCTCTGGACTGTTTTAAGAGGCTTGGGCCAAGACAGAAGGTATTAGGAGGCTGGCGGTTGGGGAGGAATGAACCATCTCAGTTTGGGAAGATCTTCCAGTGATACCCTGTCTACAGGTAGTGAAAGTGAGCATTTTCATGATGTGTGGGCATATTTTTATATAATCATTAATAGCTGTGGACAGTCTGTAACATCCCAGTAGCTAATCCAATGGCAACTGGCAAACAGTTTTTATCCTGTTATATAATGATGAAACTGGGCTGCTGGTCCTCCTATGGATACTAAGAATTCAGTTGCTGGGCACCACTGTTGCTCCTCTGAGATCCCTTGTTTATCTCCCTCCCTCTCTCTCAAGTTTTATACCCAGTTCTTTAATGCAGGAGAATTTTGGAAGCAGCATGCTAATTTTGAGAGTTATGGATTCATTATAGTAATGGCAACATATCATTAAACAATTTAATACCAAGGTTTGGAGTAAAGGTGTAGGGAAATAGGGAAGGGCAGTGATGGCAGTGGCAGGGTAGCATGGTTTGCTTCATGTTTCGTGAAGTGTTTTGGGATTCTGAAGGAAGGATTTGGGAACATTAACTTCATATTTAAGCATGGATTTCATATCAATGAGTGCAATATTTATATAGATTTCTATGCTGAAGAGAGTTCCACTGTAACTAGAAGCCAGTATAAAAAGTGGGAAGGAGAAATATCTGACTTAGGTACGTACACAGAGAAAGAATATTGAATAGAATTAATTGAGAACTTACAGTATTAATGAAACCACTATTACAATCTCATTAAAAGCCAATTGAGAAATCGTTTTATAGTATCTTTGTGTGTATAGCTTCTCGCCACTTAACTACACTTATAGAGCATCCACTTGGGTTTGGTTTTTATGCATTTCTTCACCAGTCCCCCTTTCTAAGAAGAAGAAAATAAAGTTTTCATTAAAAATTCTACTGAGGAAGGAAAGTAGTTTAAATTCCTAAGGTAGAATGCTCAATACATCAATTTTGCAAACTTCCAGAATTTATTTGAATGGCCTCACTTTACATCAAACTCCTTGTTCTCTGCCTATACAAGGAGCATTCTCTCTAAATACCTTCTGAGCATTGATAAGTTTGGTGCTAGCAGGGCTTATGAGGCAAGGTGACGGAGCAGGATCCACTGGGGCAGCCGATCCTGTTGTCAAACTTTCTTCCCCTCCTTGTTTCTGATGTAGAGCTTCCATCACCCCTTCTTCCCTGTCGGGGAGGGGCTGTACCATTTTGGGGTTTGCCTCAGGAGATTCCAACTTGGCAGGTGGTGGACTCTTCTTCCTTGGAGGTTTTTAAGCAGGGGTTGGATGGCCATCTTGTCATGGATGTTTAGCTGAGATTCCTGCATTACAGGTAGTTGGACTTCCAACTCTACAATCCTGTGATTCTACATGCATCTCTTATATATTGTGCTTCTGTAGAGAAGAAGTGGCAACATTTATGTGTTTTCAGAATTTTGACCAGCATGTGAGATTTGTTAAATAGCCTAACAATTCAGTAATGGTTTGGGTTCTATGTTTATAAGCAGTGATACAAACCTTTTCTTGTTGTACTGTGAAATCCCCTTGCCCTGCCACTTTCCCCAAGGGAAAACCCGGTCTTTACTGTTGAATCAGAGCAAATGTCAATCAGGTTTTCTTTGGATTGACGTTTACTCTGATTCAGTGCTAAAGAGTGGGTTTTCTGGGGGAAAGTGGTGGAGCAAAGGAACAGCTGCTCAGATCTGCACATAGAAAGCATGAGACAAGTAGAAAAATGGATGAGTCTTCGGTGAGAGTCAAGCTCTACCTGTGCAGAGCAGGGGACACAGGTGGCGCTGTGGGTTAAACCACTGAGCCTTGGGCTTGCTGATCGGAAGGTTGGTGGTTTGAATCCCTGTGATGGGGTGAGCTCCCGTTGTTTGGTCCCCTCCTGCCAACCTAGCAGTTCGAAAGCACATCAAAGTGCAAGTAGATAAATAGGTACTGCTCCGGTGGGAAGGTAAACGGCGTTTCCGTGCACTGCTCTGGTTTCTCCAGAAGCAGCTTAGTCATGCTGGCCACATGACCAAGAAAAACTGTCTGCGGACAAATGTCGGCTCCCTCGGCCTGTAAAGCGAGATGAGCGTCGCAACCTGAGTCGTTCACGACTGGACTTAACTGTCCGGGGTCCTTTACCTTTACCTTTTTTTTACCTGTGCAGAGCCTCTGCATGGTGCAGCTCAGGATCTTGCCTGCTCATTAAGCTAGGGTGGGTTTCAGCCTGGTAAGCTGTACACACACTAGCCTGGCTATGGAGAAGGCTTCTCCATCCTTCCTACTTCCTGAATGCAGCACCCTGAGCAGAGAGAAAGGAGAAAGGGATCAGTGCAAGTTCTTAACTAGATCATACATGACAAATCACCATCCAGCCTCTGCTGGAGGAGTATCATGGTCTTGCAGTCAGAAAGTTCTCGCTAATGTTGGAATCTCCTTTCTTGTAATTTGAAGTCATTGGTTCGGGTCCTACCCTCCAGAACAGGAACAAATCATCTCTAGGGATGAGGGTGAAAATGTTTGTGCTTGTTCAAATGGGGGATAGGTAGAACTGGACCCTGAGAGTGCAGGGGGACATGATATCAGTTCAGGAAGGCTGAAGCACCATAGGGTCAAGCACATACACCAAAGTCATTTGGAGAGAGACACCATATATAAATGTTTATAAACTGATCCTAGAAGCCTCTGATCCAAGATGGGGGAACTGGAGTGCTTGGCTTTAAAAGATGGAATAGATATAGAGGGCATATAGTGGAATGGAGAGAACAAGTGAGACATGGTTATCTCCAGATAAAAGCTCCCTAGGAAGGGCAGGGCAGGGCCTACTGGAGGATATAGAACCTAGAAGGATTCTTTCTCGTCCGCAGACTTGCTGTGGGTGGTGCTGGTGGGCCACAGAAGTAGTTTAGTATGGACAACATACTGTATCATCCTCCTGACAAAAATGTCCAGGGTGAAATGGGAATTGACTTCAATGGCTGTCCCGTATACTGGTGTGTTTAAGTCTCAAAGAAGCAAAATGTGTAAATACCCTGTGTGACTGTGCTCTGGAACGATTGGATTTAATCTTAAGTGTCACCCAGGACCTGGTGCAAGATGTAAATGTTGAACTGATTGAGAACAGTGAACATAATGCTATGAAATCCAAGATATATGTAAGAGGACAATTGCCAAGAAAATGTAACAGTCATATTTGACTTCAAAAGAGGAAAGTGAAGAGGGTCATATCTCTTTATAGAGATTGTCCAAAGCCACAATAAAAGAAGTTCAGCTGGCATGTATATTGCAGAACAAGAAAGGTGCTGCCAGGACCAAGAGGAAGCCAGCTTGATTAATGAGTACAGTCAAAGGAGCTGCTGGAGGCAAGAAGTCTTCTTTGATAATATGGAAGTCTTTTCCAAAAAAGAACACAAACTGTGGCAAAAGAAACACAAGCAGCAATAAGGGGTTTGAAAACCAACCAACCAACCAAAACCAAGCAAGAGAGGTGGCTGGGTCTTTGGATGAGAAAGGGCGTCAAAGATGTGCTAAAGGAGGAAAGCGAGATGAGCGCTGCAACCCCAGAGTTGTCCGTGACTGGACTTAACTGTCAGGGGTCCGTTACCTTTTTAGAGGAGGAAAAGGAGGTTGCAAAGGAGCTGATTGAATTTTTTTACATGCATTCTCACAATAGAAGCCGCAGGGCAGGTCCCTGCACCTGAGGAACTGAGGCAAGTAGTGGTGATAAGAGATGAAGTTAGTGGCCTTATGGACTAATTTCAAACTGACAATCACTGGGTCCAGATTGTACCCACTAAAGAAAGCTATGTTAAATTGCCGATCTTCTAACAAAAAAGTAACTTATCCATAAGATCAGCCTATATATATATATATATGAGTACTAAAAAGTAACCAATGTAGGGCAATTTTTTTTAAAGGACTTCAGATTGGATCTAGGAAATTGCAGTCTGGTTAGCTTAATGTCTGTTCCAGGAAAACCAGTGAGAAGCATTATTAAAGACTTAGTCTTTCAAAAAGCTTTTGACAAAATACCTCACCAAAGACTCAGAGTAAGCTTAGCAGTCATGGTTAACTGGTTAAGGAGCAGGAAGCAGCAAGTAGGAATAAAAGTGCAGTTCTTCCAATGGGAGGATGTAGAAAACGAAGTCCCCTAAGGATCAGTATTGAGACGTGTGCTTTTTAACTTGTTCATTAATTGTCTACAGTTAGGGGTGAAAAGTGAGGTGTCCAGGATTGCTGATGACGCCAAATTGTTAAAGGTGGTTAAAGAAAAAGCACTTATTAGAAGGTCTAAAAGGATCTCCCCAAATTGGGTGTGTGGGCTTTAAAATGGAAAATTCAAACCCATGTAAGCAAGGATAAAGTGATCCTATTTCACTTATACCCTCCTGGGGTCTCAACTGGCAGTGATTGATGCAGCTTGATGAAGATGTTGATCCTGCTGCAGAAATGGAGAATTCCATGTTAGGGATTATTACGAAAGAGATTGAAAATTAAACTGCCAATGTCATGGTGTCATTATGCTAATCTGTGGCGGGACCACACTTGGAATAGTGTGCAGTGCTTCTTGGCTCCCCTCAAACATTTGGGTCTTTCTAGTTTGGAAAAAAGTGAGTAAAATGAGGGACAAGCTCTGGGCCTATAAAATTATGCATTGTTGTGTATGGAGAAAGTCGACAGGGACCATCTCTCTCTCTCTCTCTCTCTCTCTCTCTCTCTCTCTCGTAATACTACAACCCAGGGCCATCCAATGAAGCTGAAAGTTGGAAGATTCAGGATTAGAGAAAGTGCGCAGTGCATAAAGTATAAGTACTGTAAATAAATAAGAATTATAAAATTTCCTCCTGCAACCAACGTGACCACCAGCCTGCATGACTTTAGAAGAGGATTAAACAAGTTCCTGGAGGATAAGGCTATGAATGACTTCTGGTCATGATGCTTATGCTGTACCTCAACTGTCAGAGGCAGTATTGCTTTGAATATCAGTTGCTGGGCCTCCCAAGCAAGGAGAGCGCCTTCTCACCCTGTTCCTGCTTGTGGATTTCCCATAGGAATCTAGTTGGCCACTATAAGAGCAGGATCCCGGATTAGACGGGCCTTTGGCTTGATCCAGCAGAGTTCTTACGTTCACATGCAACATTATTGTGCTCATGTAAGCGATTTACTTATGTATAAGGAAAATGACACAAGTATATTCCATGTAGGGTTATTGTGACGGGTGAAAGAGTCTGTAGTTCACTCCTTGCACCAGTTCCAGGTTAAAGCTAAAAGTTCTTTGGTCCTTGCAATAAAATAAAATAAAATTAATACTACATTGTTCAGTCATGCTAACAACACTTTTATTTTATGATTTGCTGTTTCCAGGGCACAGACAGAAGCTTGATGACTCTAAACCTAGTTTGTTCTCTGAGCGCCTCAGTGATTTAGGGCGCATTCCTCATCCCAGTATGAGAGTAGGGGTCCCGACTCAGAGCCCACGGCCCTCTCTGAACTCTGCACCAAGCCCTTTTAATCCACAAGGACAGAGTCAGATCACAGGTAAGAGACAGAACCATGGGCTTGTATGGGCCATGGGAATGATTGATTATAGTAGGCCTTTTATTGTTTCAAAATGTAGAAAAATAACTGTTGCAAAGTGAAAGGTATAAGCAAATGTAAGCTAGTGGGGAATAGATTTTTCTGTAGCATTCATGACAAAATCATTTAGTCTTCTTTCTTGTTTGCAGTCAAAATTGGGGGTGGGATGAAATGGAGAGGAAATTCTCATCTTTCAGGTCTCATTCATGGAATTGGTCTACACGCAATGATAAAATATGTAAATTTTCCAGCTATACATGTTTATTTAGGATTGCTCTTTAGGATAGTTTGCACAGCATTGTCATCCTGCGTCCCCCCCGCCCTACCACGTTTATTATGTGATATTGTGGCTTCTCTCTAGCATCCATAGCTATGCATCACTGTTTCAGTAAACTATGAACCAGGCCACTTTGAGAGATGCATACATTTTATTTTCAAGCCAAGAGATTGCTTTCACTATTCAAAACAGACTGTGTGTAGGGAAAGCAGAGAAAATCTAAAGCGCTGAGGTCCATATAAAAAGAAACAGCAGCAAACCTAGGCCAATTGTTATCACACACACACACACACACACACACACACACACTTGGGTGAACTTCTCTTTGTTTATATACAGTTTTATTCTAAAGATCCCAATAAAAAGTGGAAAGCCATTTTGTGGGTGTGGGGTGGGGAGCGGGAAATGTTAATGAAATGCAGCCCTTTTTTCAATGCGAGCCCCAATTTTGTTTTATCCTTTAAAAAAAGAAGGCTGAGTCTATACAGGCATGTCTTTAGTTCAGGCCCATTTACACATACTACTAGTGACATGAGTTTTTAGCTGCTTCAAGCCACACTGAATGGTGCAAAGGCACTGGAAGTACAGAGAGGCAGGCAGGCAACAGGGAGATAAGTTTTTTAAATTAGTAAATAAAGTGATGTGATTCTAAATTGTTGTGGTACATGTCTGAAGATCTGGATTCTGTGGTTGGAGTTCATCCTCTGGCTCCTTCCCACTTAGTTGTTGCCCAGCAGGAAGGTTAATGGCTGAGCAGACCGGAGCCATCTCCTTGGCCCTGCCCATGGGAGTCTCCTGTTTCGCCATGAGGAGCTGGCCCTCGCTCTGCCCTGACTCTTTGTTCGACTGTTATATAATACTAGACCAGTGACTGAGAACAAGTTTTCTTCCTGATTCCATATGGTGATCATTTGTCACACGGATGGATCCTAGATTCTCCTGTAACTTTTGAAATGTCACATGCTCCTCTTGTTCACACACCGTAAATGCTTTCCGTAGAACAATCTGCTGCTGGCTTATGATTAAAAACATACCACTTTTTGTTCTGAGTCAAGAGCAGCACATTAAAAAGCCTATAAATGGTAGGTGCTGTTCAAATTCATGAGGGTATTGAATACTATAGAGAATGTTAGGAGTTCACAGTTCACTCTATGTAGCTAAAGAGGCAGCAGGGGAAATATTACAATATCTCGAGGACTTTCGGGGAGGCGCCTCCGGTAATGGCTGAATTTTCTGACCGGGAGGAATCTGCTCCGTGGGAATCTGGGTCTGGCCGCCACGGCGAAGGTGGAGACCCGTTAAAATCACAGGCGGGAGAAGCCTGTGAGCGTGGGATTCGGTGGACACCTTTTGCGCCTCCCCCACTCGCGGGGAACCCCAGTTTTTGGGGCTCCGGAGCGACGTGGGGTGAGTGGCGCGGTGCATCGAATCGTCTGCTTCTTCCACGGAGCGAAGCCGCATAGCCGTTGCCGGAGAGCACTGACCTTTTCCTGTGGACAATTGGATTTTAAAAGTGGTTACCCGTGAGTAGAGTTTAAGCGGAAGAATTGGATTTCTAAATGTTGAATTTGGCATCGTAACGGGGAGGTTCAAAACAGGAAGTCCGCCTTCCCCTTTTGTAAATAGACTGAGGCAATGAAGTTGCAAGCTGGAGTCCTGGAAAGTCTTTTGTAAAAGATTAAATTTCCATCGGTAAAGAACAAAACCCCCCTTTGGAGGCAGGAGAAGAGGGGGGGAAGTTGAGGACTGAGTATGCCTGCAGGAGAGAGCGAAGAGATCTAAAACACCGCCGCTCTGACCCTGGAAACGGGCTGCTAGGAGGACTGACGTATTGTGGAATGTTCATTGACAGTGTTTAGAACGTTCATTGACAGCTAGTTAAACAAGAGAAATACATTGTTTCTACTGTTTCCGGTTGTTTCAAAAAGGAGTAAAAGTAACTGAAAATTGAAACTAACTTGAAACTAATTTTGGATTGTTTAAAAGAGGATACTATTGACTATTACAAATAGAAACTGTTTCCCCCTAGTGGAAGCTTTTGAAACCGGTTGCTTTACAAGAGTTGGGTTAGGGAAATTTCCAGCTGCAAGTTAAAAACCGTGAGACTCTGGGGCTGACCTTGAATCTTTTAAGTGTTATGGTTAATGGAAGAGGAAAAACAGACCAGTCAACTGATGACAAAACATTAAGGTCTGGGAGGACTTGGCAATAATCCAGGAGAGGTCCACCACCAGGCCCCCCTGCTCTTTTTGTTGCAGCCTTTGTACCAGTATGTAAAACCAAGAGAAATGTTGACAGAAGAGGCCCTAGTGGCTGCATTATTTAAGATAAATGACTCATTGGATCAGCTTCACAGGAAAATGGACACGATAAATGCGAAAGTGGATGTTCCAATCACTAAAATTAACTTAATTATAGAAAGTATAAATAATACCAATATAGAAATCACCCAGAAATTGATACAGGAACCGATTTCGGTACGGCAAACTGCGGAGGAGGCCAGGGAAAAAGCTGTTGTTGCTGAATGTAAAGAAACACAACTGGAGAGAAAGAGAAAGAGAGCCCCAGCTATACAGAAGCAACTTGATGAATATAAGTTGATGCTTGCGATGACTGAACTTAAAGAAAAACAGACGAATTTGAGGATTAGAGTTCACCTTTGGTGGACATGCCCAAGGATTAAGACACTTTGGGAGATGATTCATAATGAAATGAAAAAGGTATTTAAATATACCTTTTTGAAGAAACCAGAGGCCTTTCCCCTGGGCATGGTTGGCCAATTGGTGTTAAAGAAGGACAGAACTCTTTTCACGTATGCTACAATAGCAGCAAGAATACTCATTGTGAAGAACTGGAAGACACAAGATTTATCTATCCAGGAAGAATGGCAGATGAAGTTGATGGACTATATGGAATTGGCGGAAACGACTGGCAGAAATCCGAGACCAGGGAGAAGAGTCGGTGGAAGAAGACTGGGAAAAGTTTAAGACTATTTATAGAAATATTGTTAAAATAATGAATGTTAGAAAAATGTTGGAATGAAGTTATACTGCTTCAGTAGAAATGCTATAAGGAATTAAGTATAAATAGATTAATAGAGTATTAAAGGGAAATATAAGATTAGAATATGTTAAGATAATTATAGGATAGAAAACAGGAAGATGGAAAGGAATTGCTGAAACAATTAATAGAAGTGCAATACAAAAAGGGAGGTGTGAGGAGGTCGTGGAAATAAGGGAAGGAAAGTTAAGATATCGAAATTGTTTTGTGTTTTAAATGGCTTGCGTCTTGTTTTGTTAATCTTATGTTCTTTCTTTTCTTTTTTTTGCTTTTTCTTTTTCTTTTTCCTTTTTCTGTTTTATTGTGTTTAAATGGTTGGAAAATCAATAAATATTACTTAAAAAAAAGAAAGGAAATATTACAATATCTCTTCTAAATAAGTGTAAGTCTGCAGATGATAAGAGGTAGCACTGCTTGGCAGAGCACAGCAATTTGTACTTAGAAGAACATACATTCCCTGCCAAACATTTGAAATGTGCTTTGCCTTTTTTGATAGTGATTATTTCTGCCATGCTTGAAAGTTTGCATTGAGCTACACAACTGCATATTTCTGATGCTGCAGTTTGTGCCCAAACCAAGTGTACTTTTGCCACCTACTATAATCCAAAGCCTTCTGTGCTGAAATATCACTGGAAGAGGAAGAAAGACACATTAGCACAAAGAGGTCTGTAAATCAGAAATCAAGTACTGCACCAAACATCCAGTACAACTTGCATAAAATAGTATTTAATGCTTTGATTTATAGTAAACATTGTGGGCAGGTTTCATCTAACGAGTCCTGTCAGTGGAAGCCCCTCCACTTTACGGCTGCCATATTTCAAAAAGTATGAACCAGGACACCCTGGAAGTTGTTGATCCTGCAGGGAGAGGAGGAGTGAGAAAGGCCCCGGGCTCAAGCAGAAGCCCATATGCACACCGTTTCTGCTAATGGGATTCTTTGAGTGAAGCTCGCCCGTTGTGCCCATTGGGGGTGGTGGTGAACATGCAGAGTTTTATAGAAGGTCTTCAGCTATAGAGTTCTACCAGCTCTAATCTTCATAATGTGCAATCAGTCAAGCATTTAGTTTGGCAGTAAAAATACTTTCCTCTGAGTGTCAGAGGTAGCTCTGCACAGGGAGTAGTAGTAGTACTCCACAATATCATGCCCAGGTAGTATTCTGGCATACCACAGAAAAACATGCTGTGCTGAGAAATTACTCCAGAATCAGAATACTGTAATCAGAACTTTGATATTAGTTATGTTTATTGATTTTGCATTATGTCTTTATTATATAGCACTTCTCGACAGGTTCCTCCTCCTGGGGGCTTCCTTGCTAAAATAGACACAAGGAAACAACACGAGGAGTGAGAAATTTTATTACTTCAACTGCGGGTACTTTGGCTTAATTGCAGTAGGGTATTTGGAATAATTAAGACAAGAAATGCATCAGTTTCTACAAAGTAAACATAAACACAATTGCTTCATTTCTGATTGTTCAGTTAAATTGCTTACTTTATTCCAGGCATGCTCTTCCACAGGTAATGCATGATTTACTATAGCCTTTAGTATCCCTATCAAATCCCTTCTGAATAATGATGAAGTAGATGTTGGACCCAAGTATTACATTTCATTTTCTTTCCATGTTCCACACTTTAGTCCCTACTGAATCCTTTTCAGCATGCATTTGTACTGTATTTAGATGTGTACACACATCTAGTTTATACACATTTAGTTCTCTCTCACACACACTGTATTTATTGATAATGATTTAAAACCCTCTGTGAAACATGCAGAATCTGGCAATGCAGATATGGATTGGTAGAAGGTCATTTTTGTTCAGCAGGGACTTTTAACTAGTGCACTGCAGAAGCAACACCGAAAGGCCATTAAATACAAACTCTCCAATAAGGTTTGATGTTTCCTGAGGAAGTACAGACCCAAATGAAAGCCAGTACATTGATCATCAATAAAAAACCTTTTCAAATCCAAATTTTATGCTGGTATGTTTGCTACTCCACCAGCCCCACCCTCACAAAACATGTCTGCATATATGACACCTCTGTCATATATTTTAGATTTTTTCCCCCTTCTAAAATTCAGCTGGCCAGGATTATTCTATATGAGACAGGAAAAGCCAAAGGCCTGGTGGTAAGAATGTGGTCAGTGTGCCTGGTGGAATTTCAGTGGAGGAGTTGTAGTAGGAAGTGTAAGTGGGAGTTAAGTGAGGTTTCATGCTCCATCACCACTATGCCAACATATGATCTATAGGCAATCTGTGACTTCAGTAACCAAAATAACAGCATGCAAAGTCAAGTGGTCTGAACCATGAGAAACAGTTTTTTAAACCTCAGCAGCACACAGTTTTCATTTCTCAGGCCTGGGGAAATACCCTATTAATTCATTATGCTTGAGTTTAAAAGATGTCTGGCTGGCGTATTTAGGACCAGATCTAGATTGTGCTCTCTGCACAGTCTGTTGCTGTGCCATGCTTCCTGATGTGGAGTGTGTGCTGTTGTCAGTTCAAGTTGTTTTGACAGTGTTATGAGCAACACCATGAAATCACATAAATTCTGCGACGGCAGCAGGGGAAATTAACAAATGGGAGAAATGTTATTTCCAAAGACCTTGGTGTGTTTAATTCATATATTCTAATTTGTATTAACACACTGAGACTTGAGGGGCTGTTGGTCATGTTGGCTGGAGCTAAAGAGGTTTTTATGAGTCACTGGGCTTTTCTTGTTGGTATTTAGATTGTTTTGTTTTGAAGATGTTAGTATTTTGTGATGGTTGTTTAATGGGTTTTATTGTACAGTATGTATATTTTATTGTTGTGGTTTTTTAAATTTTTTTTTTTACTCAAAATTAAAACAAAACATATTATCCTAAAACATATCATCCTTATTTCCCCCCCATTTTTCCTCCCTCCCCCTACCCTCCCCCACAACCCCCCCAGCCCCCCTCAGTTCCAGTCCTTGGTTTCTCTGAGAATGCTGTTTTCTGCATGTTACAAAGTTGTATAGATCCTCAAACTATTTAGCTGATTATTATCAATAAAAAGTTTGTGAATGTTTAATCAAAGCCAGCCAAGGAGTCCAGTTCGCTTTGTTGCATCTTCAAATACTTCGTAAAGGGTTCCCATTCATCTTTAAAGTCACAGTTATCTTTGTCCCGTAGCTTATATGTCAGTTTTGCCAGTTCTGCATAGTCCATCAATTTTTCTTGCCATGATTCATTAGTTGGGGTTTCTTCCGTCTTCCATCCTTGTGCTATTAGAACTCTCGCGGCCGTTGTCGCATATATGAAGATGGTTTTCACCTTTTTTGGCAGATCTTTCCCTACAATTCCTAACAAAAATGCTTCAGGTTTTTTAACAAATGTTAAATGGAATATTTTCTTCAATTCGTTGTATATCATTTCCCAAAAATTTTAAATTACATTACAATCTCACCACATATGACAATGCATTAACACACTGAGACTTGAGGGGCTGTTGGTCATGTTGGCTGGAGCTAAAGAGGTTTTTATGAGTTGCTGGGCTTTTCTTTTTGGTATTTAGATTGTTTTGTTTTGACGATGTTGGTATTTTGTGATGGTTGTTTAATGGGTTTTATTGTGCAGTATGTATATTTTATTGTTGTAAGAAGGTTTGAATATACATTCTGAAGAAAATGAGGGAAATTAATATTTGTCTATTTATGAGCTTAGGTGTTGCCATCTGTCCACCTGTCACTGGAGTACTCTATGCAACTGTGAAATTTTATACTGGTGTGTTTGCTACTCCACCATCCCTATGAAACGCCACGGTTTGGAGAATATTAACATACTATATTAATGCTGTCTAGCCAACATTGTGTTTCATGGGAATCTGTAGAGTGTTTTATAGACTCCTGTAGTTGCCTTTTCTCTCTGACCCTGTAACTGACAGGCCTCAGACACTTCCCTGGGTGTCACGGCACTGGGCGGATTTGAAGTCCCACCACTTTCCTCATGCTCTCCAGAACTTTCTTCTTAGATTTTTGTGGGTTTCAACCGTTTGCACAGAGTATTGTAGTCAGTAGCTATGTTGCAGTGTTATACAGAGCAGTTGCTTATAGATGTTTGGATCTATAAGCAGACTGTCCGGAGGAGAGGAATAAAGTACATTCTCAAGACTGTCGTCTCTCTGGAGTAGAGAAACAAAGGGAGCTTCAAAGTGCTCTTTTTAAATGCAAATACATGACAGTCTTGGGTTGTTGGCAACTGTCCGTTGTCACCCTTTGGGAACAAGGGTTCTGGTGGCTTGTCACTAAAAATGTTCCCATTGTTCTTAAGGCTAGCAGTCAATTATTTCTTTTCACAAGCTTGGAAAATATTGATTCTATAGTTTTCATTATGCATGAGAGCAGTCCATATGGCGGATCAGTAAGGACCCTTGCTTTTAGCCCTGGGGCAACTAACCTATTGCTCTGCAGATGTTGTTGGGCTTCAATGCCCATCATTGCTGCTCTTGGCCAAACTGGCTTTGGCTGAGAGGAAGTTCAGCAGCATCTGGAGGGCCACAAATTAGCCACCCCTCTCTTGGCCTGTCAACCTGGCTTTGCATACTGCTATAACCACTTGTTAGATTTTCAAATGGTTCCTGTTCACATGCTCATGGTTTTGCCGGTGAGGTTCAGGGAGAGAAAAGGTACACGGGAGAAAGCAAAGGGAGGCAGCAAGGGTTGGGGTAAGCTTGCACTCTGCTTGTCAACTTGCTTTGTGTCACACGCCTCTGCTGATCTTTGTGGGAGAAAGCAAGTCGGTTGTAAAGAGCAACACAACTGTAATCATGCCCCAAGTATGGTTAACTCCTCATGGAGACTTGACTGGCACCTACCCTGATTTTGCTTCAATGTCAGACAAACACTCTTAATCTATTATTTGAAGATGCACCTGTTTACACAGGCATTCCCTTGACCTCTTGACTCTAATTACTGCTTTAATTGCTGTGCTTATCTAATGAAATTTTATCACCTATTTTAATAATGGATGTTTACTTTTTAATATTTTAATGGGGTTCTTTTGTTGTATATACAGTGGTACCTCGGTTTAAGAACATCCCTATTTACAAACTATTCAGTATAATAACTCCGCAAAACCGGAAGGAGTGTCCCGGTTTGCGAACTTTACCTCGGTCTACGAACGGAAGCCGGATGGTGGAAGGCACCGGTGGCGGGAGGCCTCCTTGGGAAAGCGTGCCTCGGTTTAAGAACGGTTCGGTTTATTTTTTATTTTTTTAATAATCTTTATTAATTTAAATTACACACTTATACAAAGAATTTACAATCTCATACTACAAAAAGAAAATTAAAGAAAAACAATTAAGAAAAAAGAAGAGAAGAAAATACAGAAAATACAGAAAAAAGAAAGAAGAAAAAGCAAATTTACATACATAAAAAATTAATCTTCCTAATTAATACTTAATTAAACACTTAAATAAAAAAGACTTCTAACAAAACGAGTCTTCCAATCATTCGGTTTCGCTTTAAGAACAGACTTCCGGAACGGATTAAGTTCGTAAACTGAGGTACCACTGTATATATATATTTATGTACTTTAATTAGAGTGTATTTTGTATTGATCTTGGTGTTTTTAGTACGTGCATGTTTATTCCTCTACATGGTCTCCCTTGGGAGGCTTTCTCCTTCCTTGGAGATTTTTAAGGAGAGGTTGGATGACCATCTGTCAGGGATGCTTTAGCTGAGATTCCTGCATTGCAGAGGGTGGACTAGATTGGGGTCCCTTCCAACTCTATGATTCTATATATAATCATTCTTCCAGTTGCTGGTTCAAAGTACACAACATACTCTGTCCTCTGTCCTCTTTCTTTCATCAACTCTGCACAGATTCCCCTGGGACATCTCGTCTTTCTTACCTGCTCACCTGTCTCCTTTGTGCCTTTGGATGGACGTGTGTGACAGAGTGGTCAGGTGTCTGTTTTTACTTCACAGAGGACTGTCCTCTGTTTTAAAGGGCTCTCAGAGGCGTGCTCTGCTTGAGGAATGTCTGGTCCAAGTCTGGTTTAAAGACAAACAACTATAAAAAGGGAGATCAGGAGCCCTCAAGTTGCCCATCAACAGTTAGCAGTGCTTGGTTAGCAGATTGAACAGGGATACCAGTCAGCTGGTGCTTTCCCAGCTATGATGAGATGCATTGCATTTCTATTTAAATTATCTAGAAAATATTTGTAAATTTGCACTCACACTTTTCCTCATGGAAACTGCTGTTTCGAAATATTCCGCATTGTGTCACCTCTCAAAAGTTGGTATGTTGGTGGCCATTTCATGACATCTCAGCAGCTTGACCACACCTGTGAAAGTGCTGCAGGTAGGCAGAGAGGCAACAAGCGGTTTAAAAATTAGTTGAAGGGACACTAGAAAGACTATTATGAGTGCAACTTGAATTTGTGTCTGCTTATGTGAAACACTAAAGAGAGTGTGACTTTTGTGCAACAGCCGTCACTCCCACCCTGCCTGCATGTTGATTGAGCCTCTTTGAATAAAACAGTGAAGGCAAGGGTCACCTAACTTGCAAGCCTAACAGTAAACTCATGGAAGAAATGAATAAGCAATCTTTGACATTTCCTGTTCTAATAGAACCTACATGGTAGGGAATTTGCAGTTTGCATATTATTTAAGGCTTCACCCCTTTATTTACTTGTTGCAGCCAAGCTATGCATGAAGTTAAGCAATGAAGTGAGCAACATGCCTCCCTATGCTATGAAGGTAGCAGTTTTTGTCTATCTCATGCAGGGGGAGTAGAAATGTTTACAGAAGGAGGGCTGCTGTTAGTAATCACCCCCAAATATTTTAATGGCCCTGTTTTTATGTTCAGAAACTAATAGTTTTCTGCACTGGTTAGTCTGCTTTTGACTATCTGCTATATAGGGCAGAGGAAGGCTGGGTGAGTCGCAGGCTATTTTCTTGCTCCTCTAGCATCTGTAGGTGCTTTGCCCTCCTCCCATGTCGGCACTGAGCATTCCTCTGGACAAAACCAGTCTCCTTCCGATTAAACAGCTCTGGGGGTTCTTGCGTTTTCTTTGCCTTTAACAAGTGGGAAAGCATGCTGTGCTTGTCAGAACTCATGATGATTTGTGAGTGAGCTTGGAGCTTCTGGCCCACAGAGACCCACACGCGACTGGGTCTCACAGACACACCACTTGAAATAGCAAGAGAATAAGGACAGGGGAAAGCCACCTGAGCAATTCCCCAGTGGCCATTACTCTCTTTATATTACACAGCTAAATAAATGCATGGCTTTGGCAAAGTAGACATCCAAGCGAAGTAGACATGCATGCAAAATGCAATGCCTGCAAAACTTGCTGTACAATTCTATTCTTTTAGAACCACTTCACACAGGACATTTATATCAGTTAATTGGCAGATATCTAGAGACGTAAGTTACATGGATCTCTCAGTCTATCTATAAACCTTGAGTGGTTCTGTTTGGTTCAATTCTAAACGGCTATATTGAACCTTAACATCTATACATCATCAGGGGCCTGGCCACACAGTCACAAACAGGTGTGTCCCATCTTCAGTGTTGCCATATGGCAACACTTCCATTCTTCAGGCACAACCCAGTACCATATTTATGCCCTAGAATTAATCTGTAGGGAACACACGGCTCCCAGATCATTCAGAGGGCCACAAGTTCCCATGCCCCGCAACAAAGGTTTGAGGGATAGGGGAAAGAGTCTTGTTTGCTATTCACGCACATATTTAAAATTTTTAAATAAATGTGTGCTCCAGATGGGAGAGAGCACAGATTCTAAAGAATACAAAGCAATTAAAAATGAAGATTTAACAAAATAGCTGAATAGGGTGGTGCTGATTTTTCTTTATGACTTTAAAAAAATAGGGTGGGGATGAACACTCCATTGCAGGAGGTCAGAAGTGGTCAGGGGTAGGAATTTTTGTGCAAATAAGAGACCATGCTATAAATCAAGACGTCCACAGTTCACATTTTGGATCTGCCATTCAGAGGCCTTAGGCAAGATGCTCTCTGTCAGCTTCAGTCCTCAACACAAGCACCAACCTGCACTATGTGTGTGTGTGTGTGTGTGTGTGTGTGTGTGTGTAATAATACTGACTTGCCTTACAACAGGGCTAGGGAACCTATGAGTCTTGCACTCCCCTCACAGCCCCAGCCATCACAGCCAATAGTCAGGGGTGCTGGAGCTGGTGGCTCAGAGGTTCCTCATTCCTGCCTAACAGGGTTGTTGTAAGGACTGCAGCTAGATACGGCATGTGAAGCACTTTGTATGTTTGAAAATCTGAAATAAATAATAAGTATGGAAGGTAGATAAACAGGTGTATACTAACAGTAGTGTAGTAGGAAAAAATGTAATAATGAACAATAACAAATCAAAGCAGAATCACCACAAAGTCTAAGCCAGTTTAGTTCCACCTCCACCTCCCTTTGGCATGTTTGCCCTGCTCAGACCTGCCATTCCTGCATCACAGTTGCTGAGCAAGAACAACCATTGACCTCCCTCTGGTGCAGGTTGGGAGGATGAGGAGAAGCAGCTCCCTGCCCTTGGAATGAGCTATTCCATTGGGGAAATCTTCTTACTGCCTCCCAGCTAGTTGGAAATTTTGCTCTCCCCCCCCCCCCCGCAGTAACCTGTCACATGGAGCACATGCCCCCTTTTGCTGCCCCCCCAATCCATTCCTGGTGCACAGATGACACATATCATACTGAAAACAGATTTGACCCATAATTTATGCTGGATGTCCCAATGAAGAATGAATGAAGAAGTCCACTATCTGAAGCCTTAAACTGGAAATCATCAGATATTTCCCTTGTCTGTGAAGAATCAAATGTGCAGCAAGGTACCAGTCAGGAGACGGTAGCATCCATCTGTTGTCAGAAGGGCTATGATGGCTGTCTGTTAACTGCCATGACTGCAGCCGCCAGGGGACAGGTTATTGCACAGAAGCTACGTCTCTGTTGCTGAGGGTTGTTCCTGGACACATTGCAAGGCTGATGCACACACTGGGCTGACATGTTGCTTGAGGTGAGGTCGGCTCCACTTTGTCATTCTCTCATTCACACTCATTCTCCATGAATAAACTTGTGCCTGCTCCCAGTGCACATGCCCCAGCCTTCAGAGAGCAAAAGGTCCCCCCCCCCCTAGAAAAATAGGTGTCCGTTCTCACCGTGAAGTGGTTGCAGTGAGTGCCACACTTTTTGACAACAACCAAAAGAGGGGCCAGTACTGCGTACACTTGAGTACGGGGGGGGGGGGGGGCTTCTCCTTCCTGGTTCTTTGGGAGAACATCAACTTCTGTACCTCTTTCTGCCACATGCATTCACACAGAAACATCAGCACTCCAGTGTTGCATTGAAAGAGAGAGAGAGTTATCTAACACTGTCTCTTCTTTAGTGTTCATGGACATGCAGCCAACACAGTCTAGTCACTCACACAGAAAACAAAGTGGAAAATGTAGTAAGATCCCTCCCTAGTGACCAGAGTTAACCAATCCCACGAGAGTTACTGGGGAACATTCCAGAATTAAATGCACAGCAATGCATTTAAGCATTCCCAATTTAAGTAAAATAAACTGTGGTGCAATTTAGATTCCTATATGGTCTTTATTTGGCTTGAAGTCATAATGAGAATACACAGTTTGGACCTCAGTGTCTTGTGGGTCCCTAAAATCCCTTTAAATGCTTGTTGCGGCCCATTGCTAATTTGTCAGCTTGCTTTCGTTGCCCAGAATAATTTTCTGCCAAATCAGAGGAACATCTGTTAAAAAATAATGTAAAATTATTTACATTTCTCTAGATAGTTTGTTGTGTTATTGTTGTGCTGTAAAATAACATGCAGTTAAGAGTAAATATAATGCCAGTCCCTACACGCTTGAAGAAGTTCACTGCATTTAGAAAGCACCCGTTTGACTTTGGAGTGGTGTTTTTTCTTGGTCAAGCATTTATATGAGATAGCTCTACTGTAAATTAAATCCTAACAAAATTAAAATGAAAGGCTTCCCTGCCTCCTTCATATATCTGATATACAGTTATTTTTTGCTTTGGGAAGTATCAGAGTTCCAGACATCTCTTCAAACAAATCATGTCTTAACAGGGGGACGGGGGCAGGGGGCAATGGCAGAAACATCAAGGTTTTTCTATACAGAAGGGGAGAAAGAGGATTTTGTTATAATTAGATGAATTTCCTGACAAGGGTTTGTTTCTTCTGCCATCTAGGTATCATATTACTATTTTACAAAACAGAGCCTGGAAACCTCTGTTCAAAGATACAGTTAAGCCAGAATTGGTTTGCTGCTTTACAAAGAATAGAAAGTATGAGTATCTAGACTGATACGTGTTTACTATGCCCATAAGACTCCAGAGGCACAGATGTCAGAAAGCAATTTCTCTTAAAGTAGGATATATTTTTGATTTGTAAGCAATATAAAGTAAACAACATAGATGTTGAAGAGGAAATCCTGTTTTCATCAGTAAATCACTAGATAACATTGCAAAAGAAGCTGTTTGCCAACTTCATTGTATTCTTCCTTCTCTTACCCACTGCAACCCAGATAAATATATATCTATGTAGAAAATACATATTAAGAATCATTCAGTTCAAAGCAGGGCATTTAATGGGTGGTGCTATGGTCTAAACCACTGAGCCTCTTGGGCTTGCCAATCAGAAGGTCGGTGGTTCGAATCCCCGCGACGGGTTGAGCTCCAGTTGCTCTGTCCCTGCTCCTGCCAATCTAGCAGTTTGAAAGCGTGACAGTGCAAGTAGATAAATAGGTACCGCTCCGGCGGGAAGGTGAACGGTGTTTCCGTGTGCTCTGGTTTTTGTCATGGTATCACGTTGTGCCAGAAGCAGTTTAGTCATGATGGCCACATGACCTGGAAAGCTGTCTGTGGACAAACGCTGCCTCCCTTGGCCTGAAAGTGAGATGAGCACCACAACCCCAGTCACTTTTGACTGGACTTAACCGCCCAGGAGTCCTTTACCTTTACCTTTACCTTTACCTTTACCTTTACCTTTACCTTTACCTTTATTTAGTGGGTATTGCCAGGGGGAATCCCTTTTGGAGTTCTTAGTGGAAACCAGGGTGGTGTACCATATATCAGCCTTATGCTGAGTTATGGGTAATGGAGCGTACATCCAGAAATGACTAAAGGAATTAATGGCACCTTCTTATCTGAATGACTTTTGTGGGAAAAGGTATAGCTCATTGGCAGATCACCTTCTTTGCTTGTACGAGGTCCCAGACTCAATTCTGGCCACGCGGGAAGGCCTTTTGTATTATGTTGATAACTTCCCCACCATCTTCCACCCTCAAAGGAAATAACTCAAGATAATACTGATACTAACAGAGCTTTCAGCTAGCAGCAGAAGAGCAAAATAAAATGTGGCTGGTTAAATTGTAATAGTGCCCGCAGTCTGTGTATATACTGTATATGTGCATGATGGAGAACTTGCTTAGCCTTGTGTTTTACTTAATTTTTCACAGTTCCTTAAACTGCTTGAAGAGGCATGCCACATTTTTAGTGGAAAGACAATTTGCTGTGGTAGAAACTTCAAATCTGTTTATGTTCGGGCATATTATTATATTATTTCTTAAAGAAAATATTTGATTAATAACAATACGTAGCAAAAAACACTGTACATCAAACATCCTTGCTTCTCATACAAAATTTGAATTAGCAGCAATATAAGTTAAAGTATGCTTTTGCATGATCTAGAATGTTTTTTGCTTTTATCTTATTTTGCCACATGATCCAGCTTTTGGGTGGAGCATTCATTTCCAAAACATTGCTACTAGTTTGATTTTGCATTGTAGCTTTCTCCAGGAATCCTGGCTGAAGATAGGTTTCCAAGAAGTTAGATATTTTTCCCAGAGGGTTGTCTTAAGTGGGAGCAGGAAGCCTAGACTTCTGCCTCTCTTATCTCCACACCTGTAGTTCTTCTAATATAAATTATTCTGTCGAGATACGAGTTAGTTCTTTCGGATAAAAGTGTTCTTCCATTTGGAGATCTACAGTATCCATGTTGCAAGTAAACTCTGTCAGAAGATTCAAGATATCAAACACTTCTGGAACAGTGACTGAACATAACTCTGAAATCTCTTCTCTCAGCTTCTCTGTGGTCCTGAAGATGTTCACATCAGTTTTCCCAGTAATCAGCAATTTTCTCCACAATTACTTGCACTTTCCATCATCTCCTTGCACATCCTTTCTCAATGAATATTTAATGGAAATCTTGGCTAAATGAACACCCCTATGGAACATCCTTATTCTCTCACCCAGATCTGATCTAGGAGAGGTTAGCACCCCTGCTGGAGCCATTGCTTTGACAATCCAATTCCAATGTCTTCAGTCGCAATTGTATACATACTCACCTGGGAGTATGTTTAATTGAACTCAGGGGGACGTACTCAGGGTAGGCATGTATAGGATCCCACTGTTGCTTTCATTCCTTGGACGACTCACTAATTCTGCCACTTCCAAACAACATTAGATAGGCCATGGAGACATTAGGAAAACACAACCCAAATGTTTGGAGTTTTTACTTGCTCATTCTCATTCTTTGTGAGAAAACGGTGCTTAGGCTTTCTAATTTCACCAGCTGCTCCTCTTGACAAGTCTTTCATTTTAAATTATTTTCTCTTTTGTTTTGTTTTTAGACCCCAGACAAGCACAGTCATCCCCTCCATGGTCCTATGACCAGTCTTACCCTTCCTACTTGAGCCAGATGACTTCACCCTCCATTCATTCCACAACCCCCCTGTCCTCCTCAAGAGGCACGGGGCTTCCAGCCATCACCGATGTGCCCAGGCGGCTCTCAGGTAAAGACCATGTTTGAACTCCACCAGTTATCTCAGGTAGAAGCAGGGAAGGCTAAGGCTGCTTAAAAGGGACATACCTATTGCAGTGTTTTTGCTCTCATTTGTAGGTTAGCAAAAGCTGTTGGGGTTGCTGTATGAGTTCCCCCCATTAAAATAAACAACCTGTCTTCCTTTGGCCTTGTGGTTTGAATGTCTGATGATCCCTTGAAGGCGCAATATCTCATGGCTCTGCTTCACACTGTATTCAGCTGGGGTTTCTTTGCTCTGTGTGGGTTACGTAAACAGCTTTACGTTTTCTTTCTTTTTGATGAAAGCCTTGCTTCACTCCCATAAATTAATTCGTTCATTACAGCCAAAAGTCTCCATAACTGAAATAGCTTGGTACAAGGCTCACATTCATTCCTCTAAAGGCAATAGTTTGAGAAAGCTGCTTAGCTTAGTCATTGTGTACTTCAGATCCATATCAGCACCTGCATTATTTAGGGATAGAATGCAGTTATAGAATGGATTAGACAAATTGTCTCATGAAAAAGGAAGCAAAACATTTGTGGAAATACACAACACATGCTTCCTGAGAAGTAAATTACATTGAGTTCAGCGGGGCTTACTCCCAGGTAAGTCAGTATCGAATTGCAATGTAAATACAATTGACCTGCGGGGAGTGAATTTACAGGCAACGAGGCAGAGGGCCTTCTCGGTGGTGGTGTCCACCCTGTGGAAAGCCCTCCCATCAGATGTCAAGGAGATATACAACTATACAACTTTACAAAGACATCTGAAGGCAGCCCTGCATCAGGAAGTTTTTAGTGCTGCGTGTTTTGCTGTGCATTTATTATGTTGGAAGCCGCCCAGAGTGACTGGGGTGGAGTGCTATTATTATTATTATTATGAGTAGTAGTAGTAGTAGTAGTTGTTTATGCACTCTGTGATCCATCTCTAGGTAAAACAGTCTTCATGCTGTATTGTAATGCAACATACCATGGCATATCGTCATCTACTGTATTTTATCATATGTGGTGAACCTAAACAAAGGGTGGCGATCCTGCTACCTGCTACCCTGAAGCTCTAAAGAGACAGTTGTGGAAACAGAGTTGTAGCCCATCTGCCTGAACTATGTGTAACATAAGGGGAACACTATGATTCATTATTAAGGTGTGCAGAATGTAGACTGTCCTTACCCCTACATCAAGTTTGCAAGGCTCAGTGATTGTCTCCCACACTCTCGTCTCATACACCTGTTTGACTCCCAGCCAGCTAAGTGAACACCTAGCTTGTTTTTCCCTTCTCTAAATAGCTCAATGCTATAAAAAAATGTTAACTTCACTTCACTGAATCTCTGACAGGCTGAACGCCAGCCAAGATACCTATACAATTTGATTAGCTTGGTTTCTTTCATTTCTTTTATCTTAGGGGTGGATAATCCCCCCCATGCAAAAAACAGCCCATCCTTTTTCATCTTAGCTATTTAGTGTTCCATCAAACATTAGGATACATGTCCAAATTAGACAGATTTGAATTCATGACTTCTGGAAACACCAGCCAGCCATTTCTGTCTTCTAATTGTGAAACTTGTTTTTGTTTGAACTGAACCCCAAATGCTTGGTTTTAGCTTTCAACCGTATTCATTTAGTTCATGTCTCCTGGTAGCCTGTATCGGGTTGGGCTGTCAAATCAGTTATTTTTGCAGCATTGCCACTGGCAATACCTGCGGGGTACGGCTTGGCTGGGGCCGCAGCAGCTGTGGGAGCTTCTTGCCCTGCAGCCCTGGCTTGTCAGGATGCATTCAGACCCGAGTGCCTAACATGCGGAAGAGCCAGAGTGCTTAGAAGTCCTCCCATCAAAGCAGAGCAAGCCAGAAGCAAGCCAGAAGCAAGCCAGCTCTCTCCCTTGTCCGACCCATACCTTTCGGGGGGAACGTTGATTCTTCTGTGTGGGTCTCTTCACCATATATTTTCCCCCTTTCCAAAAGAAGGGGGGGGGATGAATGTGGAGCTCGCGAAGCAGGGCTGTGAGTTTCATGGAGCAGGGAGCATCACAGAACTACACCAAAAGCAAGTCAGGATTGACTTTTTAAAAATAGAGAACAGGTATTTGTAAAATCTGAAATGATACAAATTCCAGAGTAGATAAACAGAGTTCACAAAGGGGTGGGGGTGGCGGACGGGTGAGGAAAGCATAGTATTTGGCCCCACTTCCATCTTTTTTTACTGCCAGCATTTATTATTTAAAAGTGCCTAATATGCAAGAGGGGATGCAAAATCAGGAGACAAAATGAGAGAGAAGCTGGAGGAAAAGAGGGAACTATAAATGAAGTGCAAGAAGAAAGATGGCATTCTGGTAATTTCTTAAAGTGGAACAAAGACGAGGCCAGCTTAATATTTTAAAAATAGGAATTTCCACATATAAGAAGCCATAAGAAAGAAAGCATAGAGATGAGAAAACCCCCCACAAAGTTTAATAAGAATATTGTTGGCCACTGGGGATCAAAAGGAGAGCAGAGAGAAAGCAACCAATATAAATAAGGAACAAGGCCAGGAAGAAGCAGCCATTCAGATGTTGCACAGGTAGGTTTTCACATGTATTAACTTACTATGGAAACACTTGTGTCATTTGTAGTTTGTACTGCTAACATTGGCGCCATCTCTGGGGGCTCTGGGGCACCAAAGCACCACTAAACGTTCACTGTTGGTGCCCAGCCGGGCGACTCAGCACACCACATGTATGACACATCACATGCTGCGCCCCCAGGTGATGTCACATGTGCAACAGGCATGACGTCACACATGCTCACTGGGCAGCCCCAATGTGGGATGGAACCCGTTGCGCCTGACTGCTAATGTCAACTTCTGACATTAACACTGTGGCGAGGGGAAAGCACCAGGACTGGTAAATCCTGTTCCACTATGGCAGTGTTAGAAGAGGCTCTAAGACTTGTTCAGATTTACAGTGGTGCCTCGCAAGACGAAATTAATCCGTTCCGCGAGAGTCTTCGTCTAGCGGTTTTTTCGTCTTGCGAAGCAACCCTATTAGCGGCTTAACGGATTAGCGCTATTAGCGGTTTAGCGGCTATTAAAGGCTTAAAGGCTTAGCGGATTAGCTGCTAAAAGGCTATTAAAGGCTATTAAAGGCTTAGCGGATTAGATAAAGGGGGGGGAAAGCGAAAAAAAAATCTCAAGACTCGCAAGACATTTTCGTCTTGCGAAGCAAGCCCATAGGGAAATTCGTCCTGCGAAGCAACTCAAAAACGGAAAACCCTTTCGTCTAGCGGGTTTTCCGTCTTGCGAGGCATTCGTCTTGCGGGGCACCACTGTACTCCTATTCCTGATAGTGATTACAATATTTATTGGGAAACTTAGGTATATTTATAACAATATTGGGTTGCTGTTTTTAAATTTGTTTCAAATAAAATAAGAGCTTGGGCTATTCTCCCTATTAAATATCATGATACCCTCCCACCACAGCTCCCATGCATCCTCTTTCACTTCAGATGCCTGGGGACATGCCAAGAAGCTTCCAATGTGTGAAGCAGCTCTTCTTGGGGTCTCATTCTGCCACTGTGTTGGCCACCTGCCTTGGTGCTCAGCAACTTCATATTCAGTCCCAATTGTTGAACTAGCCTTCTCTACCTACTCATCCAGTAGCTTGTGTTATTTGCTTGATCCCTGTCCTTCATTCTCTCCCTGTCATTTTCCATCAGTAGAAGCACTTCAGAGCTATAGTGGGAAGGGAAAAGAAACTCTCTTATATGCAGGCTCTTGCACAATCCTGGCCTACGTTGCTTCTGTTAGCATGGTCCCTCTCAGGTGGGCGCCATTGCCATTCTAAGAGAACCAGAGGGGGGCTCATGGTGAGCACCTCTTTTTCTAGAAAAATAGCACTGTGTGTGCATAACAGAAAACAATGTGCTGCTGGTTTCGTTAAAACTAAAAGGTTCATTCAGAGCTATAGTAACCTGGAAAGCCATAGTGTTGCAACATAAGATAGATCAATTTTATTTTGTTGAACTGTGACGCTCCAGATTAAAGCAAGAATCTTTAAAATGATACATCTGGCAACCACAGTGTGTGTATATATAGTTTGGAAAAATGTTATGGTGTTTGTGTGCTCGGATGTGAACAAACTATGAACTTACAGATGCATGTGAACAATTAGAGTCCTTGTACATTTGTCAGGGAGGATGTATAGGAAAGCTAATGGAATCCAGTCCAGTAAAAACTAAAGTAAAGGGGAGAATTTTGGCCCCAGTGAAATAAAGAAAAGTTCTGGAGTTGATTTCAGTGGAGCCAGAATGTCACCCAAAGTTTGCCCTTAGTAGTCAGTAATGTACAAGTTGGTCACAGCTTAAATGTGACTGAATTTTAATTGTTGTTTAATCCTTCCTATTTTGGACCAATAAAAACCAGTGTTAAACTGTATATGTTTGAAGAGTTTTTTTAATAAAAAAGATAGGTGATGAGAATACACCTGAGCTTGTCACGTTTTAACATTAACTTACCAAACTTCAAGGATTTTTGTTAATATTTCAATTGACCTTTTATCTGGGGATTTTCAACCATATTTATGTTATGATTACACAATACACTTTTCAAAAAGAAAATAGGCTTCCCTGGTTTTTTTTATCTCTCATGACATCATGCATTGTAATTTAGTGGACTGGCAAATCAATACAGGATGGCTGTGAAAGCAAATGCAATGAAGACGATAAAGCACTTTGGAAAGTAAAAATAGTGTTAATATGATAGGAAGGAACTTGTTGAAAACCAGCGGGACTAGTCAGCAGGATTTTATCAGATTGCTGTTTGAATCATATCATTTGGCAGGTTAGAATGTATATTTAAAATGAGCAGTTTATACATAAACAGTTTATAAAAAGGGGGCTTATCCACACTTAATTTTTGCTCTGCTCTTTCCAGGCACAAGTCTGTGTTTAAAAGCTCTGTGACCAGGATCCACACACCCCCGGAACTCCCCCCCCCCCACTCTTTAGTGCTCAAATGTCAATTTGGGTTTCCCGCAGAATGATGTTTGCTCCAGTTGAGCTTTAAAGAGCAGGTTTTCATGGGGAAAGCTCCCAAGATAAAAAAGGGCACTTGAACATGGAGTTTTAAATTGTGAACTATGCCTGGAAGGAGTGGAGGAAAAGTAAGTGTGGCCAAGAATGGCTCTGGACATGTTTCCACTTGCTTTCCATTTGGATGGCCATCTCTCATGGATGCTTTAGCTGAGATTCCTGCATTGCAGGGGGTTGGACTAGATGACCCCCAGGATTCCTTCCAGTTCTACAATTCTATGATTCTAAGATTGCTCTCTAGCCTCAGTAATTGTGGTCATGGTTTTTGGATAGATTTAGCCTCATTCTAACAACCAGATTCAAGCCCCAAAATAGACAACATGAATATGTTGTTGTTGTTGACGATGACTATTTTAATATTATGCTACAATCACTTCCATCTGTAAAAAATACTTTCGACAAAGAGGGGGGGAACCAGAAAAAATCTGTGACAGAAAAAGACGAGAGAACTCATATGCTCTTAGCAGTTTACGTTTAAAAACTATTAGCGGAAGAAAATAAACTGCTGAAAGTTTCTTAAATGGAATATATTTGTTGCTAGTACAGGAAATAGCACACTATAATCAATGTGTGAGTGCACAGATATATGTTTTATCTGAGCTTTTTTGTGCAATGTGTTTTATATTTAGGGCACATATCAGGATTTGCATCTGTTTTCAGAACTTGCTGCTAACAGTTAGTAATGATGCCAAAATATACTTGAGTTCCAGCTTGAGACCAAATGATACTGCCTTTTTTGTTATTCCTAATTTAAGGTCTGATATTAATTAGGGACATTTTCCATAAGCACCATATCCCTTTTCTGAAGTGCTCATTAAAATTATATTAACTTAAACTGGAATAATGCCTTGCAGCCTGAACTGCTTTTGTAATGATTTATTTCTAACTGGCCTTTTTGGCTTTTGTGTAAACAATATGCTAATTCTTAATGGGGGACAACAAAATGTCTTATTCCAGACATCGAAAAGGAACGCATCATACCACTCTAGTTTCAAAAACTAAATTCAACCGGTTGTTCAACATGGGAGGCTACAATGTTGGAGCTCTGAACACGGTAGATATGTTCCATTTTTGTATCTAGGAGGAACAGTAAAGTGGACAGAATATTTGAGAAGCCTTTTTATATACAGTGGTACCTTGGTTCTCAAATGCCTTGGTTCACAAACAACGTGGAACCCAAACACTGCAAACCCGGAAGTAAGTGTTCTGGTTTGCGAACTTTTTTTGAAAATCGAACATGCTCCATTTTGAGTGATATTTTCCAATTTGAGTGCCACGCTTTCGTTTGGAGTGTTACACTGAGGTCTGTCTGTTTTAGCTGTTTATTTTGCGTTTTTGTGGCTCTCTCTTTTTGGCGTGTGACTGTGTGGAACCCAGTTCAGCTACTGGCTAATTGTGTGACTGCAGTACATTGTTTATTGCTTTGATTTTATGTATCAATGGTCTTGTTAGATAGGAAAATTCATGTTAAATTGCTGTTTTGGGGGTTGTTTTTAAAAGTCTGGAATGGATTAATCCATTTTGCATTACTTGCTATGGGAAAGTATGCCTTGGTTTTGGAACGCTTTGGTTTTGGAATGGACTTCCAGAATGGATTAAGTTTGAGAACCAAGGTACCACTGTATTTAAAAAGTCTGATAAAGTAATGAAATAAAAAAGTAATAAAGTAGAACTGAGAAGCTCTCTTTTTCAGCTAGAGTTCTTTAGTCAAATAAAACTCAGATCGGGATTAAACCTAATAAAAAGTTAATTGTAATTATCAGGTATTAAAGGGCCATCTCACCTTCTGCAGGCAGACTTAAGACTTGCACCCTTATTCATTTATTTATTACTCCACATTTTAGGCATATGATAATTTGTCATTTTTCTGCAGCATGCCCAAACTGAAAAGGGGGGAAGTTCACAGGATTCTTTTGGTATGTGAAATGTATTTCCTCTGATGTATATGGAAGAGATGCTTGTTCTCTTTCCTTGTCTGTTTGTCCTTTTTATTCAGATTGTATTTTCTTCAAGCATCGGGTATGTGTTGGGTTTGGCTTGGGATCTCCTGATAGTTAACTGTGTATAAATGGAAATAATAAACAAATAAGAGAAGTCTATTTTATTTCATTGCATGAAAAACAGTCATTGCCATTTCTGTACTGGTTTCCAGCATTATAAATTATACTGTGGTATTTGCTAGTGAAATCAAATACCATCCGATCCCCACAAACGGGAATATAGTTTCCATTCCATCCACTTCCTTTTTTTGTATGTGGAAAATAAAGAAATTTCCTTGCTGCTTAGAAACTCGATCAAAACATTTTTTAAAAGCTAAGGAAGATAGTCTCTGAAACTGTATCTACTGCAGGATCGCCAACATGCAGAGAGTGCTGCATTCTTTAGAAAATTAATCTTTTGTAGGATTTCTGATTGCCTGGAGAATTGTCTACATCTGTAGGCACAACGCAGACATGCCAAAGCCCAGGGGTGCAGCAGAGTCAGGACTGGGTACATCAGCGGAACACATGATAAGGAGAAAAGGGCAGGTGTACTTTGTTTATAGGAACCCTTATTATCTTTGGCTGCTGGGTATTTTTTTGTTTCGCAAGTGTATTCTCCTTTGGGCTAAGGGCCATTTCTCCATTGTTTCCCAGTAATACCCCCTTTCCCACCTGTGTCCTTGTAGACTCATAGGTTCGTAGGCATGGGAGTCGAGTGTTACAGCACTTTTGGGGGTGTGAATTGAGTTCTGCTGTAGTTTATATATGTTCGGTGCTTTGCCATGATTGGTTGCTGTGCTAGATTGAATTCTAGCCAATATGGCTGGCTAATGTAGGGAGAGCTATTGTCATGGGCTGACATTTTAAAAAAATATTTTCTCTATGCGTTGTCTGGCTGCTGTCCTTCAATCATAGCTGTCAATGTTTCCATTTTTTTAAGGCAAATTCCCTTATTCCGAATAGGATTCCTCGCAAGAAAAGGGAAAAGTTGACAGCTATGCCTTCAATATTAGATAAAACCATGACTGACCTGGCTGCTCCTCTGCTCCTTCCCGGACACAACCCATTTTCTGTCCATTTTAGCCCCTGGCTTCATAACTGCATTGCATAAACGTAGGGCTTTATGGCTCGCCAGTGCCTGGGTTGCTGTACAAGCACAATATCGCACTGAGCGGCATTATTTCAGCGCCTTCAACGTGACACTGACCCACTGATGTCTGCCAGTAATGGCTCGGCTGTGGCTTTGCTCATTGCAAATACTGTATGGAGACAGAGAAAGTGCAAGTGATTTAGGCTTCTACTCTTCTTGTGCTTCCTATATAACGTCTGAAGTACAAAACTTGTGTGAATGGTAATTTGTAGCTGCTAGAGGGAGGGAACGCCCCTCCGATGTCAGATGACATTTACACAAACAGAACTAAAGAGGCTTTTGAACTAAGTAAATAATAATAATAATAATGTCACAAAATAAATGTTGGGCATGAAGAAGATAAGTTTTGTATCTCATGCATTCAACACAGTTTCCACACACAACCACGTACTCACTGCACCAGAAACAAATGTGCAATTAAGTTGGGATGGTGGACTGCAGATGGAGATAACAACTAAATACCAGCTGTATATTTATTGTTTCTGTATAGAACTCTGAGGATGACGATACCTCTCTCCCCCCCTTCCCCATCCCAAATCACCTTTTATGTTAAAATCTGCAGTTGGAGGAACAGGAGCTACTATTTAGGCTTTACAGTCTTCTGCATAGCTCTTGTCTCCAAAAGCATTTACTTTCATTTACCTTGATACAGAATGAGATTTGGGAGACATCATAATATGCAGAAGAAAAAGTGGAATATTAAGGTACTGAAGGACGAATGGATGGATGGGGTGAAGACTGGGACAGAAGTCTTCACTAATTCACTCTGTCGTATTAGGACCTCAGGTGACTCCTTCACCTGCTGCTTCAGGACAAAGGCCCATCTGGTCCAGCTCCCTGTTCTCACAGGGGCCAACCAGATGCTTGTGGGAATCCTGGACGCAGGGCGCGGTCGTAGCCCCCTTCTTCTACCCCCTTCTTCTGCAGTTTCCCGCAAGTGGCATCCAGAGAGGCGCACCGCCTCTCATAGTGGACATAGGGCACATAGAGCTCAGCCCCATGGATGTTTCCCCCAAGGTTGCCTTTTGTTTCTCCCAAGACTGCAATCTGAAGTTGGAAGAGGCAACTTAACTCTTTCTTGTTTGTTTTTTTTTTTAAATATTGTTGAAACTGTCCCTCTTGGGGGGAAATATAATCCCTGCTATGCCTCTGCTTCTGATAGGAAGGAAGGAAGGAAGGAAGGAAGGAAGGAAGGAAGGAAGGAGGGAAGGAAGTGGGGGTTTGGGTTTGAGCCTGGGGTCTCCTGGCTAAAGCAGGCTATGGCACTGAGAGATGCCTTCTAGCCATCTCAAAGCAGTGTGCTGGATATTATCCGGTTTGCAATCTCTGGTTTTAATGTGTCACAACTGCAACAGACAGGCTGAAGGAAGGTGTACCATCTGAAGGGAGTTCATGTAAACTTCACATGACCATCAATTAATATTTTTATGTGCAATTTGGAAAATGATTCTGGCCACACATGTGGAATAAAGAGTTTTTTCCTGCCTCTTAACCTACACCCACGCAGCACATATTCCTTCTCCATAGATCTCTGAGAGGGGGTGGCTGAGGGGGGAGCTAATTAAAACACCACAGGCAGCTGTTGTGACATTAATGGCTCTCCCTGATTTATGATAAGAATACTGAATATTCATGCTGCTTTTTTTAGAACAGAAAAGCAGTCATTTATTTATTTATTTATTTATTTATTTATGGCTCCAGTAGTTTGGTAGCCCCAAGTCGTGTGTGTATTTAATGGAACTGAAATAAGTGCTGTGAGGCTGGATTTCTATCTTTCCTCTGCCACCCTTTGGCTAATCTGAGGCACACCACCACATCTGAAGCTACTTGGCTCCTTATGGATTTCATGGAAACGGATTCTAGGAAAGTGTTTCCATATGTGTGTTCCCAATATATCCCGGCTCCTTCTAAATGGGAGTACAAACTCGTGCAGAGGCTGGAAATGGCTTCAGGATGTGACAGAGAAGTCACATGGCTCCCATGCGCTGTGGGTGGCCTTTTGTGTTGGCTTGTGTCCTACAGTAGATTCAGTTTCAAAGAGTATCTTCCTTCCCTTTGCTTAAAAGTTTTTAATAAAGCCCTTAAACAGCAAGGAGGTTTCTTTCTTTTCCAAAAAAAAAAGGGGGGAAGTGGGTGGAGGGAGTAGAGGTGTATTATTTGAATGGTATTCTAAAGGAATAGTTTATTCTCCAGTTTGTGGAGACGGGATAGTATTTGATTGCACTGGCAAATATTACAAGTACAATTTATAACACTGGAAAGCAGGGCAGAAATTGGCAGGACTGTGTGTGTTTTCTTCTAAAATAAAACGAAGTATCCTTCCAGTCCTCAGGGCAGGACAGCCTTCCCGTTATTCTTAACATTTTGCATGAGTACAAGATGTCTGCAGCTCTGAGGAATAAGTTCACAGGCAAAATATGTTTCTAAACTGCCTTCTAAATCCTCATGTAATTCTGACAAAAATATTATTCAAGAAACTTCTTGCATGTTTTCCTTAGTATTCATATCTCCCAACAAAAAGTAAAAGAAAAGAACTGTCAAAATTGATCTAAAATATATTTCCTACTGCCAGTGCACTGCAAGTAATTGTACTTTCCCCAGCAGAGTCTAAAGAGTAGAAATATAAAAGTCCCCCCCCCCCCGACCAATAGCTGTGAGCAGCTGGAGGAGGAGGAGGAGGAAGAGGAGAGGGCTGAGGGGGAAGAAGGTGCTGTGAGTGGAGGGGGACCCTCTCCTCATCCTCTGGACCCCCTGGGGCCCCTGGAGCTGGGAGTGACAAGGGGGGCTGAATGGGATGCAGACGGGGGAAGGACCGCCCACCTGGGCCTATATGTAAAAAGCAGGTCTAGAGGGAGAGGCAAGGATGGCGTCTGCCTTTTCCAGGATCTCTTCTCGCTGTGAGACTTTTGTGGCTGAGCTGAGATTTTATTTGTACCCTGGGAGGCTGAGAGGGAAGGTGTGTTGGAAGGAAAATGAATGGGCTTTGATTTATATATATTGGTAACTTTGTTTTAGCGTAACATTCCTATATGTGACTGTATTTTTGTAATATTTCTGTAAGTTGTCTGTTGTGGCTTCAGTTTTTTCGTATACTGCTTAGAAATATCTTTAATATAGTAAGCAGTACAGAAATTAAATTGGGCTTGCCAAATTTACTGTGGTGGGACTATTTCCTCCGCTTACTGGCCCAAGGCAGGGTACATGTACTTAGGGAGAGGTGGCGCTGTGGTCTAAACCATTGAGCCTCTTGGGCTTGCCTGTCAGAAGGTCGGAGGTTCAAATCCGCATGATGGAATGAGCTCCCGTTGCTCTGTCCCAGCTCCTGCCAACCTAGCAGTTTGAAAGCACACCAGTGCAAGTAGATAAACAGGTACTGCTGCGTTGGGAAGGTAAACATCATTTCTGTGTGCTCTGGTTTCCGTCATGGTGTCCCGTTGCACCAGAAGCGGTTTAGTCATGCTGGCCACATGACCCGGAAAGCCATCTGTGGACAAACGCCGGCTCCCTTGGCCTGAAAGCGAGATGAACCCCATATTCCTCTTTGACTGGACTTAACCGTCCAGGGGTCCTTTACTTTTTTAGAAATTAAATAATCAAACACTTTTTTATTTTGATTCCAATACCATATAAATTTACAGACATAAGTGGTGAATACCCAATAAGATAACGTATGTTGTTGAGTTCTAGTAAAATTAGGTTATCCTTCACTACTTTTTTGTAGCAAAAACATGTTATGCACCTAAGGTCTCTGGGGTGGTCTCCATATTGAGATTAAAATAAAAATGGATGTTCAAGCTCATCAGAAGTCTGGAATCATATTACCGATGCCTATTATATTTCTTTTCCTGGTCCTGAAGTATTACACTGATAAGCAATGAACAGTTTGGTGATGCAAGTTTAAAGTCCTACCACTTCAGAGGCTGGAATATTTTTTCTCTCCTTCCCCTGTCCTGTCCCAGAGTGTTTAGCTACTGCTTGAGGGTAAACGTGGCTCTGCAGTCAGCTCTGGAATAACTCTCAGTAATTTCACAAAAGTGGGAACTGCAACAAAATATTGCAGCGTGCCCTCGCGATCTAAAAGGGGTGCTGCTGTTCATGGTCTCATGCTCTTTCCTTTTCTAGGTTACTCCATTTTATTTTCTCACCCAGTTTTTTTGCTTTTTCAAATGATTTTCAACATTCATGGCAACTCCTCATTAGGCTGTTTTTGTGAGAGTTTGCCCACAGGTGTAACACACACAGTTCTGGGAAACTGCCTTCCTCATTTATCTAGGTTTTTTGAGTCCACCTCCTGCTTTTCTTTCCTCTTGAGTGTCTAGGTCTTAAAGACTTACAGTGCACCTAAAACGAATCAGCTCCCTACCCAACCAATTAATAATGTACCATTTTTTCAGAATGTCAGAGAAACTGCAAAAGATTAACTTTTATCATTATTACATGGGCAAAACCTGGTATAATAAACCATCAAGAAAAGGTGTGAGGGCTTACTTATCCCGTTAACAAAAAATAAGACAAATCTTGGCTATAGTGGTTGCAAGTTTTAAGATTGTCTTGTGATCTCCTTAAAGGGTGACCTCTGTGTGTTATTCTCAGGAGTTAATCTGTACATAGCATATTACTGTTGGGAATCAACTGAAAATTATGGGCCAACATGGCAAAAATAAGTAAACAAATGGCTTTACAAATGAAAGCAGACCAAACTGCTTTCTGCAGCCTCCCACCCCTATTAAGTTCAGTGAGGCTTAGACTCAGGTAGGTGGGCACTGGATTGCAGCCTCAGTTTTTTCTCACTAATTGCTCACCAGCTCAGTGATTAAATGCAGACTAGTACTGGCTGCTTGGTGGATATGGAAAACTGAGGTGGGGGGCATTGCAAATTACTGTATTTTCTCAGTAGAAAGGAAGCCCCATTTATTTCAAATGAGTTGCTTCCAAGTAAAATATACCTGCTGGGATGCAGGTGACACTGTGGTCGAAACCACCAAGCCCCTTGCTGATTGCAAGGTCAGCATTTTGAATCCGTGCAACGAGGTGAGCTCCTGTTGCTTTTCCCAGCTCCTGTCAACTTACCAGTGCGAGTAGATAAATAGGTACTGCTGCGGCGGGAAGGTAAATGGGATTTCTGTGCACTTGGGCTTCTGTCATGGTGTTCCATTGCACCAGAAGTGGTTTAGTCCTGCTGGCCACATGACCCGGAAAGCTAGCTGTGGACAAATGCTGGCTCCCTCAGCCTGAAAGCGGAGATGAGCACTGCACCCCATAGTCAAAATCGGCTGGAATTAACAGTCCAGGGGTCCTTTACCTTTTTACCATACCAAAGCTAGCCAACAGTGTTTTATGCTATAAAGACAGCACACTTGGGGAGTAAATAAAATAATGTGGAGATGGATAAAAGTACTTAAACAAATATACCCCAGTTCCCTTCTGAGTCCCAGGTGTGGGTGGTCAGCATTCCTTATCCTGATGGCTTAGCAACTGTGGTTAAGTGTCTTCTGCAACAGCAGCTTCTTCATATCTTCCTCCAGTAAGCCTTATAATGCTGCCTCCGTGTTTTGCTTTCTAACTTTTATAGACTCCTCCTTCATGCAAAACATATGCTCTACCTATGAGCTATAGTTACTGCATAATTTCAACAGACACAGAAAAGAGAAAATTGTGATTCTTGTTCTGCTTACCTTATTAATTTAACAGTAATGTAAGCGGAAATGGATCACTATTAATCTTTTCACTAACTTTAAATTTCCCAATAAATATTACTTCCTTTTCATAGTATGAATGAGGAAGCAATGTGCTTTGCTTTTAAAATAACAACTTTGTTTCTGGGTGGTATTGCCTCTGGCAGAGATGAAGGGGAAAGTCCCTTCCCAGCAGAGGGTTTGCCACAGAAGGGATAGAGGAGAGATTAGGACCAGCTACAAGGAGGAAAAACCTAGAATCTTACATCAATTTCAGAACAAGTTGTTTCAAGTCATGGTCAGGCTCTGCATTTTCAGATCCAGACTGGATGATGCCCATTTTCTTATGCCTAGATGCACTGTAGCTAATGACACGACTACGTATATTTTCCATTTTGCCTGTTGAAGTCCTACTTCTTGTCTGCTAAAAGGTTAAGTGCCTTAAAGTATTTGCTGGGCCAAACCAGAATGTCCAGGACGTTATAGAACCAAGCAGCAGCAAACCACCTACAGTTGCTTAGAAGTCAAAGGAGGCGGGACACTTTTCATGTGTGTCACTGGGATCATCATTTGAGACTCTCCTTTCCTGTCTCATGTGGATCCTGGTGATGTGAAAGAGAATATGGAGAGATATCATTACACATTGAAAGCAGTGTAGGTTTTACATTTGGATTGGCATTTAAAGTCTGATGGCAAAGTTATTTCAGCAGGCATCAGAGTATTATTTATTTATTACTATTTATATTTAATTATTGTCCCACGATATAGTTCTCTATGTATCCTCTGCTGCCACTCTCAGGGCAATATCTCTTGGTAATGATCTCATGCCACTGTCAAGCAAGGCCGTTGGGAAGAACAGTCACAAAACCCTCAGGTTTTGGTGACTGCTGTTTGCTGAGGTGAACTGGTTGCTGTTTTCTGCATTAAACAATACCTGTTTATGAACTAGATGTTTCTCCCACATTGCAAGTAGCCAGGTAGCAAAGATGGCTCAAATCTTCAAAAAGTGGGCAGTACTCTGCTATGCCACTCTTATTTTCCTTTCCCTTGCCTCTACCCACCTAAAACTCTTCCTTGCCTGTCCAACCATCCCTTCTAAACCCCTTCAATCAGATTGGAACTTCCATCTTTCAGAGGATGTACCCTATTTCTGGACACCAGAATCTGCAAACGGACAGGGCTGTTGCCCTTTTGTCCTGCTTGTAACACTCTTTTGGCCCCTCTTGGTAGTAGGATGTTGAATTACATGTATACAGGTGCAAGAAAGAAGTGGAATCAAAGCCACAAACACAAAAACCCTTATTTGACCACACATTTGCTGCCACAACATGCATTTTGAAGAAAGAAAACTAGTGAGGCAGAATGACAAATGACCCACACAAGAAAAGAAGCAAACATGGTGCAGAGCTGAGATTCGAGCCTCAAACCCTAATCCATTCCCCTTGAATTAATTTATCCTCAAATACTGGTTTTCCTCCCAGATCTCAAACCAGTGTAATTTTCTATCCAGATTCTACCAAACTGATTCTCACTATATGGGTTCCATTTCCCCATCTGCATTCCTCACTTGAATGCCCCTGTAACTGATTAACCCTCAATACCCATTTCCCCCATCCCCTGAAGAAAACCATTTCTATATGGTCTGATCCTCTGTGTTCCTGCCCCCAGGCTTAAGGCGCAGGCAAGAATTTAGACTGGGCAGCCACTAGATTAGTCTGCTAGCCTAGCCTGTCTTCACTACATAACTCCCCATGACAGCTCTACCTAACAAGCCATTCAAATGTTCCAGCTTCCACCACAGTGGCAGACAAGGAGTGAACCTTGAAAACACTTTTCACTCGATGGCACTAGTTTTGGATACCCCAGATTTTGCTGAGTGAGAAACCTACCACAGTTGGGATAGCAGTCAGTTAACCGATAAAATGATTGACCGAATGACTGCTTCTTATTTGACCACAGTAAATTATTCCATGAAGCCAATAATTATTGGCATTGTATTCTTTGACTAATTGAAAGTTCCACCTTCCTAGCTGCAAAGTTGGACACGTGTGTCTGAGATGGTCGATCAGACATATTGCATTGCCTTTTTATTTTGATGGTGGGAAAATAACCCTGAAGTATACCCTGAAAAATACTTTTTTTTTTTAACCAAGAGTTTAAAGATAGCCTATTTGAGTTTATTTTTCTCTTAATCTTCTTCTAGCTTCTTGATATTGGTACTAGCCAGTGATTTTCTACACAATTTACCTATATTGATAGTTTTTCATGAAACACTTGCCCTCTTGCCCTTTCGGCCTTGTTTTTCTCCTATGGTGGGCCAGTACAGAAATAAAACTCTGCCCCTCCACTGTGTGAGGGCCAATGATCTTATGTTCCTTCTCCCTACATTCTCCCTCCTGGATAGCTTTCCAGCCTTCACCCTCTTAAGCACAGTTCATTACATGGTTGACTATGACTAAACCAAGGTGCTCCTCACTTCATATCGAGATTCGAACCTGGGTTTAAAATGCTAGATTACCGCAACCTGGTTGCTGTTAACCATAGTTAATGTTGATGGCACACATAATAGCAAACTACAGTAAAGGAGAAAATCTGCATGAACGTGGAAAGAACACACAGACTCGTGACTCTTTTCTGACCCTTTAAGGGATGAGAAACATCACATCTGCATATTATTTCAGTGCATTGTATCACATAAAATGACCCATGGTGGTTTTTCACCGAATTCTAACCCTGTTAACGGCCTGTTAACGGCCGCTGACAGTTTCCTAACTAGAATCCATATCCATTGCACTTAACCTCCATTTCAAAGGAGCCCAAAACTCATGCTCAGTTTCCATCATACAAAACTGTGTTTACCCTCTATAATAAATGCTAAGATATGAGGATGACATGGACTTGTACATCACAGTCTGTTTATAAAAATACTTTGGGGCAGTCCAGGTCTATAGCAGGGGAAGGCTGGGAGTGCCACGGGCAGCGGTAGGTACCAACTCAGTATTTGTAAGATTTCTCATGGATACCTGTTGAGGTTTGTGTGGATTTTGACCAGAAGTGTAGTGGATTCATTTGGAAGGAAATTTACTACATTGATAAATATTAAAAATCTGTCCATGGAGAGCACCTCTATTTGGTCACAGTGGACTCTCATGTATGACCACAGATTGGAAATAAAAGGCGCTAATGTTTCTTGTAGTGTCTCTATAGAATGATTTGCTATTCTTGTGGGCAACAAGAATAGAAATGGGTTTCTTTCTTTCTTTCTTTTAAAAAAGTTATATCATCACTTTTCAGAGGAAAAAAAAAAAGAAATTGGATATTTACAGCCTTCTTTCCCCCATGTCTTGTTATAATTTTTTAGGTGCTTCCGAGCTGGGCCCATTTTCAGATCCCAGGCAGTTTGCCAGCCTTTCATCCCTCACTGAGAGCCGCTTCTCCAACCCGCGAATGCACTATCCAGGCACCTTCACTTATGCGCCGCCAGTCACCTCAGGCATGTCATTGGGTATGTCATCCACAACTCATTACCACACCTACTTGCCACCACCTTACCCAGGCTCCTCCCAAAATCAAAGTGGACCATTCCAGACCAGCAGCACTCCCTATCTCTACTACGGCACATCGTCAGGATCATACCAGTTCCCCATGGTGCCAGGAGGAGATCGCTCCCCCTCCAGAATGCTGCCTCCCTGTACCACCACCTCCAACGGCAGCAGCGCACTCTTAAACCCTAACTTGCCTAACCAGAATGAGGGTGTGGAGGCTGATGGAAGCCACAGCAGTTCCCCAACAGTCTTGAATTCTAGTGGCAGAATGGATGAATCCGTTTGGAGGCCATACTGAAAGTTTATTGCACGGCCTAAAGTCAGTGAGCCAAAAAGAAAGAAAGAAAGAAAGTCAGCTAATTATAAAGTGCCTGTTTTTTTTCTTTTCCTTTGAATAGATTCTCTTGATATGTACAACTGTGTAGCTGGGATGTTATAACAGCTTAGTACATGCCTACAACGTTAGAATGACCTTCCAGCGTCATAGTTCCAATCAATATAGATCAAAGCACATTTTACTGTCCTCTTGGAAACATGTGTCTGAGTTTTATATATCAAAAAATATTGACTCCAGTGCAGAAAGATGCCCATGTCTAGACTCTTGTAAAACATTTAAAAAAATAATAATTAGTGAGTTATTTTGCCAAGAGGGAAGAAATGGACTCCTGCCAATTTTCAAGACAAAGCCCGTGCTTTTTTCTTTTTTGGAACAAACAAAAACAATTCAGGTACAGTTGCAACCATACAATATGCAGGGCCCCTGTGCATGCACAGTGCTTATCACTACTTGTGTCTGTGCTCCTATTTATACCAAAATATCTTCTGATTACAGTAGCTCTTCAACCATATTATCAAAGCCTTGCAGCAGATGAAAGAACTCTTAAGATGCACGGCTTATTTTGTACTGAAAGAGCAGCCGACAAGGTACCAAGGCAGCCTTGTTCACTTTGTGCTATTCATTTATGTGATTTTTTTTTGGCCTTAGATCAGTTAACCAAAGTATATATATATTGGGGGAGACCCCCTAAAATAAAATGAAATCTAATTTCTTATGCAAGAAGCAAAAGATAATGGCAATATATCTTACTCAAACCAAAACAGTTTAGGTGGTATGTGTGTCTGGCTATCTTGTTTTATTTTATTAAGTTATAAATATGTAAAAATTGAGGTTATTTGCAAAAAAATGAATTGTCATATAATTTTAAAGAAATATTTATAATTATTTAATGATATTTGATCCCTTTAAAGTTTTCTTAATGTAATGATATGATGACTTAGGTCTCTAAAAATGTTTGTTTTTTAAAAAATACTGACAGACTTTTAGCGGTACAAAATCTCAAGGCTATGCCTGAACTCTGAAAGGCAGTTCCAATATAAACCAGCTGCAATGTGATTTTTTTTATATATAAAAAAATGCTTCCATCTCAAAGAAACTTTGATATAGGACATTGTTTTAATTTATGAAGGAAATACTGTTTTAAATGTTATTGGTTATTTGGTTGCCTTTTGCCTTTTTAATCTGTCAGAAATGAACTGGAAAGAGAAGCAGAATGAGTGAAAAGCATTTTGGATACATTTTTCTAATTGAAGTTTCTCAAAATTGAATGGGTGGGGACCAAAGACCTATGCGCCGTGTGTGGTGCTCTCATGTGCAAGATCTTTGTCTCCACTCTCCCTGCTGCAGCCCCCTCCCCAAGGCTGGGGGTTGTTTTGTGAGGGCTGCTGCCAGATGTCTTACTCCTGTTCTCCGTGCTTAGATCCCAGGCAACGCATTCTGGATAAAATCCCAAATGAAATGCCAGCAAAATTAATGACCAATCTTATGGGTCTTATCTAGTATCAAATACTAGTTATGATGCATATACGGTATATCAATTGATATTTTAACCATCAGGTTACAAAAGAATAAGCACAAATGAACCACTGCAAAGCAGATCTAAATTCAGCAGGACCAGCTTGCATCAATATTTGATTGTTCAAACATGAATATGGATAATGAAAGTCCTCTTAAGGCCATGTTCCCATTTACACCTGGGACTCATCATCCATCCATCCATCCATCCATCCATCCATCCATCCACCCACCACTTCCAAACTCCTTTTTTGCCAGAATGACAAGCAGGATTAGCTACTTGACAATTGCCTGAGATCCAACACATTCTGAAGTGTTTGGAGAATTCTTATTTAAACTTCAGAGGACAGTAAGCTCATTGGGCACCTTAGACTCGATTCCAGAAACCGATTTATGCACATGCTTAATTGAAGCAGGATGTGGGACTGTGGATGAAGCAGAGCCATTTGCGGCTTGACTCCTTTAAAAGGAAGTGCCAGCTTTCCAGAATGCATTGTCTCTCTAGCCTTTTCCATGTTCTCATTTGCACTGCTTTTAGCCTCAACTGCATTCAGCAAACATAATTTTCTTTGGACTGCAGTGCTGCTGAAACTAATGATAAGTATGGGCTACGTTTTGGCCAACCCAACAATAAGAAATGGTGAAATACTTATGCAAGGTCGTAATATAATTGGACAGTATCAGACTCATCATCTGCTGACTGCTAAGGCAGCCCATTAGAGAGACTCCACATTCCCCTGGATTATTCCTGAAAATTTGGTATGAATCATTTGCTCTTTAGAAAAAAATAACACTTACCTTCTAAAGGTTATATATCAAGTACCCTTTTTGTCAGTTAGAGACACTTTCCTGATGTGTACTTTTCCTTCAAAGACGGGAGCTATTATTGATCCTATTTATTATTTGTGGTAGCTTGAAGCATACCCTTGTCAATTTATTTGTATCTGTAAGATAAGTTTGTTCATTTCAGCAGCACTTAAAAGAGCCAGTGTCTGGTTACACATTTCAAGTTTTGTGGGTTTCTGGTTGTCGTTTATTAAACCAGAAAAAGAAAAGAAAATGAACTTCCAGTGCAAAAGCTGTTGTATATTTAATAAAGGTACTATATTTGTACATTATTTTTATTGCTGAAAGGGGGCTTTTTTTAAAGATTTACTATATGCATCTTAAGTAATTTTGTAGGGATATTTTTGTGTTGTTACAGGGGCTGCAGGCAGCAACCCAAAGACATTTTAAAAGCAAGAAAGCAAGAAAGATGTTCTTGTACAATTAAAATACTGATTTATATTCCTGGATTTAATCCAGCACAGATCATTTTCCTGCTTTGTTCTGTACCTACAGTAATATTTCTGTATCATCACGTTTTAAAACTGGATCATTTGGGATTGAAACTCCAAGTCACTCAGGTGTGCAGTTACGTTTGCCCCAAAATATGCCCATTTCATGTCCTGTGATTATGACTGCACAGAAAAAAACGGTTCATTTTACAAGTCTGAATTAATTATAATTGAAGGGGTGGCAGCGGAAAATATTCACAAGCACCTTTGATAAGCACAAGGCCCTTCTCTGTGGTCTCTCACATTTTAATTTAGTATGCTTTTCTTTTTTTAGACCTAAGCTCTCAGCAGGGAACTTCGTATTCAGTCTTGGATGGTACCTGATTCCTTGATGACACAATATAAATAAGAAAATAAATAAATAAGTTCAAAATGATCTTTGCTCCTAATTCTGCATTTGTTTTGAACTGGCAATTATTCATGTATATCACACATTTTAATATCTCACCCACCCACCCACAAAAACTCCTCCTGCAAATTGTATTCTCTTGTGATTCAGGATGGGAATGTGTGACGATTCATAACATGGGATAATTTGGGCTGTGTTTAGTATCTCAAGAATGGGAGTTACTTCTTTGAGAAGAGGAAATGCTGGTCCAGTTTGTGGAGTCCATTGTATTAATCTGCTTGTGCAAAGCTTTTTCAAAGACTATACCAAAGATAAATAAAGAATTTAATTCCAAACTCCTTCCTTAGATGAGGCTGATCAAAGGATTGGGATTAGATCTCATAATCTCCATTGAGTGAAGTTGGAGTTACTTCAGTGTAAGTGTGTGTCGGATTGCAACCAAAGTTACTTGGGCACCAGCACCTTAGAGCCCTTAAAAATGGTGCAGGTGCCCCATTTATTTCTGCCCTGCCCAGAGGCAGCCGCCCTGAGCATGGATTTCCTGGTCCTCCTCTCCCGCTCTGCCTTCCCACGCTTTGTTCCAGAGGGGAATCTTTTGCACTGTAGAGTTTACCGGAATACTGCTCCATCTTTTTGTTGGGGCCTGCCATTTGAGTCCTGGTGAAGTAATTGATCAGGAATCACAGAAAGCCATGTACAAAAGCAATAATTTAAACCTATACAAGTAATGAGGAAAGATAAAAGAAAACCAAGTTTTCTAATATCCTAAAAGTCTGAGATACATTTCATTTCAGCATGTTCTACCTGACATTTTGCCTGTTTACATTTAATTACTTGCTTTATTTTTGTTGCAATTCTTTTAAACAGAACAGCCAGAGACCATATCTTTACGGTAATTTTTGTTTCATAGGTACACTAAGCAACATTCCACATTATTTTTACTTAAATATGTTTTACCAGTTTTGAATTTCTGCTGGAACAAAATGATATTTGTAGCATTTCCTGTAAATACATGCTTTAATTTCTTTCATTTTTTTCTCCAATTGCTGTTGCCCAAGATTTGCTTTTTATGCACATATTGTACAAACACATTCTTCTTTGTGCTGCAGACAGCGATTGTGGAAGGGTTTACTTTATCTTCAAAGGGATTATTTGTATTGTATGTTGCAACTGTAAATTGAATTTGTTTGGCATTCTCTCATGATTGTAATATTAATTTTGAGGTTTGAATCTCATTTTCAATAAAATGGCTTTTTTGTTAATGTTGTTCCCTGCTTCTTTGTCTTCTGCCACATCTCCATAATTATCTAGTTTATATTTGTAAATAGACTTGGAGCTGACTGGAGCCAGTGTGCTCTGAAATGTCATACCACGCTTTGGCTGAGAGTGCCTTCTGCTTTTGAAGGATAGAAGCTACTATTTTAAAATAAGATTGCCAAAATTTTAACCACAGTTGCATGAAACCCCTACTAATCCTGACGCATGGTGCACATCTCATGAAGCTTCAAGGGCCCAAACTGCTGTCCAGATATTGGGTGCTTGCTTATACAAAAGGAAGGAATTAGAATTAGACTGGAGAGGCAATCCTTCTTAATCATTCTGTGCTTAAAAGGAATAAGGGGGAAGTAACAATCCTACAACTGAGGGTAGCAACCTTTCCCCCCCTTAAAGCAACATTCAGTTCCTTAGGTTACAATCTTATGAACACTTAAATTAGGAATATACCAGTAGTTCAGCTGATGGACTTTTTTCTCTGTAAATGTGTATGGAACCAGGTTATAATACAAAGAGAAAGCTAATTTCGTCCTTGTGAAAGTACAAGGCAAAGCAAAAAACGATATTTTAAGGACATTTCCTTTAAAAGGTGGAAATGGTTTCAAAATCATGAGATTTTAATAAAAGCATAAACAAAGTTGTTGTTGTTTTGACTACTTTTACCCTGACTCTATGAGGATAACAGGTCTTTAAGGTGAAAAGTGGCCTCCACTTTTGTAGTGCAAGCTTACATATGTCTACCCAGATGCATAGGAGCCAACAAGGTCCCTTTGGCCCCCCAATAAAATTGATGGGCAGTCAAATGGTATGCTATGTCATGTGATCGATTCTGTGGGGCAGAGCTTACCTGCCCCCCCATTCAGGTTGGCAACCCTGCACAACTGTAAGCGCCATAAAGTTCAGTGGGACTTGCAGCCTTTGCCTGTTGGTGTCATCATTCTTAATCTAGCCTTGGTTGTGGTGGTTGTTTTTTGAGAGAGGCTGGACGCTGATGCAGGCGTGAGCTTTGTTTACTTTTTCATTTCCGCAGTGGTCAGGAATAAAAACAGAAAACAAACTTCTACTGTCCTTGGTTTGCTTGGTTTCATCATACTGTAGCAAACGAATGTTAACTACACATTTTCGTGGAGTTTATTCCATGATCCTTGTCTGAGATCTGAGTAAAGGGCATAATAACGCAAGTAAAACGAAATTCTGGCCAGTTAAGGCGAGAGCGGTGTGCCTCTTTGGTCTGCTGAGGGGAAGCCAGTGGGAGACCTGAATGCAGGCCAGTCTTGGGAATCCTGGCGGCCGCAAAGGGTCTGTGTCCTTTTACTGCCAATGATGGTGTTCTCCCAACAGAGCAGGATGTTCTCTCTTTATAATAATAGCCAGACCAGATGCTAAACACTTCACTGCTAAACCCTGGATAAGTGAGAAAGGGGAACAGCTGACTTCAGTTAAGATGAACACCAAGAGAATAAGCCAGAAAGTATGAGAAATCTCCAGAGGCCTCTGCTTTATAAACCCCTGTTTGGCAGCAAGATCAGAGCATCAAGACGCAAAACCTAGCGCACGGCATTGCTGCTCCTATCCCGGCTTGAACTAGTTGCTGAGCGGAGACCTCGGCTTTCTGAGTGTCCCTGCCCCCCCCCCCACAGTCCACACAATTCTTAGCCTCATGATTTTCCTTTATGTTTTCTGCCCTTGACACCTAGGTTTTGTGAATCTGTATGATTTTTTTTAAAGCATCACTTCACAAGTCACATGCTGACTATACAAACATTAAAGCCCACAAGAGCCAAAGAACTCTGAGCAAAACATTAGCAGCCCTGGCACATTTCACAAATGCTTGCACAAGAGCTTCCAGAAGAATTCACAAAGCCTTACACAACAGGTACATTACTGAGCAGCATTCATTTTTCCACTTGTGTGAGAGGCGATGGAAGTGCTTGCACAAGTGGAAAAACATTAGGTTTCCTTTCACTCGTCTTCACACAAAGTTAGTGTTTGGCGTAAAACAACATTTCATGAGCAGAAGACACCTGCATGCGGAAAAGCCCTTTGGATCTGACCCAGCTCTTCTTAAAATAGCTACTTTTACCTTTTCTCTCCGCTTCTTTGGTTTGCCTTCTGTTTTGAGTGAAATCAAACTTCTAAAATTGGGGGGGGGGGGTATTATGGAGGGTAGAATTTCAGCAGAGGAGTGCTGTTTTTTCTTGGCTCTACTGCAGACTGGTGTAAATGCACTATTTGCATCAGCGTTCAAGTTACTGGCTGACAGTAACAATGTGAGATCAGGTTAGCTTAAAAATAAACATTTTAATATATCATCCTTGAAAATAAGTGGCTATAAAATTTTTGAATGCAGAGGTTTCTGTTTCTTTAGAACACTATTTCCAATAATTTATTAATGACCTGTAAGATATTGTTTTTAAAGCCTTCCAAGTCTTGAATGACTGCTGCTCTCCATTTTTTCTAAAAATATTTTGTTGACATGGCCAACATTTTTCTAAAAACATTTTGTTGAGATGGCCAGATCACCCCCAATTCCTCTCCATCTGGTTTGTTGTATTTCCCTTGACAAGGCCACCTTACCTCCCGCTTCCTCACAACTGGAAGAGGCAGTAGATTCCTCCCCTGGGGAACCAATAGAGAAGCAGAAACCAATCAGGTGTTAGAAGATACCATTGGCAGATAACAACAACAGTCTTTCCTGGCAATATGCAACTGACGGTCCGTGTTTCCAGCTCTTAGGTGTGAGAGAACATACCTAGTGATTAATCTTCACAGAAATTCTGTAGCTGAGATTTATGGGTCCTTCAGTAGACAAATGGATGTGGAGATGATTCCTCAAATAAGAAGGGGGAGAGGAACGAAGGGGAACACCATTAGGGAAGTGGGCTCCCAATATTGGAGGTAGTGGGCTTCTTCATTCCCCCCCTTCCTTCATTATACAGTTTAGAAGCCACAGGCTCTGCTAGTGGCACTTTCATGGAGACACTGGTGTCATTCTGCTATTGTGGACATAATAGCAGAATGCTAATGCTATTCCCAGAGTACCTCTGGCAAGGCAGGGTAGCGGCAGGAGCAGCAGGAAAAGTTGTGTTTCAGTTGCTATGCCACAGAAGCTACTGGCAGAACTGAAGTTCAGTCCCTGGAGGTGCTGCTGGCGAGGTGCTCATCTGCTCAGATTAGAGGTGTGTTCATTTTGCTTTAGACTACACTGCACACACTCTGCAGGAACAAGTTTGCAGTGTCTGGTCAGGATGTTGGACAGACAGGTGTTCCAGTTCCAGAGAAATACTTGTTTGTGGCATGAAACAGGGTGGGGGTGGAGGTGGGAAATGCCCAAACCCCTCCTTAAATGGCATTCCTGGTGATAGGATGTTGATTATTATGGCATGACATGCAATAGCAATTCATTTGTGGCAACTCAGTGGATAGATCTTGCTTGTGTGTCACATCTGACTGACACCTGAGCATTCCTACAAGTGACATTTGGCTTATTTTGCCTAGTTCTGAAGCACGTGGCTTTTAAAAATGAGCCAGCTTGTTTTGTTAGCACATTTCTGTGGGGCATGCACAAGAACTGCAGGCACCCTGGTCTTGCATGGTTCACGTCCATGTCCATGAGACAGGCACATGTCTTCTCAGGGGACTGTGCCCTCTGCTTGTAGCCTTATAGCCAGTGTCAAAATCCCATAGAAATTGCCCGTTTTTATTTGTATGTTTCCCTCAATAGGAGGTAGGAGTGCCAGCTAGGGAGGGCTGAGGGACCAAGCCCGCCAAAAAAAGTTTCAAGGCGGGGTCTAGGCCCCCTCAGAATTCTGCAGTCACTGTGCTTCACCTCACTTGCACATGCCATGCAGCGTGCCTGCGACACGTCAGCACATTGTGTAGTGAACCCGGCTGATGTCAACATGTGACGTGGCTTCCTGACTTCCATCGCACACATCGGGCGTCAGGGGAAGCGGCTCCCTTGATAGGAGGGAACTGCTTGGAGGTTTATTACAATCAAGTGGTATATAAAGTTTGTTAAGCAAAAGAAAAGTGCTTCTTTGGTTTGTGTTTGAGAGAGAAAGAAGTGAGAGACATGGGTCAGAAAGATGCCATGAGGGGAAAAACCCAGTCCCCATGTGGGAGATCTTCTTATGGATCTCCCAGTGCTTGGCCCTTCTTTCCCTTAGAGTAGGGGTCTTAGCTAAGGAGTATCTAAGAGACACTGAAGTGTTGGTGGGTTCTCATGAGGCAAGATGCAGTGGTAACAGCAAGAACCTTTATTGAACTAACAGAACTGGACAACGGGCAAAGCAACTGCTTATATACATTTCTGAAGGCCTGGGCCACTCCCACCCCCCATGTGATTGGCTGTCTAAACTTCCAAGCTGCAAATCATGACTCATACTTTAAGGGCCAATGGCAGAGGCCCAAATCCTGATTGGATATCAGAGCACAGGAGCTCAGAATCCTTAGTCCAGACTCAAGCTCAGGCAAACACAGACCACAGAATACACAACAGACACCATTTTAGAATCTTGGAGGTAGTTACAGATATAAACATTCTCCTGAATATAAATTACCATTAATGTTCACAAAACACAGTAGTTGTACTTATTTTTTTGCCAGGACATTTCTTAAGGTGCCTTTCAGTCAAAATTTGAACATCTACATATGTTTCCAGTTATTAGGACATTTTACAAGATTAGTTAACAGGGTATATTCAGTTTTTAAGGCAATATATTTCTCTATGAAAGAGATTTTTTTTACAGGATATCCCAGTTAAGCCTTGCACTTTGCTGATTGTGGGCTCCTGGCCAGGGATAGATCACCAACTTATCAAATAACATAAAATACCAACTTCAAACACAGTGACAGGGTGCAAGAATCTGTCTCAATAGTTCAAACTGTGAAAAAGTACCAAACAGTCCGGCATCTCTGAACTGAAAATGTTCTCATCCACAGGAACTTTAAAGGGAATTTTTTTACCTTGAGGTAGCTGCCTTTTTCCGTGAGCTAAATCAGGGTATCATTTTATTTTTTACACCTTTCATATGTCATGGAACCCAATGCAGGCAGTTGCCTAACCCAAGACGGACCCAACCCAGTCTGGCTGAGTTTTGGCAAGTGGTGTCCTCCTGGTGCCTTCAGGACAATCTGGCATTTATTTATTTTTTAGAATCATTTTAATTGATTTTTCAATAAGAAACATCCAGTTAATATATCCAGTCATAATACTTCAATTAAAACTAAAATAAAAAGACCAAATTATAATCCAAATTATATTTATTAATTTTTCGGAGCTCCCCACAGGAAAAAAAGAACAATCTGGCCTTTGTGCATGCAGAACACGTGGTCTCTGGAGGACACATTGCTCTATCCAATTTTGGGCATACACATGTGATGTTTTGACATAGCCTTATGCATAAAAAGGTAAACAAATGTGTTTGCAAATATATCCATTATGTAAAGGTAAAAGGACCCCTGACCATTAGGTCCAGTCATGACCGACTCTGGGGTTGCGGTGCTCATCTCTCTTTATTGGCCGAGGGAGCCGGCGTACAGCTTCCGGGTCATGTGGCCAGCATGCCTAAGCCACTTCTGGCGAACCAGAGCAGCGCACAGAAACGTCGTTTACCTTCCCGCCAGAGCGGTACCTATTTACCTACTTGCACTTTGACGTGCTTTCGAACTGCTAGGTGGGAGGAGCAGGGACCGAGCAATGGGAGCTCACCCCATCACGGGGATTCGAACCGCCGACCTTCTGATCGGCAAGTCCTAGGCTCTGTGGTTTAACCCACAGCACCACCCGTGTCCCTCTATCCATTATGTAAGTACATGCATATCATGCAGCCATAAGTCCTCATTGAAATATTGATTGTTGTTAATTGGTTTCACTCACAATTCCAAGTCAGCTTTCCAAGACTGTGATCTAAGAATTGCATTTGGTTGTTAAATAGCAACTGACTACACTACAGATTTTGATAACAAATCAGTCTTTCTTAGTGAAATATGTGACCTCCGGCTACTTTTCGGAGATAAGGGAAATGGGATGGAGTTCTGGGAATGAGACCCAGTGTTTTTCAAAAATAAGATGGCATACTAGAAGCAAGCTCCTTTTAGGTGAAAACAGGTCAGAAGAAGAAGAAGAAGAAATGTTTGGATTTGATATCCCACTTTATCACTACCCGAAGGAATCTCAAAGCGGCACACATTCTCCTTTCCCTTCCTCCCCCACAACAAACACTCTGTGAGGTGAGTGGGGCTGAGAGACTTCAGAGAAGTATGACTGGCCCAAGGTCACCCAGCAGCTGCATGTGGAGGAGCGGAGACGCGAACTCGGTTCCCCAGATTACGACACTAGTGCTCTTAACCACTACACCACACTGGCTCCCAGCAATGATTATTGCAAAATGACAAAGCTAGCTGAACTGTCCATAAATTTCAACCTTGTGTAAATGCAACAATGATTTGATAAAACATAATTATCATGCCGTGAAATGCATTAATTGTTTCTCTAAGCATTTTTAAAGACATGAATGCCTATAAACTCTTACCTATCTACAAACACTGGGAAAAGGCTTTAAGCTGAGAAAGCTCCTGGCAAACAGCTCCTTTTCCCCAAGGACACTTTCACTTGTATATTTCCCAGCATAGTTGCCTCTACAGTTGCTTCCATGCTGATACAGGCAAAGACTTCTGCCAAGGTGGTTCCGCTTCATGGTTTGCTTACAAACCACGTAAGTGACACCTTATGAGAGGTCCTAACTTGAGACACCCATCATTTTGCACGGTTTGTTAGCATACCAGCAGGAAGCCAAACTCAGCTTAAAGATGAATGGAGACAGTTGCAACAATGCCAGGAAAGGTACATGTAAAGGAAGGAAGGGGTGTCTAAGGAAGGAAGGGGTGTCTGTAGTGACAGCACACCTCCCCCCCCGCAAAAAACCCACTTTGTGCAAATAAAAATGTCACTGGTTGCATTTGGTCTAGTTCAGGGGTCCTCAAACTAAGGGCCGCAGGCCGGATAAAGCCCGAGGGACTCGTTTATCCAGCCCGCGGCGACCCCCGCCACCCGCTACCACTGCCCGCTCTTACCTGCGCTTTGCGGCTGCCCAATTCCAGGTTGGAGGAGCACTGGAAATAGCTTGTGCGCATGCGCAAATATTATTTGCGCATGCACAAGCGTTATTTCTGGGGCACATCTGGGTTGGAGGAGGCCTGTGCACATGTGCACAAGCTATTTCTGGTGCTCCTCTGACCCGGAAGTGCACCGGAAATAGTGTGTGCGCACATGTATGGGCACACGCTCCTCCTCGCGATCGGCGCTGGAGACACCAGCCCAAGGTTTGCTGACCCCTGGTCCAGTTTTTCACCTCCCCACCTCTGCAATGATGTCTGTGCAAAGACATAAACTGAGAGAGCATCTTCTCATCCAGTGCCATTGAAACATCCACCTGGGAGCATCTTCTTACACTAGGGAATTACTCTCTTGGGAAAGGGTGGTGGACTTTTGATTCCAACAAGATTATTAGAATTTATCATCAAAATTAGAGATGGTAACGACCCCTTTGTCGCTCCTACCCCTGCCACATATCTGTAAATGCTGGCCCTGCTTCATACGAGTGTAAACATTAAACAGTGTAATGCAGTGCAAAGGCTTCCCAGGGAGCACACAGTAAAAAGCTTCTTTTTCTTCTTTTCTTCTTTACATGAAAGTGCATTAAACAGCATTTGCCATCAATAAAATCCAATTCAATCCATGTGAGAAGCATTACAGTCACAGTCTGCTTATTGAGTGATGATACCTGAACAGCTGAGATTCAGTGGAAGGAAAGTGTACAAAGTGAGGCATCATAAATTACGCAAATTATTAAAAGCCAAGCTGTAGAGACAGGCTTATTGAATGCAGAGATTTCTTGTTCTAAAGTAGAAATAAGAGGAATAAAAACAGATCAAGTATTTCAGATTAAACTGAAAGGGGATGTGAACTAATAGAATTTATATAGGCCATTTCATGTGTTGCGAAGGCTTCACGTACAAGTTTTGTTTAGGCTCTGCTCTATTTGTAGGTGCAACAGCAGTCATGTGAAGGAGAGCAGGAATGTGCAGAAATGTGCCACCAAGCCCTGCTCCCCCAGGCACACCTGCCAGCCCTCCATGAGTTGGGTGATGGGGCATGGTCTCCACACAACTTATAACCCTGGTTCGGTAGATGCAAACATTTGCCCCCAATGCATGCAGGACTGGAAAGAAAGGCCACCGTGAGCTGCCAGAGGGGGCTGAGCTCAGCAGGGGCTTCTGCCATGCGATTATTGTCACGTATGCAGGCAGGGCTGCAGGTATCCCTGCTTCTCTGTTCAGTATTTCAATATCCCTTACATAATTATCCTCCTTATTTCAGAGGGGTGTCCTGAGAGTGAGTGGCTCCACTGGGGCTGCTTTGTAAGTTTGTGGGTTCGTGGCTCACAGATTTCATTCTTAACTGCTACTTTGTGGATTAATTACTGGTAAGTTTGGGACTCACTGAATAATTATATAATAGAGAAAATGCCATTCGTCTAGTCTCATTTTGCTTAAGACCCATTCACCAGCTCTAGCGTTTTGCAATCTGAAAAGTATCACCATTGCTGAAAGCACTTCTTGAGAATGTCAAGGAAGTGTTCATCACCCGCAAGACATTATGCCCACAATCCAACACAGTAATAAGCATGTTTCACCGCACTGCTTAACTGTGTTGGATAGAGACAAACATCTGTGTTAGATTGTAGTTTCAGTCATCAACCAAGTGAACCAACCAAATGAGACATTAAATCAATGTATGAAAAAAGCACACCAGTGAATGAAACTGAAATTCTGCCAGGCTGCATCTTTGCATTTGCTTAAATAGGAACTGGATGTATATATATCCCAGTAGTAATGTATGGAAGTGAGAGCTGGACCATAAAGAAGGCTGATTGCGGAAGAATTGATGCTTTTGAATTATGGTGCTGGAGGAGACTCGTGAGAGTCCCATGGACTGTAAGAAGATCAAACCTATCCATTCTGAAGGAAATCAGCCCTGAGTGCTCACTGGAAGGACAGATCCTGAAGCTGAGGCTCCAAGACTTTGGCCACCTCATGAGAAGAGGAGACTCCCTGGGAAAGACCCTGATGTTGGGAAAGATGGAGGGCACAAAGAGAAGGGGACGACAGAGGACGAGATGGTTGGACAGTGTTCTCGAAGCTACGAACATGAGTTTGACCAAGCTGCGGGAGGCAGTGGAAGACAGGAGTGCCTGGCGTGCTCTGGTCCATGGGGTCACGAAGAGGCGGACACAACTAAACCACACACAATGCTATTGTGAACAGAGTTTTGCTTATGGAAAAAGTTTTCCACCAGTGGAAAGAGGGGTTGGCATTTCCAATGGTTTCCTTTCCCCCTGTGGCCTCTTGCACCTCTCTGCCCCCGCCCTGGATTTGCCCTGAGGGTTGGGGGACCATCTAGAGAAGCTTGTGAAGCGGTGCAGAGAACTGGGGGGGGGGAATCAGTGAACATTGCCTCCCCCCTTTCAAGAATGCTTGCTAAGTTAGCTATAATTTGGTAAATTACCAGTATTTTATTCAGAGCCTACTGTAGAACACACAAGATGCACTTTTGAAAAGGGTAAGAAGACACGGAAAATTTTGCAAGGAGCAAAGGAATAAGGAAATGGGTGCTTTAGTTGAGATTCCTGCATTGCAGGGGGTTAACTACATGATTCTCTGGGTCCCCGTCCCCAATTCTACAATTCTATCATTCTATGAAACAGTGCGGAATATGGGCAGATGTAAACGGATGGCACTGTAAAAGGAATGTGTTCACATAGAACAGGCAAAAGGGAGGAAATAGTCTTCCAGGAGTATTTTGTGTTGGATTTTGTGTTGACTGAAATCACAAAATGGAGTCTGAAAGTGGATCTCTAATTGACAGTGCCACCAGCTTAATAAAAGAGATCCGACAATAACTATAGTTACTACTCCCTTTCACTTGCTTATGCAATAAAGATAGTGAATCCAGCAAATGACCTCTTTACTTTCATACCATGTAAAGAATTCTTAAATTATGTAGCTTCCTCTCAGACATGCCATCTGCTCTGCAAAAGAACTCCTTCGGCATTTATTCTATTTAAAAAACAACAACAACAAACCTGAACATCACTTATGCTGCTCTCATGCAACACACTGATTCTCCATTTGCTAGGAACTGACTTTACCCCTACAACTGAACAGAATTTACTTGATATTTCACTCCTCTTTTACTAACCATAGTGTACAGAGAATTTATGAATATAGCCACTTAAGATTCCTGCGTTTTTTCACCAACCTCACAGATGCCCCGAACACCTTATTGGCTAAACAAGCCTTTGTATCATTACAAAATAATACTACTTGGCATAAAAACCTACTAGATATCCTATCCAGATACAATCTACCTGAGTTTAATACCCTCAAATTGTGGAGCCCTGATAAAGTTCGGGAATGGATCTTTGAAAAAGATGCCTTTTTGGACTCCACAAAGATAAAAAACTCTGGGTTTTCCTACTGGTTTCCCCGAGTAAAAGCAGTCAAAATCTGTGCCAACTACTTGGTGGAGATCACTGATCCCACCCTTCGGAGAGCTTTCACTATGGCACGGTTTCAAACACTGCCAACTGCATATCTGACCGGTAGATTCACAAAAACCCCAGTAGAACATCGTTTATGCCCTTGCCTTATGAAAATTAAAGAGGATCTTACACATTACCTCCTCTATTGCCCCATCTACTCGGGCTTTAGAGACGCATTGCTGCAAATTATACCCAACTCTATAACCAATCCTGAAGATAGAGTAAAATTTTTGTTAGTTGATGCAAACCCACGTATTACCCATGTGGTAGCGGTTTTTGTGATGAAGGCCATGAAAGCCAGGGAAAGATTTATGGATGACAATGTAAAGACTCCTTCATCGTCTGTTTAACTCGTTGCTTGTTTTCCCTCTCTTTCTATTTTGTGGGATGAAGGTTTTGTTGGCGTAGTATGTAATGAATTTTAATATTTTTTAACTATTGTTGTGTTGATGTTTGTGTACAGGCATGGTCCTCACAATAAACGGATTTGACTTTTATGAATATACAGAATTATTTACAAAAGGAATGCACTGATTTCAATGGAGTGTTGTCATGTAAATTGCAGAGAATAAGTGGTAGTCTGTGTTAATTAAAATGTAATTTTCAGTTCAAATACCTCTTTAAATACGAGCACAGACCTATTCATGTGTACTCAGAAAAAGAGCCACTTTATTCAATATGATTTACTCTCAGGTAAGTATGCATAGAACAGGACCGAGAGCTTTGCCATAGTATGTTCTCCAAGCAATCCCAAGCAACAAAGCAAGCATATTTTCCTGGAGAAGAAGGATTTTAGTATGTTGTGTGGCCAAAGTGAGCCAGGAGGAGGCATGCAAAGAGGACCAGCATCTGAGGGACTCAGGAGAGGGCCTTCTCTGTGGAAGTGCCTGCCTGGGGAAGCCAGCCTTGCTTTTCTCTGATGCTTGTCTGCCATCTCATGAGGATCTTCTTATTTTTCATGGGTGTCTACCTGTTGAATTGTCCTTGCACCTTGTTGAAAGTGAACTTTGTGAATCAACATGTTCTTACTGCAAAATTTCAAAGCCAGGTGGAAATTGCACCTATCTGGTCTCTACCATCCTCACTAACAGAATGTACTGGAGTTTGAAGCATCTCTTATAATAATGAGAAAGCAGTGTCTTGTGAAGGATATTTGAAACCAGTTTGGGGTCACATTTTAGATTTTGCACAAGGCTGCTAATTTTTGTTTTAAAAAGAAACTAGCTTACTGGTCAAGATAATAGGTAGAGTCAGATCCTGACAGGCCCGCAGTGGAGCCAATACAGGTTATGGCAGGTGAGGGTCGGAGCCAGACAGATTATGGGCAGAGCTTGGCAGAACCTGGAGTTTTCCAGTTTCTTTAGTCAGCATTAGCTATCTAAAAGATCACAATATTACAGGTTAGACGAATAAAATGTTGCCTAGGTGGCAACCTTAATTGCCATGTACTTGGGGAAACCATATTGAGACTAAAACACTTTTTTACTTGCAAAGAGCTCTCAACCTCTTTGAGTCCATGACTCCCTTGACCAACGACATTGTTTCTGTGGCTCCATTGTGGGATACAGAAGAACACCCACTTACATGGAAGTTCCATTTGGGGCTACGTGTGCATCACCAGAACACCCCCCCCGGTTGCTGAGAAGCTCCATCTTGCTACATTCTAAACCCCGACTGGCTTCACTGGAAATCAATGACATCGTCAGTCATAGCCATCAATTTCAATGGGCCCCAGACTGAGTAAGATTAACACTGGCTACAACCCAATATAAATGGGTTATCTTACTCAGGGAAGACCCATTGGAGGCTAGTGACCCCCAATTTCAGTAGGTCTCCTATTGGATATTATTATTATTATTATTATTATTATTATTATTATTACTATTACAGTTCATTGCCCATCTATTAACCACCTATTTCAAGCAAGACTCAACACTACCTACAACCCAATAATGATGAGGATGAAGATGAGCTTTGCCCAGCAAAGTCCTACTCAAGAGTAGAACCCACACAAGCTCCATGAACCGTCTGCTTCCCTCCTCTCCTCTCGTCTCCTCTCCTCCTCACAGGCTCCCCTCTTGTCCCCCCCACCAGCAGCTGTGATGAGCTAGAGAGGCAGAAGTCTTTCAAAACTGACCAGCATCACATAGCACAGTCATACATGAAAAAGTAAAGAATCACATCTCATTTGTCTGTTTGAGTAGAGAGTTTCCAGCTTTGTGCTGGAACCCATGGGCTTTTTTTAATCAGAGGAGGGAAGGGAGGGAGGGAGGGAGAGAGTGAGGGAGGGAAGGAAGGAAGGAAGGAAGGAAGGAAGGAAGGAAGGAAGGAGGGAGGGAGGGAAGGAACAGTGCTGTTTGTGGCGCCTCTGACCATTCAAGTCACCCTAGGGTGCCATAGCACACTGATTGAAAACATAGGACTTAAACTATTGTTAACCTAACGTTTGCATCATTCTAGTAGAGAACCATTGGTAGAGTTTTCTCTTATGCTGAATGCAGACTATGTAGAGGAGAAGTGGACTTTCATGCAGAAGATGGAATTTTGCTAGGTGCAGCTTATGTGGAGGTGAGAAAAGCTCCACCCTCCTCTAGTGAAGCAGACAACTATTAAAAGCCCCAGAGTCCTTAATCACATCTGGTCACTCATGCTTCCATGGCCTCTGGCTTTCCAGCAGCCCTACAAAGTCTAGTGTCCAGTTTCTGGGTGAGTGGTAAAGGAAGACAAATGGAATTTAATTCACTAAATTTGTCTCCCATTTGTTGTTGGCATCCATCTGTCTCAACAGACAATGGAGTGCGCCTCTGGGCTTGAAGTCAAACCACTGCATTATCAGAGCCAAAGTGACCTTCCCAGGGTGCAAGCCTGGGCTGCCCAAACAACAAGACCCCCTTCTCGGCCTCGCTGATGTGGTCCAAAGGAAAGCAGAGCAAAACATTTGGCACCAGCTTGGCTGAGGGTTGCCAGAAGGAGGCATACAAGACATCATTCAACTGTCTTAGGGACTCCACTATTTGTGTAGGGTTTACTCAATAGCTTTTCTTCTCCAGAAGATATCCCACAAGGCAGTGGAGGTTTAGGATCAGTGTTTCCATTCCTTAGATGGTTGACCTTCCTAGGTGGATGAGCCGCATCTGCGCCTCACTTCCCTCTACAGCACAGGCAGAAACTGCCTTCATTGGACCCTCTATTGGTCTTGTCCACTCAATCTGCCAGAGCCTGTCTTCGCATGCTGGAGAAGCCCCCAACCCACCAAGGGTTGGAGACCCATTGGCTGCCCTCACCTGGCTTAGACAGCCAAAGCCATTTTCCAGGGTGTGGCCGCTGTGGCATGCTGACAGCTTCTAGAATCCACAAGTGAGAGTTGAATGCAGGGTGGGGACCAAAGGTGGACAAACTACCCCAGAAGGAACATGATGTACCCCCTCCCCTAACACCCCATACACCCCTGTCTTCCACTATTAGAAAAGAATCCTCACAAACTGGCAAGCATAGCACACAACCAACAACAGCCGTATACAATGCCAAAATACAATTTAAAGTTTATTTTAAAAATAGTATTTAAAATATCTAGCACATAAGCAACCACCAGACAAGCAAAATTATGAAACATAATGAAGCTGGAAAAAATAACCACATAGTTTCCATTAAAATCAACCCATAAGGCTGCAGAGAAGAGATGAGTCTTCAAAGACCACTTAAAATAAGGTTACCAGATATTTTTCAATGAATCTGGGGACACTTTTCAACTTCAATGGATTTTGTATACGGACTGATTTGTAAATCTGTGGACTGTCCCCGGGAACGTCTGGTAACCTTAACTTAAAACCTTGTAGGGACAAGGCTTGTCTAATCATGTGTAGTGTAGTGTAGTGTAGTGTAGTGTAGTGTAGTGTATTCCACAAATGCAAAGCAGAAGTTTCCTAAAAGGAACTCTGAAGTATATTTAACTGTACAGTGGTACCTTGGTTCTCAAACGCCTTGGTACTCAAATAACTTGGAACCCAAACACTGCAAACCCGGAAGTAAGTGCTCTGGTTTGAGAACTTTTTTCAGAAGCCGAACATGCTCCGTTTTGAGTGCTACACTTCCTTTTTGAGTGTTATGCTGAGGTCTGTCTGTTTTTGCTATTTATTTTGCGTTTTTGTTTTTGTGGCTTTTTTCTTTTGTACTTTTGACTGTGTGGAACCCAGTTCAGCTACTGATTGCTTGATTGTGTGACTGCAGTATATTGTTTATTGCTTTCATTTTATGGATCAATAGTCTCATTAGATAGTAAAATCCATGTTAAATTGCTGTTTTAGAGGTTGTTTTTAAAAGTGAGGAATGGATTAATCCATTTTGCATTACTTTCTATGGGAAAGCGCACCTTGGTTTTGGAACGCTTTGGTTTTGGAACGGACTTCTGGAACGGATTAAGTTTGAGAACCAAGGTACCACTGTATTTCAAACTTAGCTCACTTTTGGATTTTAATTTTGCTTCAGTGAAGAGCTGGCTGCAGCTTGAAATGCTGAGGAACATTTCTTACCTGCCTTTGTACTCACGTTGATGTTCTGTCCCAGTTAATCAGCATCCTGAACTTGTTTCACAGTTGCAACAACGGTGTATCATTCCGGAAGTATTTGGGACTGGGCATGGGAAATTGGTGTTATTCTGAGCTACATCTTGGAAGGATTTATTGTACCTCACTGTCTATACATCCAGCGTCAATCAGGATGGTTTCAGGCTGTGCCTTTCCTTGCCTTTGTGCAGAACTCCTTTCACAATAGAAAGTGTACAGTAGTGGTTGTTTTTATTTGCTCCCCCCCCCCAAAGCACCCTGTGTTGAAGTTTCTCCCTCTCGTCCATCAACTTTGCCATCTGCCACTTTGGCACACACCCCCCCATAGCACTTACACAGTTAGGCTGACTTTGTAGAAGTTGCTTCTGGGTTTATCCGATGATTAATCTGTGAACGTCTTGTGTGGGTGGCAGCGTCCCACAGGACAACATCTTCGTTTTCTCTGAAGTGTACATTCTTCACGCCATTGTCGTTCTTTGAAACCATGTTGCTGCATGAATTCTGGAAGGAATTGGAGAAGTTATTATGCATGAATGGCGGGATGTATTGTACTGTGTCTAATATAGACAAGGCATGCAGGTATTTGCTTATGTGTTCCAGGAAGCTTCCAGAATTTATACTTATGGTGTAAAAGGAGTTGTGCTAAAGTTACTACTTTCAAATCAGTTCATAGAAATTTATTTCTAAAGAAAAGCCCTGCATTTTTCTAAATGCATGCATATTCTGTCAAGTTTTCTGTTTTTGATCCACACTAGCCTTTGTTCCAGTGCTTCAGTGCCTGCCCTGGGCGCTGCCTGTGGTACCCCTCTTGTGTCTTATCTGGATTGCCTTTAAATGCCAAGGAGCAAAAAAAGAGCCCCCCAGATTTCTCTCTTGGCCATTTCCCATCACCTCAGTGCTATCCTTTCACTCAAGCAGGTCCATAACGGGTGCAGTTCTCTGTACACACTTCTCAGTGCACACAATTCACTCTCCCACTCAAGCAGGATGGGTACAGACTAACAAGAGGAATTCAGAAACATTTGACTCCCACTGAAATTTGCTCTCCTGTTTGAGGAGAGGAGAAATTATTTCAGAAGAGTGGAGAATCCAAGACTTGACAGTACAAAAGGGTGCCCTTGTTTTTAGGTGAGATTTTAGGGGGTCTGCCTCAGTGGAAAGTTCCTTTGCTGCCTGCCGGGGCCTCCACTGCAGAGAGCAACGGTTTATCACGTACAGTCACGAACATTTGGGTTGTTATTGCTGCTGCTGTTTTATTTGTATGGAATTTATGTTAACTTGTTTTAATATTAGTGTTTAATTTTGGTTTTAATTTTATTAGTTTCCTTTGGACCTTCAGGTGACAAGCAGTCTCTAAATATTGCAAGTACATTAATTAATTAAATGTTTAGTAAGAATGAGGCAGTGAGGGGGGAGTAGTTGTTTACTGCATAACTATAAGTCTACTGAAAATTATGACAATGCTTTCCTCCCAATTTCTTTATTACCATTTGTTTGTAATGAGGGCATATATATTGCTGCTCAGTTGCCTCCTCACTTGAATAATTATTTTTTAAAAGAGAGAAGGGATGGAGAGAACAGGAACAGTTGACGATTGACTGAAGAGGCTTCTCTCATGAAAAACAAAAGATGGGGTGGAAAATGGAATATGGTGCACACTTGGACTGCAACAAGCAAGCTGCTTCTCTCCACCACACTGCCATAAAAACCACTAGCTTTAATACCTCTCCCACTCTGAGGGAAGACTGTGCCAGTCCCTGCCACAGTGCTCCTTCCCTGCCATGCTGCAAACACCGTGTGTGTTCAAAGCACACAGCTGCCCTCAAAGTATCCTGGGAATTACATCTCTAGGAGTTCCCAGGATTCTCTGGGGGATGACTTGTGCTTTCAATAAACACAGCCTTTATCAGAGGTGAAAAGTATTCTGAACACGCTCAGTGAAACTGCAGGTGCTTTTCATAGTTACTTCTATTCATTAAACTAGCCTCTTGTAGCAATGTGTGACAAAATACAAACTGCCCTATGTGTTGTTTACCAACCAAGGGGTGGAGTGATTTAGTAACACTTTAGACACTTCTTTTGAATTCACTTTGTGCTGATAGCCAAAATTCACAATATGAAGCATTATTTACCCTGCAATGCTAAATAGCAGAGAATGACCTCTTCCTGTCCTGCCTAGGTAACTAGAGAAATTTGCTAGCTTTCACAATAAGATATAAGCCAATTCCCGCGGCAGACACTTCTCCTCCCCACCTCCAGAGTATAACCAGTGAAACACCAAGGAATTATAGTAATAAAACCGGATTTTTTAATATAAACTCTCAGAAGCATCTCTATTCAAATATTGGGTAGAAATACTATTAACTCCCCACCTCAATGTCAACCCAGAACCATAACTAGAAATTCATCTGAATGTTTTTTGCTGTTGCATCTTCTGTGTATGGAAGAATGATGAAAATGGTTTTAAAGTGGCTGGAAGAAATGGCAAAACTCTTTTCTAGCATTTCACTTATTGATCACCCTGTATTGCAAAAGCCAAAATAGATGTGGTGACAGGTATCTATCCGTGTGTAATACCACAGCTTTATAAAAGACTCACAAAGTCCATTGTCTAGAGGAGCTGGGAGCTGGGGGCACTGTTATACAGTGGTTCCGCTCCTTCTTCCTGGGTCGTGTTCAGAAAGTGGTGGTAGAGGATGAGTGTTCAGACCCATGGACTTTCACTTGTGGGGTGCCTCAGGGTTCTGTCCTCGCCCCCAAGCTTTTTAACATCTACATGAAGCCGCTGGGACAGATCATCAGGGGGTTTGGGCTGGGTGTTCATCCGTATGTGGATGATAACCAGCTCTACCTCTCTTTTAAATCAGAACCAGTGAAGGCGGTGAAGGTCCTGTGTGAGTGTCTGGAGGTGGTTGGAGGATGGATGGCAGCTAACAGATTGAGGTTGAATCCTGACAAGACAGAAGTACTGTTTTGGGGGGACAGGGGGCAGGCGGGTGTGGGGGATTCCCTGGTCCTGAATGCGGTAACTGTGCCCCTGAAGGACCAGGTGCGCAGCCTGGGAGTCGTTTTTGGACTCACAGCTGTCCATGGAGGCGCAGGTAAGATCTGTGTCCAGGGCAGCTGTCTACCAGCTCCATCTGGTATGCAGGCTGAGACCCTACCTGCCTGCAGACTGTCTTGCCAGAGTGGTGCATGTTCTAGTTATTTCCCGCTTGGACTACTACAACTTGTTCTACATGGGGCTACCTTTGAAGATGACCCAGAAACTACAACTAATCCAGAACACGGCAGCCAGACTGGTGACTGGGAATGGCCACTGAGACCATATTACACCGGTCCTTAAAGACCTACATTGGCTCCCAGTACGTTTCCAAGCACAATTCAAAGTGCTGGTGATGACCTTTAAAGCCCTAAATGGCCTCGGTCCAGTATACCTTAAGGAGCGTCTCCACCCCCATTGTTCTGCCCAGACACTGAGGTCCAGCTCTGAGGGCCTTCTGGCAGTTCCCTCACTGCGGACAGTGAGGTTACAGGGAATCAGGCAGAGGGCCTTCTCGGTAGTGGCTCCCACCCTGTGGAACGCCCTCCCATCAGACGTCAAAGAAATAAACAACTATCTGATGTTAGAAGACATCTGAAGGCAGCCCTGTTTAGGGAAGTTTTTTAACGACTGATGTTTTAATGCATTTTTAATCTCCTGTTGGAAGCCACTCAGAGTGGCTGGGGAAACTCAGCCAGATGGGCGGGGTATAAGTAATAAATTATCATCATCATCTGCTACATACAGATGGACCAGACAAGGTTTGACCTCTGACTTCCACCATCAGATAAAAGTTAAAGGATAAAAGTCCTTTAATTGGGTTTTGGATAAGAGGCTTGTGTGTGCTTCATTGGACCAATTTGTTTTAGTCTAGCATAAAGGATCACCTTTCTAACTGGGTGAGTCTTTGGGACCAACACATGATGCCCCTACCATATTCTTTGTGGAAATTAAGTGCAGCTTCCCATTGCATTGTGAAACATTGGTAAGAACTAACATTTTTCATGCTTAAGACTTCTTCAAATCTTTTCCACCCTGTCACACTTTGCATTGTATCATCCAAATGCTGCCAATCCTTAAAAACCCTTTTGCAGTTTTACAGGGGAGGGGAATACAAGCCCCCATTTACTACTGGATCCAGCCTGAAAAGAAAAGCTTAATGCCCTGTCAGGACTGGATTTTTTTGGAGGGGGTTTCTAAGTCTGATTAATGGTAGTAGCCAGCAAACCAGGATGGTGAAATATTTGCTGCTGCTTGCAGGAACCTGGAAAAATGAAGTGTGAAGTTCTGAAGAGAGCAGGCAACAGTTCTCCAGTCACTAAACACTTCCAACGAGTTGGCAGCAGAACAGAGCTGTGGTCTGAAAGATGAACCTCAAAGGAATATGGGGCGGGGGGGGGGGGGAGTTCTATGCACAGTGTCAAAATACTGCTGCAGTTTAAAGCTTCACTATTACATTGAGAAGGAAAAGATTTAGTTGTTGTTGCTCATTATTTACTTATCCCCCCCCCCCTTTTCAGCTCTTCCCTGTAGAGATGTCACCCAAAAGCAGTGGAAAGAAATTAAAAGCAACAATGGGGGGAAGGAAGCTGATTAAGCCCATCATTTAAAAAGCCCGTCTGACGGGGGGGGGGGGCACGCAGGGGAAAGGGGAGCCTGCCTTTTTTCTGACAAGGTTTCCTGCTTCCAGTTGGGAGAAGCCACCACTTCTGCTGCTGCTTTTCCACTTCACCGCAGCCTTGAAAGCGGCAGGCGGGGAAGGAAGGAAGGAAGGAAGGAAGGAAGGAAGGAAGGAAGGAAGGAAGAAAGGAAGTTGTTTCTTTTTTTCATTTCCATTTAAAGGAAATTTCCTAGAGGTGAAAAGGGAGGCAAAGATTATTCAGAATGTTCTTGGAACAAGCCCCATGATTTCAGAATGGTTGCCAGGTGAAACACGTGCCTGCTTCAGTTTTGTTTCTTTAAGGGAAATTAATATTCATCTCCAGTATGTGTGTAGCACATTAGCTATAATCTTTTTTCCCTTCCAAACTGAATATTGTTTTCCACACTAATTCATACATTTAAAACATACCTGTGCAATTTATAATTTGTAGGTGAGCCCACATAGTCAATGTTTAACACATGTTAAAGATTAGCTGTGTGTGTTCACACAGACACAGAGAAAAGCACGACTCACTGACTGTTCAGGTACATTTTGCATTAGGAAAGTACACGCTGTGTTCCATGAGATGTGAATTCTAACTCTCTAGTGTGCCACCTCATTGACAAAGTGGGAGGCAGGGGAGAGTTGTAAGTCTGATTTATGGTACAAGTCAGCAAGTAAGGCTGCTGAATATCTCCTGCTGTTCACGGGCCCCTGGAAAATGTTGTAAAAATGTGAAACAAAGAAATAAAAAGAACAATGACATGTTCTTTGCATTCTTAATACTCTAATTCTAACCACATTTTCATGGAAGTTAGCCCCATCCTGACTCTTCCCCAAATGGTGTCTGTCCATATTTATTTATCTCTCTCTCTCTTGCTTCTCTTTTTAAATATTGCACCTCTGGATTTGCTAGCTTCATCCTTAAGTACTTCATATTTCTGGTGTTTAACCAAATTCGATTTCTTTATTGCTGTCTTGCCTACTTGGTTTCCTCCAGTGTGGTCATGTTAAGAAAGTGGTGGTAGCTTCTAGTGCATTGTTGTGCCAATGAACATACATTTAAAGCACATGACACCCCCCAAAGAATCCTGGGAATTGCAGTTTCACCCGTGCAGAGCTACAATCCCCAGCACCCTTAACAAACTACAATTCCCAGGATTCTTTGGGGGGTGTCATGTGCTTTAAATGAATGATTTGAGAAGTAGCATGATCTACTTAATAGCACTGAAAATACCCAAGCAACTTACGGTGTACAGCATACATGATACAGACCACCTTGGTTTGAGGACGCAAACATCTTCCCACCAGTTATGCCATGTTGTTTAACATTAAGCAATGTGAATATCAAGCAGATTTTTCAGACAGGAGAACATTCCAGCTGTGGCTAAAGAAAGAGGTAAATGTTTAAAACATGCTCATTGTTAGGCAGCTGAAGGTTCTGAGCAGTTCATTTTAAACACATCTTCAAAACAATGTATATTATTATTATTATTATTATTATATCATTGGAATATTTTAATGCACCATGCACTTTTCCATTTCTTTTGTTACAGTCACCATACAGTTACACCATCATCATCAGAGGCAGTAACCCCAAATTCACTTTCCTTGGGTCACAAAACAAAACAACCACTGAAAGATGAGAAAAGTGAAATTGGCAACCATGGTTGCTCCATACCATTACAGTATTCCTAGATATGAAATCCTTTATACTGAGAGGATATATATCAGATTCATGGGGTTTTTCTTTAATTCATGTTTGGCATTGTCTTCCCTGTGGTCTGCTTTGGCATTTCTTCCTTAGCAAAAGCCTGTTGTTGAGAATGTTCCAAAGGAAAGCCTCAGTTCCACCAGGAAGAACTTACCACCATGCTCTGTAAAGAAAGCCAAACTCTTTCCAAATGCCTGTCTTGGTTGCACAGAAGTTGCCGCCCAGCCAAGTCCTCCCCGCTCCCCAGTTTTCCCTGCAGAGGCCTCTGGGACTCCCACAGAGCGAAGGCTGGTGGTGTTCAGTGGCAGAGGTGTGGCATCTTATAATATCCACCTTCCTAAAACAACCTCCCACCCATTTTGACATCTTCCTAAATTTCCCCCGTACATTGGGTCACGGCATCATAAGAGGGTCCAACCCTGCAAGACAGGAATCACAGCTAAAGAATCCCTGCTTCCCAAGAGCTTCCTGGCAAACCATCTGCTCTAGTTTTTCAGTGATGTGCCACCTCTGTTTCAACTGTCACCAGAAGAAACACGAGCAGCTTTTTGCACAGAAGGTGCCCCTGGGAATTACTCAGGGGGCAACTTCTCTATTCCACCAGCCCTAAGCAGCAAAGGAAGGATGTGTCTTTCCACAATGTTTCATTGATGTCTTTTAAAAACTTTTTTACATGCATTTACTATATGGTTTAATGCATTTTTGTTGTAAACCGCTTTGTCATTGTTTATGAAATACCGGTCTATAAATATTTCTATAAATGTAAAGAAATATGTAAACAAACAATGACAGAGAATGAAAGAATTTGCTTAGCCTTGATCTTTTGTAGGGTGTGGAAAGGATTAGGTAGCTTCTCCTGCAATATGTCAGAGAGCTTCAGGTACACTGGCTTGTCCTTGTGATTTATGGAGCCAGCACCATGCGATGTGCTCATGTCATGTGCACAAACCACACAGCATGCACACATGACATGGGCACATCATGCAGCACATGTGTATGGCATGCACATGTTGCCATGGGACACTGAGTGGGCCAGGCCCCCTCCTGGAAAATTTCCCTCAGCCCCTGCTAGCTGGCACCCCGGTGAGCTTGACTTCTGATGGCATGATTTATGTTCAGCATTTCAGGCACACATTTAATACTAGAGGTGTACCAAACATTCTCTAATTCTGACAGTCACTTCAAAAGTCATTCACTCATTCAGCACAGCTGAAGAAATGGCTGAGGGAGGATAATTCCCACCTGTTTCATGCATCTTGGACGGATCCTTTTATTCCCCTGGTTGCTGTTGACTCCTTTGTTCCTTTTCCAGGAGGTTGCTTTAGGGGTCCTGCTACTTTGACCTTATTTAATTTGCAAACGGTTCACGCTCTAATCATGCTTCTTGCAAAATACCATACCGTGTGATCACGAGGGGAAACCAATCTTGACAACTTACTGTTCAGACAAGAGGACTCCACAAGGAGGCGGTGCTGGTGGCAGTACAGACAAGAGCATTCACAATGCCAAGGCATGCAAATGAAGTGCTCTAAATATTTCTTGAAACAGTTCTGTTATAGTGAGAGGAAAGAGGAATCCAGTGATAATTAAAAGCGTACGGCCCCTTGAGCTGGTAACAGAATTGCTCTTGGCACGAAGTCCTGCTACAGACTCGCCCCACTGAAATTGTTATTGCATTTACATAGAATATTTTATTTTATTTCATGATGGCTAAAATTTTCAAGCAGTGTCAAGTTGCCTTAGAAACCTTGATTGACTTTGCATTCATGTATACTAACAATGCATGGTTTAAGTAAATCATTACAATGCAAGCAGCCCCAACAAGATATACAATGGTCTTCTACTGCTCCCTAAAGGTGTTTCTGTGTATGTTGTGCTGCTTTAGCTGCAGTGGCTTATGGGAAACTGTCAGCTTCCAATGAGGGCCTGGACTGGCAGTCCTTGAGGGTCATTGAGGTTGTGCATGCCCTTTGCCACATAAATACTGCTGGTCAGATTTATGCCGTGCCTTTAGGAGCTGAATAAGGGGGTGGGGATGTCGGAATGTATAGATTTTCCAACCCAAACCTCAGTATTTACACTCACCTTTTGATCCAGCACAGAGGGAATACGGTGGTACAAATATTAAGTAACCCATCTTTTTTAAACAGGAACTGTGGTATCACATGAGTGGCACCCCCTTCAACATATAACTTGTCTGGCATTTTTGTTGGGGACTTGGGGGGGGTGTTTTGTTGTTCTTGTTTTTATTCTGTTGCATAGCTACTCGTTCCTTTTGGCAACAGGCAGTTTGGACTCCTTGGGTCAATCTGCCTGAGAAGAATTCACACCAGGGAGATGGAGCTAGATGGCGTTTTGGTTGCTTCCACCTCTTGAGTCCATGATGGGTTGGATACAACAGCAGAGCTAAGCACTGTTTGGGAGTGTCTCACCTCTCACCATCCACTGTTGTTCCTTGAAACGTGGCTACAGTGGCCCAAGACGTCTGGAAGGGGGAAAGTGTTGGGCCCTTTAAGAATCAGCACACCTTTTCCTCTCTTCCTGGTGGAGCAGCACTCAGAGTGGGAAGCAGAGTTGCAGCGCCAGAGCTGCATGGTCCAGGAAGAGGACTTTGGCTGGCCTTCCATGAGCTACAGGGAAGTTGCCAGAGACAGGATGTCTTGCAGACCACCTACAAACCCCGGAAGGTGCAGAGCCTGAAGCAAGATGGGGAGGGACAGAGTTATCAGACTGAGGGAACTCACGGGCTTCCTTTCTTTATAATCCTCCCTCTCTTCTCTTTATTTCTTTGGATATCATCTTGCCTCCCCTTGTGAGTTAAAGCCTTCAGCTCATTTAACATGACTCCACGCAGAGCCCCAAAGAGGCATTGCACTACAAAATGACATTATTTCATGATTTATTCGGGTGCATAGTGTTTGTTTTTTGTTTAACACTGTAACACCCTTTGTTTGGGACCCCCCCTATTTTATTAAAGTTTTCTCGGGTTACAGAGGTATGCAAAATGTCTCTTTTTTCAAGTTACATTTTCCATAGGTCAGTTTCATTTATTGAGATATTAGGGTTACATTAGGAAGAAAAAGGGTGTGAGAAAGGGATCTCACCTGGAAAGGTCACTGCACCACACAGGCTAGGCCAGTCTGACAATACAAGGGAGTTGCATTCTAATGGTACTCCATAATTTACCTGAGGAGGTTTGTAAGTTGTTTTGCACTTGTGCAACTGTTCAGTTTTACTTGCATCATGCTATAGTGCCTTTCCATGTTCTAATTTCCACTAACATCCAAAATGATTTATTTGAGCAAGAATGTAACTAGAATTAGACAATACACCAGAATGCTATGTTTGACTTCATTAATGCTGCTCTTGTCTGCCTCATGCTTATTTTTTCTATTCTTTTCGCCCTTCCCTTTAATTCATGATTGAAATGACTGAACAACCACCAATTCATGAGACAAAAATAAATCTTGCTCTTTGGCAGCTTCGCTGTGAGAATTTGCTGCTTTGGTTTACTTAGTGTAGTTGCTTATTTTCAGAGATTCCAGGGAGGAATATTGGTATGTAGTCAAGAAATATTTCAGAATGGACAATTTTGGTGTCCACAGTCAACTGGACTACTGCTCTGCTCTACCTTGTGAAATGATGCAGGCCAAGAGAAAGAATATTGCTTAAGTGATATACAATATTAAGTGATGTACAATAGGCTGTTGGTAACATTATCGGTGGTAATATGTTAACTTTGAGTGTTATTAATAAAGCCCATCTGCTACTAGCAAATTGGACAGCAAAACTAAGTAGATATAATTAAGTAGATACCATCAGCAGCACATGATAGTTCCTGGTACATCCTGATTATAATTAGGATTATTAATTAATTAAATTTGTATACCGCCCTTCATCCGTAGATCTCAGGGCTTAGACTTGGAGAAGGATGAATGGGGCAAGTGCCACCCAGTTAGAAACCAACTCCAATTTGACACCAGGCTGGATGTGGGTGGCTTCATAGGATGTTGTAATTTAAAGATGGGGTGTTGTGAAAAATCAGAGGTGCTAAAAAAATCAGAGACCTTGACTTCAATTCACCGCAGAATTGTGGTGGGCAGCAGAGGCTAACTCTCTCTACACCCTACCACTACCTATCAGGCTTGCTAGTTTGAGAAAAGCTGTTCTCCATTATGGTTTTCGCCCGTTTTGCACTTTTGTTAAAAACAACACACATTAACAGCATTTGTGACTCTTTGCTTCTAAGGCAATGGTGCAGCTCACGGCCATCTTCCCCAGCTTGGGTCCCTCCAGATGCTACAACTCCCATCACCCCCTGACCTTTGGGCCCTGCTGGGTGGGGCTCAGGGAACAACATCTGGAGGGCACCAGGCTGAGGAAGTGTGGATTTTTAAAAATCAGGTTTACTCCTTTTTTTACAAATGCTGTTTTACTATTTTCGTGTTTTGTTTTGTTTTTTTAAAAATCAGCTGCCAGCTGCCATGGTATTCTGAGTTACATCAAGAATGTTCCATAGGATATTCCCTTAAAAAGGAGACACAGGAAGCTCCCTTATACTGAACCACACAAGTCAGGGCTGCCACCCCTGGCTGGCCGCAGACACAGAACGTCCTCAGACTCGCTCCAGGATGCCAGAGATTGAACCAGCAACCTTCTGCATACAAGTCTGGTGCTCTACTCCTGAGCTACGCCCCCCACTGCCCCCCACAAACAAATGTGTGTGTGTGCATGTGTGCTATTTATCTGGATGGCTGAGAGTGTGAAGCATAGACTAAAATAAACAGGTCCTCACTTTTTTCTGTTGACATCAGAAGAGGAGTGGAAAAACGAAGGTGTGGGCTGTAAAATGGAATAATAATAATAATAATAATAATAATAATTTTATTATTTCTACCCTGCCCATCTGTCTGGGTTTCCCCAGCCACTCTGAGTATCCTACAGCATAAATAAAACATAACAAAACTTAAAACATTAAAAACTTTCCAATACAGGGCTGCCTTCAGATGTCTTCTAAAAGTTACGTAGTTCTTTATCTTCTTGACATCTGAAGGGAAGGCGTTCCACAGGGCGGGCGCACAAATTCTTCTCGTGTCTTTTGTACCCAAATGCTGAAGAAACAGAGAGTGAACCCTGATTTTTTTAACCCCACTTAGAGATTGGGCAATGGGAATGCAGAGTGCAAAGGTAAGAGAATTACTTCCCTCAGGGTTGTTTTGTGCGACCAGGAGTCTTTGCAGAACGTAACTCACACATTAGGTTACATTTTTACATTTTATTTGCGCCAGGAAATCTTTCTGGATAGGAAAACATTTTCACAGGAAACATACCCTGTAATAATAATTACTCTGCAAGTCCACTGCCTCGTGCCTGAGCCATAACCATCTCCAAGGCCATGGAAAACCCGACGAGTGAGTTTTCTGTAAGGAAGAAATGCAACATGCATACATATAATCAAGGTGGAAATTTTTATTCATAAAGAACTACATGATAAATTGACATTAAACTAATATTTGATTTACAGGGTGGAGTAGGCTGATGTGTTTGAGTAAGGTTGTGGGGAGCAGAAAGACAACTCCACACGCTTTCACATGAAGCTTCTCAATCAGTTCTAAAGTATATGTGGAATACTCATAATGATTCTAATCTGGCTTTTACTTCTCCAGCGTAGACAGAGACGTGGCTCCAGTTACACAAAAATAGTCAAGTCAGTCTCCATTTATCTTCTTGCACATCTCCACACTACAGAGCTGGTTTAGAATACATGATGAGGTCGTCCTTTTGGTCCAAATGATTTAAATCTGGGGCTAAAACCATTCAAAGATTTGTTTGAACAAGAAATTCATGTTTTCTTTGGATTGGTTGGAAGGAGACATAATTATAGTGTTGCAAATGTGATGCTCTGCTTAACAAGCTGTCAGCATTTCCACAATAAACCTCTATTTTCGGGGGTTAAAAACATTGCCAAGAAAGCAGGGAATAGGGGAAAATGCAAAACATTATGGGCTAAAACTTGGCATTTATATTGAATCTGGTAGGAAGATTTTTCTTTTAAAGCAAGATATTTATGAATGCATACACACACAAAAAACCTGAAGAAAAATTAGTTTGCAAATAGATACCTCTAACGTTGATCCAGTTGTTGTTGTTGCTTAAGGTGAGAGGAAGGGGAAATCACACTTTACTTCAAAAGTTGATCAAATTCTGATGAAATGGTTCCAGTCCACTGTATTTTTAGGAGTAGCAGAACAGTTATTAGAACCATGAGCCAGGAATATATGAGCTCCTATCATAGCCGCAAACTCCCTGTGTGGCCAGGGGCAAGGTGCTTAACTCTGTAGCATCTCGACCTACACAGCAGTTGGCTTTCTTTCCTTCTGCGCTCTGCAGCATGTAAACAGTCTTGCTTGTCCATAATGGCTGTGCACACTCTCCAGTTACAAGTTTAAATGCTTCCTTGTTAAGAGTAGATGAGACTGCTGTCATTCTAGTTGTGCCCAGAGCTCAGATTTAATGGCACATATTGCAAAAGTGTTCACTGGCAGAATTGTCTTTATAGCGAATGTTGTGCCATCTTAAGCCAATTCAGGAAAAAGCTGATTATCTCCTTTAGTAGCAGTTGATACCACTAAAAAAATCAAAATTAAATTAAACCTGGTGGTTATGCTTCTCATCCAGCTCTCCTTCTCTAACCCAGCTGGGGTAGGGATAGACAGACCCACGTTTCTATCATGGCAACCCAAAGGTTTAGGAAGGTTTCTCTCCTAACATTCCAAGCTGAGGAGTCTTAGCAACCACCAATCTCTTCCCTAAAGTTCCTTAGATATGTTGGAGTCTCCAGATTTACAGTGATATTTTTCTTTAAGTGAAATGTGGTGGCACATGGAGCTTTACTATCTGAAATCTCCCCTCTAAATTCCTCTGGTGATCCTCCAATTCTTTCTTCAAAATTCCAAGCAAAAATCTCCAAATTTTTGTTAACAACTCACTGCAGGAAAAACATGGTGACAATTTCTGCCTATGCTTACTTTTAAACATATAGCCCTCACTCTCTGAACCACTGAAGAATGTGAGTGAAAATAACTTTTTAGAACTGCCTCCCAGATTACTTTGTTTCACCCTTCACCCAAAAAGACAAAACAAAGAAAGATACGCATTTAGCTTCCTGCTACCCCATCTGAGAAGCAAGTGGGACACATCAGTTATCCCCTCTCTCTGGGGAGCTTTGTGAGCAGGGATGCTGGTTCAGTTAAATTGCTGTACTTTATGCAACACTCAGCAGCACTCATGTGCTGGAAGCTGCAGTCCTGCAAGACATCTTGACAAGAGACTGCAGACAAATGATTATCGGCTTTGCATAGTGAATGCTGTGGTCATCATGCCGTTGAGTTTCACTCCATTCTTTTTATCTTGTTGTAATGCTTTACTTCTATACCCATGTTACATGGATCAGCTCTCAGTTGTTTCACATGTTTAGTAGAAGTAACAAAGGACTTATTTAATATCCACAAACAGTTCAGGAACCTTATAAAGTGGGTAATATCTTCCTGCCAAGCTGAGTTTTAGAATTGAATCCATTATACTTGGCATTGCATAACTCACTGAAACACCACTTTCTAAATAACTTAAACAGCAGCATGCCCTGGATTCCTGGACTTTGCCACGCACTAGGTTTCCGCCAGCGTCCTGATCTGAACTTCTTGTGCCAATTGCCAGTTGTGGGTGATGAACTGGGGGAACTGAGTATGTATGTATGTATGTATGTATGTATGTATGTATTTAAAGCAGTTACATTTCCCCTCAGTTCCATCTGTAGAAGAGCCCCTTATTCTGACACTGGTTTCCTTGGGGGCAAGCAGGGGTTCCTTGGCAACTACCGTCTTATGCCTGATATGATCCTTAATCAGCAGTTACATTGCCAATTACAGAGAGTAGCAAAACCTCCTATCTGACAACTGGGCCTCTGGGCACCTAAGCTGTAGTCTGCAAAAAGTAGCAAGCCCTTTGTAGGCTCAAGGTTTCAAACTTCCTTCAATGAAGGCTTCTAAATGAAGGGAAAGTCCCAAAGAGGAACATACTTCCCTGAGCCAAAGCCTTGAGCTGCTATTCTCCCTCCCCCCCCCCCCCCCAAGGCAGGATTGCTAGGAAAGCAGAATAGTCTTAGCAGGTGAGCCTGATGGGAACTGGAGCTCCTGACTCACAAACCTATGCCAAGTATGCTCCATTTGAGAGTATGGATTTGAGAGGCCCCATCCTAATAATGAGGATAATAGCTCATCCTCCAGGGCTGGGTCTGCGCTGCCCTTTATTCCTCCTGTAGCTCTTTATCAAAACAGTTTCAAACACCGTGGAATCATTCTCTGGATTCCCTTCCCAGTCTGCATACAAGCTTGAAAGCCTTGAATCTCCTCCAAGAAGCAGATCTAATGAAGCCGTACACGGGTTACATAGCTACAGGTTTTGTTTTAAAGAGTATGATGAATCAGGACAACATGAGCAGCATATAAATCTGCATTTTAATTTCCCCACATCTAAACCCAGGCCAAGCAGAATTTAAAGGGCATTTCAGGTGGGGGAGTTTTGAGCTTTCCCACACTTTGTATATTTTAAAAATGTCCTGTATGCCTGATGATGAACATCACGCCATAAAGACCACAATTCCACCATCACTAAGTTGACATGAACTGTTGTCATGCAAAACGATATGCAGATTAGGCCAGTTATTCCATGGTGGTGGTGAAGCAGTTCATTGGCAGGAATTGCTGATTGCCGCTTAAGGGCAACTCCAAGGGGTGGAGAAAACCCGCCTTGCCTGTCAACACCAGGTGCTTTTGCATGCCTCTACCATCACATCTTGACAGATGCTGAAATAGGCAATATTGTTGTCACATACACCCAATGCCTCATAGCCGTCAGCAGCAGGGGTTGCTACTGTTTATTGCATGGGTTCAAAATGGTCAGATTAGCTACAGCTATTTGGCTCATCCAATGTTTCCATTAGTCACATTTCTCTGAAGTCTCTCAGCCTCACTCACCTCACAGAGTGTTTGTTGTGGGGGAGGAAGGGAAAGGAGATTGTGAGCCGCTTTGAGACTCCTTAGGGTAGTGATAAAGCGGGATATCAAATCCAAACTCTTCTTCTTCTTCTCTTCATCAGGGTCTTCAGTCTTGCCTAAATATGGTATAAGACAATCACGGGATGGATCTACACTTGTCATTTATAACGTTAAAATGTGGTATTAAGATGTGACACCAGAAGGCGCTGTGAGCCACCGACAATGAGAAACTGCCATTGAAACTTATAGGACATTCAATAACGTTTAGAAGATCAATGTAGATCCAGCCTCAGCCTTCCTAGGTATAATATGACACAGAATCAAACAAGGCAGCCTTGAAGTTGTAAGTCTGAAATTGGAAACAAATGCCACATTCCTGTCTGTTAGCAGGACAGACACAAAGTGGACATGGCCTATGAGTGGTTTATGAGATTTGTAAGGCCTCCTGTATGTAAAACCTTTTTTTTAAAAATTACAAGGTTTTGGGATGGAAAGGCTTTTGTGAATCCTGGAACTTCTGGCTTGATCTCAGTCAAGTTCTATTCATGGTGAGCTTTCTAATCTGATTTGACTGGGCAATGGCAGAAAGAAAAGCCAGTTCTGATTGTTGAAGGTGGTATTAAGAGAGCCCTTCCCCACAGGTTTCAGCCAGTTTTAGAAATAAAGTCATCAGAGGAGGAGAAGCATTTTTACTGTTGACCTTTTTGTGGCTTTCTATGCTGGAAAATCCTGCACAACTGTGGAGCTGAAGTGCAAAGACTTTAATTCAAAGGCAGCTCATTGAAATCAGTGGGGGAAAATTCTTTGGTTCCAGTGAGAACTGAACCAGGCCACAGATGCATTCTATGATGCCAATGTTTCATCCCAGACTGGACAGTTTAGAGACACATTTTAGGGAATTAATGGCAATCAATGTTGCACTCAGCACACCGATTGCAGTTAAAATACAAGAGCACAGGGCTTTAAAAAATATCAGATTCCACTCAATATGTCTTGCCCAAAAGGCTAGACAGTAACTTTAATTAAGTTGTTTGGCATTATTGTGCTACTCTCCTGAATCAACATTTTCCTAATGTGAGTCCAATGACTTTTTGGGTTATCAGCCCAAAAGAAGCAGTGATTTCATGAAGCAGCCTGTTCTATTACCTGTTGCTGCAAAATACTAACTTTGCAAAATTTTGTACCTCGCTAGTTTGAGGGATTGTGGGAACCAAAGACTGTTGGGTGACTACATGGGTTCACTCCTTCCTAGGGGCAATAGCTCATGTGACGGGTTCCTGTTACGGGCTTGTCATCTCTGGTGAAAAGAGACTCAGGCTGCAGCGTTAGGAGAGACGTCTGGCTCAGACCATGGAGAGATGCTGCCCGTCAAAGTTGACTGAACTGGATTCTTGACTCAGTATAAGATGCTTTCAATTCACCTTGACAGCTATGGTGTGTACTCTTGTTTTTAAATAACAGATGGTGGCCATGAAATGAAAATTGAGATGTATTTTCTTTTGATATTGGACTATGATGGGCATCAGTTATTTTGGGAAGAAGCCCAAAAATACTTGGGAGCTAAAACTGCAGATGAATCCACAGGTTTATTTTATTGGGTAATTTGAGTTCTGCCAAATATTTGTAGTGTAAAGAAATCATAAAAATTTGCTGGTGGTCCTAGCCTGGTGGGTATTCCTCACATATTTAAGAAAGTTGTAGGAACTGTGAGAAGAATGTTTAATCTATTAGCTTAAAAATAAATTAAATGTCTTCAAGAAAAACAAATGAAGTATAGATGATAGAAATATATTTTCGCTTATCTTACAGAGGCATTTTTGCTCTAAGCCTATTTGCCTTTAATTATCATAGTTTTGATTTCCTCTGTTAGGTGCATAGAAGTTTAGTCTGCCTCTCTGTATCATCTGTTTTGAAATAACATTGGTACCTGTGAATGATTATTATTGTGAGTTAAGTATTCTGGTCACATGTGCATTAAAAAAAGTCAGTTTATTTTTTATTTTCAAAGGCAGCCTGATCTCCATTCACTTGAAATTTCTTTAAAATCATTATGATCTACAAAAAAAGTCTTACAAGCTATTTGGAAATATAAAGGATAAATGCCAAAGCACTTAAATATACAGTAGATGAACCAGCACAGCCATTTCTGTTTTAGTCAGGTTCTTCACGGTCTATCATGAGAAATGAATGCTCTTCCAACAGTGCTCTAAGTAATGCGAGTGACATCCCCATGTACGACTCTTTTCTGCATCTACTCCGCAGGGGGACGTGTGTCTGTGGACCACAGGACTGACGGAGCTGAAGCTATTGGTTTCGACATTTAGTGGAGGATTGTTTTGTTGGTTTGCTAGTTAGTTGCAGCTGAGTTTCTCTTACATGTGAAACGACATGCTGTGCACTTGAAGTAAAAGCTAGTGGTAATATTTCTAATGGGGGTGTGTGGTGAGTGGACACTTCAGTGTTAGCAATTTCTGGAATATCTAATGTGTTGTGCAGGATAGAATCAAATTCTATTTTCCACAGGTGTAGTAATCTGAGATTGCTGGTCTGCTACATCCTCCCCTAATATTAGTTGGGACTGAAAGAACATTTTGCAGTGCCTGTTGTGTGAGATCCCTTCTGTTCAGGAGCTCAAACTTCCTCAGTCAAGCAAGGAGTGTTGACTTAACACTTTTCAGTTCTTGTGAACATAACCTGAGATATGAGACAAAATGGGCAGGAACTTTTCTCCCCATTTGCTTTGTGAGAAACTAGCCTGCTGTCACTTTTCAGAGTTTTTACCCAATGAAAGAAGTCATCTCCCTCCTGGCCTGGAGCACATCTGCCTTGTTTGGATTGAGCTTCAGTTTGCTTGCGTCCACCCAGCCCTTCAGGCACCAGTTCAGAATCCCAACAACTTCCTTGATACTAGATGAAAAAGAGAAATAGAGAATTCTTTATGTGGTCTTTCAGTAGAAAAGGAATCCCCCTTTCTGAACCTGTGGGCAGTAGTAGCCTTAATAAGGGATGGCTTTTACACATGGCCTTTTCATCTCAGGATATAAAAGCACTTTGCAAACATGGATCAGTCCGATTGATGTGTATCCACCTAACTGCAGCCACCTCTAAGGCATGTGGTTGTCATTGTGGCTGGAACAGCCCAGGTCAAATGTTTTTGCCCGCCTAGGATAAGCATGGAAGAGCAATACAAGCAAGGCATGTTTTATGTATCTCCCCCTTGCAGTTGAAAGTAGTTACTCTACCATATTTAGTTTTTCATTTAAATGGCACATAGGATAACATTTTAAAAAATCAAAGGATCTTGCAGACTCCATGTCAACAGTCTGAATGTACCTCAGGTCAACAGTGGTGAAAGGCATTGGTTTATAGTGGCTGTTGAGTGGCCAGTTGAGGAAATGTGTTTGGAAACATCAGCCCCAGGGGCAGGTGTCTGCACTTCTGTGGGACGGCACAAAGTAAGCAGGCTATAGTAAATGAAATCTGTATTCCTCTCCTAGGGTGGCAGCGTAATCCGACAACAGCTCCACTTCCACGAGCTAGTTAATAATCTACTCTTAGGCTGAGTTTCCTGAGGGTCCAAGATCTTGGCTCCTTCTCTGTATCTCCTTCCTTTTTTACTGTGGAAATATGAATGTCATCGCAGAAGTGCCTGTGACGCTGCTCACTTGTGTTAGTGAAATATACCCGGAGTTGCGTAGTGATTTCGTGCTCTTTATTGCAGCTTGTAAACATTGAATTGGGTCCTGTGTGATTGGCTGACTCTGCTTCCCTTCCGGGGCCTGACTGGGCTGCTCCTGCAGGTCAAATCAGTTGTTGCATTCCAGGATACTCCAGACCTACTAGGCTGGTTAGCTTCCTCCTGGGACCTGCAGGCCAATCTGGTTGTTGAGCTCTAGGATCCTACGTGCCTATTGTTCTAGGATCCTAGCTCAGTACATAACAGTTGGGATGTTACAAGATTGGTGGATGCTACTTGTGGGACAGCTAGTGCTCTGTGGACCTTTTTACACTCTCTACATTTTTAAGTGCAGCCAGAAAATGTATCAGAACATCAGAAAAATCAGAAGAGATGTCACATGAACTCTAGAGAACACCAAATAAATTTGCTTGATATGGGTTTCATGTTTCCCACTGCTTCCATTATAAAGGCTTGGAACATCAGCTATTTTTTGACCACTTTGCTTGCATGAATTTTTAAAGCACAAATAGGCAAATCTAACAAAAAAGAGGGCTCATTGGGAAGGTCACAATATCTCCCACAATGTGAGGATCCTATTTTCATCTCAAAAAATCCTAGATTATGTTGTCTTGTGTTGCCGCTTTATGCTATATTTTTAAAAATAAATTTATTGTGGGTTTTTCCTTTGAGGTTTTTGTTTATTTTAATAGCAACAGAATACCCTCTGGCCTCCTTTGGAGCCATCATAATTAGGAGGATGGATCAGTAAATTTCCAGCAAAACTTTGTTTTTTAAAACTTGGAAGACTTTATTTCTTCTAAAAATAGTTCCATTGGTCAATAGCTTAAAAAACAAACAAACCAATCTCCACAAAGGGCTTGTTAGGAAAATTTTTTTGATAGAATAATCTAGGAGAGCACCTGACAGATTCGTGAATAGATCTATTTTATCAATCTATTTTATCAGTTTTCTCATATCATTTAAAAGAAACTGTTTTGTGGCTGTCACCAATGGAAGCGAAAGCCTTGAAAAAGCTCAATATGGAGGTCAAATAGCCGAAATATTGGGAAATTTTGGAACAAGATGGAGATAGACTGAAATTGCAGAGTTTTGAAAAGCTAAAAAACAAAGTGCGAGACTGGCTTCATTACTTTCAGATAATGGAGGCATTTAAATTGGACAAGAAAATTGGCTTCCAGGTGGAAAAATCAAAATTAGAAACTGAACTGTTAGAACCCAAAACTAAGAATTTGTCAAGAATGTATAACTTGCTGCTGAAATGGAATACTCAGGATGAAACGGTGAAATCTGCTATGATTAAATGGGCACAAGACGTTGGACACAACATTATGTTCGCTGACTGGGAACAGTTTACGGCATGTAATGCCCTAAGAGAGAATATTATGAAAATGATATACAGGTGGTACATAACCCCAGTCAAGCTTGCAAAAATCTATCATTTGCCCGATAATAAATGTTGGAAATGTAAAGAAACTGAAGGTACATTTTTTCACCTTTGGTGGACGTGCCCAAAGATTAAGGCTTTCTGGGAAATGATATATAATGAATTAAAAAAGGTATTTAAATATACCTTCCTGAAGAAACCAGAGGCCTTTCTCCTGGGCATAGTTGGCCAAACGGTGTTAAAAAAGGATAGAACTTTCTTTATGTATGCTACAACAGCAGCAAGAATACTCATCGCAAAGTATTGGAAGACACAAGAGCTCCCCACACTGGAGGAATGGCAGATGAAATTGATGGACTATATGGAACTGGTGGAAATGACTGGCAGAATCCGTGACCAGGGAGAAGAGTCGGTGGAAGAAGATTGGAAGAAATTCAAAGATTATTTACAGAAATACTGCAAACTTAATGAATGTTAGAGTGATGTTGGATTGAAATTAAATGGTTTCTAGCTATACAGGCTTTAAAGTTATATATAGATTAAGATTAAGGATTAGGAATAAAAAGGTTAAAAGAATGGAAAATTGGCTATTAATAGATAAAAATTTAATGTTATATTATATTAAGATTAAGGATTGGGATTAAAAAAGAGGGAAAGGAATTGCTGGACAAATAAACTAAATTGGAATACAAAAGAGGGAGGTATGAGGAGGTCCAGAAAATAAGTAAATTCAAAAGTAGCAATGAAAAGATAGAATTGTTTTTAACTGTTTTTTTTCTCTTTTTATTTTATTTTTAATTTTGTATTTTGTATTGTGTATTTTTCTTTTTACTGTTAAATTTTCTTTTATTGATGTGTTTCTTTTTATTTGAAACTTTAATAAATATCATTTTAAAAAAATTTAAAAAAAATAAAATAAACTGTTTTGTGGGGGGAAACCCCACCATAAATATCAACAATTTAATGTGTGCCTCAAATGTTAGTTAGCATGATATCATTTCCCCAAGTCCATTCAGGCTGTTAGTTCATTGCAGTATTGCAAATAAGATTCCAGCATTCTTTGACAATTGCTACAGCCTTTTTGCAAACCCATTGGGCATGTGCAGGGACTACTGTGGACTCAAAGCCAGGCAGGCCCCACGGAGAAGTGGAACTTCTGCCTGGGATCTAGATTCAGGTAGGTAGCCGTGTTGGTCTGATGCAGTCGAAATATATAAAAAAATAAAAAACAAACTTAGTTGGTCTCTAAGGTGCTACTGGACAATTTTTAAATTTTTTTTATATATGCCACCTGGGACTTGGCAAAGGGTCCCCACAATTTCCAAGCTCCTGCAGCCAATCAGAAGCTGCGCTTTGGTTTTTGAATAGTTCCTTTGACTCCCAGAATGCAATCTGTTCAAAAACCATGGTACGACTGCATATATATATCTAATCAGATACAGGGCAATATCCATTATTTCTTGCCTTAGTAGACAACGTTTCCTTCTCTAAAACCCAATGCTGACCTCATCCATCTGTTGACTCATTTATGGAAATAGAAAGTTGCACCTCAGTTCTTCCCCATCGTCAGACTGTCTCTCCTCACATTCCTGGTGGTGTCCCAACCTTTTCTGACCTTGGGAGTTTGAAAGAGTGCCCAGCTGGCCCAGCTCCTGGCTCCCAGGCAGAATGCTACCTTTTACAGCTGTTTCGCTTCATAGATTTAATCAGGCAGCCATCCTTTTTCAAGAGAGGTGACCCTGAGGCCTCCCCCCTCCCTCTCCAACTGCCAAAATGACTCTTCCCTGCTACTCTTCAGGCAATGTGGTAAAGCAATGAAAATGGAGAAACTTCTATTAGCGCCAGACCTCGCAAGGTGTTTGCCTTTCTTTAATAAATATGAAGTTCTTTTACAGATGCATCCAAACCAGAAACCAGCCTGAATGTTGTGTGCAAACTCTGGGCACATATCTGGGCTTGTCATTTTAAAAATTTGATCTCATGTCTTATTTGTTTAGGCACAACATTGTAATGAAATGTGAATAGCCAGTTAGTTGGCTGATATGTGACTAAGAGTTCAAGTGGCAGAGGCAAGTAATTTGTTTGCAAACTCAATTAAAAGCAAACTCAAACCTAGACGGACTTGAGCAATCCTAGTCTCACCTCATGTTCCACATAACACACTTTAGGCCCTTCTGGGGGGTTTTTGGGGGGGTGTTTTTTAAAAAAAATCATTTTAAGTGGGACTCAAAAACATGTTCTGTACATTCTTATTTTAAATAAAAATAAAATAAAATTTGCCCAGCTTGACCTCAGCTCTATGGATCTCTCTTATCCATCACTTTATAAAATGTAGTTCATAGAATTAATTAGCAGAAAACATTTCCATGTTGAGTCATTGCTTTTTCTTTCAGATTTGAATCAGGGGTTTGACTGCTGCTTCAATAATGGTGGTCACTAAAATGGAGTTGTCTTTTTCCTTCTCACTCCATAGGATACCTGAGCTCATATTCTGATTCCTATTTTAAGCAACTTGATTTTTACTCTCTCCTCCTAGAAATATTTCCTAAGATCATGCAGAAATTCTCTGTGGTGGCCTCATATACGCCTAAGGGTATAATTCAGACAGGATTGTTAGGTGGTATGTAGTCTTGATCTGCAATACACTTTCCATAAAACAACAGCTGGTCACCTTGCTCAAGGTAATCTGAAAAAGATTGTGTTTTTAGTGGACTTGGGCATCTTCATTTAGAAGGAATCACCTTCAGCCAGACTAGACAGGGGTGAAGGAAATCAATCATATGGACAGAATAGATGTTCAACAGCAAGCAGCATTCTTGTGGATAACACTTAATCCTTGCACAATTTGGGAGACAGTTTGACCCCTAAAAGGGCAGCATGGGGTTCACAAGCTTTTATTTTGCTTTCAGTATCAATGCAGGGGGTAGAAGCACTTGCAGGCCAAACGTACTGAGTGACAGGTGGAATCATAAGTCCTCCCATCGACTGGTTCCTTAAATCTTTGCAGATTTGCAGTCTGGAATCTGAAATGGTGGCACTGACTGGAGTTTGCCATAACTATTGGCAGAATGGTGAGAAGGGGGGAATTTGTGCCATCAGACCAAGAAAACACTCTCTTGGGTGTGCTGGATGGTTTTTGATTCTTTTTTTTGCATATGGAAGAATCTCATCCCTTTCCCTTCCTGGCTACATAGGTTGGTTTGTCTCCCCCAGCCTTCCCCAGCTGGGGTGGGCCCAGCGTGTTTTGTGCCCATCACTGCATGATGGGGTGGTGCCAACTGCCCTTCATGAGGTGGTGGTGAAGCTACTCTTTAAAATCCTCCCCCCCAGACCCAATAACAATGGCCATTTGCCAATACCCTTTTGGGGGGTGAGGCAGTAGACAGGGTGGCAGCACAGCAAATGCTACTGTTCCTGGATGACACTGATGTTTCAAAGCCAAGTCATGGACCCCCACTTATGAAAATGTTGATATCTCTACGGTAGTTTTTTTTATGTGCCTGGTGCCACGGACACCCTGGGTGGGTTATGCAGCCCCACCAATTGGGAACGACTGATCTAGATTCAATTCAGTATGGGTTTAGGCCCGGTTTCAAGTCTGAATTTGCCTTAGTCACCCTGATGGATGACTTGTATCAGGAGAGAGACAAGGGATGTGCAACCCTGCTTGATATGATAGCCATGTTCAAATATATAAAAGGATGTCACATAGAGGAGGGAGAAGGGTTGTTTTCTGCTGCTCCAGAGAAGCGGACACGGAGCAATGGATCCAAACTACAAGAAAGAAGATTCCACCTAAACATTAGGAAGAACTTCCTGACAGTAAGAGCTGTTCGACAGTGGAATTTGCTGCCAAGGAGTGTGGTGGAGTCTCCTTCTTTGGAGGTCTTTAAGCAGAGGCTTGACAACCATATGTCAGGAGTGCTCTGATGGTGTTTCCTGCTTGGCAGGGGGTTGGACTCGATGGCCCTTGTGGTCTCTTCCAACTCTATGATTCTATGATTCTATGATTCTTACTTGGCCTCTCAGCGACTTTTGATACTATTGGCCATGGTCTCCTTCTGGACTGAATTGGATGGGTATCAGAAACACTGCACTACAAGGACTCCTTTCCTATCTGCATGGTCAAGTCTGGAGGGAGTTCTCTTCGACCCCCATCACCTGTGCTATGGGGCTCTGCAGGGTAAGGACTTGAACCTTGATTTCCCAGGTCCAACCCTCTAACCATTTCTTCACAGTGGTGGTACTTAATATCTGTATGGAGCTACTGGGAGCAGTCATTAGAAGTTTTGCAGCATGCTGCCATCAGTATGCTAATGACACGTAGCTCAGTATTTCCAGAACGATGGAACTGGGAGAGGCTGTGCAAGCCTTAATGCTGTGGTGGACTGGATGAGGGCCAATAAACCAAATTTGAACCCTGGGAAGATAGACATTCTGTGTGTACAGGATTGCCATATCCAGAAGAGAGACCAATTGCCTGTTCTGGATGGGGTTGCAGTTCCACTAAGGGAGGAAGTGCATAACCTGGGGGGACTCCTAGATGCATCTTTGTCATCAGAGACCCAAGTGACCTTTATGATTAGAAATTACTTTTGTCAGCTTCATCTGTGTTATGTTTCCAAGGGGTTGTTCGAGAGCAAGCAGGCAAATATCTCCCTGCTTGGCTGTGAAGCCTTGTTCTTGTTGCGTGCTGAGGTCCCCAAAACACCCCTACCCCAATAACTCACACATCACACATAATTTTTGTTTAAGGTTTTTGGCATAATTTTGGCCACAACTTTATTAAAATACAAATTGTGAGTGGTTGCTTAGGCATTGGTTATGACTAGCTGTCCCCCCACCTTGGGGGACAGCACTGACTCCCGGATTCCAGCGAGAGCCAGTGTGGAGGAACAAGATCAGGGACAACTGGAGCTGCGACACAGACCCTCAGCTTCTCCCCGCATGCTCCCTGGAGCTTACGCGACCCCCACCCGATTCCAGGGGTTTGGATGAGAAGATGGTAAGCCCCTGAATTCCTTTAACGGAATTCCCGTGCAGCAGCAGCATTGGAGGGGCAGGCACAGCCAAGCCATACCCCTCCACCAACCAATTTAAACCAATGCCTAACCACCAACCTTACAAGTTGTGACGATTTGCTACGCAGTAGGCAAAAACCAATTGGCACACACTAATCAGCCAAAAGGAAAAATTCCTACCAGGCCCCCCACCAATGCGGACGACCCCATGACAGGCATAGCAAGGTCAAAGCACAAGCACAAGCCCAATCAAGGGAGGGCGGGCGGGTGATCCGGTGCCCACAGCGAAAGAGAAAGGAACATGCTGTGAGCCTTGTTTAAATAACCTCTGTTCCCACCCCTAAATTGGCAACATCAAATTTACCCCAGTAACACATACCACCAATCTGATCTAAGCCCCTTCGTTCTATCCTGCCTGGCAACTATGGGGTGCTTTGCTCGGCCCCATCCGCAACACGTGCTCTCCTTTAATGAGAACACGCTCTGCCAAAATAAACCTTATCTGTCTGGAGCTCCACTCTCCTCGCTGGCAAAATCCGTGAGTGGGCGGTTCCTAAACTTTCTCCAGCAAAGCAGCTTCTTGACCCCCAGTCTGCGCCTCCCCTCTCTGCATGGATGCTTTCTGCGTAAGGAGGGCGTGTGCAGCGGAAGACCCCTTTCCTCCCCGCTTCTCCTGGGACCGCCTGGCCACTTCTGACTCCTGCACCTCCTCTCCACTGGAGGCGTGTTCACTCTCCTCCGTTGAAGAGGAGCTGCTTCCCACGATCCCTGGAGGCTCTCTATAATCCTTTCGGCTTTTGCTCTCTCCCTCCTGAACCGATGGCAGTTCCCTGACAATCTGGTACACTAGCTTTGGCTGAATCAGGATCACTTGTCCACCATAGTTGGGGGAGGGGCAGGGATGGGGGGGGATGTTGAGGAGTTTTTTTGGTGGGTGGGGGGGCTTACCTGGACAAGTGGAGCAGCCACAGTGGCTTTTGGAGAAACCTTTAAAAATTAAAAATAAAAAATAGTTTAACAACTGATAGCAGTCCTTTCACAAGGGCTCACTAGGAATAATGCTTCATCAAGACTCAGGGCTCATCTACAACTGCCACCTAGAAAGCACAGGTCCAAAAGCTCTACTGACATTTGTTCTGATTCAGTAGTAAACAACAGGTTTCTCCCGGGGAAAGTGGCAGGATACGCTGAAGAGCCCCCAGCTGCAGGGCGATGTCTCTCACCCGAAAGGGTAACAGTGTCACCGTGATGGGTTTCTACTGGACTTTGCTGCTAGTAGCATAGAAAAAGAACATAGCTTCCTATATGGCTTCTCTGCAGCAGTCACCGTCTACTATGTCTGCAGAACCTGCCCCTTTGACTGGACATGACTGGGGGACCCTCTACCTGGACCTCTGCTACCCCCTTTGCAGTTCACAGTGGTACCTACAGTTGCAGAGGGGTCTTCAGCAGATAGAAAGGGGGCAGACTTTAACCTGCTATCAGCGGAAGGGTTGCTGAAAATAGATGATACTCTTTGCTTATTTCTCTCGGGCCAACAGTTTCCTATTAGCTGTCATCACAGTTTTTATAACAGTGACATTGAGCTTTGAACTTAAGAAGAAGAAGCATAAAACACCTGTCTGTGAGCATCTCCTACTTTGTGTGTAGTAAGCTTTGCAGAGTGAGCACAGTTACTAAATTTAATGCTTGCAGGTACAAAAAGGTAACACTGCATTTGTTTGATGATTCTTCCTAACCATACAGTAAGATATGCAAATTAATGTACGTATTTTTGTGTGTGTGTTCCAAAATTATTGCATTGTAATAGCAATGAGCAACGATAACGAAAAAACCTCTATTTCTGAATTTGTGCATTGCTACTGTCAAGATGGCAAGTCCACAGTACGTCCCAACTCCCAACATTTTATGCAAGGGCCTCTTTCTGCCAGAGCTCATTCGTGGATATGCACAGACTACAGCTGTAGGTGATTTGACTTCAGGCTAGATAAAATTAATGATGCAATGAAAGCAGGCAGACCAAAACATTAACTCCCAACAGATCAAGAGTTAAAATTCAGGCAGAAGGCTGCTTTTAGTGATGGATGAACGAAATCCAATAGTGTGTGGTTCACTATGTGTTATGTACTGAGTTGAATAGGATCCAAACTGTAGCAGTCTGATTGGTCCTAGAACAATAGGATCCAAAAGGCAGCAGTCTGATTGGTCCTAGAACAATAGGATTCAGAATGCAGCAGTCTGATTGGTCCTAGAACAATGCAGCAGTATGATTGGTTGGCAGGAACCACCCAATCCTGCTCCAGATAGAAGTGAATCCACAACCTGATTGGCTTACAGTAGAATTCCAGAATTAGCCAATCATGTGCAGCCCATTGTGTAAATAATGTATATAAAGCAGATACTGTGAGGGGACATCTATTCATTCCTCCTCACCACTATGAGCTGAATAAAGAGCATGAAATCACTTTGCGACTCTGAGTATATTTCACTGGCGACGAAGGTGGGATCCCGCTGAGCTGACTGCCACACACAGCACCGCAGCACCGCCAACTGCCGCACCGCTGCCTCGCACCGTGTATCCAGGCTTCAGCTCCGGGGCACAAGGAACTCAGAATGGCAGCCAACAGCAGCTTCTCGCCATTCAACCCAGCATCTGGAGACTGGGAAGCGTACGCCTCCCGTTTCACCTTCCTCCTAGAAGCCAAAGGGGTCACCGACGAAGAAGACGCCAAGAAGAGGGCGATATTCTTCAGCGTCTGCGGAGAGGAGACGTTTGAAATCGCCCGGGCTCTCCTTGCGCCTGAAGACGTCGCTACTGTTCCATACAAAACAATAATGGAACAGCTGAAGGGGCACTTTTCGCCGCAGCCCTCAGTGGTGGCTCGTCGAAATGCCTTCTACGCAAAGCGGCAAGCCCCTGGGGAAACCATAACTGGGTTTGTGACCTCTCTCCGCCAAGCCGCCCGGTTCTGCAACTTCTCAGAGCTGGAGAACATGCTTCGTGACCGCCTCGTCGGTGGCCTGAAGGATGAGAAGCTGCAACGGCGCCTCTACGCTAAGAAGGACCTAACGTTCCAGGTCGCTCTGGAGGAGGCCCTGGCAGCAGAAGCTGCCGAGAGGTCGACCCAAGAGGCACGGCCGAGCCTGCCATCCCAACCGAGGGTCCACCATGAAGACCTCACCGACGACTCAGGATCCGACAGGGAGGAGGTGCACCGAGTACAGCAGCGCACTCAAGCAGCGCACAGACCACAGCTGCCTCGACGAGAAGGAGGGAACTGCGCAAGCTGCGGGGAGAGTCACGAGAGGAGGACCTGCCGTTTCCGCAACGCAGAGTGCAGGCAGTGCAGAAAATCGGGACACATCGCCCGGGTGTGTCGGGCTCGGCCCACCCGACACCAGGCATCAGATGACCAATCCAAGAGCCCCAGGTCCCGGGGCCCAACGCACCAAGGCAACTCGACGGAGCTCACGGACTTCCAGGTATACCAGTTGCCCCACCCCAACGTAGAGAAAATTTATGTAGAGGTACAGATAGAGGGGGCCCCATGCCGCATGGAGCTTGACACGGGTTCAACTCTATCCATAATCTCGGCAAGGACCTTAAGGAAACTGTGTCCCACTGGGGGTCCCAAACTCAGGCCGGCCCCATTCACCCTCCGGGACTTCCAGAAACGTAAGGTCCCCACAATGGGGGTGGGGACCTTCAGGGTGCAATACCGAGGGCGGACGCGGCAACTGGACTTGCTTGTGGTCAAGGGCCCCTACATTAGCTTACTGGGATTGGCATGGTTTGGACCACTGGGGCTAGCTGTCACCGGGGTGAACCACACTAGCTTACAAGTGGACGTGGACGCCATATGCAAGGAATTTCCAGGGGTTTTCGATGGGAAATTGGGACAGTATACGGGCCCCCCCATTGCGCTACAGCTTGACCCCGCAGTACGACCGGTCAGGCTCAAGGCCCGCCGGGTCCCGTTCGCCTTGAAACCCCGTATAGACGAGGAATTGGACCGACTCGTAGAGCAAGGAGTGCTGGAGCCGGTGCCTAATGCTCCCTGGGAAACCCCAATCGTCACACCCGTCAAGCCTAATGGTTCGGTCCGCATCTGCGCAGACTACAAATGTACCATAAACAAGGCCCTCACGGCCCACGCATACCCAGTGCCAGTGGTCAGCCATGTCCTTGCCACCCTGGCTGGGTCGAAAATTTTTGGCAAGCTGGACTTGGCCCAAGCATATCAACAGCTGCCAGTAGATGAGGCCACAGCAGAGGCACAGACGATTGTGACGCACAGAGGAGCGTTCAGGGTAAAGCGGCTGCAATTCGGTGTCAGCGTGGCACCAGGCATATTCCAGAATATAATGGACTCTCTCCTTAAAGGGATTCCTGGCGTCACCCCCTTCTTCGATGATGTGTTGATTGCCGGCCCCACACCAGAGGAGTTTGAGGACCGCCTCCGCACCGTTCTGCACCGTTTCCAGACGGCGGGTCTCAAGGTGAAGCGGGAAAAATGTCTACTAGGAGTGCCTCAGGTGGACTTTCTGGGATTTATGGTGGACGCAGAAGGGGTCCACCCGACTGGGGACAAGGTACGGGCCATTTGTGATGCCCCAGCGCCCAAGAGCAAGACTGAACTTCAGGCCTTCTTGGGACTATTGAACTTTTACCATTCCTTCCTTCCCCACAAGGCGGCGGTAGCGGAGCCCCTACACAGACTCCTGGACAAGCGGGCCCCTTGGGTGTGGGGCCAGTGCCAGGAGGCCGCATTCCAGGCAGTCAAGGACTTGCTTGTCTCAAACTCGGTCTTGGCACACTTCGACGAGAGGCTGCCGGTGGTGCTAGCATGCGACGCCTCACCCTATGGCATTGGAGCTGTCCTGGGGCACCAACTCCCGGATGGAAGAGAGGTACCGGTGGCGTACTTTTCCCAGACACTCAACACAACCGAGCGGAACTACTCGCAAATCGACAAGGAGGGTCTGGCAATCGTAAAGGGAGTAAAAAAATTCCATGATTTCTTGTACGGGCGGCCCTTCACCGTGGTGACTGACCACAAGCCGTTGCTTGGCTTGTTTGCCCCCGAAAAGCAGACCCCCCAAGTGCTGTCTCCTCGCGTCCTCAGGTGGTCAATTTTCCTTGCCAGCTACCAGTATGCACTGATTCACCGACCTGGGAAGGCGATGGGCCATGCGGACGCCCTCAGCAGGCTACCACTACCGGAAACAGGCCCTGACCCAGCACCTGCACAAGAGGTTATGAGCCTGGAGCTGCTTCCCGACCGCCCCATTCAGGCACAAGAAGTTGCACACCATTCCAAGAAAGATAGGGTCATCTCCCGGGTCCTGGACTGGGTGTGGAGGGGATGGCCCAGCAGCAGCCCCGGGCCAGAATTCGCCGGCTACACAACCCGCAAACATGAACTGTCGGCCCACAAGGGGTGCCTGTTATGGGGAAGCAGAGTCGTTGTTCCCCAGCCCCTCTGCAAAAGGGTCCTCACAGCCCTACACGAGACACATCCAGGGGTAGTAAGAATGAAGGCCCTTGCCAGGAGTTATGTGTGGTGGCCGGGGATCGATGGAGAGATAGAGGCCTGGGTCAAACACTGCCAGGCCTGCCAAGAATCCCGCCCAGATCCCCCAAGGGCCCCAGTCCAGTCCTGGGAGTCCGCCCGAGCACCATGGTCACGCCTGCATGTGGATTTCGCTGGCCCCTTTCAGGGGAAAACATTCTTCATAGTGGTGGACTCCTACACCAAATGGCTGGAAGTCGCACTGGTACCGTCCACTTCCACGTCCGCAGCCATCCGGGTACTACGCAGGCTGTTTGCAACCCACGGGCTCCCTGACACTCTCGTCTCAGACAACGGGACTGCATTTACGTCAGGAGAATTCCAAACCTTCACAGCGCAGAACGCCATCCGCCACATCCGTTCGGCGCCGTTCCACCCTGCCACCAATGGCCAAGCAGAACGCATGGTGCGGACCACCAAGGACACCCTTCGCCGCATGACGCAAGGGGACTGGGAGTACCGCCTTGCCACATTCCTTCTAGCACAGCACAGCACCCCCAGCTCAACGACTGGCCGGAGCCCCGCTGAACTACTAATGGGTCGGCGCCTTGCAATCAGATTGGACCGCCTTCACCCCGATAGAGCTCAGGATGAGGTAGTGGTGGGGGAAGGCAGGAACCCCCGGACCTTCGAGGCCCAGGACCCAGTGTACGCAAAGAATTTTGGGGCAGGCCCAGCATGGGTACCCGCCACAATCACCAGGGTCACTGGCCCCGTGTCGTACGAGGTGCTAACGGATGGGGGGCAATGCTGGCGCCGCCACTGCGACCAGATACGGCGACGATTCCCGGGAGAAAACCAGGAGGAGGACAGGTCAGAGGAGTCCCAAGGGAACAGCGGGGCAGTGAGGCCCATAGAGCAGGAGGGGCCAGCAGGAGAGGCAGAATCAGTAAATACAGAGAGGACCCGTGAGGCCGAAAGGACACCGGAACCAGAACCACGACTGAGCGAGCCGGTTGCACCAGACCAAACAGCCGCATCACAGCCAGCATCCTTGGAACACGAGCCAGAACCCGGAGCCCGGACCAGGGAACACCCCAGGCCACAACGCACACGTAGGCCGCCGGCATACCTTGAGGACTATGAATGCGACCTCCCGGGCAGGACTGGAACTTAGAGGGGAGGGGTGTTATGTACTGAGTTGAATAGGATCCAAACTGTAGCAGTCTGATTGGTCCTAGAACAATAGGATCCAAAAGGCAGCAGTCTGATTGGTCCTAGAACAATAGGATTCAGAATGCAGCAGTCTGATTGGTCCTAGAACAATGCAGCAGTATGATTGGTTGGCAGGAACCACCCAATCCTGCTCCAGATAGAAGTGAATCCACAACCTGATTGGCTTACAGTAGAATTCCAGAATTAGCCAATCATGTGCAGCCCATTGTGTAAATAATGTATATAAAGCAGATACTGTGAGGGGACATCTATTCATTCCTCCTCACCACTATGAGCTGAATAAAGAGCATGAAATCACTTTGCGACTCTGAGTATATTTCACTATGCCTTTGTTGGAACTGGGATTCCTGCCTCTGTGCTGGTCTGGAGTGCAAAGGACCAGCTTTTCAACCTATCAGGATAAGCTGAGAACAGCACACAACAAATTAACCCTTTCAGGATAAGAGGCTTGTTGTTGCTGTTCCTATCATTCTTCAAATTACAGCTTCGTTAAATCAGTTATTATTTTTAAGTGGCTCATCCTTCCTCTTCTTCTCAATTCTGCCCCTTGCTCTCTTTTTTCTTTTGATTTCTACCCTTTATCCACCTTTTGCCAATTTGGACTGGACACTTCTGCATATTCCCTGTGCCCAGAATGGTTGGACTGGTCAAATGGAAGCTGATGGCCTGGCCTGGCCCAAGCAAGTCCAGCTTATCCCCTTCCTTGTGCGATGGATTAATGGTGCTCACAGCAATGCCAGACCTTGAAAAAGAATATGCAAAGGAAGAGAAATAGTAAAATTTCTATATTTCAACCACCATGTTCCAAACCATAGATGGGGCACAAAACAAGGAAAGGTCAGTGAAGCTGAATCCTAAGCAAGCAGGGTTTTGCATAGCTAGAAACTAGTGGGGTTATATTTGAAAATGTGAGGTAAGGATTCCTTGGGGCTATGTGCTTTCCTTATGCAGTATTCACTTTACACAGTAGAGTAATGACAAATTCAAAAGTGCAGGATTTCTTCATTATGGTCACACCACGTCCCCTCACAGTGGCACCCTCTACTTTTCGTTGCTCTCTACATAAAGGTGTGATGTTCAACTTTCTAATCAGCATTTAATGAGCGCAGAGGTGAGGGAGAGCCTCACACCTGCTGAATTTTGTCCTAGGGATAGGTACAATTTTTAAGTCACACCTTACTATGGATCAGAACATAATTATCCTTTCAATTTTGTACACATTTTAGAATTTGGTTATTGACTCTAAAAAGTAAAAACAACAACAACATAAAATTAGCATTTTAAAATAAAACGTGTTTTAAATTGCAGACACTGAGATAAAATACATAATTTATTTTAATAACTTATATTAATGCAGAAATGGGATAGAATGGAAACATGCAAAACTGAAACAGACCATATATAGACTTGCACATCTATTCCTAGTTCTGATAAGCTGCTGCAGTCCTTTTTAGCAACAAGGAATTTAGCAAGGGGAGCACATTTAAGGGAAGGGGAATGGAACTAGAAAGAGATAGGCTAGGATATTAGGAACATACACCTCAGATTTTCTATTTCCATCCAGCCAGTGGCATCCCTCCCCACCTCTGTTTATACTGCATGGTCATTATTGTTTTTCTTGCATGGTTATTGTTGTTTCTCTTGCAGACTCAGAACCTTGCACCCCTGAAACCCCCTCTGCCACTGCCTCACCATCATCTTCTGAAGATCCTGCAACTCTCACAGCTCCTCCCTCACCATCCCCTCCCTATGGCTGCGAGGCCTCCATGTTCTCACCACCACTGTCCACCTGCACCATGGCCCTGAATCCTGAAATGCCACTGCGAACAACAGCTTCTGCCACGCTGAACCCAACCTCTGCTTCCACCTCCTCCGCAAATCCTGGGCTTTCTTACACTGCAACACCAGCTGCCTCTGCTTCAGCTCTGCAACCGAGCCTTTGCTCCCCTGCGGGGGCAGCCATTTCACCCAGCCCTGCTCCTCACCTTATTGACTGGCTTCCATACCTCGCTTCAGTGATGACCAGCACAAAGCGGGGGAAGGAGGAAGAGCAGCCACCCACAGAGACGGAGCATGTGAAGAGGAGTGGAAGCACCTATCTGCCTACCCTTAGCGAAGGAGGAAGTGTCCAGGCAGGGTTCATCAAGCAGCAGCCTCCTGAATCCGTTTTCTCACCTCCACCGTCATTCCCGGCCATTCCCCCACCTTCTGAGCAGGCACCTGCAACTCTAGGGGACATCCTGGCAGAGCTGAAGACCATGAACAACCACCTTTCTGTCATTGCAAGGGCTCTTAGCCGGCTAACCTCAGCCTTAGCATCCCAGCAGGAGTCTACCAATACGCCAGGTTTGTAAGAGAGGAACACTTCCAGGTCCTTTCCGTGGACAGAGTCTGCCACATACTTTTATTGGGAAAGCAAATAATATACGTGTGGGAGAGTTTGAAAGAGATGCCATTAGAAATGTAATGGTCATGCTGATGTCCTTGCTTCCTCAACTTCTTTTCTTACTTCTGTTGGAATGCAGATGTGAAAACTGTATCAACATCTATAAAGTCTGTATCTGTAAGTTGTAGTATTTCTCTTTCTTTCCATCTTTACAAAAGCAAAAAGCCAAAGCATTCACTATGAAGAGTTTGTTCAGATTGAACATGCCCCACTAGCTTAATTGGACTCCTCTAGGAGTGGTTTTTTTGTTTTTTGCGGGGGTGGGGTGGGTTGTTACTTGTCCACAAGAAAAGGTGATGATGTAAATTCCAATCCAGTGAAGGAGACTCATGCATATAGAAAGTTTTCTCTGCAATCACAGTCAAGGGTGCTACAAGGTGGGACAACAAAAAGAACAGCAGGGTGGATTAATAAACTGATATGCAGCTTAGCTAGGACTACCAAGAATGCCATGGAAGGTTAGGTTGGGAAGTCGGTATAGAAATTATGTTGGATGGTGAAATATGTTGTGTAAACAGGGAAATTGGAAAATACATAATAAATAAATAAATCACAGTCAAGGGTGGCTCTACTATTAAACAAATGAAGCTTAAGCTTCAGGGTCCCTCATCCTGGAGGGACCTCAGAACCAACTTTACCTCAAACTGCTTAAAAACTTTGAGTCCAGGAGACCCACTCTGAGTTGCACAACTCAAACAGATTAATTTTTGGTTTTTGTGAGTCAGTAGCACAGATGCTGCAAAGGTGTAGCGGTCTGTCGTGAAACAACCCCATTGAAGAAGAGATACTGGCTGAAATTTATGGACAACATTATGTAGTCATGTTGAAAGTATCTTTACAGTATCTTCTAATCCTAAATTATAACACTGCTCAGTTTGTCCAAATGGCTTGGTGGGGACCCAAAATAAACTGGAGTGCTTTTTCCATGGGGTTACATATTTGCTAAAAGTTACAGTGGCATGAGGCTAAAAGGGAGGCAGCACCATGTCTAAGTTCACCAAGGTACACTTGATGTTCTGCCATATAGGAACATAAACATACAGGAATCTTAACAGAGGAATTTATGAATGGCTAAAAAAGGTAAAGGGACCCCTGGTCATTAGGTCCAGTCGTGACCGACTCTGGGGTTGTGGCGCTCATCTTGTTTTATTGGCTGAGGGAGCCAGCATGACTAAGCCACCTCTGGCGAACGAGAGCAACGCATGGAAACGCTGTTTACCTTCCCGCCAGAGCGGTACCTATTTATCTACTTGCACTTTGACGTGCTTTAGAACTACTAGGTTGGCAGGAGCAGGGACCGAGCAACGGGAGCGCACCCAGTCGCGGGGATTCGAACCGCCGACCTTCTGATTGGCAAGTCCTAGGCTCTGTGGTTTAAACCACAGCGCCACCCGCGTCCTTCTAATGAATGGGTAGTAAACCCAGTTTTGTGAAAAGCAGCTTTTCCCAGAGAATAAAACCTGGGAAAAATCTGTCAACTTCAGTTTTTCTCTGTTTCTCAGTTTTCTAGTCTCCACATTTCCATATTCGTTTGAGGGTTTTTTTTTTAAGTCCCCATAAAAATCCATCAGCATCTGAGTGTATCCTAAGGAACACATGCTTCCATGCAATTTTGTCTAATATGCACATTTCTGCTAACCAGTTTCCCCTATTAGAACTCGTGATGTTATTTTCACATAAATATGCATTTTAATGTACATTTCACCTCCAAGTGTACTTTTTTTGGGGGTATACATTGCTTGGTTTTGGAATTGTGCTGTAAATTTCAGAGGTGGACACATTTCAAAGGATGGCTGTCTTTCAATTCCTGTATGGCTTCAGAAAGTGTGGATCTGGTAGCTTTGCTTCTACTAGTGTACTTAACCAAATTTCTCCCCCACCCCTCGCATGAATTAACTCAGAGCAGAGCCACAGAAATTAAGGCACATTACTAACTTAGGTTCATTAACTTTAATGAGTCTGCTGCGATGGAGTATAACTTGGTTGAGCACAACCCTTCGCTTCCCTCCCCAGTGTGGCCTTTGAGGTTTCAGCTGGTGGTGCAGCAGCAGGGAGCCCAAGCAGGTCTCAGCCAGCCCCATAACCACACACAGCTGATCATTGTCACTTTTACTTGGCTCCCCCAACCTCTCATGGTCAGCATAAAATGCGCAGGCCATGGGCAGGCATGGCTTGTCCTATTTCACCGCTGTGGTTTGGCAAGGAAATGGCTGCTGAGGCCCCTCCAAAATGGTGGCAAGGCCGGTGGGCCACCAATGGGCACTTCATCAGGAGCCAACGGGCCTTGGCAGAGGCTTCGGCACCATTTTGGAGGGTGCCTTGGTGACCAGTTCACCCCCAAGCCATCCACCTGAGCAGCATCTCCCAAGCTGCGTCTTCAGCAGCGGGTGTGGCGACAGGACATGTCACCTCTGGACTCCAGCAGAATCCTACCGCCTGAGGCAGCCGCCACAGGCCACCTCATGATAAGGCCGGCCCTGAACATGGGTGGCGTTCCCAGAAGCCCCTGTGTGAACAGGCTGGCCAATCAAATATTGCTGTGCTTTGTTTTCTTTTTAATTTAATTGGGAAGCGGATCACAGGAAGAGCCTCAAGCAGCAGAAGGATCTCAGAATGAATATTTCTTTTATTTTTCAAATGAAAAGGAATGATAAATGAACACACAAAGAGCCTGTTAAAATTAGTATGTAACATTTAAATTTTACAAATTTACATTTGTCAGGATTAGGGATGGATGAATCTCTCATTTGGTTTCTCATTTTTCCAGTATAAAGTTTACTTCTCCACATTTCCACATCAGTTTTTGCTCCCCCTGCCAGATCTAGTAGCAACACTGTATTGCAAGTGCCTATTCTAAATTTAATAGTAATGGCCAAGAGGACCCCCCCCCCTTACAATCCTGAGATTGTAGAGACAACCCTGAACCGAGCGTGGGGCGGAGTTACTGCTTCAGCTTCCTGTTCTTGCTCCCAGTGCACATGGCCAAAAACTGTTTGTTTTTTTTCAAAACAAGAACTCCATCTACCAGCATCATTCCATTTTTATTCCAACAGCCCATTGATGATGCCTCACTATTCCCATATTTTAAAAGAGTCAGAAGAACTCCTTAACTCTCCAGGGAGTAAGAGGGCAGAATCAGAACCTACAAGGCACAGCGTGCAGTTTAACAGCAAAAAGTCATTTGTGTAAGAAAATAAGAGTTAACATGGCATTTAAAAGAAAAGGGCAAAAAACCAATAACAACAAAAGCATAAAACTGTAGAACTAAAGTTTAATTTGGCAAAGTTCCCGATCTCCCAGCGTGGCCTTAGATGGTTTATGGTTGGCAGGGTGCTATAGCCTTACGTGAAATCCAGCAGTCCTTTGATAACCATATTTCAAACTAGAGTCAGCCATATGTTCTCTCAGAACAAAGAAGCCACGAAGAAACAGGAAGTTCATTCCACAGTTAGAAATGCCAGCTGGAAACTCTCTCCAGACGAAAAGGAAGTTTTCCCTCTATTTCAGCTCACAAAGTCTATTTTGATCTTCCCACAGGAGTGAAATTCCTTCAGTCATTGGTTCGCAGAGAGGTGTTTTGTGTGTGTATGTGAGTATGGCAGGCTTGCCAATGAAAGAAAGAATGGAAACTTAGCAAATAAGGTTCCCCAATCCCATGCAAATAAAGAAAGGGTATATCCCACTTGGCTCTGTGACCTGCAAGACACATCTGACCCAGGGGATGGTGGAGAGGGGGGAGCAGGGAGCAGAGTGAAGCCACATCGCCTGGACTAAGACGTAGGTTGGAACAGAATGAGTCTTCAGACTGCCCCCTTCTCCAAATTTTGCAATACAGTTCTTGGCTCAAAAGAACTACCCAAAGGAGTAAGCTAATACATGTTTTAGTTCAACCTACATTTATAAATATGTAGTAATTAGGGTTGCTGTATTTCAAAAGTGAATATCCAGACACAAAAGTTGTTGAGCTTTTCTAGTTTTGTCCACTTTCCTGGACATTTCAGCGATTTTTGCCTGGACACTGTTTATGACTGTCAAATTCTGGCTATGTCTGGGAAATTCCGGACGTGTGGCAGCCCTAGTAGTAGCTCAGTTCATATCTTGGGCTAAGATAGGTTTTTAAATAAGTATTTAAGTATAAATGGAGATTACTAGCGCATGAGTCTCAGTGGCCAAGTCCAGGAAAGTTATTTGCCATGAAAGCTACCTGGGACCAAGACTGAGAGCCTGCTCCTTCCAAAGGAAGGCAAGGCCATCAAGAGCAGGCAAAGCCCCCAATTCTTCAACCTGGGAACCCTCAACCCCACTCTCTCTATTTTAGCAATAGTCAAAAATTAGTTGGCATAGCCACTTCCGGCCTGCCCAGGAGGTGGGGTTGCGGGCTTCACGCCCACCCCCCACGTGAGCAGGGGCTGGTTTCAGCCCCCGCAAGAGCAGGGGGTCTTCTTGATGGAAAGCCGGGTTTGGAGAGAGAGCAGGTGCCCGATAGCCACAAATAGGGCTAAGAAAGCCTTGGATCGGGCGGTGGTGCGTAGAGTGGCAGCCCTGGGTGGGTGGGTCATTGACCACCCGGGCAACTGTGAGGCCCTCTACCGGCTTGATGGCGTGCATCTTTCGGATGCGGGAAATGATATTTGGCTTGATGGCGTGCATCTTTCAGATGCGGGAAATGACATGTGGCTGACTGATATAGTAAAGGGTGTAAGGGATTGGTTTCAGGCATGAGAGTATTGGCGGCGAGCGACTGCTCGTGTGGCGGTAGGCATTGGTAAGAAGGGGTTAAGAGGATGTGTGTGGGGGGAGGAACGCCATCACCTCCCCCCAGTGAGCGAAGGGTGGTCCGTTAAAGGACTCCGGGGGGCGTGGCCCTGTCCGAAGCCTATGGAGGTGTGGGCCAAAGGCACGCCCCCGAGCGGTGACCCGGGGGAGCTCCTAGTCGATGTGCCTCGGCAGGAGACTCCCCCGATATAGTGTTAACCCTTCCCTGTGTCTCCAGCAAATGGGCTGGAGCCGGATAGTCGTTAGGACCAATGCCTAAGCCAATGCCTCTCATTCCTGAATTCAATAAAGTTGTGGCCTAATTCGCCCATTTAACCTTAAACTATGGTGTCTTGTGTCTTTATTTATCCTGGTGGGGGGCGGGAACTCGCCACGCAAAGCCACTTCCGGCCTGCCCAGGAGGTGGGGTTGCGGGCTTCACGCCCACCCCCCACGTGAGCGGGGGCTGGTTTCAGCCCCCGCGAGAGCAGGGGGTCTGCCCTATTTAGGGCTGGCGCGGAGGGGGCTCGCCCTCTTTTCGCCGGCTAGTCCCCACGTTTTCCCACCCTCCCTCCCTTTAGGTAGGCTTTAGGTAGGTCTCTGACTTTGCTATGGACTTCGGTCTGTCGCCGCATGGGGCATGGTAGGAATTTTTCCCAATTGGCAATTTACAGCCATTTGGTTTTTCGCCTACCTCGTAGCAACTCGTCACAACTCTTCGGCATTGGCAGTAGGCATTGGTAAGAAGGGGTTAAGAGGATGTGGGGGGGGAGGAACACCATCACCTCCCCCCAGTGAGCGAAGGGTGGTCCGTTAAAGGACTCCGGGGGGCGTGGCCCTGTCCGAAGCCTATGGAGGTGTGGGCCAAAGGCACGCCCCCGAGCGGTGACCCGGGGGAGCTCCTAGTCGATGTGCCTCGGCAGGAGACTCCCCCGATATAGTGTTAACCCTTCCCTGTGTCTCCAGCAAATGGGCTGGAGCCGGATAGTCGTTAGGACCAATGCCTAAGCCAATGCCTCTCATTCCTGAATTCAATAAAGTTGTGGCCTAATTCGCCCATTTAACCTTAAACTATGGTGTCTTGTGTCTTTATTTATCCTGGTGGGGGGCGGGAACTCGCCACGCAAAGCCACTTCCGGCCTGCCCAGGAGGTGGGGTTGCGGGCTTCACGCCCACCCCCCACGTGAGCGGGGGCTGGTTTCAGCCCCCGCGAGAGCAGGGGGTCTGCCCTATTTAGGGCTGGCGTGGAGGGGGCTCGCCCTCTTTTCGCCGGCTAGTCCCCACGTTTTCCCACCCTCCCTCCCTTTAGGTAGGCTTTAGGTAGGTCTCTGACTTTGCTATGGACTTCGGTCTGTCGCCGCATGGGGCATGGTAGGAATTTTTCCCAATTGGCAATTTACAGCCATTTGGTTTTTCGCCTACCTCGTAGCAACTCGTCACAACTCTTCGGCATTGGCAGTAGGCATTGGTAAGAAGGGGTTAAGAGGATGTGGGGGGGGGAGGAACACCATCACCTCCCCCCAGTGAGCGAAGGGTGGTCCGTTAAAGGACTCCGGGGGGCGTGGCCCTGTCCGAAGCCTATGGAGGTGTGGGCCAAAGGCACGCCCCCGAGCGTTGACCCGGGGGAGCTCCTAGTCAACGTGCCTCGGCAGGAGACTCCCCCGATATAGTGTTAACCCTTCCCCATGTCTCCAGCAAATGGGCTGGAGCCGGATAGTCGTTAGGACCAATGCCTAAGCCAATGCCTCTCATTCCTGAATTCAATAAAGTGGCCTAATTCGCCCATTTAACCTTAAACTATGGTGTCTCGTGTCTTTATTTATCCTGGTGGGGGGCGGGAACTCGCCACGCAATCACATTGTTCTGAATTTTGAGGTAACCCGCTTTTGGTTGTTTGGTACGGACAGGCTCTCCTAAGTTTGTACTGACAGGCTGTTAAGAGTTTCCACCATTTCTCCTGCACTTCAAGCTTTTTCCTTTATTGCATCCCCAAGTAAAGAAAAACTGGAATTACTGATTACTGGATTACTGAAGTCAGACAGGTTTTTTGAGAACAAAAGAGGTGGTAGACCCACAATGGGAAACTGCATCATAAAAGGGGGAGAAGGGTTTGAAGAAGGAGTGACATGAGCAGGTGGGTTAAGAAGAAAACAAACAAACAAACAAAAACAAACAAACAAACAAACAAACAACAGGAAACTGCTATGTAAACCATTGTTTTCTCAAAAGGCTGTATATTGTGAAATTTATATAGGAAGATACCTTTCCCCCAGGAGTTTAAGGCATTAACAAAAATGACAACTGATCAGAAAAAGCAGCTTGACCTCCTGTTCTGCCTTTATCTGCAGCTGAATTTGCTGAAGGATGGGGCATGTTCTTGGGAAAGGGAGTGACCAGTCCTCCCACAACTGCCCTCTGCAAAGCAAACAGAAGGAACGTTCCTTTGAGTTTCACATGCCAGCTCAAGTCCTCGTTGTCAGCAAAACCAAATGGCAGAAATGAATCCAGGGAAACCAAGCAATGAGGAGCACACATGTTGCTTCTGAGAGTGTAGTCCTGTATTCCTGTTCTGAGCCTGTACAGCAGAGCAGAGAAATCTCTGCTGCACCATGTGGCTCAGTCCTTGACCTGAAGCTCTATCTTCCAGGATGGGTGAAAATGCACAAAACTCTGAGCAACTTGGAGGATGGGGATACTAATATTATGCAATAATTAGTGTAAGCAGAAGCCCATGCCGGGCGCAGGTGGACATCAGACACTGGAGGAGTTTCACAAGCACATTTGAACTCTCAAATCAGCCCTGAGAGGCTGTGTCCAAAGCTTGCAGTCCTAAGCATGCTACCTTGGAAGAAAATGTAAAGAATCATGTAAAACCACTAAAGACGAGTAGAGGTTATGGTTGTTCTGTGTCTTTCCTTTCTTGTTCAGCCTTAGTTTCTGAAACATTAAAATTTACGATGCCTTTGCTTAATGTGCCACTCAACTACCCATAACAGCTTAGGTGACAAGAGGCCTATATATGGTACAGTTGACTGCAACTCAAGAAGGTGACCAAAGAATCACAGGTTTACAATCAACAGAATCTGGAAGATGCCTGGGGACACTTTCCTCTAGCAGTAGCATTGCTGGAAACTAGCAGCGCATGAAGCCAGGAAGCAGGTTCCTGACTTGGGCTAAGGGGCTCTGCAGTGTGTTTTCCTTTGTTAGTGCAGATAGAGTCTGCAGATGTGCCTGTCAAGTCTTCCCTCAGCCCACAAAGTCCTATGTCTTGCATGCCTTCATCAGAACCCAGGCCAAAGGGTCTCTCCGGTTTCAGGGGTCTGACAAGTGGTTAGACCACCCACATGAGAGTATTGCAGCCTCTACAGCCTCAGGGCCAAACTTCAACTCTTTACATAACAGAAGAGGCAAAGACTTCCTGAAGAGATTTGATTCAAGCAAAGGCGAGTAGATAATTTACCTGTCCCTCATCCTGATAAAATAAAATAAATAAAACAAAATAAAATCCTTTTGCAAATCTGTGGTGTCCCAGATGAGTTGGTTTACATTGCATGTTGATATTTAAGATCCCAATTCCTAGGGAATGGTGAACAGTGCTATTTTTCAAGAAACAGAGGGGCTGGAACTGACCAGGAATGTCTCCCTTTTCCTCTTAGAATGACCATGGCACCCGCCTGAGAGGTGCCAGTACTGAGTTCCAGTGAGTTCCCCCTAAAAAGTGCTGCTGGTGAATCTGCCCATTTCAGTTTCTCAATTTTCCACTCTTAAGTTCTGTTCTCCATATTTTCAAAGAGTTTGTTATCTTAATTTAAAAAGTTCTTCATGAAAATTCCTCAGCATTTCAGTGTGAATCTCTCCTAATCTATAGATATGCATTTTTGCCCAATAGTCACATTTTTGCAAATCAGTTTTCCCAAACATAATCTATTTTTGTATGTTATTTTAATCAGTAAAAGCATTATTATGCACACCTTATACTAGTGTGTGCATTTTTGTGCACATTACTCTCCTAGAGGATTGCATTGCAAACTCAGAGATGTGAGAATTTCATAGAATCATCTATTCATACTGTTGGAAGGGAACCCTGAGGGTCATCTAGTCCAACCCTCTGCAATGCAGGAAACTCAGTGAAAGCATCCATGACATCCAGCCTTAAAAAGAGTCCACAACCTCCCAAGGGAGTTCGTTCCAGTGTGAATTAAGTAGGTTCACCTTTAAATGTACTCCCCATCCCTACCAGTTCTGTTATTCTGTGTGAAACACAACACATGAGAAGCTGGTTCTTGTGGCATTGCCTTTAACGTGATGGAGGCCAGGATTCGACCCTGGGAATGCAAACACAATGTACAAATGTAGACCCACTTTTGTCACTGTGCATAATGCTTTCTAATGGGAGTGGAAGGATCAAACATATGGCGTTGGTGTTTGGCCGTAATCATCTATGGGGCTTACTTGCTGTGAGGTCCAGTGCCCACCTTGCAAAGGACTTCGTTACATGCCTGGTAATGGGGCTGGAAATGGCTGGGTGGAGGGCTATGTTTTGAATGTGGGAGACCTTATGGGTCTTAGAGTTGGAAGGGACCCCAATCTAGTCCACCCCCCTGCAATGCTGGAATCTCAGCTAATGCATCGATGGCAGATGGCCATCCAACCTTTGCTGGAAACCTCCAAGGAAGGAGAATCCACAACCTCGCGTGGGAGTCTGTTCCACTGTCAAACAGCTTTTATTGTCAGAAAGTTTTTTTGAGTGTTTAGTTGAAATCTCCTTTCCTGCATCTTGAAGCCATTGGTTCGAGTCCTATCTTCCAGGGCAGGAGAAAACAAGCTTGGTCCATCCTCCGTGTGAGATATTTGAAGATGGCTATCATATCTCCTCTCAGTCTCTTTCCCCAACTAAACATACCCAGCTCCTTCAGCCGTTCCTCATAAGGCTTGGTTTCTAGACCCTTGAACATCCTAGTTGCCCTCCTCTGCACATGTTCCAGCTTGTCAACATCCTTCCTAAATTGTGGTGCCCAGAACTGAACACAGTATTCTATTCACCAAGGCAGAATAGAGTAGAACTATTATTTCCCTTGATTGGGAAACTATGCTTCTGTTGATGTAGCCTAGAATAGTGTTAGCATTTTTTGCTGCATCACACTGTTGACTCATCTTAAGCTTGTGGTCCACCAAGACCCCTAGATCCTTTTCACATGTACCACTAATAAGCCAGGTGTCCCCCATCCTACATGTACCATATTGGCCCGAATATAAGCCACACTTTCCCCCCAAATTCTGAAGTGAAAAGTTAAAGTGCAGCTCTTCTAGTGAGGCCCACTGGTCTCTTCTTTCCAGGATGACATGGAACCATGAATGAGTCCTCTTTGGGTCCTGTGTGTTTTTTCTGCAGTCTATGTGCTCTCAAAGCTATGCGCTTTTTGAAACAGCTTGGTCACCTTTGGGAGCAGAGTGGTGGGCTATTATCAGTACATTCAACAGTCTCTGTAAAAAACAGGTGATAATGTGGCCAATATAGTGAGATTATTCTTGCTATAGGAGGAATCTCTTTTGGCGGTGAGGGGAATCTGTTCCTCAGATTTATGTACTAGAATAAAGTCTTACTAGAATGAACGCAGCAATAAAAGAGAGATTGAAAATAGCTAGCTTTCTTTCATATCAGAAATCTTACTCAGACCAGATTTTAAGAAAGTAACATAGTAAGACATACTTATTTATGAACTCAACTCAGATTATTGCCTATAATCACAAGACAGTGCTACCTTTGGCTGAAATGTATCATGTAATGCCTCCCTCTGCTGGATTCTCTTCTAAAGATGCAACATAATAAATAAAGATATGCTTCTAATATTGCAAAATGACAATTTTGGAGGAAGGTACCAAACATTACCTACAAAAGACATGCTGGACAAATTTATTTCAGCTGTACCGGTCTAACACCTAATCACGTTCCAGCACTTTTGCATCACAGTGGGTCACATCCAGTCTTTTCTGAGCTCCCTTCTGGGAGCTACTACTAAAGATGGATCATTATTACATGCTTATCCTGCCCTTCCATAGGACAGCACAAACAGAGCTCCCCGTTTGCTGTTTTACTCTTCCATCAATTTTGTGATATAGGTTCAGTTGAGAAACATTTGACTTGCTCCATATGAGCTTCATGACTAAGTGGGAAGTTGATTGCCAGCCTTTCCCATTCCTCATCCGACACCCTCATCTCCATGCTGCACTGACTCCATTTCCAATTTCCCCTTCTTGCCCTTGACAAAGTCACTGCTGCGATTGGCACAAACAAATGGTCCTTCTCTCCAAAACCTTCCATACACATGTTAACCTAGGTTTAGTGATCAGCATTCTGAAATGCAGAGATATGCCCTGCAGTCAACCTGAGGCACGCAGCCCGTGCTCTTAACAGCATAAATTATGCAGGAGACATGATACTGTTGGTTAGCCTGTATTGTCCAGAAAAAGCATGCAATATTAGTAAGCTGAAGAAAGATCATAGCACAGAGAAGAGTCACAACTTTCTAAGGAATGTTAATGGGACACGCTAATGATAATTAACTATACTGGGTTTCTCTTTCTGCAACACACACACTTCCAATTTGTTTTAACCTTGTTAATAGATCTACTCGCATTCCAAAGATTATCCAAAGAAGTAAACAAAGGGTGTAAATGACCAGGATTTGTGATCGGGACTTGTAAGCAGGGTTGTTTGCGAGGAATTGGCGGAGGAGACTGAAAAGATTAAGGCTGGCTGCTGGTCTGAGCTGTTTGGAGGCTTGATTGAGAGTTGGTTTTTGTGCATGGGGCCATCATCTCCTCTGCACATGGTCTGAGGGGAAGGGGCTACTGCTGAGAGGAAGCCAGGCTGCAGGAGGACGAGAGTTGCGGGAGGAGAGGGCAGCCAGCAGCAGTTATTTTTAGCTGCTGCAGGGAGCTGCTGCTGTGACCTGCAAGATCTCCTGCCTGAGAATGTGCAAATCTACACCTGCAGCAAGTGCAAGACGGCTGCCTTGCTGGAAGAGAAGGCAGAGAGCAACTGGAGGTCCCCTGATCCACACTTCAAGTTATCAGGCAAGATGAGGGATTTTTCTCTCACACTCCCTTTTAAAACAAGATTTTATTAAAGCTTTTTCATAATATAACAAGATAAAAGGAACTAATTTAAATCAAAACAAAAACATAGAAAGAGAAAAGAAAACAGCGAATGAAAACCAAAAAATAGAAGAGGAAAAAGAGTGTGTGGATAAAAAGGACTTCCCATTTTTCGTCTGTCAGTTACATAAAAGAAGTTATTGCTGCATCAATTAAGAGGCTGGCTGTTCGCTGTCCTGAGATGAACTCTGGAGGGTGTTGCGTTCAGGCACAGTGAATTACGTGTGCACCGTCCCATAAGGCAAGCCATCTTTTCTCCGGGATCCCCCCACCCCAAAGTCCCTTTCTTCATATATACTAGAAGAAATCTTGATGCAGACTTGAAAGGGAGTAACATATAACCTTGTAAATAAATCAGTTAAGTTACCAGCACCTGTGTGGAGCCTGAATTCAACAGGCAAGACAAGAAATACACAAGCTTATTGTGTTGTTGATTTGAACTTTTAGCAGAGGGTATGCAATATTTGCATCTGCTCTTCCTGATAACAAAGAACATCTAAATTAGCTCTCAGATTTCATTTTTATATAGTACTTTCAACACCAAACAATCATTAATATAAAAACCTCCCTTATTATTCAAGGACACCTAATAATTCTTTACTGGTTAGAAACATTCCTTAGCTTGCATTTGTTCTGTGATTTGTGATGTGTTTGTGGGTTCAAAAACAATTACTTTTAACCTCTAATGAAGGCTCAAAACTGAGTATTTTTTTCCTTTTCTTTTTTTAGGAAATCTCTTGCTGCTATAAAAATTTACAGTCAACAGGACTCATTTTTATCTGCAACTAGACCCTGTATTCAGAAGGTTTCCTGTGTGTGTTAGAATAGGTTTGAGTAGAAGACGATGTAGCTAGGGAATAATGCAGTTTTAATATAAAACCAACAACACTTTGATATAAACACTGTCTGGAAACAATACTTTTTCAGTTTTAATCTGAAAAAACATTACTTGTCTGTAACTATTGTCTAGAAAAAAATACTTTCTTGTGAATTCTTTCTCACAGAAAATTAGGGATGTAAATTTTTCATTATTCATAATCAAGCTGATGTGCCAACAGGATTTCTTGGTCCTGGTACACTGTCTGATGGGGGCCCCTGCACACCCATGCAATCTAATTTCAAGATGCTTAAGTACATATATTAACTTAGCCTAGCCTTCCTCACAGGGTTGTTGCAAAGGTAAAAGGGGAGGGAGGGAGGATACACAAACGAGCTCCTGAGAGGAAAAGCAAGATACAAATATATAATGCTTTTCACAAATTAACATGCACCAAGTATCCTGGCTCCCACCCTTAGATGAAAGATTTGGACTCAGCTCTGGAAATCCACAAAGGCAGCCAGTTATTAAAGGATCCAGTACACAATCTCTGTATCAGCTTGGGGAAATAGAAGCATGGGATTTTTGAGACATTAGTTTAGTTAGTCAAAAGCAGTGCTTTTTTTTCTAAAAAAAATGTTTAGGGGTGCAGTGGTACCTCGGTTCTTAAACCGAATCCCGGCGCTGGTGCCCTTCCACTGTTCAGCTTCCATTTGTAGACCGAGGTATAGTTCGCAAACCGGGACACTCCGGTTTTGCAGAGTTTGCAAACCGAATCGTTCTTAAACCAGACTGTTCTTAAATCGAGGTACTACTGTACTCTCATTTTGATTCAAGAAAATCAGCATTTTATAGTTCAAATTGGGAAAAATAAATAAAGCAAATGGACAAAAGTACAGGCATACCTCATGTTGCATCCGCTTCAGGTTACGCATTTTCATGTTGCGTCCCATGGCAACCCGGAAGTACCGAAATGGGTTACTTCTGGGTTTCGCCACTCACGCATGCGTAGAAGCACTAAATCACACCGCGTGTGCACAGACGCAGCACTTTGGCTTGCCTCAGTTCTGTGTTACGAATGGGCCTCCGGAATGGATCCCGTCCGTAACACGAGGTTCCACTGTACAAAGAACATGCACTACTTATACTGAAATACTGCCCCTCAATGAGGCCAAACTTTCATCAGTAAAACATCCACATTCCACACTGCTCCACACATTAAACGCTCACTTCTGTCTGAGACTCAGGAAACACCATGACAGGAAATGAAGCTGCCATCAGGGGTACCAACGGAACTGACGATTCACTGTGCTAGAGAAGAAAAAATAAAAAATGAGTTTCTTCTCCCGTTAGATTCACAAAATGTTTAAAGGTATGCGTCCCCCTGCGTCCCCCCATAAAAAAGCACTGGTTAAAAGCCTATATAAACTGCTTAATATTTTAAAATCTCTGTTACCCTTTGTTGACTGAGATGGAATCTAGACACATATAAGAAACATTTTGAAAAATATATTGAATTTTCCATAGCTCACTATCGCCCTCTAGTGTCACTTTTGTATAATGCATTTTACAACACACTTAAAACATTTTATTTGCAGTTGTATAGCTGAGTGTAAGCTACCTTCATTTTAAAATACTAGATATTATTCTTTTGAGCCTCCAAAATGTTTGGGGCAAAGTTCTCTAGGTTCAGTTCAGAATGGGCTTGCTTAAAGCCATTTGTTCATGATTTGGACTGAGATCAGATGAGCTTCTTTCAAATAGGCTCATTCCTAGATGCAGGTGTTGACTCATCTCAGCACAAGGCTGTGAACAGAGGCTAGACCTATCAGGGATGCAGTGGCTGGGCTGGGTCTCATGACCTTGGGGTTCCTTCCAACTCTACATTTTACAGTGAACTCAGGTAGTGTGTCCAGAGCACCATTGAGTCACGGCTTGCTGGATGATTTTCAGCTATTGTTGTCTGAGGACATAGACTTGGGGACTTAGAGAAGTGTGACCTGTGCTGTTTAAAATCTCAATGAAACTGCTGGGAGAAGTCCTTGAGGGATGTTGATGACATCCAGCTCTATTTCTCTGCCTTCCTCTAAAGGCTCAAAGTCCTCCAAGAATCAGCTTTGTCACAAGAAACCCAGGTGGCCTTTGGAGCAAGGAGTGTAGTTGATCATCTTTGGTTGCTGTGCCAGCTGTGGCTTGTCCTTTGGCTTGGGCCAAGTTAGATGTTTCACTACTATACTGCTGTAATGATTTGTACGTGGGGCTGCCTTTGAAGACTGTTTAGATACTTCAGTTAGTTCAAAATGCAGGCATCAAACTGTTGACTAGGACCAGATGTTGAGAACATGCTTTGCTCACTACTGAAATAATTTCACTGGCTCCCAGTCCATCGCTGCCTGAAGACCTAGACAGAAAATGGCTGGGAAAGCCCTTCTCTATGACGGGGTGCCTGCACTCGCACTAACCTGCAGAATACATTTGTTTTGTGAAGTATAACACTTCTTCTTTGTGAATTTGTTGTTGTTGTTGTTTGTTAGAATCCCAGATGGTCTCCTATAATTTAAGGAGGAAAAACTTTATAAAAAAAAAATGTGCACTTGGTCTTCTGTCACAGACCACTGTGCCCGAGAATGATGCTCATGATAGGAACTGAAGTGTAGTGCCCGTTTCATTCTGTGCAAAAGGAAGCCAAACACATTGCCTCTGAAAGCGACATTGAAAGCGACATTTTATGATTCTGTACTGTAATCCTGAGATTTAAACAAATGGGCTAGCGGCTTTGCTGACCAAAACTGAAGGAAGCTTTCCGTGTTTAGCAAAGGGTTTCAGTTGCAGTTGAGGGGGAGGAGTGCAAGTTGTGAAGCAAGCCTACATCCTTGGGAGTTTTTATGTCTGATGGGTTTTCTTGGGCTGACAAATTAATCTGTCTGAGCTGGGCAGTTTCATTTTTCATTTTTATTTTTAGAAACAAACTAATATTATGGTTAACTTAATCCACCTCCTATATTATTATTATTATTGTTCTACCTCGTATTCTTGTAGTGCTTCTGTAACCGAGAGGTGTCGGCTACAAGCAATGGGAAAGTGCTGTGGTTTGGCTCGTCCGTTCCTCGCGACACACCAGCACATCTGGACAGGAGATCATGTGACAGGCAGTTAAGCCAACAACATATCCTGAATACTGTAAAAATGGGTTCTGTTAAATTAAAAGTGCTTTAAATATTGGCTCAGCTGGTTTCTGTATAGCATGCGTTTTCATCATTTTGGAATGTGTTGCAAGATTTGTGATCACCAAGAACTTGATTAAATATTTTAAATCCATGGTGTTGTTCATTTTGTTTGCCTTGTTGCTGGCCAGTCCTCCTGCAGTTTTGCAACCCAAAGGAAAGGAAAGGAAAACGGATTCTAAATGGGAACATTTTGTCCTAAAACAAAACACAAACTCGGGCTTTTACGTATTGGAGGCATCTTCTGTTGGCACGGAGTTTCAAGTGTTTACTAGTAGTCCAGTGTACTCTTAGACTACCATAATTGCTACATTTCATCTTGAGACCCTTTGCAAACTAAATATATTGATGCCGAAAGCACAATATTCTGTCCCTGCTTGCTACTCACCTAAGTGGTCCTAAAAGTGCCAGTTATCACAAAATCCTGCTATTTTGTACGAAAGAGCGGTCTGTTTGCCTCCCTGTGTTTGGGAACAATAGTTCGGGTGGAAGTGACAGGCAGTTTCTCTCAAGCAATACTGTAGGAAGAGTGTAATATACTACCCCTGGAGCATCCCTCAGGAAGCCTTCAGAGCATAAAATCTCATATTCTTACTGCTGTACTGAGAAACCAACTAAATCCTTCAAAATTGTATTAGGCATTTTAAGATGATATTGAGGGTGTCTGGGGGAAAAGCAAGCAAAATCAACCATGATAGAAAAGGGCCATAATATATTCAAAAAGTACATTCCATAAACTGTCCCACACTCCAAGCAACCTAGTCAAAAGACCTATCTTCTAAAACATAATTAAATAAATAAAATTTATTCATTAAAGAATCTGACTTCATAAACAAAAGCTAGTTTTGCCTTGACTTATTTTATGATAAATAGAAATGTGTTTAATGGCACCTTGAGACTATCTTTGAATAAGCATTTGTATTATAAGTGGTCATGAGCTTTCTTAGGCAACAGCCTACTTCAGATGCTGAGGTCAGGGGCCTAGCCCAGCTCGCCAGAGCCCAAGGCAAGTGCGTGCACATGCGCCCCAGGCAGGGCCAGAGCACACTTGTCCAGCCCTTGCCACCAGGCCGGCACTCGCATGCTGGGTGGGTGGGGGGTGCTGAGGGTGACCTTCCCCCTCCGCACTCCCCCCCCCTGCCAACAAGTGAGTGCTGGTGCGGCGAGACACCCGGAGGGTGACCAACGCCCTTCCCACTCCCCAACCCCTAATGTGTCGACTGGGTAATTTATACGGTTCCCCGTGCTTGCAGAATGGGTATCCATTCAGTGAAGAAGTGAAATCGTTAAACAAAAGCTTGTCACTACTTTGAGGAAACATCGCACAAATATGGCTTCTTTTAGGAAGCATTTGGGAATCACAGGGCTCCCAGCATTAGTCACCAAAATGATTAATAAAGAGCTTAAAGGTTCACCCTGCAGATGCTTCCAGGCTAATGAAGTTCTCTTGCTTTCTGTGTGAAGCAGAACACAAAGCTCCGGAAATAGTTCTCCACAATGTTCTTTCCAACGCTCCTGTTTTTTAGGCTGCAGCAGACACTGATTTATTTGAAACCAGCATAAAATATGTACCAGCTCAGTGAGTCCCAGAGAGGCTCTCAGCCTTGTTTGAGTGTCCTCATCAGACAATAAATCACAGCAGCAATAAAGTGTGTTAAACAGCTTAACCAATCCCAATGTGGAAGGCCACCAAAGACTTGTTTAAATACTTACAGGACATTCCCCAAATATCAGGCCTTCTCCAGTGAGCCTATAGATGCCTGATTCTCTCTTGCAATTACAAATCCAAAGCAACGTAAAGTAAAGGCAATAACTAGCCAAAGCTCATTGTACAATATTTCAGACTATTGGGGGGAAATCTTGTTTAACCGTTCATATTAAAATACTGCTAGATATACTTGGATTGTTTAGTAGACCACCTCCAACGAGTGCGAGAGGCAGGTGGCTTCCCATGGGCCAAATGAGAATGGCACGGAGCTGGGGCCCAAGCAACTTCCGAGCAAATTGTGCAAAAGTACAATACAAATTTCCAACAAAAAATCAGCTGATTTTTGAAGATGTTCTGTTTATTAAATTATTTAAAGCAACAATATCCCACCTTTTCTGCCTGATAAACAGGCTTCCCAGAAAAGAAAAGAGAATTAACAGACTAAGCAAAATATATAATAATTGCTCTTGCCTCTTCCTGATTGATGTTGAAACTGAAGAGCCCAATCTGTTTACTGACTTCTGCTCATCTCTGTGTACTCAGAATTACCGTATTTTTTGCACCATAACACTCACTTTTTTCCTCCTAGAAAGTAAGGGGAAATGTCTTTGCGTGTTATGGAGGGAATGCCTACGGGTGGCAGGGGGGATCTGCTGCAGTCGTGAGCAGAGGATCCATGGTTCCCCTTCCTTCCCTCCTCCGTGGCTCGCTTTGAAACAGCAAAGCGGGAGAAGAGCCGCGGAGTGGGGAGGAGAGAGGGACAGAGAGCCTGCTTCTTTAAAGGAGCAAAGCGGGAGAGGAGAGGAGCCTTCTCCCCTTATACCCCTCTCCTGCATTATTAGCAGCATCCGTCTCCACATACCCCACACGTGCTCCTTGTCCCTTGAGTGCTTTTCCTTCCCTCCCCACTTAAAACGTGGTTACAAAGCATGAATTCACATGGATCCTCAGGATTTTTGCATTGGGCTACTCCAAACTCACTGTCAGATCACATGTCTGTGGCCACAGCATGAACCACAAAAATCATACATCCGCTGTTTCATTTAGAATATTTTTTCCCTTGTTTTCCTCCTCTAAAAACTACGTGTGTGTTATGGTCGGGTGCGTGTTATAGAGCGAAAAATACGGCAATTATTATTTGTTGTGTTATTCTCCATCAATAATTATGTGAATTCTTACTTTTCCATCATTTGTTATTTCAGTATATACACCATTTACATCCATGCACAAACTGTTTGGGGGGAAATATTTTTAACTTACTAGCATGACACGTGAATTTCAAATTAAGCAAATTATTTTTTTCAACCTTTGCTAAGGCTGTTATTCAAGCATTAATCAAATCCGATTTTCATTGTGAATTCTAAAAATAAGATAAGATACGACAGAGGTATATAAAATTATGTATGTTGTGAAGAAGGTAGAGAGAGGTAAGTTGTTTTCTGTGTGTCATAATACTAGAACTCAGGGTCATCCCAGTGAAACTAGTGCAAGATTCAGGACTGGTGAGGGGAAGTTTGTTGCACCATGTGCACCATGTGCAGCTGTGGAGTTTGCCATTACAAGATGGGCTGACGGTCACCAGCACAGACAGTTTTAAGAGAGGATTGGACTCATTCATTGAAGTTAAAGTGGTCAATGGCTGCTAGTCCCGACGGCTACTGGGGCTTCTTCGATTGGGGAAGACTCAAAGAGTAAATGGTAGCAAACGATTAAATAAAAACCTGCTGTCCGCAGAAAGGCTTGCCTGGCGCCTTCCCCACATATATTCAGGCTCCAGGTGAAAATAATTCTTCTTCTCCCAGGCTGTGGGCAGATTAAACTGTTTATGGCCTTTTAAACTGTGTGTGTTGTTTTTCATTACGTTATGCATATTTGTGTTTTTATACTCTCAACTGCCCTGTGATCCTTGGACGAAAGGGGATCCTTGGACTCGCAGGGGAGCCAAAGTGGAGGGCCGGCTCCTGGCCAGTCGGCTTCCTGTGAGACCAGGAGGGCAGCTGGGCTAGCAGGTTCTTATGTTCTTCTTCTGTTCCAATTTTCACCTGTCATAATTACCCTCCATAATTCCCTAGTCATTTTTCATAGCACCACCCACTGTACGCATAAATGAGTGAGTCACATGATAGAAAAAGTGAATGTTGCAGAATAAGTGCACTTTGCTGTTTATGCTACAGCCGCTCAGGCATAGTCCATAGAGTGCATAATAATAATAATAATAATAATAATAATAATAATAATATTTTATTTATACCCCGCCCTCCCCAGAGCAGCTTACAAGCAATAATAAAAACAAGATGAATGATTACAACTTAAAAACAAAAATAAAATACAACATTAAAATAATGGAACATTAAAATATTAATTAATGCATAGTTCACCCTTGATTCCGACCACATTTTGATACTAACTATAGTGAGTCATCTGGTGTCCATTTTCACTAACGTTGTGCCAGTGCTTTTTTCTAAACAAATGTTTAGGGGTACTCCCACTTTGACTCAAGAAAATCACCATTTTATAGTTCAAATTGGGAAAAATAAATAAATAAATGGACAAAAGTACAGAGATTCACAAAATGTTTAGGGGTATGCGCCCCCCTGTGTCCCCCCAGAAAAAAGCACTGATAATAGCGTAAATCAATATTTAACCCAAAAGGGGTGTTAGCTAAAACGGCAACAGCAAAGGAATCATTACACTGAGAACAACATGTGTGGACCAACAACAACACGGTTTGCTTCTTAGAAAGGCTTCAAGAGGAAACCAACCTCGAGGCTCTTTTAGTTACTGCTGCCTGGCCAGCTTCTCAAATACTGTGCCTCAGTCTATTTAAATGACATCTTTAAACTCCTTTCTTTCTATGAGTTCTGTTGTAGACAGAGCTGGAGCGGCAGCAGAGATTTTCAAAGGGAGGTGTCCCCCCCTCAACTTAAAAGATGTAACAAATGTAGGAAACAGGCGGGGGGGGGCACTCTTCATAAATCACTGCGCAGAAGAAGGGATGTAGCGTCTGCTTCAGCAGCCCTGAATGTTCAGCAAGATGTTTCTCGAACAAGTTTGGGGGGGATTTTGGTGGGCTCTGACCTGCAGTTTTCACTTCCAAAATAACTTGACTTTTCTAAAGTGGTAATTTCATTTTCATGATAATGCTAAACTCAAGCCACATGTGCTTTAATTTAAAGCAGGGCTTGGGCTGGAAGGCCTGCCAGGGAACAGTAGAGAGACGGGCTCATTCTACTAGTTTGCTTCAGGCACTCAGCATTTTTGACTGCTTGGGCAGAAATATAGTTTCAAAATGAGCCAAAGAAGGGCAAGAGGTGATTGGAAAGGAAAGTGGAAAAAATCTCCAAGGAAAAAAATACACACATTAACATTTGATAATATGCCTTTGAATTAGGGATTAATTACGATTCAGTAAATTGGCTTCAGACAAAAAGCTTGTTGGGCTCTCTAATTTTTACTTACAACTAAAGGTTGTGTCTCTTTCAGATTCAGTAACTCAGGTCAGTAGTTTTCATCATGTTGTGTTCAGTTTACACGATACAGAACACCTCATGATTTATTGGTGGGGGGAGGTTTCTTACGTTTGAAGCATGGAAACTTGCCGCAGCGAGACTCCTTGTTGTGTGGCTTGGATAACATGAGGCCCCTTGGCAGAGCCCATGCAATGGCGCCTCTTGCAAACATGGCCTTTTCCCATGTAGGATGCTGCTTGTGTGGGGAGGAGGGTCTAGCGTGGCCCCGTCCATGTGACCCACAGCTTCCCACATTGCAGCTCAGCAAGTACAGTATGTTGAGAGAGCTTTGGCCATTACTAAGTGGCAACAATAAACCTATGAAAGGGGGCAGCATCAAGGAGCATGCTAGCTCTGCCCCCACAGACATTTATGTTACCTCCCACCTCATGGAAGGCGACAGTCCGAAGCAGGCAGCCTTTGCAGCCATGGAAGCTTTTTGTGCATTTTTTAACCCAGAGGTGGCAGAGCTACCATACATGTCCATGCTGCTCCTTCATGCCCCTTTCCTGTGCCTGCTTAGTGCAGCTGCAACTGCCCAGGGCTGCTGCTGGTGTCCTGGCCACACTCCCCTTCCCAGGTGCCATCACTGTTGTCCTCTCTGTGCCTACTGAAGACTGCTTTTGGAGTGTCTGTAATTTGTCAGGTTACAAACCTACATAACCGGCCCCCTGGGCTGGCTCCAGGGCCAAGGGGACCATTGACATAAGGACCTGTGAATGACGTGGATACTCACCCAACCCACACGCCACCATGCCTGAAGCAAAAGAGAGGTGAGTAGGACCTAGTGACAATATCAACAACAGAGAAAAAGGAGGAGGATAATGGTGGTGAAGCACCTCTGGGGAGTATGAGGAGGCTGTCATTGAATTGCTTGCTGCAGGGCACTGTGGGGAATTAAAATGCCAGCCACTTATCAGAGCACTGGGTGCGCAGGGCAGTAGCAGTAGCAATAAGTCCTGGGCTACAGCCCAAAGTAGGCCAATTTCTTTTCTGGTGTTATTAACAAACTTGCTGGCATAGTGTCTATCTGCCCTTATATGCCGCTTGCCCTGTGCCGGGCTTACATATACTTGCAATAAATACAGAACTGCTTGTCCTTATAGGGCCTGTGCAAAAGCCTACCAGGAACCTATGGGTTTTAATATACCCAGGCTATTTCTGCAAACCTCTTGAATGATTTTTACAACCTATATCTGATTAGCTGTGCTTTTGCTGCTAGACTTCTGTGTGCCTGACGTTTTCCCTCTCTGTAATGAATATACCTTTGAGAAGCATTAAACACTTTAATCTTTACTTCCTCACTCCTTGGCTGTGGCCTCATTTCCACCCAGCGCTGGTGGTTCTTGCCTCAGCCTTCTGCTAAGCATCCCTGTTCCAAGCCCCTCTGCAAGGCTCCCCTTGTGCGGACCCTGCCAGTCCCAGCCAGGAGCTATCATGGGATGCCAGCTTAAAGAGTGCAGCAATGAATTTTCTGTTTCCTCAACATCTGCCCATGTCTGAGGCTTCAAATGGGATCCGTGTGAGGCATTCAGCTTGGCACATGATTGAGCCTTGAATTCCATTCATTTAGTCACAAAAAAGTCCTGAGCCTTCTGCAACCAAGGTCATAGGGGAAAGCTTCTGCTGTGTTTGAGAAATTATGACTCAATTACCTGAACCACCGTGACCTTGAAAATAATAGGGGAAGAAAAATCTAAAGGCAGACCAACTCTCATTTAAGGATTCTGTCAGCTAAAGCCCTTTTGCACTAGTCTGGCAACAGAAACTCTGGACCCTTTATGTTACTTCATATTTCTGTGATTAGAGGTGCATTTTCAGGTACATTTTAAAATGCTGTGGTGCCCCTACTTCTGCCCCATGCTATCTGAAGAAAACCCTTGTCTGTTTTTCACTGCATGAACAGCATGAAGACAAGCTCCAGAGAGCCATAGCTGTCAAAGTTTCCCATTTTTTTAAGGAAAATTCCCTTATTCCGAATAGGATTTCCCTTAAAAAAAGGGAAAAGTTGACAGCTACGCAGAGAGCCAGATCAGGTATAGGTTTTGAAACTGGATAAAATACTGCAGAGACCCATGGCTGCTTCACTGTGGTTCCCCAGGGCATTTATTTGCTTTCTACATGCATCTTCTTTCATGCAGTGGCTACAAGCATCTATGCCTGCTAATGTTATCACAATATTAAATCAATATCATGTTTCAAGGAGAGAGGAGATCCAAAATAATCATTATTTATTACAGCTTCATTCTGCTGTTCCTCCGCAGAGCTCAATGGTGGCTTATCCCCCCATCCCTATTTTATCCTCACAACACCACACTTAAACTTATAAGTATTGTTTGGGCACCTACTTAGGAGAAACATCAGTCGTGTCAAAGGTGCCGCTGCCCCCGCTGCCGCATAGCAGCTCAGTACAATACGTAACATAATCTTTTGATGTAAGAGTTAATTTTGTGTGCACGGCGCCTTTATGAATTAAAAGCACCGCCGCTGGCGCAGTGCGTCTTTGGTGAATGAGCACACAAAGTCGAAAGTCCTTTAGTGAAACAGTAGGTATACATTTCGGTAATACCTAGGTATATATGTATTTTGTTTTTCTAGCTTGATCAAAATTATTTATTATTTCATAACAGGTAGATGAATTATGAGCTTAGGTGGCTTCAGTGGTGGGTGCCGGGCGCCCCCCAGAATTCAGCACCTGGATGCCCCTCACCCCTTGCACCCCCAGGTAAAGATGGGCCTGGATGCACAGGAGGAAAAGATCCATTGGCTCCATTCCCTCTTCATATGGAGAGGAGAATGACTGGATGGATCTATTGGAAATGCATGACTGGACCGTAGAACATACAAGAATATAAGAGTAGCCTGCTGGATCAGGCCAACGCCCCATCTAGTCCAGCATCATGTTTTCACAGGGAAACCAGGGAGCAGAACATGAGCCCAAGAGCAACTCTCCCCTCCTGCGGTTTCCAGCAACTGGGACTCAGAAGCATGGCTGCCTCCAGATGTGCAGGCAGAGCATAGCTATTGTGGCTGGTAGCCCTGGATGGCCCTCTCCTCTCCTCCTCCAGCTCCATGAACATGCCTTTTAGGCTCTTTTACAGCCATCCAAGTTGGCCTTCCCTGCCTCCTGGGGGGGGGGGGGGAGTTCCACAGATGGACTATGCACGGCGTGAAGAAGGACTTTCCTTTTCTCTATCCACTTTCTCCAGGTGATGTATAATTTTATAAACTGTCACGCCACCACTTTCTCACCTTTTCTCTAAACTAAAAAGTTCTGAACGCTGCCAGCTCTCATCTCAGGAGCATCACTCCACCCCCTTGATCAGTTTGGTGGCCCTTTTCTGATCCTTTTCCCACTCTAAAATATCCTTTTTAAGGTGAAGTGATGAAAACTGTTTACAAGTACTCCAAATGTGGTCACACCATAAATTTGAATATTGGCAGTTTTATTTTCAATTTCTTTCCTAATGATCCCTAGCAGGGAATTTACTTTTCCCCCTCACCACTGCTACACACTGGGTCAAGGTCTTCATCAAGCCATTGACTATGACCCCAAGGTCCGTCACGTCCAGTTCAGACCTCATGAGCGTCTACATGAAAGTAAGGTTTTTTTTGCTCCAACATGCATTAATTTACACTTGTTAACACTGGTGTGCTTTTCCCATTCATTCAGTTTGGAGAGGCCTTTTGGAGCTCTTTGTGATCACTTTTTGTTTTAATGACTCTGGACAATTTAGTGCCTTGAGCAAACTTGGCCACCTCACTGCTCACTCCTAACTCTAGATCTTCCATTTATTTAAATTTCTAGCAAATAGTACTAGTTTTGCCAAGGGATGCAGGTGGCACTGTGGGTTGGCGGTTCGAATCCCTGTGACGGGGTGAGCGCCCGTTGCTCGGTCCCTGCTCCTGCCCACCTAGCAGTTCAAAAGCACGTCAAAGTGCAAGTAGATAAATAGGTACCGCTCCAGCGGGAAGGTAAACGGTGTTTCTGTGCGCTCCTCTGGTTCACCAGAAGCGGCTTAGTCATGCTGGTCCACATGACTCAGAAGCTCTATGCTGGCTCCCTTGGCCAATAAAGTGAGATGAGCGCCGCAACCCCAGAGTCGGCCACGACTGGACCTAATGGTCAGGGGTCCCTTTACCTTTTTACTAGTTGTGCCTTAATTTGGATCAGAGCAGTGGCCCTGTTGGAATCAGTACTCTGACATGGGTTTTTGAAATTCCTCATCCAAACAGAAAAAGAAAAGAAAATAGCCCTAAATTAGGAATTTATATATTCTGTTTTTCACTTCAAAAGCTTGTTTAACAAATTTCTGATTATATTTTGCACCAGTTTAACTTATACTCGATCTTTTCCTTTTCACAGCCTTCCCATCTCCATAGATTTCTCCTCCTGCCCCCGGCAGGATAGTCCCTACTGCACAGTGTCCCATTTTGTTAGCTTTTGACGGTATCTGGTTTGCTTCCAACTGGGGCCAATTAAAAACTGATTCTCAAAAAAACATTTCAGACCTTGATAGTCAAATGCTTCAATCAAGCTATACTAAATTTTAACTGGTTAAAAAAACAACTATTGGTGTGTCCTGTTTGAAAGGCCGTGATTTAGGATTTGGCTCAAATTGAATGTTAATGTTTGCATTAGCTTAGGGGGAAATAGTTTGAATCCTGATTATAAACACATTTACAGCCCAATCCTATGTGTGTTTACCCAGAGGTAAGTCCAACTGAATTTACTTACTCCAAAGTAAATATGCATAGGATTGGAGCCTTACTTGTAGTTCCCAATAAGCAGACAGTTATATGGCACTGAGAGACAAATGCAGCTATTATTGTTGCCAAAGCAAATCTTCTCTTTGGTGTGCATGAAAAGGTTATTATGCAAAGGAGCAGTGTATTATGATACTTAACAGATAAGAAAATAATGTCTCCATTGATGTATCTGGATGAATGAAAATGTCTGAACTGTACATGTAGACTAAAATGTTTTTGCTGGTAGTGGGTCTTTTCCTTTATTTTTCCTTTTTTTAGAAAGGCACCTCTCCTGGAATTACCACTAGCTTTACTGAACATCCTATGTTCTTGAGAGGTGATCACATTTCTTAAAAACAGCTTCTTGAACAAACAGTGAGGAATGTCATAAAAATATTCTACCCTGAAAAGCTATGAAGAATGGCTCCAGGAAATGGAGTAACTTCCAGATCTTTGTTCTGCAGAACCTCTGCCTAGATACTTTTCACACTGGATGCATTCAAAGTAGGATTATAGTTTTTGAAGTTAATTAGATCTGGCTCCCTAGGAATCATTGAAAGAAAGGCAAAAGAACTACATTTGGCTTCTCGTTGTTTAGGTCGAATGCTTTCCTTAATAGAATGTCAATGAAAGCATTTTTAGTTTATCAAGGCAATCAGTCAAAACATGCCCCAGGTGCATTTTTGTCCTTTTCAGAAAAGTCCTGCAGATCCCAGTGCGAATATAAAAGAATGATAAGCCATCCATGGTGCAGTGCAGAGTGCGCAGCAGCTGGATCAATCTCACCCATCAGCTGAATGGTGGGGAAGAGGGAGCAGGAACAAATCATGCCCATGCCTCATCCTGAACAGCTGATTGGCATGACTGCAGCTTTTCTGACCAGGACTGTGCATGCATATAGCCCCACCAGCAGCCAGGGCTTGTCCACAATTCCGCTTGTCCCATGCATAGAAAGCATGGGTCTGAGCGGTTTTCCACTTGTCTTGCCACTTTCCCCTGGGAAAACCTGCTCTTTACTGCTTAATTGGAACAAACATCAATCTGTGGAAAACCCAGTTGACATTTGCTTTGATCCAGCAGTAAAGAGCAGCTTTTCCCAGGGGAAGTGTGGGCAAGCCCCTAGTTTGGGAATGGAGATTCTCACCCAGCACCCATTTGTGTAAGTGCTTTTTATCCAGTCAAGGATTAATGAGCAGAAGCCTGTTCTTCAGCGGTATCACAATTGCAGTGACTGTTGTCTTGAGTGCCGGGAAAATGCCATCTCTCTGAATGAGAAATGCATATTTGAAAAAGATAGCTGGGTTCCAGAATGCTGTGCTGTGAATTTGTTGTCCTTTTCTAGAAGGCCTTCTAGCAAATTATTTTAAGTCTCAATGAGTCCAATGTGTACAGTGGTACCTCGGGTTACATACGCTTCAGGTTACAGACTCCGCTAACCCAGAAATAGTACCTTGGGTTAAGAACTTTGCTTCAGGATGAGAACAGAAATCGCACGGCAGCAGTAGGAGGCCCCATTAGCTAAAGTGGTGCTTCAGGTTAAGAACAGTTTCAGGTTAAGAACAGACCTCCAGAACAAATTAAGTTCTTAACCCGAGGTACCACTGTATAGCTGTGCATGGAGTTTCTGCTTAATAATGGCGTGATTTTGCCCTCAAAGGCTTCCATTCTGAATGAGAAAACAAGACCTGTCCTGATCCAATAAATTTATCAGATTACAATTAACGCTGACCTGCCAGCACTTAAGTGGACAGGTACCACTGTCATTTTGTAGAGTAAAGGGGAAATGATATGTTCAGCTTCAGCTCACAGACAGAAAATGTAATTAGATTTATGTATGTATGGATGGATGGATGGATGGATGGATTTAATCAAATGTATGGATTTAATCAAAACAGACTAAAATTGGGATCTTCATTTGTTTTGTCTTGATTCATGCCCTGCCAGTCTTAGTCACTTTGATCACAAAATTCCTTTTCACTGCAATTTTGAGGAAATTGGGAGAAGACACATAAAATGGATTGGAAAATTTCACTCGTACTTTTAAAGAATATTTTTCTGTAAGGATTCAGTGTTCTGTGACCAAACAGATTTACGGCATTTCAATTTCAACCAGTACTAAATCGGAAACCAAACTAACCTGTCACTAAAAAGTAACATGTTGACTCATGCTGACATACATGCCAAAACTTATAACAGGCCCTTGGAAAGAACTCTAAAATCAAGATGCTTTACATCTGCTTCCTATTGGGTGCTGGAAGATACAATCATGTGGCTCTATTTTTGGTTAACAAAAGGAGTTAGCGGAGTGGAAAGGGATAAGGCTTCTTAAAGCAGCAATGAGCACTTGATAACAAATCCTGCGCAATCACTTCATGCATGGCTACTGGTCGTTGCTCCTGCCCCCAGGGTCAGAGGCTGCATGTCCCTCAGCCCTCCTGCCCATGCATGCGCTTTCCATTGGGACCTGTGGTTGGCCAGTGGCTGCCCAGATGGGCCTTTGGTCTCATCCAGCTGCAGGGCAAATTAAAATCTACATTATGCTCATTTGCATGCAACAATTATATACTGACACTCTTTCTTGTTTAAGGAAAGGACATGTGTTGATTAAACAGCTTTAGTGTTAAAAGGAGTGGGGCTTTCAAAACAGTCAAATTTCTAGTGGGGCAAGATGCTGGGACTGAAGTCTATCTGAAAACAGCACCCTCTAATCTGGAACCTATTCTCCCACCCTCCTCGAGTTGCTGCTGTCAGGGGCTAGTAATAAGAAAATGTGCGCTTTGCCTGCTCAGGGGAATTTTCACTCCTTCTGGCCTGAGCCCAAGGGGGCTGGCACGGGCCTGACCTTTTGGCCTGACATCACAACAACCCTCCAGTGACACAGAAGAGCAGCTCATAAAACAAGAGTTATGAAAATGGCCACTATTTTGCCAGGGAGGTGAAGTTCTCCCCACAGATTTTTCTCAGAAACCTTTTTTTCAGAAATGTCTGCCTGCACCCCATGAAATTTGTCAGAAAACATTTTCTGTGAAATTTGCTCAGCTTTGGATGAAGCCACCTTTTTCATCTGACACTCACAGCTTATTTCTCAAATTCAGGATGCACGAATGTGTGTAATGTCACATGTGTGCGACACCCCCCCCCCAATGTTGGGCGCCAATTGGCACCTCTGGCTGTGGTACATCTGCTTGATTCCTGACCCCAAGGTTGACTTCCTGGGACCTTGGTGAACCTTTTGTCTGAATTATATCTCTCACAAAGTAGTCCCAATGGCTTGGCATACTTGATTGTTCTTCAGGACATGGTTAATATTTTGTCTGATGCTATACAGACCTAATGAATTAGATCGGGGTGGCCTTTTCACCTCACCAAAGAACACAATAATCAGACGTGAATATGATGCAAAGGAGACTCTGAGATCAAGGCTGAATTATTCAAAGACAAAAGATCTCAACAAAGCTGTCATTCTAAGTTGCTTTCCCTCTACATTTGGTTACCTAAAGTCTGGCTTTCATCAACAGCTGCCACTGTTTCTAAACAACTTTGAAAAGCAAGCTTGGTACATTAAATTCAGGAGTTTTATGCCTTAAGCTTTTAGTTATAACTTGGTGTGCATTTAATCATCAGAATTCCATGCGCCTTACACTATCTTGAGCAGGTTCTCATGTCTAATTTTCTTTGGACCGATAAGAAAACTGTTGATATTTGAGTCAAGACTGTTTTTTTTATTCTGGCTGGAGTAAGGGAATAAATGAGGCCATGGCTTCCATTCTTTCTCGTTTCTCTTTCTTTTTTGGGGGGGGGTGAGCTTGGAGAACTAGAGTTAACTTATCTTTCCATATATTTGGCATACAATGTTCACATTTTTTGTCAGCTGGCTTTTCATACAGTAGCATGAAACTCAACATCACCCCTCAGTCCTCTTGCAAACTTAATGTGATGGATTTGCTGCAATTTCGTCTTTCTGCTGTAAGTCTTCGGCCAAGAGCTCATGTCTAGATGGTGGTGGTGTTGATGCCTACTATAGAACAATGTTAAGATGTACAATACAGAAGTGGCTAGAGCCCTGATCCACAAGTAGTGTTCAACTTGTATTTGAGAGCAAGTCCACTTGAATAGAAGGGGCTTGTTTCTGTGTAAATATGGGCAAGATAAGCAAAGGTCTGTCGCTACAGCTGCTTCTCTTTCCACATCCCTTTTAGAGGATACCCTTTTGGGGGCCAGCTTTGGCTAAGAGGCTTCCAGCTGCTGACCCCTAGTTAGAGTACTGTACTTGCAGCTGGACCAAGAAATCCCAATAAAGAGCACCTCCTTTAAAATGCAACTCTTTGTCTGTAAAATAGGGGTGAAAATGAGCTGGCCAGGGAATGGAGGTTTTTTAAAAGAAAGGATTTTGCAAGTTTAAAACAAAAAAGCCAGATCAGAATGTTCACAATATGTCAGCCAGAGCAAAAGTAGGAAAAATCCACTCCAGCCATTCCTTCTTGACATGAGCGTTTGGCTGAAGGAGTTGATCTCGTGCCCCCAGTCAGCTGAAGGAAGAGAGCAGGACTTGCTACTGGGCGTTTATGTCCAGAGTCTGGAGGCAGAGGACATATCAGGGCTCCAAGAAGATAAGGGTTATTAATGCGCAGACTCTCCAAGTGTCCCTGTGTTCCAGGGACGTCCCGATTTAGAGAAGCCGCCCCAGTTTCTGATTTGATCCCAGAATGTCCCTCTTTTCCTTAGGACGTCCCTATTTTCATTGGAGAATTGTTGGAGGCTATGGAGTTATGCAATCCCCGAGCCACCTGAAGGCAATTCTGTATAAGGAAGGGGTTTTTTATGTTTAATGTTTTATTATGTTTTTATATATGTTGGAAGCTGCCCAGAGTGGGAAACCCAGTAAGATGTGTGGGGTATAAATAGTAAAATTATCATTATGGAATTGGATGCCCCTATTTTTGTTGGAGAAATGTTGGAGGGTCTGAATGTGCAAACCTGAAGGCTCCCTCTCAGCCTTCACTGAGGTTCCCCTTCTGTGCTGCAGGTGCTAAGGGAATGGGCAAGTATAGCTTCAGAAAAGTGAGACTTCACTGTGCACATGTCATTAGCCTGGCTAAGCTCTCTCAGCATTAACACTTTAAGATTACTGTCTTGTAAAAGGTAATAACATTATAAATTTGCTATTGTTAGGGAAAGGTGTGGATAAAGAATGGCTAAGCTAATGTTATTTGTTTTTTAAAATCACCCTACACCAAACTTTTTACCACTTTCCAGTTCTTTTAAAAACAAGCACCTGAAAAGACCCTTGTTTCTATTATTATCTGTGCAGCTTCAGCTAATTATGAACTCAATGGGTTTAGACAGAGCAACTCTCTTTCATTAATATATACCAATTTAACTGCTCACACCCTGTTAATCTCTCCAACCCTCAACCTGGGTTGAAGAACTACAACTGGCAGTGCTTCATAAAGACTGGCTAGGAAAGGACTTCTAAATGGCTCTAGGAACCCTCTAGTGGCTCGACATTGAAGGCTGGGAAATGAGATTTTTTTTGTCTTGCTTACTGTGATTCTTAGCAGAAATGGCAGAGTCAGAAAGCATGTTGTTGTTGTTTAGTTGTTTAGTCGTGTCCGCCTCTTCGTGACCCCCTGGACCAGAGCACGCCAGGCACTTCTGTCTTCCACTGCCTCCCGCAGTTTGGTCAAACTCATGCTGGTAGCTTCGAGAACACTGTCCCACCATCTCGTCCTCTGTCGTCCCCTTCTTCTTGTGCTCTCCATCTTTCCCAACATCAGGGTCTTTTCCAGGGAGTCTTCTCTTCTCATGAGGTGGCCAAAGTATTGGAGCCTCAGCTTCAGGATCTGTCCTTCCAGACAGGGCTGATTTCCTTCAGAATGGATACGTTTGATCTTCTTGCAGTCCATGGGACTCTCAAGAGTCTCCTCCAGCACCATAATTCAAAAGCATCAATTCTTCGGCAATCAGCCTTCTTTATGGTCCAGCTCTCACTTCCATACATCACTACTGGGAAAACCATAGCTTTTACTATACGGACCTTTGTTGGCAAGGTGATGTCTCTACTTTTTAAGATGCTGTCTAGGTTTGCCATCGCCTTTCTCCCAAGGAGCAGGCATCTTTTAATTTCGTGACTGCTGTCACCATCTGCAGTGATCATGGAGCCCAAGAAAGTAAAATCTCTCACTGCCTCCATTTCTTCCCCTTCTATTTGCCAGGAGGTGATGGGCCCAGTGGCCATGATCTTCGTTTTTTTGATGTTGAGCTTCAGACCATATTTTGCGCTCTCCTCTTTCACCCTCAATAAAAGGTTCTTTAATTCCTCCTCACTTTTTGCCATCAAGGTTGTGTCATCTGCATATCTGAGGTTGTTGATATAAGCATAGGCTACGGTAAAAAGAAGGAAGCAAGCAGCAGCACCCGTCTTTTGCCAGTGCTCCAGTTTCCTAAGTGCCCCATATTTTAATGCCAGCGGAGTGTAATGATTAAGGGAGTTTCAGACTTGACTAAGGAAACCTTTGTTCACCTCCCCACTTCCCTCACTAGGTGACTTCAGGCTGTTCATTATATCTCAGCCTACCTCACAGAGGTGGAGGGGGTCCCAGCAACCCACACTATGCCACTGTCTACTACTGTGTTACATCCAAAGCCAGGCTCATGGTGGCTTGCCTCTTTCCAAATAAACCATGAGCTGTAACCAAGGTTTGTTCTTAGCTTACAGCCAGTGCAGTGGCAGACCTTGGAGTCTCAAATTTCAGCGGCGTCCTGTGCTGACTGCTGCTTTGGGCATTTTTAGTACCCTATCCTGGACTGTTTAATCTGTTGCTGCTTTAGAGTTTAGTTTTCATTGTTAACAGTCTCTTGTTTTTACCTTTTGTTGTATTTATTTTATTATTGTAACCAGCCTTGAAAAGTCTCTTGATGATATAGGCCAGGGGTTGTCAACCTGGTCCCTACTGCCCACTAGTGGGTGTTTCAGGATTCTGGGTGGGCGGTAAGGGGTTCTACGGCACAAGCGGAATCCTCCTTCCATCGAGCACTGGGGGGCGGTAAGGAAATTTTGCCATCAAGAAAGATGCATTAGTGGGCGGTAGGTATAAAAAGGTTGATTACCCCTAATATAGGGCGTAAACATACTGAATAAATGAATGAATCAACCTGGTCTCTACACATTAAGAGGCCAGGGATCCGTGGCTCAGAATGCGCCACTTGAGTGATGTCAGCAGCAAACAAACAGGTGCTGGAAATCCAGTTTGAATGCGACCCTTAAAGAATTCAGTCTTTGAGAATCCTGATACAAAATGACCTAATCTGTGCTTCTTGCATTAATATGAACATTGGATTTTTGCTATCAGCCTTTCTTTCTTTCTTTCTTTCTTTCTTTCTTTCTTTCTTTCTTTCTCTCTCTCTCTCTCTCTCTCTCTCTTTCTCTCTTTGTCTCTCTTCTCCAAACACTGAGATGCAGTTTTTGACCGTTTAAAAATTACCAAGTTATGCATTTAAATATTATTTAGAGAGTAAATATCCATTTAAATATGCATTTTCAGAAGAATGTTTGTTTTTAAAATACTTAATAGATCAATGTGGAAATGAAACAGAATGGAATTATGGATAAAAATGCATGAAAGGGACGCAGACTAGAAATATGCAGAGTTGTCCATATCTGTTCTAATGCCAAGTACACAGGATAAATATGGGAGTAAGAGATTTTTGCACACCTGGCATCAGTTCTCAGTGGGGACCACTGAAAACTGAGCAAGCTATAATCTGCATGCCCCCCCCCCCCCGTCCTCTGCACAGGCCCACCATGGATTCCATTTCTTGGTAATTCTAGAGCGTGATGAAATCCAGGCAACTGGTGCTTTGCTTAGAGAAATGCAATATATGTTCTTTCTTTCTTTCTTTCTTTCTTTCTTTCTTTCTTTCTTTCTTTCGCAGTCTTCAGCTCTTCACTTTATGAAACTTTAATCATAAAACAGGAAGAAAAGACTGCCATTTATGTTTATGTTCATTCTTCATATGTGCAGCTGGAAATGAGCAGCTCAAAAACTACTACCAGTCTCGGAGTTTTGTTAAAAATGAAAAGCAGAACCGAAATGCCAACGTCAGTCAAATTGTTGAGAGGAGCATCACGTTCCTAAGTAAAAGCTACAGACAGAGCAAGCCAGACGCCAAACTGATTTTATTATGCCTCCAGTTTAGCATAAATAGGCAACTGTCAAAATACAGAATCTTGTCATTTGACAAACTGAAATTCCACCAAACTGAATTAAGCAGAACAGAGAGTCGTTTGTAGTTTTGACAGGCCTTCCCTTCCCTTCCACAAATTTAGGCCTGCTTGGCAGAGGGCACAGGTTTCAAATGAATGAAACGTGTTGGAACAGAATGAAGGAAGGATCGGAGGAATCCGTAACATGTGCACTTTATTAATTAAAAGATACTGACAAGCCCAGAGTGTATACAGTTCACAGCTCCAGCTGGAGCAGGGGGCATCTTTCCACAGATTCACTGTCCAGCTCCTGGACCCACAAGGCTAACAAATGTGAGGAGAAATTCTAGAAAAGTTTAGGCTGTTTAGTTCTGAGAAGGAGAATTGCTTGTTACAATTGATGGTTGTAGAACTTTCTTGTATTCTGTCATTTATTTTCACATCTTACTATGAACACTTTCACATTAAGCTCTGAAGTTTGTGTGTTTAGGGAAGTTTTTAATGTTTGATGTTTTATTGTGTTTTTAATATTCTGTTGGGAGCCACCCAGAGTGGCTGGGGAAACCCAGCCAGATGGGCGGGGTAACAACAACAACAACAACAACAACAACAACAACAACAACAACAACCAAATTTGTTAACTGTCCTGGGCATTTTGTTGAAGGGCAGGACACTAAATATCTAAGAAACAAGCAGATTAAATACTCCGCATGCACTTCCTTGGAAATAACCCTTATTGAATATAGTGGGACTTCGTAAATAAACATGCATAAGAACGGGCTGCAAAAACAGGAATTGCCTTGCTGGTTCAGGCAGGCCTTGCCTTTTGCTTTCAGAAGACAAATACTTTTGGGAAACTGACAAGCAGAGCTAGCTTTCATGCTCTGTCTCCTGCTGCTTAACAGGGCTGGCCCACCCATGAGGTGGACTGAGGCAGCCGCCTCGGGTGGCAGAATGCCTGCTTGCCCCCGCTGCTGCCACCAGAGAAGTGAGGAGAAGTGGCAGCAGCAGTTTCTGCCAACATCCTGTGAGAATGACGCAAGATCCTGAATGAAGCTGCTGCGGTGCTTACCAGGGGTAAGTGAGACTTTGGAGGTGGGGGGAGCTTGGTGGGGCAGTACCTTCCCGTTTTGCTTCAGACGGTGAAACAGGACGGGTTGCCCCTGGGTGTCATTCAGAGGCAAGCTACCTCTGGATCGGAGGCTTTCCTTAGTAGCTGTGAAGAATAGCCACTAAAAGGCAGCTGTCCTCCAAGAAAGCATCCAGCACCCAGTTCCATTTTAAGGGTAGAATGTGTCTGAAACATTCATGTTCAAGTGACATTTTTCTTAAGATTAAAGAGAGTTAAAGAAATGCCATATAACCACTGACTGGTTGATATTTAGAAAGATTTATAGAACTTTCTCACAAAACTCTCTAAACAGATTACATAATAAAATTATGAACATAAGATGATGATAATTAGTCCATGGACTTCTTATGACATTCTAGTTCATCCCATAAAGTTGCTGATCACAGAAGCAGCCACCATCATCACTAACCATATTAATATTAGTTTTCATGAAATATTAGTTTTCATAGTAGGCATTGTGGAAAAACCTAGCTTTGTGACTTGCTGCTACATGCTGTTCTGGGGGTTCTCTCAACACCCCCTGAGCCAATTTGAGGAAAGCCCCATTGCACAAGTGGAAGTCCTCACATGGGCTTCTGCTGATGGGACTCATCAACTGAATCTCACCTGCAGTCCAGAAAAACTCTTCCTGAAGGCTCAAAGTCAACTGAGAACATAATCAAGTGGGCTGATTGACATTGCCACAGTTTACCATTTGACAATTGTTATTGTCACATGACAGAGTGGCTGTGTGAGATTCGTTATCATAGACATATTATTAAATATCTTTTATGAGAATTTATTGCCATAGTGAAGCAGCATTAATCAGTCTTAAGGGCACTGCTAGAAACTAAGAAGAAAGACTCAAAGCCTGTACCATGAGTAAATTGTATTGAATGCAAAAATGATTTCAGAAGAGAAAAGGATAAAGAACTGTTTTACTCCAGTTTTTAAAAGCTGGAAACTGAACTGATTAGGGGCATGCTTTTAAAAAGAAATTTGAGTAAAAAGTTTACATTTGAGACGTTTCCTAAGCAGCAGCTTTATTGATAATAAGTATAGTCTGAGTCTATAAAAAACCTGAGACAGCTAAAAATAATGATGAAAGCATCTGGGGAAACATCTCTGTTTTGGAAAGGAAACAAAAACTTTAAGCATAAATGCTGAGAAACAAAATTACATTTAATCCCGTAAAAGTGTCCATGAAATCTGAAGAATTTTTAGAAATGTATTGATTCCTTATGGTCATCTGATTCATGTGATCTCCTACACATCAATTACTCATCGGGGTTGCTGGATCAAACATCCCAGATAAAAAGTTCTAACTGCAATAACCTCAGTATGAATATATGTTTGTACAGTTCATAAAAGTTTCAGTGTAACATCCAAATTACTTGCATCCTCAAATTGCTGACCCCTGCTAAAAAATCCTCCATCTTTCCTCTTTTAATCTTTTTTATGTTTTCCATGTGGATCTTTTGGACCTTTATTGGGTTTTGTTTTGTTTTTTAAAAAAAGAAAAAGATCTCCATTAGAACAAGTAATGCTGTGTCTATCTATCTATCTATCTATCTATCTATCTATCTATCTATCATCTATCTATCTATCTATCTATCATCTATCTATCTATCTATCTATCTATCTATCTATCTATCTATCATCTATCAATCTATTTGTCTATCTATCCATGCATGCATGAAGCATTTTTTTCTCTAGCAACTGAGGGGTAGGGAATCTGAGAGCACTACAGAGGTGTGAGGGAATGAGTGCACCCTCAGATGGCCCTGCTATTCCTCTTACTCGTCCAGCAAAACATGAATCCTGGCAGCTACATTCTTTAAACAAGGATATTTTAAGAATCAAAGGATTGTAAAGTTGGACAGGACCCCAAGGGTCATCTAGTCCAACCCCCTGCAGTAGGAAATTGGGAGTAGGAAAGAAGCATAAACTTTGAAGCAACCAAGTTCAAAATGCTGGTGAATCCCATGGCATGAATAGCCAGCTGCTCAACTAAGAACAATCACAATGGGTTCCTGGAATCACAGCATTGTAGAGTTGGAAGGGACCATAAGGGCCATCTACTCCAACCTCAACTAAAGCATCCATGACAGCTGGCCGTCCAACCTCTGCTCAAAAACCTCCAAGGAAGGAGAGCCCACCACCTCCTGAGAAGACCATTCACTGCTGAACAGCTCTTACAGTCAGAAAATTCTTCCTGATGTTGAGCTGGAATCTCCTTTCTTGTAACTTGAAGCCCTTCGTTCAAGTCCTGCCCTCTGGAGCAGGAGAAAACATATAAGTTGATGTTCATCGGCATAAAGCATTTGTCATTCCTTTATTTTTGGAGAAAAGCACAACATGTCAGAGAACCGGGAAATGTCCCTTAAAAGGTCGTGAACTTATTTAACCCAGACTTTGCGTGATGCAGAGGGTCCTGGAGCATATCTGTCTAAATGTTTTTCTCCCACTATCCACATCTATAAACAGTTTTGTAATGCTGATTGTGAGGAGTACAGTTAAGCCTGTCCTAGATAAGATAACTTTGTTGATTACAGAAATGTTTTAGTTCTACCCACATTCATAATATGTCCCTCAACATAGCCCTATTAACCTAAAAATACTATATATAGGGACAAAAGTCCTAGAGCTAGTGACAGATGAATAAGTCTATATATTACTAAGTCTGATGTTCCCATCTCCTAATTTGACCTTGAAATAGCGTGGGCTGGTTTCAGCTTGTTAAAGAAAAAAGAAAAAGTTTTTCGCTGCTCCTGTTAATCTAATCATACAATCTTCCACCAAAAGGGTTACATTCTTAGCTATTCCAGTTTAGTTTAGCTCATCTGGCCTGATAATTTGTCTCTATCAGGGGTTTGGATCACTTTAATTCAGTGCCATTCTCTAGGATGTTTTCTCATCCTATTAGTTCTTAAGGATTAATTCCTGAACCATTAGTTATTAAGGTCTAGTCCTTTCCTTGTCATTCTCTCACTTTATTCTTCAAGTGTATCACAGACTCATAATCTAATCTATTTTTTTAAATAAATAAAAAAACTGAGATGACACCCTCCCAGTTACATTCTCATATAAACCAGCTTTGCAAACTGCCAGTTAGTAAGTGCATCTCCTCTCCTTATATTCTGGGTAAGAATGTTTGTGAGCTGGAAAAACTGGAACCACTGCGGTATGTCTCCCTCTGCTAACCAATTAATTTCCCGCAACTGCACTTATTCATCTGGGCATAGGTCTGCCTGCCAAAATTGTTCTTTGGCAATTCTCAAATGTAGAAAGATGACCATTCTTTCCAAATATTTCATTCCTCTTGAAAGACTACAGAATTCCCTACTCTTCATAATCTGAAATGAACAATGGCTAACCAGGTAGCAGCCCATGAGTCTACCATAATAATCTGCATTTTAATTATTGCTGTTGTTGCCATTACAACAACAACAAAATTTTAAGCCAGGGATGATATACGTGTCTTAAGGACTTTACAGCAAGAGAGGAATAGAAGTTGGGTGAAAGGGCATTCCAGTGGTAGGGAGCTGCAAAAAAAATAAGAGGGATGCAAGAGGGGAATGCAGAATGAAGTTTTGTATGTGATAGAGAATTGGTAGCAGTAGAACGAAGGTTCTGAGGATGAGCATAAATACAGAGAAGCAAAACTAGGGAGACATTTAAGTTAATAACAACAACAACACACAATCCTGGTTTGATCCTGGGTTGGGTCAGCAAATTGACTTGCATTACCAAGTCTTGGTAAGCTGGGAAGAACATATCTGTCTCAGTGATGTTCATCTGGTTTCCCAATCTAGCAACATGGTCTTGCTGGTGGTATATTGCTGTGGACTTTAGGGTGCTCATCTCCCAGAGTTCCTACCTGGCTGAGCCACAGTTTTGAGCCGACTAATGGTCTTCCTGCCCGAACTGACAAGGTAGTGTTGCTGCCAGCCCTGTGGTTCTGGAGACCTGAACATCTATGCTGAAGCTGCTTTGTATGGGATTTTATGGCTATCATGACAACCCTGGGGCACTTCCTCTCCATGTATTATTGGCCCAACACATGCTGTGGACTTGGTGTTCTGTTCTCAAAAGAAATGTTGGCAACATTCATTGGGCTCTGGCCTAGAAGTAAGCTTTGGGAGTTGACTATTGCTCACCTCCAAAAAAGATGTGAGCAGTGGTGTTATGATGGCAGGACTTAGAGGGCAGAAATTCACTACCCCATTCAACGGAATGAGCCAGAGCAGCCACTCCAAATATGAGAAGTAATATACATTGCTATATATTACATCTTAAGGCGAGGGGTATTCAGTTGATTCAGAAATTTCCTAACTCAAGGTAGGCATCTGATGTACTCACATTCTTCTCCATCTTGATCCAAAGAGAGGAAAAATTCCAGGCTGAAGCATTCTGCCCCGCTTGGCAACTCCTACCCCAAGGAAAATGTCTTGGGGGCCAAGCTGGCCTCTGTGCTGTTCTGCTAAGGGGAAACATGCTTGGTTGTTTCTTTATAGCTTTGGATAGGCTTGAAATATGAAGCAAATCATTCCTGCTTTTTCAGTGTAACTTGCTTCATTTTGGAGTCCGACTGAGGTGAGCAAAGGCAAGCTCACCAGCCAGGCAAGGGGACAGGGATCTGAGATTTTGTAGCAAATCTGACCAAGCACAAATAAAAGCTTACAAACCTGTTTGTGGCAATGGTGGCAAGGAAGAGGCAATTATGCAGAGGCAAAAACAACTTACACGTTCCTGTGACTTTATTGGATTTCTTCGGCATATAGGAATTGATAGCACTTTTCAGTTGATTCAACAACACTTACATGTCACCTCAGATTCTAGGAACCACGAGTTTCAGTCCAGGGTTGCTCAAAAGAACTGCCCACTTGGTGCATGTTCCTGGATGCACATTTGTAGAAGCATCCAGAGCCTTCAAGCCAAACTACAGGCTGCACGGTGTAGATTGGCCTCTTCCATCTCATTGCTTGGAATCAGATGGTTGGAAACTGTTTTCTCAAGTCACAGGTTGCTACCAGTAATATTCCTGGAAGTTCAAAAAGTTCCTGAGTTGCTCATTAAAGCCAAGAGTTCTGCAATGTTCTCCAGTGTATTGCCAGCCAAAGTTGGAAACATTAACAACTGTATAGGGTGCCTGAACAGAGCTGCCACCGAGCCTACAGAGCATTAATGTTCTGCTTAAACCTTTATTTGAGGTTCTGCTTAGATCATCTGCTGGCTTTCTGTAATTGGATGAATTGTATCATAGGAGCAATTGTAAGCCATAAAAGCACATAGCTACGAAATCTCTCAAGTCTCTTGCCATTTTCTTTGAACATAACATGAACGCTACTGAGAACCGCAAAGGTTAATCCATTACAACAAGGCAATTAGATTTAGTGACTGTTTGGAAGATAAAAGCAGTGAGTCATAATCAATCCAGAGAAACCCAGACATGATAAATGTCTACAATTTCCTCTTACTTCATCGAGTTGAGTATGACAAAGCATGTTAGGGTAGAATTATTATAGTTTTGTGTCAGAAATGTAGGAGAATTTTTACTTTTATTAAACAAGTTACTTGTGAAAAAGTAATCTGCCTCCAGATGGTTTCTGAAATTCACTCTCAAAATTTGACAGACACTATGTGGTAAGACACTTGGTTTTACCAAGGGGTTGTGATGCAAACACATTTTATCTATAGTCCAAGCTGTATGAAATGTTGTTCTGGAATTAAATTCTTGAACTATCAGGCATGTGAAAATGCTTCTCCATGGCTCTGCACTATGGTGCTAGAGACCATACTTTAAAGTTACAATCCTATACATTTGTACGTGGGAGTCAGTCCCATTGAACTCAATGGGGCTTACTTCTAAGTAGGCATGCATAGAAAGTATGAGCTCCTTGTGGAGTCTCCTTGTAGATAAGTCTGCTGGAGCCCCCAACGTGCAGACATGAAATGGCGGCACATCTGCAGGCCAAAGAGCAGTTGCCACAACAAAAATGAGACAAAGCAGTAGCCACAGGAGATCCCAGAGGTCTTGCAAGAGGCCTGGAGCATATGAAATTTCTTGTGCTGTATATGAACTGGGCAGAGAAGCAGCCAGGGAAGATTACCTCAAATCCTGCCACAAGGCCAGTGCTAGGCTTAGAGAAGAGGAATCATAGAATCATAGAATCATAGAATCATAGAGTTGGAAGAGACCACAAGGGCCATCGAGTCCAACCCCCTGCCAAGCAGGAAACACCATCAGAGCACTCCTGACATATGGTTGTCAAGCCTCTGCTTAAAGACCTCCAAAGAAGGAGACTCCACCACACTCCTTGGCAGCAAATTCCACTGTCGAACAGCTCTTACTGTCAGGAGAAGGATTTTGATGTACTATCATCCCTTTACAAATATATTAGGGGCTATAGGTGGGAAGTGCCTTGAGATGAAGAAGGTGAAAGCAAATTATGACAAAGCTACAAAAGCACTGTTTGCTGATGTCATAAATGGCATATAATCTCATGCCAGTGCCCATATCTGTGGCAATATGAGCTGCTCATTTCAGGTCGCAAACTAACCCTAATTTGCTTCACTTATATCCTTCAATTTATTTATGTTTCTCATATAGAAAGATATGGTGGCCCATCCCGTTTTGTCACCCGAGGCAAAACAGGAATGTGCCGCCCTCTGCCCCTGCTTCCCCTGTGCACAGCTGCTGGAACATGCCCCATCTCACCTGGCCAAGCACAAGCGTTTGGCGAAATGCCTTGCTTGGTGCCTGCCACCCTCAGAAGTGCAGCTGGCAATGTCTTGGGACAGGACCTGCCCAGCCGTGGCACGGAGGTTGAAGAAACCCCTCCCCTCGTGACTTCATCCAGCCTCTGCTATGGGCTGTTCACTGAGCCTGCTTTGTTTTATTAGGGCTTTGGACTTGACTGATTTACTCTCCTGGCTCCCTATTTGATTTTGTATAGGGAATAGATTGTTGGTGTGCTTATTTTTCTGCTGCCTTGGGTTGTTTTTATTCTACTTTACTGTCATGGCATTGTATTTCTTACTTATATTTTAACTTTTGTGTTATACTTTGAAGGCCCACAGACAGAGAAGAGGCCTAGAAATATTAATATAAATAAATATAATGTACATATGGTGTGATTCAACTTTCAACCATCTGGATGAGTTCAGTTCATCTTAACCAGCCAGCGGATGACAGCTGAAACCACTAGATAGATAGATAGATAGATAGATAGATAGAGGCAGGATTGCTGTATGGTGGAGAGACTGAAGTTAGAGGAGATGGCAGAGTGGAAATGAATGGTCTGAAAATTAAAGAGGAAGTCGGGGGCAGACAGGTGTGTAACGAATCTGAAAGGATGGATTTGGAGGCATAACTCATGTTTATTCGGTGATATAAATTAATGTTAGAGAAATTTAGAGGTTATTTGAGGAAAACAGTTTTGCTTCCTTGCTGTGAAATCCTTGTACTGCTGGAGCAGAAAATGGTGAGTTAAAAGGAGTATCTTTGTTTATTGGGAATAAAATCTCACTTTTGGCTTGTTCTCAGGTGAGTTTCTTGTCTCTGTGGGTCACTGGTTTGCCTTCTGTGAAATAGGTGCAGTAGTAAATTTTCAATACACCCATTTAGTGACAATGCTCAATGCACTTTCTCAAAATTCCCTGGGCTGGAAACAGAATGTCCTAGTGTAGTTGGAAATAAAATAGTTGACTAAGCCCATAGTACAAGAAAGGGGGCTGATATGTTCAAAAGATATTCAGGCTGCCACCTGCTGTTGACATGGGGAAAGGGAGAAGAGAGGCTCTCCACTATTGCGGAAAATAATGAAGAGACCGAATGGAAACTGGAAAGAGAAACGGAGATGGGAGAAAAAGCAAAAAAAAAAGACTGAAGGGGGATTTGTAGGGTTCTGATAATCTACAGATTAAGTTAATGACATAAAAGCAAACTTACTGTAATAAATCATTATAATCATTAGTTTCTTGTGGACAGCACAGTCTTTTAAAAGTACAAAATGGGGGGGGGGAACCTATAATAAAAGAAAAACAAACAATGGGCAATTGTCTTGGTGACATCTAAAAGAAACAATTGACAGGCTAGCATATTCTAAAAGCAATTTGATATTAAATGGATAAAGTGCCTGTTACACTGAAGTTAAGACTATAGTTCTAGAAGGACTGCAAACCTTCCTACATCTTTTATGGTAACGACAAAACAACTGGCAAGCTCATCTGCATGAAAACTTTTGCCACAATAAAACTCTTTGTGTTTACTTACTGATTTTTTAATGGAATCTGATAACATCAGAGGAAGACAGGCACACATATGAAGTTTTGCAAGAATATATATGAATAAGCTCCTGTGAATAAATATGTAATTTCAATGTATTTTCTGTAATCCCACTACATTAACCACCTAATTTCAAATTATGCATGTTACAAGTTTCTGAGGAAAGGATTAAAAATTGAAACAGCAACATTATTAGTTCCTCTATGTTTCATTTGATACACATTTCACTGGAGCCAATTCCCTTCATTCCACAATTGTTAAATGTTTCCATACTTTCAAAAATATCTGAGGTATGGTAAGAGCAGTCTTTGTGTAATGCATGCAAACTCACTTTCTCCTTTAAAAGCTATTGGAAGTTCTCATTTGGAAAAAGAATACTATGCTGTTATAGATTGTTTCTCAAATAGAAAGCAGCAGAGGAGGCAGGTGAGAAAATGTCCTGGGCTGCATACTGGGGGCCGGAGGGGCGGACCGTTGCATAAAGGGTGCTTTTCTAGGGTTCACCGCCAAAGGCAAGCTTTCACTTCTGAAGGATAGAGTAGCTCTTGTGCTCCTTCCTTCCTGGCACTTCAGTTTTCACATTGTGCTTGTATTGAACATGCCCCTGTTGCCATGACTTGCTGGGGGCAATGACTATAATCTTCTCTTGACATGTTGATGTTTTTTAGCACCTCAAATATATTTTGAGCTGTGGAATTCATGCTTGGCCACATGTTTGGGTTGACAACGTATTAACCCTTGCTAAGGCAATACTTCTCTATGCAGTTAGCTTTCATACCAAACAAAATTCTGCAGTAATTGGATGCCCCACTTGAACAAAACTGTTTACAAGGAATAAGTCATTCCTGGCACCAAGAAAGTGCAAGACCCACTTCAGCTCTTCATTTCTCATAAAAGTAGCCCCAAACATGTGTCTTCTATTCTCATAAAACTATGACTTGTGCTTTCAGCCGTGGTTGCTTCATATCTGCATCCTGTCATTATCATGCTTACCAAAATACATACTTGTGTTTGGCTGCAATACACATCTGCAGCCTGGAAGTCTAAAACTTTCGCATAACTTTAAGATGCTTTGGCCTCAAACAAGCTGGGATCTGGATGAACACACAATGCCCAAACTCATTTTGATGACCTCACGACATGAATTTGAGGTCTTTGGAAGGGGAGGGGGAATAGCTCAGGAGAAGAGCATCTGCTCTGCATGCAGAACGTCCCAGGTTCAATCCCTGACATCTCTGGGGAAAGGAGGGAAAGACTTCTGTCAAAAACCCTGGAGCTTCATGGCCAGCCAGCGTAGACCAGACAGAGTGAGGAAGACCAATGCTCTCCCTGGGCGAGGAAGCTTCCTATGTTTCTGTTGTGTGATTAATTATCCATATTCCATTTGTTAAGGAAATTTCTGCTGCTGCAGGTACTAAGGAGAAAGGGGATCAGTTACAAATAATGGTGTAAGGAAAAACCCCTGAAGAAAGAAATGTCTACTACGTGAAGATGACAGACTGAAATATTATTGACTCTGCCACACATAAAGGTCTGGCCACAGTGTTATGCCCAGGGCAGCCATTCTTTGTAGAGTCGGAGACAGTAAGCACAGCTAAGGGTGAAGACTATGGGTTTTATTGGTTGCACAGCAAGTATTAGACAATAAACCTACCCAGAGCCTAATTAAGTGAAGCAAGGCAGACTACTGAGCACACACTGCATACTCTGCTCCAGACTACTTCATCTGTCAGGGAACCCTTAGATGAACTCCTTCTACCTAGAGCTAGATGACACTTAGCACCAGCCTGGGTTCTCCTGGTCTATGCTGGGTTCTCCGTGACAGTGCTTCCAACTCTCATATGCACAAGCTGCATCTTGCTGAGCAAGCTAACTAGTACATTACTCATGCCTGCATAGATCACATGTCAGGGTCCCTAAGACTTTCTTATCTTTGGGAGTACTCCTTGCTAAAAGGAAGGGCCACTTGTATGGAGGGAATCATGACAGTTCCAAGGTCTTTTATTGGCTCCTTGTCAACGGAGATTGCAGCGTAGTTTTTGATGATAGCCAAACATATGTTTTACTGTCAACTTTCACTTCAAAGAAGAAGTTGAAATGAAAGGATTAACCTCTTATTCCTTTGAAAGTTGCTTTTATTACTTTGAAAGAGCCAGTGTGGTGTAGTGGTTAAGAGCGGTAGATTTGTAATCTGGGGAACCGGGTTCACATCTCCGCTCCTCCACATGCAGCTGCTGGGTGACCTTGGGCTAGTTACACTTCTATGAAGTCTCTCAGCCCCACTCACCTAGAATCATAGAGTTGGAAGAGACCACAAGGGCCATCAAGTCCAACCCCCTGCCAAGCAGGAAACACCATCAGAGCACTCCTGATATATGGTTGTCAAGCCTCTGCTTAAAGACCTCCAAAGAAGGAGACTCCTTCTTATGGGGAGGAAGGGAAAGGAGAATGTTATCCGCTTTGAGATTCCTTCGGGTAGTGATAAAGCGGGATATCAAATCCAAACTCTTCTTCTTCTTGTGAGTTGAAGCAACTAGAAGTCGAGGACATCATATTGCCCATACTATGCTCCAATCCTATTATGGACAGTAAGACTGCAAACACCTTCATTTCATAATTAATTTTGGAACAATAAAGGGAGACAGGAGATTGAAGATTTTAAGCTGGAGTCGGTGAAGATATTAAGGTGGAGACTGAACAGTTAATAAGACCAAGAACATTCAGTATGGCAAATACATTGCTGGACATTCCATTGACTGTTGGCATCTTACAGCAATTATTGGATGAGCATTAAAAGAGATTAGAGCTGAAATTGATGAATTGATGATTGAAAACAGGCCAAAGAGAAGGATGAAATGGAAAATGGAATTAAAGAGGCTTTGAAGAACAATATCAATAAAGGATTGCCAGAACAGGCGAGTAAAATGGTAGAGCTGAATGAAACAGATGGTGAAATGGAAAAATCCTTCACATAGGTATTTGAAGGAACAAAACAGCCAAATGGTGGAGCTGTGATGCTGGAGAAGAGGTTTTAAGTCATGGATATAGAGATGGAGATACATCCTGATCTGGCACTGATAAAGAAAAAACTCTGTTTACAACCTGGTGTGAACCTACAGGAAAAAGCTATCAAATCTCTGGTGCTTTTCTTGGGAAAAGAATGGCAGAAGGGATAATTCTTAAAAAGAAAAAAAGATGGAAAACTATGGTAAATACAACAAAAAATGGAAAGAGAAGATATAGAATTGGGTGCAACTTAAGGAATACATAGCAAGAAAAGAACTATGGAATACTATTTCAATACTTCAGCTTTACCTGCAGCAATTGCATGTTGATTGCCCTCTTAGAAGACAAAGTCCAGCAACTGGAGGAACGTGTAGCTACGCTCCAAAGAATTAGAAAGCTGGAGCTCTTCTTGGAAGCAACAGAGCACACCGTCTCCACCAAGGAGGAGACAGGGGACTCCCCTGAGAAGGAGGCTAGTTCACCAACACAGGAGCCAGATATATGGAGAAACGTGACTCAAAGAAGTAGGAGGCCCAGGGTTCGCTCTGATTGTTTAGAAATACACAATCGCTTTGAGGTCCTCTCCCCTAGCATGGAAGACGAAGAGCAGACTCCATTTGAGGATCTCTCCCTCATTACAGTCGATCAGGTATATGAAGACAAGCAACAAAGTCAGTCCTCAGGGAATGTGCAGGCGACCTTGGAACGGACAGCTCACGGAAGAACACCGACCAGACCTAAGAGGAGGCATGTAGTGGTGATAGGGGATTCCCTACTGAGGGGAACAGAAGCAGTGATCTGTGGGCCTGACAAGATGTCTCAGGAAGTGTGCTGTCTCCCCGGGGCTAAGATCCAAGATGTACCTGAACGACTGCAAGGAATCATAAAACCCACGGACAAATACCCCTTCCTCTTGGTTCATGTGGGAACCAATGACACTGCAAGCAATAGCCTCCAGAAGATCAAAAGAGACTACGAGGCTCTGGGCAGGAAATTGAAGCAATTAAATGCACAAATTGTCATCTCATCTGTCCTCCCAGTTGAACGACGTGGCCCAGGGAGAGAGGGAAAAATAGTGGAAGTGAACAGCTGGCTTCGCAAATGGTGTAAACAGGAACGGTTTGGATTCTTAGATCACGGACTGCAGCTTCTTGAAGATGGACTTCTGGCAAGCGATGGGCTGCACCTCACAACGGTTGGGAGGAATGTTTTTTGCCAAAAATCTCAGAAACCTCATCAGGAGGGCTTTAAACTGACTAATGTGGGGGAGGGAGACAGTGCTCCTGAAGGTAGGAGTCTATCAGTTGATGAAGATGATCATCCAAATGTCATAGACCAAATGGAGCAAACAGCACGCAGACCTAGTGGTGGGAGGAAAAAATCCTTAAATAAGAGACACGGGGGAATGATTAATGGACTTCAATGTCTGTACACTATTGCGCAAAGCATGGGAAATAAACAAGATGAGCTTGAGCTCTTGGTACAGCAAACTAAATATGACATAATAGGCATCGCTGAAACCTGGTGGGATAAGTCCCACAAATGGAATGTAATAATGGAGGGATACAATCTATTTCAGAGAAACAGACCAGACAAGAAAGGAGGAGGAGTGGCGTTATATGTCAGGGATGTGTATACCTGTGAAGAGATCCAAGATTTAGAACCTCAAAGCCAAAGTGAGAGCATTTGGGTCAAAATTAAGGGAGAGAAGAATAACAGTGACCTCATTATGGGAGTTTACTATTATGATGGCTGGGAGTTTGTTAAGAGGGAGATAGTAAAAGCACAACGTCAGGCAATACCAATGAGACGGAAACATGGAAGGTGCCTAAAGAAGCCAGGGTGGCTATCTAAAGAACTTTTAACTGAGTTAAGATTAAAAAAGGATGTGTACAAAAAATGGAAAAGGGGGGAAACCACCAAAGAGGAATTCAAACAAATAGCCAGCACGTGTAGACACAAAGTCAGAAAAGCTAAAGCACAGAATGAACTCAGGCTTGCTAGAGAGGTTAAAAGCAACAAAAAAGGCTTTTATGGGTATGTTCGTAGCAAAAGGAAGAACAAAGAAACAGTGGGGTCACTCAGAGGAGAAGATGGTGAAATGCAAACAGGGGACACAGAAAGGGCTGAACTCCTCAATGCCTTCTTTGCCTCAGTCTTCTCCGATAAAGAAAACAATGCCCGACCTGAAGAATTTGGAGCAAATGATTCAGCAGAGGAAACACAGCCCAGAATAACTAAGGAGATAGTACAAGAATATTGGCTAGTTTAGATGTATTCAAGTCTCCAGGGCCAGATAAACGGCATCCAAGAGTATTAAAAGAACTGGCAGATGTGATCTCAGAACCACTGGCAGTCATCTTTGAGAATTCCTGGAGAACAGGCGAAGTCCCGGCAGACTGGAGGAGGGCAAATGTTGTCCCTATTTTCAAAAAGGGGAAAAGAGAGGACCCAAATAATTACCGCCCAGTCAGTCTGACATCAATACCAGGGAAGATTCTGGAGCAGATCATTAAGCAAACAGTCTGTGAGCACCTAGAAAGGAATGCTGTGATCATCAATAGTCAGCATGGATTTCTGAAAAATAAGTCATGTCAGACTAACCTGATCTCGTTTTTTGACAGAATTACAAGCCTGGTAGATGAAGGGAACGCAGTGGATGTAGCCCACCTTGATTTCAGCAAGGCATTTGACAAGGTGCCCCATGATATTCTTGTAAAGAAGCTGGTAAAATGCGGTCTTGACTATGCTACCACTCAGTGGATTTGTAACTGGCTGACTGACCGAACCCAAAGGGTGCTCATCAATGGTTCCTCTTCATCCTGGAGAAGAGTGACTAGTGGGGTGCCACAGGGTTCTGTCTTGGGCCCGGTCTTATTCAACATCTTTATCAACGACTTGGATGATGGACTCAAGGGCATCCTGATCAAATTTGCAGATGACACCAAACTGGGAGGGGTGGCTAACACCCCAGAGGACAGGATCACACTTCAAAACGACCTTGACAGATTAGAGAACTGGGCCAAAACAAACAAGATGAATTTTAACAGGGAAATTTTGGGCAAAAAAAATGAGAGGCACAAATCCAAGATGGGGGACACCTGGCTTGAGAGCAGTACATGTGAAAAGGATCTAGGAGTCTTGGTTGACCACAAACTTGACATGAGCCAACAGTGTGACGCGGCAGCTAAAAAAGCCAATGCAATTCTGGGCTGCATCAATAGGAGTACAGCATCTAGATCAAGGGAAGTAATAGTGCCACTGTATTCTGCTCTGGTCAGACCTCACCTGGAGTACTGTGTCCAGTTCTGGGCACCACAGTTCAAGAAGGACACTGACAAACTGGAACGTGTCCAGAGGAGGGCAACCAAAATGGTCAAAGGCCTGGAAACGATGCCTTATGAGGAACGGCTAAGGGAGCTGGGCATGTTTAGCCTGGAGAAGAGGAGGTTAAGGGGTGATATGATAGCCATGTTCAAATATATAAAAGGATGTCACATAGAGGAGGGAGAAAGGTTGTTTTCTGCTGCTCCAGAGAAGCGGACATGGAGCAATGGATCCAAACTACAAGAAAGAAGATTCCACCTAAACATTAGGAAGAACTTCCTGACAGTAAGAGCTGTTCGAGAGTGGAATTTGCTGCCAAGGAGTGTGGTGGAGTCTCCTTCTTTGGAGGTCTTTAAGCAGAGGCTTGACAACCATATGTCAGGAGTGCTCTGATGGTGTTTCCTGCTTGGCAGGGGGTTGGACTCGATGGCCCTTGTGGTCTCTTCCAACTCTATGATTCTATGATTCTATTCTATGATTCTATGATTCTATATGATCATAGCATAGGGACTATTATATGGACAAAGGTGAGAAGACTTATTGTTTAATATGGAGGCATGGTTGTTGAAATTATTGGAGGCAAAATAGATATGTTTGATTGGAGAAAACCATTGCTGACTAATTAATAGTAGTAGTAATAATAATAATAATAATAATAATAATAATAATAATAATAAAAATAGAAGAACCCGTTCTGGACTTTCTGTTCGAAAAGGAAAATGAATGAATTTCAGACATTTGGGTTTGAAGATTGGAAAAATGCTACTTTATGGAAAGCGGAATAGGATGTCATCCAGGAGTGAATGTTTTAAATAATTTCTTTTATGTAACATACAGACAAAAAAATTGGAAGTCCTTTTTATTTCTCTTTTTCTTTTTTCTTCTTCCCTTCCCTTCCCTTCCCTTCCCTTCCCTTCCCTTCCCTTCCCTTCCCTTCCCTTCCCTTCCCTTCCCTTCCCTTCCCTTTTTTATTTTCTTTCTTCTCTCTCTCTCTCTTCCCCCCTTCCCCCCCTTCTGTTTTCCTTTGGTGTCCTCTGCTCTGAGCCCAAGGATTACACACACAAGAAGTTGGTGGATGGTTGGTGGAAGGACCCTGATAATTTGGAACCTGGTTACAAGGATTTTATTTACTGTCAAGGCAGCAGATCAGTCCTGAAGAGCAAATGTAGTTTATTGGGCAGCTTCTCTAAATTACTCTGGGCACATACAGGTATCTGTTTAAGAGCATGTGTGCAGTTCATGAACATTTATTCCATAATGAATTTGTCAGGGTGCCAACCAATGGTGTCAGTCCATTTGCACAATAGATTTCCCCTTGCTCTCCAGCCCCATGCAGACCTCTATGCACCCCCAAAATCTGCTATGAAGGATTGGGGACCCCGCTGGAAATTTATCGATTTCTCAGATATCATTGCTACAAGTACAAATAAAACCAGGCATAAGTTAGGTCCTCTTTGTCACCACCTGCTCTTACATACCTATACGTGTGCTACCTGTAGTTAGATATGTGATGTTATAAATACTAAATGTGTACCATCAAACCCAAAATGTAGTCATGAATAAAAATGACCCTGGCCACGTTTGCAGCTCCCATGAGATCTTCCCTGAGGGAATAAAGCCCGTGATATAAAAACAGGGTCATCAAACCAGTGGCTTCATTCCATGTAAGACAGTTTCCCACATTATAATAACTTTACAGTGAATACATAGTGAACAAATAACCAGAAAATATTTAGGGAAAAAATATATAATTTAAAAATAAAGAGCCATATTTTCTTTACACCCACAAAAGGCCAGTATAAATATTGGCACATCCAATTTTGTGGTATGTCTCTTGCTAATCTTCCGGTGAGGAGGTTTATCTGTTGGGTCTCCAGACAGCGCAATGAGCAAATTTAGTAAGGCATAAGGAAGTGGGTATTATTATTTGTTAACAGGCATGCTAGTCTTCAGAGTTAGAGGAACTCACTATGTTTACCGCAGTCATGTCCATTTCTCCACAGAAATGTCTTCCTTCAAACTTCATGTGGTAATATGCTCTTTCTACAACCACAAAGATATATTTTTCAGTATTGTCTAGGCCTGCACCATGTACTGTGAGACTGACTGCCAATATCCAGTTTTGAAATGTCTGTGAATCAGATTACTGTGGTGAAGCATTGTTGACAATTCGAGGCAACATCACCATGTGAAAAACAAATGTAACCGAATTCAGGTCATCTTATAAGGGGATGAATCACCCACCCAACTTTTCTACAAGGAAAAGGCATATTTGTACATATTAGAGAAATGGATCTCTGTTCAATCAACTTCTTCTTGACGTGCAGATTCATGTTGTTTATAATTGGATATTATTCTTATTCTTATTCTTATTCTTATTCTTAATCTTATTCTTATTATTAAATGGCATCTTATATTTGGGATAATGTTATAAATAGGGATGGGCAAAACTGTCATTTGGTTTCTCTCAGTTTCTCATTTTTCCTGTCTTCAGTTCTTCACATTTCTACAACCATTTGCAATTTTTAAAAAACCATTAGCATTTTTATGCAGATTTCTTTTAACATGCACATTTTAAATTCTCCTTAAGATACACATTTGCAAAACACTTTCTCACAATATGAGGCATTTTCACTAATGTATACAGTTCTATATGCATTTTTGCATACATTACTGGGCTGGAGAAGCACAATGCAAAATTCAGAAATTTTGAAAGATGGCTGTGCTTTGGTTTGTGTATGTTTCAGAAAGTGCAGATTATCTAAATTCACTTTTAAATGTGAACTGAATTGAATCTTCCCCCATTCCTAGCTGAAACCTCCCAGGGAAAATTCCTCTCAACATCTAATATCTTATGAATATCTTTTTAGCATATGGAATGGGACTATTCTTTATTTTGTAACAGCTTGTTAAACAGTTTTTATATAGGGATTTAAATCTTCCATCTTCTTTACTAACCCTTTTTTTCCAAAATGAAAATGGAATCAGTACAATCTTCAATCCATCACTAGCTTGCTCACTCTTGAGCTTGTTTGGAGGTTCTAGCAGGGGAGTGCAGCTATCGTATAGCCTTGACCGAAGAACGGTACACTCCTTCTATCTGGGATGGTCGTCCTCTTCCACCGAGCGCACAGCTTTGGGAGGGACGCACATGGAGCGGTGAGGGAGGAAGGGGACACCCGCCTAGCCAGCCAGATCAGCCGAATCAACCCTGGCAATCAATGGGGTGACAGATGTCGCAGCCAGATCGCCCTCACATCCAAGCTTGCTCACTCTTACTCCTCCTCATGAAGTGGCTAAAATGGAGATTTTGGTTCCACCAAGAGTAGAGTGGCAGGTCTATTTGCAGTGACATCATTGTTCACACAGTACTGCAATATAATTGAGTAGGTCAGTGGTTATTCCAAGTTTCACCCATTCTTGAAATCCATCCTTAACCTTCCAGAATGAGTCTTTTACAGTTATATGATTCACGTATTAGGTAAAATAAACACAAAAATAATGTCAAATTAAAGCAAAACAAAATAGTGTGGAGTTAAATTCAGACTGACACTGAGCAAACAGTTCTGGCTGGTATCGTTATACCCTTTTTGAAGTCAGCACGAATAGTGAAGTATGGCTCCAATTACTTTGAGATTGGGGGATCTTAACAGGACTGGCTCACGGAAGCCTGTACCTCACAAAAGCTGAATACCAAACATCTTCAGAATAGTGTAACCCACAGATGTACTGGAAACACTACAACATGGATTCTGAAGCAATGAAAAAATGTTTAAGAAACAAAAGTGTAAAAATTGTATTGCTATGACGGATTGGAAATGTTCAACAACCTTTTTTTTACTACTGATATACTTTTTGAAATGTATATATGAAACTTTCAGTTGCCCCAAAGAGTGGATAATCCCCCCCCCCCAATGAAACAGTTCAGTAAAACTTCATGTAAGTTTATCAGCACTCCACCTCCCACAGCAGTTTTATAACATTAAATGTCCAGGGGAGAAAATGCAGGCTGAAAACATTGAATATTCACTCTAAATTTAATAGCTTTGAGCTAATGTGAAAGTAGGAAGATGTAGCCAAACCAGGTTTGAGCTTGCCAACATCAGGGACTGAGCTGGATGCTCAGAGCCAAAGAACAATCTGAGTAATTGAAGCTGTCTCCATCCAAAATGAAAAGAAATTCTAGAACTAAAGAGCCCTATTTTAATAAAAGAGTTAAGGTGCTTACTAACTCATTCATGCACCCAAAAGCATGAAAATTGTAAGTTAAGACACCCACCTTAACTTTTGTGCCATGTAAATAGTAAATGTTCAAGAGCTTCACCTAAAACGTAGCCTCCATGCTCCCTCCCTTTGACTTTCAGTCAACCTTTTTTCTCTTCAGGTGGGGGAACCACTGAAGCTCAGGACGCTATGCGCCATGGCGCATATGTCAGAGAAAATGGCATGCGTGATGGGCTTTATATGGTGGGAATAAGGTCGATAGAATTACTTCGGCTAGAGAAGAGCTGTTTCCCCTGGGCTCACCACAGGCCACTAAAGGTAGCAGCTGTGGCATCAGGAACACCAGAGAGCTATGGAGATGCTTTAATATCACATATTCCAGTAGGATAGAAGATATAGTTCTATCTGGCTAAGGTGGAGATGCAGTTAGCTGTTCTTGCTTTTGCCTCTCAAGAGGAAGAGCTCCAAGTATATCTGCTCTCATTGGGGAAGCCTGGAGAAGGAGGAGGAAGGGGAGCAGGGCATGGGTCAGCAACCTGAAAATTATCAGTCTAACCTGAAGGAAGATCAACATGTCAGCAGAAGAAAGACAGTCTAGGAAATGTGGAGGTTCCTCTCTCAACCACCACCCTTCCACATGCAGATACAGCAGCTGCAATGTGAGTTGTGTTGCACTCTGTTTTTTTTTTTTTTTTATATAATATTTATTAGAGTTTACAATAGGAATACATGTAACAGACAATATAGGAAATATCTTAACATAGTTTCACATTATTATTTTTTTGGACTTCCTCACATCTCCCGCTCCCACTTTCATCGTTATAACTTTTTAGCAGCAATTTGTTATCTTATTTGCATTCTTATATCCCTTCTATATTTCATAGTCTTCTAGTTCTCAAAAAAAGAGTTATATTTTCTTAATCTCTCTTATTTTCTTAAATCATCTAAGTTAGTGGTGCTCAATTATTTATGATCTAGCATCCTGCTTAGCATTCACTCAAATTGCAATGTTTTTGTAAATAGTTCTTAAATTTCTTCCAATCCTCCTCCATCCTCTCTTCTCCCAGGTCACGGATTCTGCCAGTCATCTCGGCTAGTTCCATATAGTCTATCAGTTGCATCTGCCATTCTTCCAGTGTGGGTAGATCTTGAGTTTTCCAGTACTTTGCGAGAAGTATCCTTGCCACTGTTGTTGCATACGTGAGTTGTGTTGCACTCTGACACTTCCAACATTATTTAGGTGTCTCTGATGACATATTGGTGTCTAGGACATTGTTTTGGCTGAATAGTTTGCATTTGTTGAAGCAGCAGCAATGGGAGTCTTGATAGACCAGTTAGGAGAGAGGTATAATGGGTCCTTCTGAATTCAAATTAGTTTTCTTCTTCTGACTCCCCACATTCACGCAAACCTCCTGCTTCAATCACCTCCCAGCTTGCCTCTTCCACAGACCAATCGTCAGTGTCCCACCACCACTGTCCTGGGTTGAAGTCTTCTTCCTCTGTGTCATCCCTGGGGGATTCTTGGGTGGGCGTCTCCCCCCCCCCAATCTTAGTCATCCAGCCAGTCCCTGACACCAAGCAGGCACTGAAAATCTAACTGTAGACAATTTCTTCCAAAAATTAACACACACCCCCGAGACAGAGTTGAAAAGCCAGGGTATGTCCTCAGCCCCTCAGCATACCGCAGACAGATGAGTGTGCGCCTCTCTGTCCGTCCGTCCCCCCCCCCCAGTGGTACCTCTACATCCATAGGCATGCATTCCTTCTCTCTTTCCCTGAATCAGCAGTAGAATGGAAACAATGGTCTGGAAGTTGACTGAAGAACGAGACATACAATTAGTTGGAAAATAAAAAACAGCTGGTGAAATATAATAGCTGTTATTCTGAGCACATGAACCTGAAAAGATACTGTTTATTTTATAAGACAAACAACATTTGCCTTCTGTTTGATCTCAAAGAGCATCTAGCACTGGAAGTTGTCCATTCTCATTTAGTCACTTTGCTGCTGGAGCAGCCTGTGCAGAAGCTATACACACAAAGCACAACATATCGCTTTCCATGTTAATTTGACAGTAAACAGTACTAATTTGACTTTGCAGCTGTTTATTGATACCTAACTAATACAATTCAGTGCAGAGAACAGTAGCCAGTGAATTGGGACTGAACAATTGGAAATCCAAAGGAGCCCCGTTAGCCACGACCTCTCCTAAAGACGTCTGCGTGTGACACCAGGGGTTTGTGGCTTCACTTCAGCAGTGCCACAAGAAGTTGTTAAATGTTGTTTGACATCTGTAACCCGGATTTTCCTCCTATGCCTTTTAAGGATTGTTTGGCTTTTACCGTGAAAGCAAAATTCTGCTTCCAGTGTTGATGACGAAAGGGTGTCTTCCATTGAGTCAGCCTTAGACAATATAAAACCACTGCCATGTTCTCCACATGGGCAGGGAGGACAGAGGGGTGGAAAGCGGCTTGCGTTTGAGCCCTCCCTCCCTGTGGGTGCATCCTGCACTGCTCCGGTAATGTATGAAATGAAGAAATGATACAGAAAAGATGGAACAGAAGGAAAATCCTCACACCAAGCCTATTTTAGAGGATAGATGTTTAGCTGGCTTTTAAATCTATCCAAAATACTATTTAGGTCCAGCCCTACCATCATCAAAGGTGAAAGCATACCTGTGCCTCCTCCTGCCACCAATCAACATTGTGCCATAAGCAGAGAAAAACTGAAGCAATTCAATGGGCAGCAAGTGCCCCAGGGTCTCCGCCCATCACCTGTAGCCAGTCTGGCCTGGGGGAATTCCTACCTGATCCTAAACGCAGCAGCATCAGACTCTGAACATCTGCTGCATCTGCTTTAAGTGCAGCCTCTGAAGTCTAATCTCTGGAAAGCTGATGTACCATCACTGTAAAGAACTATTTCTGTTTATTTTGTTCCTGATCGAAAAATAACACATTCCCTGTCCTAAACACCTGATCTCTGCTCACCTCCTACTTCCCCAGCACTGAACTTAGTTCATAGCGGAAAAGGAAGCAAAATCACGGTACAATCAGGGCAGGTTGTTGTGAATGTCTTTGTATAGGATCCCACTTCTGTTCAGTTTGGAATACAAAGCAAAGGAGGTGGATTTGACACCCGCTGAAGATGTGACTTTCTTCTCCAGTGAAACATACCTTCCAACTGCTAGGCAAAGCTACCCAATTTGGCTTCTCTTAACACACTACCATAAAATTATTTTCCACCTTTGCTGTCACATGAGACTACCAAGTTTCTCTATATTCCTTTTTTCTACCTGTCAGCGAATCTGCGTGTTTTGCCTAAGAATGGAGGCAGGCTTGGGTTATAGCCATCCCTTCTTTTTCCAGAGATTAGTAGTTAGCTAGTATTATCCTTCTTGCTGCAGTCCATTTTAATGTCTGTTGCCTCCTTCCAAATTCATTTCCCAAACTCTCACCAGATGCAGAATCGTGGGTTTCCATTTTTAATTTTTTATTATTATTATAGACCAAGACTTTCCCTCTTTTTGAATTTTTTATAGTAGTAGTCATTCATTGTGTAGAACCTGTAGAATGAGCAGAGAACTAGATCTTATACAAGGGGTCACCCAGTGAGCAAAGCATAAATACAAGAAAGCAAACTATAATTTCTATACTTTCATTTTGCATTTGTTGTGCCCTTCACAAGACATGAGTGTGAGTGATAAGGAGAATGGCTTCATTTGGATACATTTAGATTCCTGAATAATATCATTAGCAATGCATCTGGGATACAAGATAGAGAATAAAAATTACAATGCTTCAATATTATGAACAGCACAGTAGTTTCGGGGTGTTTCTCCTATTCAGTGAATTCAAAAGATGCTTTAAAATTTGGATTTATCTCGATACTTAAGATTGTTTTATTGGATAGATTTTTAGGATATTATATCCCTAAGAACAAAAGAGGATGAAAGATGTGTGGGAATCCCTTGTTGCAAATTGGTGCATAGTCCTGTATAAGACAAATAAGAATGTAGCAAATGTGATCAAAGGCCATAGAGACAGCCAGACTATGTTTACGTTCCTCCCCATATATACTGGTTACTGAAATTCGTTATATTTTTATTTCTTTCCTTAATAGTTTAGACAAATGTGTCTAGCCCTAAGATAGAGAAATGTGATATTAATCATGGATTTATCCCTTTGTGAAAGTGGTTGCCAAGTGGCATGAGCAGAGCTGTGGACACGGCAGAAAACAGCATCTGCCCCTTGGGCCCAGTGTCATTGCGCAGCCTGCTGGAGCATTGGCCAAGGCCCTGGACTGCAGGAGGTCCTGCCCCATGGAGACTGCCCTCTTGGTCTCATTCCTCTATGGACCTTAGCCCAGCACACACATCCCCAGTGCCCTGTTGTGCCACAGAACTGTTTGGCTGGCTCAGGTGTGGGCGGAGGGGTTCTAGGCTGGCATAGCTGAGGGGCCCCAGAGTCAGGCCTTTCTGCTAACTCAATAAGAAGAGAATGCTGGATCAGGCCCATCCAGCATCCTGTTCTCACAGTGGCCAACCAGATGCCAGCAGGAAGCCTGCAAGCAGGAAATCAGCCCAGCAGCGCTTTGCCCACCGCAATTCCCGGCAACTCCCTGGTGTTCAGGGTCATCCTGCTCTGGGAGTGGCAGTGGAACAGAGCTATTGTAGCTACTAACCATCAATAGTCCTCTCCTCCTCCTCCTCCTCCTCCACGAATTTGTCGAAAACTCTTTCAAAGCCATCTAGATTAGTGGCCACCGATGCTTCCAATGGGAGGGAGGGAGGGAGTGCCCTAGTTTAGCCATGAACTGTGTGAAGAAGTCATTTCTTGTATCTATCCTGAATCTTCCAACATTCAGCCTTATTGGACGTCTACAAATTCTAGCATTAGGACAGAGGGATAAAAATGTTCCTCTATTGGCTTTCGCATAGCTATGAGTCATTCCATGAATCATTCTATGAACCTCTTTCAAAACCTTGCTTAATGTTTTATATCTCTGCACAAATGTAAATTCTTATTCGAAAGTGATAAAATAGGACGCTTGGTTGCCTCACTCAGAATGGCCGGCCCAGGAAGAGAAGTCCCCCAGGAAGTGCTGTTTTCCCTTTGAAACTCTTGTCCATGGCTGCATTGCCTTGTCGATAAACATCCTGGTAGATGCCTAACACTGGTGTTTATCGGATATTTCCACTCGTCTTCCTGGTGGAGATTTTAAGGTGGCAATTATGGCGCAGTTCATTTCTGCCTGTTCTACAATAGTGTTGATATAATTCTGCTCCAGGTCCCTCAGCATAGGCATGGAGTTCCCACCAGAAATCTGGCTGACACCCTGGCCCCGCTGACAGCTTAATAATGTGACAAAGTTCAGTCTCGTTCCGTGTCATGGGCAGGAATGCAGCTGGAGCTGCTCTGACCTGGAGCTTTCCAAACAGCACACAGTTGCCATGGAAGGCTTGACAAATAACCTTTTCTTTGCCTGCTCAAATCCATCAGCTCTAATCAGGTGCCATGTAGAGGCCACATGCCACTGTTAAAATGCTAAATTGAGTGGCATGTCCACTGAAAGCTCTGAGAGGGGACGTTTAGTTTTATTATTATTGTTATTAATAATGCGGAGATTGCCTTGCCTTGCATTCCTGGGTATTTTTGCGGCACTAAATCACCTGGGTGCACATCAGCAACCCTGGTAAATCACAAAAGAGACTCAGATTTAAGACAGCTGACTCTACACAAACGTACTGAAAAGCTTAAGGGGGGCAGTTAGAGGACAGAGGTCATCGAAGGAAAGGGAGGAGGGGAAAGAGGGGGAATAGTCATATGAAAGTGACATGTCAGGACAGAGATGGACACAGGCTGGGGTTCTCCACAGGCTGCAGTTTGTATTTAAAGCAGCCTTCAGACTTGAATTTGGCTACTGTTGCCATTGTGTAGTTTAGTTTACCTCAAAGCCGACACACACAATGGCTGATGCCCTCAAAGCCAAGGTGACAACAAAAAGGTGCCAAGTCTGGTTTGTGTGAGAGTGTATTTGTGTGTGTGTGTGTGTGTGTGTGTGAGAGAGAGAGAGAGAGAGAGAGAGAGAGTCACAGGCAGAAATCTTCCCAAAAGGTTCAAAGTTCTGCCCTTGATCCAAGATGAGCCATGGGTATTCCTGAGGAATCACTATATGTGATTTGAAGTGGAGACTGGGTTGTCACTGTTATCCTAAATAACACACCAGTTTCAACTCAGAGTTAAAAACTGTTGTGAATTCCCCCCCCCCCTCTCTCTCTTTCTCTTTCTCTCTCATCAAAGAAGGAAAACCCTGAACCGAAGGCAGGACAAGCCTTGAATCTGAGCCAGATGAATGAGCCAAAAGGCTACATATGGAACTAGCAAATCATAGGCTATGAAGGATGTTAATGATTTAAAGTTATGTATTTTGGAAGTCTGAATCTTAAAATGTATCCATAATGGTAAAGGTAACTAACAGAAAGACCTAACTGACAGCAAGTGGTGGAAACAGCAAGTGTGTAACACTGCAATATTCCCAGAAATCCTTCTCTTCCCATCCCAGCATATCCTCCTCTACTCTTCCAGAATAATTCAGTGGTTGTAACTGGCGTTGTAGCTTCAACTTTGTTTGTAAAGATGTGAACCCAAAGGCGACAAATATGAAAGCTGTTCCAGACTGACATCACGGTCATTTGTACTGCTGAAGAACGTTGTGGCTTCCAGCACCATTCATGGGGCAGATGGCGGATTAGCTGCTAAGAATGGTTGTCCGAGGAAAGGTAATTGTTAGGAGATGTCCTCCTGATTCCTCCTGGATATCTTTCTTGAGGGTATTGAAGGAGGCAGAGCTTGGGGAAGATCACACACAGCAAAGGGCAGACGACAGCTTTGTGTGTGTGAAAAAAAAAGTAGTTTGCAATAGAGACAGAGGCAGGCAGTCCAGCACCTCCCTCTGATGATCTGATATCTCTTTAACTCCTCCATGTATTATCTGCTTGTGTATTTATAAATAAAGCAACAGGAGGCATGATTGGTCACATGCTGGTAACTTAGCCCTGTGTCCATGCTGCCACCTTCCTCCTCCACGGGTAGCACCACTGTCATAGGACAAATGGGTTGGAGATGAGAGAGAGGGCCTGGAGTCACCCATTGCCCATGGCATGGTGGAGAAAGGAACAGGCATGGGGAGATGGCATGCCCAAAGACTCATGCAATCCTGGAGCCAGCCCCAACTTCCATGTTCTTTCATTCAGCGGAAGCTGATTCCCTTAGCACTCTCTCTAGGACTTCTTAACACTAGGAAAAGTGATGTACATGCAACTTTCCTTCTGAATTATGCTCCCCTTTGCAGGATGACAGCTCTGCACTCTCACATGCCAAAATTAACAATGTCTTAACTCAGATGAGGACCCCGCCTCCCCTGTAAACTGGAGGAAATAAAAGCTAAATGTAGGCATGGTGACAGTAGGTTCTGAAGTGTTCCATGAATGGAAGCAGTCCTGGAAGACATCCCCAGAAAATGAAAAGCCAAGGCTGCAGTCTTTTCACACTCAGTTGCTGTAAGCATTGCACAGTGTTGAACTTGCCCACTGTGATCTCTGTTCATGAGGATGTAGGAGCAAATATTATACAGTGCCCAAAGAGAAACTGAAAGCTTAAAAGCAGTGGGGCTGCAAACCAAGTAAAGCTTCTACAATAATTGCAATCTGAAGGAATTGCAACAAACAGGACTGGAGTTTGGCAATATTGCAGTTGGATGGTGGTCTTTTCCTTAAAGAAAGGGCTTGGGGAAAGGCTGTCCTGGCTGAATCAGGGCTTTAAAGGGATTTGGCAGATTATCTGTTTGTTGTATTTATATAATTTTAGACCCTGCTCCTTCATCTGTTAGGATTCTCAGAGCAGCCTACAGTATAAGTTTAAAACAAATATTAAAAAGAAGAGTAATAAAACATTGTGAGGACCAATTGAAGTATACAAAAGTCAGTATGGGAGAAATGCTTGCAAAAAGTGTCAAAAAGCTTGGTGCTTGGCCAATGTCCTGGACATGCCAGAGGGCCCCTACTGGAAAGTCCCCTTCTCCAGCCTCATCTCTGAAAGTGTTGAGTGGGCTTCAGAGAAGGGTCAGATTACTGGTTCACCTCAAGTAGCTCCTGCAGAATGGTGGCCTTGTGTGAAATGGGCAGCCGCTTGGTGGCCCAGCTTCTCCATCTGCACTTTTCTGGATGTGCCCAAACAGGCCTTACCCTCCATATCTATTAGGATCTCTGAGCACCCTTAGGAGCTTTCAGTGCCAGTTGAAGACACATATGTTTGCTGAGGAATTTACTGAACTTCAATGGCTGAGCCTGTCAGGGTTTTTAGCTATGTTAGGTTATATACATTTTTACTTTCTTTGTGTTGTATTCTAATATTCATATGTACCCCACCCTGCTGCAATGACAAATGGGTAGCACAAGTTTTAAAGAAACTTAACGAAACAAATAAATATATGTGATTCCTTATGAAATAAGTTTTTCTAGGCAAAAAGAGAAAGAGAAAAAAGCAGCAGCTCAGGGTGTGCCTACTCTTTGGACCATCAGTTCCTCAGAAAGGGTTATGCCTTCCTGCAAGTCTACTTTTCCGACTCACATACTAATGTCATGCTGTTCTTGTGACAATGGAGTGCACCTCTGTGGGTGAAGTCAAACCCTGACTGATGTGAATAGGCAGGACACATTCAGGAGTCTAGAAGTTGGAAAGTAGCGATAGAAGAAGTGGACTTTATTGCAAAATGTAACTTTTGGGAAGAAGTGTAGGCTCACCCTCTTGCAGCTTCCATGGCCCAGAGCATCCATTTCTCTCTCTCAAGCATCTGCTTAAGATTTCTGTGCTTATCTAAAGGGAGGTAGGACTCTGTTCTTCCCAGAACTAAGTTCCCTGCCAAGAAGTGTCATAACAGTGCTGGGCCCCTTTGATTCATCGTATGCCAAAGGGACTCCAAAGTTCCCTGGCTACTTTTTTAAAAAGCCTGCAGAAGTAGCTAGCAATTAAAGGCATGCACAAAATATGAAGGATGGATTATGCCCAGAACTTTGGTTCCAATATACTTCTGATACAGAGTTGTCATATTTTGTCTTTAAGTCAGTATGAACTATACATTGTATGCCCCTTCCTATCCCATTTGCATTTCAAGGATGGAATCAGATGACTGAAAGCCACAAGGTAGCAGCACAATATTTTACTTTGTAGTCAAATGGAACTGCACGGAGGCCATAATTAAGCCTCATGAAACCACCTCAAATTTCCAAGTGGCTGTAGAAGATTGGTAGAACTAGGATAACTCTTTCCCAGGAGCACACAGGACAAAGTCCACTAAGCAGATGACAACTCTGGTGCTGTAATGGCAGAATGGTCTCTTTTAATAGTCTGCACGATCTAACTCCTGACTTCTTCAGTTTAGTGTACCCTTTTTAAAGATTTGCTGATAAGAACTCCAAACTACAATCATTTTTCTTAAAGCTAGGTCAAAGTTATCTGAAAAAGCAACAGTAGTGGGCTGAAAAGAAAGCGACTGCAGGATAAAAAGGAAATAGCTTTTCAGGGAATAAGTGACTTACCGGTACTAGGAAAGTGTCTACCGTGCTGTCTTAAAAATAATAATACTTCCTTTAAGACAATTGCTTTATTACTACTCTCTAATGATTAGCAGTCAATAGGCCACTATTCCTTCCTTTGGTTACAACAGACCCTCATTTCGGAATAAACGTGCAGCCCAGCAGATGCTGCAAAATCCATTACCAGTTATGGTGAATGGAGAAACTGAGTTAAAGAAAGATGCTGTTTGTTTGTTTGTTTGTTTGTTTGTTTGTTTGTTTGTTTGAACAATGCTCCTCCTGCTCCTACAGCCATTCTTAAAATGCAGTTTCTGCAACCTCCCCCCAAAAAAGTCTTCCTCTTCATGGCCTATGAACGTTGTCACAAAAGCAGGACGGCATTTTTTACTCTGGTTTAATGAACAAGAAAGCTACATGTGACTTTAAAAAATAGCTTAAATAAGACAGTTGTTTAGTTAATACGAGAAAATAAACCCCTTTTTATTAAAATCAGCAGGTGCTATTCAAGAACAAGAGAAGTGTTATAAAATATCTCAACTTTGGAAAGTTCTGTTGTGTCTTTCAAACGTCTGTAAATATTAATACTTTTAAAATATTGCCTCCTTTTAAAAATTCAAAGCTCTTCAAAAGAACAGATTTACTTACAAAGTGACAAGTCTTAATATAAAAATCTTAGTATTGTTTTATTATTGGACTATTTGCCATTGTCATACACTTACACTGAGTTCAAAAATACAAATATGTAGTATTAATTTTAAAGACAACTCTGCATCACTTAAAAATCAAAGACTTTACTGTTCTGACAAGACAGAATTGCCTAATAGGAGCAAAACCCACTTGGCATTAAACAATCTAGTTAGGCTTGTAGCTGCTTGAACTTGTATTATATCATGGGCACACAGATAAAATGAATAAATTATCGTTTCCTTATTCATATGCGTTTCCCTGAAAAGCACAGCATTGAATGTAGGTTGCAATTTCAATGTTTCACTATTTACATGCTGCTCTAAACTGAACATCTACCCACTTCTGAGGCAAGTTTCAAAGCTGCACTGTCCAATTCCTGAAGGGATGTCATATTACCACCTGGTGAAGCTATACTATTGCACCCCAGAGCTGGACTTTGGAGGCAGCAGCGCAGTGACCATCCATGCAAGGAGCTCCTGGTCAAATCAAAAGATGCCCGTCTTATTTTGTTTATCTTTATGATGCAGCAATGAAATAAATACTATCTTTTCAGACTGCATTTTGATTAATTTGAACTTCTCTTCCGAGTAGTTGAAATGTCAGCAAATTACCTTTTTGCTCAAATGTGTAGCGTACAAAAGCAGAGAACCCTATGCTTAACTGAAAGGGACATTTCTTACACCCAAATAAATACTGGGCCTACAAGAAATTATCACAGAAGCAGACATGATGGGCTTCAAGGTTCTCTTTTCTGGTTTGAATGGCATCTCTTGGGACACCTCCTCGTACAGTCCAGCTTAAAGCCGTTAAAACTATTCATCAGAGGCACACACTTTACAATAATTAAGAAATACTATAGCCACTCATCCTCTCCCCCCAGTGACAATGGGACATGAGAGACAACGGGGTCATCTCCAAAATATGCCCCCCCCCCGCCATTTTCTTAATTTCAAGCGAATTTAGCAAAGGGGCTGCAAAGGTGGAGTGCAGACCACCACAGGCAAAAGCAGCAATTCAGTATGTTCTAAAAATGTTTAGTAGAAGATTGTTCCTCAAGTGGGTTTTGTGCATTCAGACACAACAGGGTGTGCATTGTTGCCCCTTAATTGCTTGTGTTGGGTGTGTGCAGTGAGACAAGAGGCCAAAGGCTAAGTGCTTTAAATGTACCCGCATGAGAAAAGTGATTTGAGCAGAACAATGCCTGCTCCTGTTGTGCTTTATTGTGTTCTTATAAAATGGGATTATGCTGTTGTTATAAATAGAAAATGACTGGTGACAAAAACATCACTTCAGAGCTGCTGTTCCCACCCTGCGGTTTCTGATGTCAGGCCAATTTAGGGGCTGGGCTGCTGCAGCCGTATGGGGTCTGACTCACGGGTAGTCAGTCTGCAGTACTTTGTTTCTAAGTAAGATTTCACAATGCCCTACAGTAGCCCAAGTTGCACATGTGTTGGCAATAAGGAGGGTTGGAAATTTACCTGGGGCAGCCTGCTTGGCATCGCGCGACAGGCTACATTAGAGCTGTTCCCACAGGTGCCAAATAAAGAAAATACTCCAGTGCTTATGTGCTTAATAGGAGGGAAAATGAGGTTTCTAAATTATCTTTTTAAAAACAACAGTAATAAATTCAGACCCCTCCGAAAGCGTACTCACAATTGCCTCTGACCCTTTGTTCAAACGACTGTCAGGCGGTCTCTCTTTCTCCAGCTAGAAAACCTGTCACACAATATTTGGTATTTCTTGGGAATTTAGTATTTATTGATTAATTATTTTCCCAAGTGCAGGAATGGTCCCCATGTGCCTGTGAGTTACAATGTCTGTGTCCCCAAAGTCTTTTATGAGTAGCTTTTATTATCTCCAAAGTTTGCAAAGCATTTTGAAGCCAATTCTCCACAGAAGGTAATTTGGTTTCTTCCATTTTTTCCAGTTATAATACAGACTAACAAATTGTTTACTAAACACCAATGTTCTTTTTAGATCGTTAAAAGAGTCCGAGCTCCCCCCCTTCTGGTTTAAAACACATGATTCCCCCTATAATCCGTTTGATAGTTATGACAATAAGTTTCCATAAAGCTATTACATATTTACATGACCACCAAATATGTGCAAAGCCTCTGCAGGCACACATCGTTTTATTGCTTTTTGCTTTATTGGGCTTCACAGATATTGCTCCTCACGAGGAGGCGGGTGCAGCTGCAGGCAGCCAGGCCCCTTCAGGGGAAGGAAGCCCCCCAGCCGCTGCCACCCCTCCTCTGGCCACAGGAGTGGACCTGGGCTTCATCCCTCACACCCCTGCAGCCGGGGGCGGGGCAGGGCGGGGCTTAATAGACTGCATAACTTTTATATGTACTGGGAAACCAAAAGAATTGTGTTACTGGCTTTAATGCGATATTCACTTTTATTGTGGTGGTCTGGAGCAGAACCTGCAATATCTCTGAGTTATGCTTGTATACATTGCCAACAACTTGAGTTAACTTAAAACCATGTATTTTTTAAACTACCATTTTGAGGTGCATGCTTGATCACATTTCCAATAGATCTAACATCTAGCAACTTCTTCGTTGCATTTGTGCATATTTCTGACAAGTTTTTGCCAAATAAATTCCAACTGGATTCTTCCTACTGCTTTCTTTTATAACTAGAGTTCATGGCCCTTAGTGATGGAACCACATGACATATTTTCCATGGTAACCCTTTTTGTGATATCTTGCCTGAAAATACATTTTCAAAAGTTGCCAGTGCCCTATAAGCATTTTCACTTCTATCCCATTCTAATAAAAGAATTCTGATTTGCAAGTACTGAAAGGGGGTCTTATTAATCCATATTTTGAAGGCAGTTTCATGCATGTTCAGTACACATTGTTATTGTACTGTTTTTAGATAAATCTCTTATCCTAAGCATTTGTTAAAGTCCAAAGACTCAATCATTTCTTGCAATATTAAATTTAGGAGGACAGAGCATATGTCTACATATGTCATCAGTTTATAACACTTTCCTTTCATCATTTTTCGAATAAATCCAAGAAAGCAAAGCAATGTCTACTTCAGACTGTTCAATGATACAGCAGAGATTCTCTCTGCAAAGCTACTGGCACAGAGCAGTGGGGAGAGCTGTGCCAGTGGGGTGGAGCATCGGAGGCAGCAATGGGGCAGGGAAATGAGAATTCAGAGGGGCGACCTTGCAGAAGTAGAAGTGGATCTGGCAGGTTTTCAAAGACTTTACAGGTGTACTATGGAGTTTCTGATAAGTCTGTGATAGCTCAGTTGGATAGAGTGTGGTGCTGATAATGCCAAGGTTTCAGGTTCGATCCCCATTTGGGCCAGCTGCACATTCCTGCATTGCAGGAGGTTGGACTAGATGACCCTCAGGGCCCCCTCCAGCTCTCTGATTCTGTGGTCTCTGCTTCATCAGAGGCATCTGTTGTTTTTGCTGTGACCTTTGGAAATCCTTGAGGTGTTTGCTACGGTTCCGATTAAAAAATCCTAGTAACTTCTTGGCTTTACAGATATGCCGGATTGTCAACAGCTCAAGTACTCTATTAGAAAAAGGTGCCTTTAGCAGTTTCTAAATTAATATTAAGAGGGAAATCAATGTGGATCTCGGATAGGAATGAAGTACTTAGTGAAGTACTGGTGTCTTTGAAACAAATATCTCAGAAATGTTTGACTACAATGGACATTTTTACAGACATTTGGTCTGCATTTTCTGAAACATCAATGATTAAATCCACATTGTTGGCTACTTTTCCTTCTGATCTGCCTCTTTCTTTACATCTTGTGAGAAATTTATGAACAAAGTTATTGCTGATCCATACTGTCTGTCTTGTCATTTAAGTTCTTTTTAAAAAAGCACTTTGCCAAAGTAGATAAACTATGTTCAGCACGATTAACACAAGATTGAGGGCACAAGGAGAAGGGGACGACAGAGGACGAGATGGTTGGACAGCTAAGAACATGAGTTTGACCAAACTGCGGGAGGCAGTGGAAGACAGGAGTGCCTGGCGTGCTCTGGTCCAGGGGGTCACGAAGAGTCGGACACGACTAAACGACTAAACAACAACAACACTTCACATTCAGAATGGAACAGAAAGAAATTCTGACTGAAGTCCATTTGAAGTTGACAGCAAGCACACATTAGGGATTTCCCCAATTATTTATCAAGCTTCAGAGGCCTACTGAATTAAGTAGGTCACTCTTAAGAAATCCAGCTCCCCACCAGAAGTAACTGTTTATTCCCCTTTTTAGTACCCTAGCTCTAATCTAGAAGCAGGAAAAAAGTGAAAATATTAAGTTATCATATCCTATTCCATTTCAAAGCACACAAAATATGCAAATAATAATAATAATAATAATAATAATAAATAAAGGTAAAGGACCCCTGGACTTAACCGTCCAGTCAAAGGCGACTAGGGGTTGCGGCACTCATCTCGCTTCAGGCCCAGGAACCCGGCGTTTGTCCACAGACAGCTTTCTGTGTCATGCGGCCAGCAGGACTAAACCACTTCTGGCACATGGAGCACTGTGACAGAAACCAGAGTGCACAGAAATGCCATTTGCCTTCCCACCACAGCAGTACCTATTTTTCTACATGCCCTGGCATGCTTTCGAACTGCTAGGTTGGCAGAAGCCAGGACAGAACAACAGGAGCTCATCCCATTGCGGAGATTCGAACTGCCAACCTTCTGATTGGCAAGCCCAAGAGGCTCAGTGGTTTAGACCGCAGTGCCACTTGCGTCCCTGTATATTATAATATACAGTGCTGGAGTAACGGGGCTGGAGCTATGGCTGGCTTAGCTACTGTGCTGGCAGAAAGTGCCTGCTCGCGACAAGTCTTGCAGCCAGCTCTGGAGACAGATAGGAGACACCAGGATCCAAGTCCTTTCCCAGCAACAGCCTTCTTCCAGGCGTCCCATGTAAATGCGTGAAAAGCTTCTTGTGCACTGCTGGACCAGCCCCATCCCTGGATGCCAAGGTGTGTTGGTTGTGCCCCCCTCCCCATGCATTGCTGCTTTCACTGCTGTACTGCTTTTCAATAGTCCCTGTGTTTTAATATTCCTGTACATCACCCTGATGTTTTATGAGGGCAGTATATAAATACATTGTTGTTGTTTAGTCGATTACTGACACAGGTCTGCAGGCGACTTTGCCCAGAGGGCTGCCTCTGTGGGGATGGGATCCCTGACTGACCAGGGTTCACATGCTGGTAATAAGAATACACCGACATTAGCTCGCTTGTCATTCCTTTTACCCTCAGTGTACATTTCTTGTACAAACACGTGCTTCCCCTGCTTCCTCCATAAATTCACTGTTAGGGATCTTATGCAGGGTCAGAAAGATCAGTCTATTTCGGGGGCCACCAGGTGGCGCATTGGAAGATGGCTGACAATAACATCTCTCTGACCCACACGAGGTAATTAAGAGGCTGCTATGGGAAGTATGCAGCCTTCCCGACCCCCCAAGGAGATGGGGGGGCTGCCTTGCCAGCGGTGTCCATAATGCACCCCCGGATTGAAAGAAGGGGGTGCCCGGTCACTTGGCACAAGCCCTCGGTGAAGTCGGCTCTTCCTGACGCTTTCTCCAATCAGCGTACTGGTTCGCTTCAGCTCGAAAATATAATTGGAAATATATGATTGGAAAGAAGCTGAAGAACATACATCAAGCGAAGTTCGGGAGTTAAGACTGCTGATTAATGGATCTCTGGGACCGGAGTGACGGGCGGGACAAATAAATCAAGTGATGAACCACCATTAAGAGACTGGTATGTTTGGAGTGAAACGGAAGGGGGGTGGAGGAAAAAACTTTTCTTTTCTTTGCCTTATGTGAGTATTAATAACCCTTCACCCCAGAAAGAAGAATCGTTGCATTTTATTAATCACAAACAGGATTTTAAGAACTGTGTGGAGAGAATTATGGATCAAAGAGACGATTGGTAAACACCAGAGAACGGAGGAAAATTTTATGACGCAGTTTTAAATGGCGTCTCGCTAAGACAGGCTTGTCTAAGAAAGACGGGGGGAGGAGGACCAGGATTATCGGAATGTGAATGATGATTGGAATGTGATCTAAACCTGGCACAGCCCTCAGATATACTTGGAAAGCCTGCGAAAATTAATGGACAGACCGAGGATAAATTCTTTACGGAGGTGTGGAATGGCGGCTGTCCCTATGTGATATGATTTTTGGAGAGTGTAAAACCCACACAGATGTTTGCTTTCAACCCGCTTGTGAAGTTTATCAGAGATCGCAAAGAAAGGAATATACGATAACAACAAGAAGATGAAGAAAGTAATAAAGAGACTATCCGGATAGAACTGGATAGAACTGTCTAATTAAAGCAGCAATAAAAGTGATGCTTGGACCCCCGTTCGGAGCTTGAAGTATGGCAGGATAGCCTCTGCACCATTGGGGTCCTCGGCCACATCATCCCTTGGACCGACCAATGCGGTTGGTCTGGGGGTGTGGCTTGGGCTACTTAAATCGCCCGCGGTCAAGCACTCGCCCCCTTTTGCTTCCTGCTTGTGCAGTTCTCCCACCCTCCCTCCCTAAGGTCAGGCTCCTTATCCCTTGACCTTACTATGGATCTCGGTTGGTCGCCTGTTGAAGGGGCCTGGTAGGAATTTTTTCCACTTGGCAAATTGGCACCAGCCATTTGGTTTTTCACCTACCTCATAGCAAATCGTCACAACTTTGTAAGGTTTGGCGGTTAGGCATTGGAATATTTGGTTGGAAGTGATGGGAGGTAGTGGCCATCACCTACCCCTCCTAATTCAAGGGTATTCCGTTAAAGGAATCTGAGGGGTGTGGTCTCTGTCCGAACCCCAGATTGGAGGCTTGGGCCATGGCACGACCCCTAGCAGTGACCCTGGCGGAGTACCTAGTTGATGTGCATCAGCAGGGCTCCCCCTCTTGGAGGTTAACCCTTCTGAGACTCCCTGCAGACGGGCAGGAGTCAAATATAGTCAGTTCGCTTCCAGTGCCTAAGCCAATACCACTCATTCTGTAACCAATAAAGTTGTGGCCTTTTTTAGCCCATTAACCTAAAATACTGGTTTCATTCTTACATCTCGGGATGGTTTGGGACCTCGCCATGCAAACCCAGTTTCTGCAAAATAGATCCAGGGAATGCTAAAGAACCCCGATCGCAAAATGTGATATTTGCCTTCTCTTTGCCTTCTTTTCTTTCTTTTTAAAAAGGTGTAGCTTAAGGAACTGCAGTGGAGAAAAAAGCAGAACAGCAACACATTGTTGAACCTACTTACAGACTTGTTCTATATGATTCAGAGCCAAACCTTTTGCCTTCCAAAATGTTAGGAAATATGAGCTAAAACACCTAAATTTATAAATAAATGAATAAATAAATAAATAAATAAATGCTTTAAAGTAATTTATGGAACAAAATATCCATTGGCTTCAAGCAGAACTCTTAATACAAAGGCTAGATCAAGCACAGAATAATCCATTTCATAACATCAGTTTAGGTGAAGTCCAACTTCATGCCAACAGACACAGCAGAATTTCCCTTCCTCTGAACCCTGCTTCTCACCCCCTCACCCCCGTCCCCCCCCAATCTGCTCTGGAGGGTCCTTCAACCCCCACAATAGTTTTTAAGAGCATGCAAGGAGCTGTAGGAGAGAATGTAGGGGAATCTGCTGCCCAGGGGGAAGTTACAATTGGATGTTACCCTCTGTCAGCACAAAGAAACCCACCAACTCTCGGAAGCAGTTATATACCTGCCAAATTTCAACCGAGTGCTGGCAGTGGGGAATAACTTTTTAAAAAAACAAACTGCTATTTTCAGGATTTCTAGACCAAATGACGACTTAGGAATAGACAATGAACTCCATTTCTTATCCATTCATATGAGGAATCAGATTTCTGTTGCATGCTTCTTCTTTTTTTCTTAACATGCTGAGATGTTCGAAAGGATACTATAGATTGTGAGTTAGCTGTGAAGAGCCGTTCAATATATATATATCTAAATTCCATCTCAATATTATCTGAGTTTCTTTTCAATATTACCTACGCTGTTTTTGTATTACTATTGCTCCTCCAAATATCCTTGAATCATATATGTAGACAAAGTTATTGCATTCACTATTTCCCCACTGCTGGGGCCTCTGCTGAGCAAATCTGCGTCCCTGCGCCAGCATTCACTCAGGCTTCCCCACTAACAGGAGACTTCTCTTAGAACTTCTCCTTGCTCTAGGAGGGCAGGACATGCTTCGAAAGATGCTTCCAATTCCCTAAAGTTATGCTCCCTGCACGACAATGTCCCCTTTCTTACTGTCAGTCCTATTCTCCCTCCAATGCTATTGACGGTGTATTTTTAAATAGAACACATCAAGGGTCCGTGAAAAAAGGTAGAAATACCCCAAACCCAAATAATTCTTTACATTCATGTTCTACTTAACTTTGAAATTTCTAGCTATAGAATGTACTGTTAGCAGGAGGCTATTTAATCAAACATGGTGATTTCAAAACACTGGTCATAAATGATAAAATTTGTTCCAGCGAATTAGTACACATTTCAGAAGTAATGTTTCCTCTTCTGCATTGCCAACTTGCATTTTCTCGAGGGAACAGATAAGTTTATTTCCAGCCATCCAGTGAAATAGATTTTGATTAGAATTTGCTGAGCCGTTTGGCTACATCAGCATAAGCTATTTCAATTTCTTTGTCCGCAGCACAAGTGTTGATGAATTCATCCCGAGAATAAGCATTTTTCAGGTATCGCCAAAGTCCCGTCATTTCTGCTGGAAACTCATAGTTTCGATATTTCTTCGTTACAATCTAGAATGAAGACCCCCCCCCCCAAAAAAACCCTGCTTTTAATACTTGAATATTATTAATAAGTTTTGTAACATATGGACAAAACTGCCCCCCCCCCCCGCTGTCCAAGATCTTGTGAGACCGGGAGATCTTGGAAGGCCCTACAAGATGAAATAGTCATGGGAGACTTTAACCAATATCTGTTGGAACGCAAACTCTGCCAAGAATGAAAGGTCCAACAAATTCCTCCATTGTCTTGCTGACAATTTCATTTCCCAGAAGGTGGAAGAAGCATCAAGGGGATCATTTAGTTTGGACCTGGTCCTCACAAACAGAAGAACTAATTGGAGAAGTCCGCTCCCCTTCCCCGGGGGGCGGTGTTGCAGGAGGGCACCTGGGACCTCCCAGTGACCCGCCAGGAGGGTGGAGGGATGCTGCCCGCGTCACTGTGACTCCCGGTTGTGCCACGCCCCCAGCTGACCAATTGGCACAGCTGGGGGGGGGTGACCACTTGCCGTTTAAACTGCGGCGTGGCCGGGGTGTGTGTCCTTTCACCTCCTTGCCGGATTTCCCAGGCCACCCACCTTCTTTTTATGCGTTGCTATGACATCGACTTTGCTATGGACTAAGGTTGGCTGCCATGTTGTTGGGGCCAGGTAGGAATTTTTCCACTTGGCAATTGGCACCAGCCATTTGGGTTTCACCTACCTCGTAGCAATTGTCACAACTTTGTGAGGTAAGCCTTTGTGATGGGAGGGGAGGTTGTAACCTCTGCCTGCCCCTCCTCAATAAGGGCATCCTGTTAAAAGGCTCCATGGGCTAGGGCCATGCCACGACCCATTGGGGACACCCCAATTTGACGTATGTCTACCCTTAGTGTGACTCCTTGCAGATGGACAGGAGTCAGGATATAGCCTGGTCTTACCCAATGCCTAAGTCAAATTGCTCACATCTGTAACCAATAAAGTTGTGCCCTATTTTAGCCCATTAACCTAAATTATCCATGTCCATGTGTGTTTATTATATAAGGGAACTGTGGGACCCGGGGCCTTGCCATGCAAGTGGAAGTACTGGGAAACTTGGGAGGAAGTGATCATGTCATCCTGGGTTTCCTGATACAGAGGCAGGAGAAAAGAATTTAAAAAGGCCAATTTCAAAAAGCTGAAGGAGCTACTGGGTGAGATCCCATGGTTAGAAATACTCAAAGAGAAGGGAGTCCAAGATGGATGGGAGTTTCTTAAAGGAGAAATATTGAAGGCCTAAATGCAGATAATTCCAACAAGAAAGAAAAGTGGGGGCATCTAAAGATACCAGTGTGGATGCATAAGGAGCTTATAGATGAGCTTAGATTTAAGAAGGGTCTATATATGAAATGGAAGAAAGGGGAAATCACAAAGGAGTATACACAAGAAGCCAACAGTTGCGGTGGGGAGCTCAGGTGGGCCAAAGCTCAAAACAAGGTCCCACTTCCAAGAGAGATTTTTTTTTTAAAGCTTTCTTTGGCTATGTTCAAAGCAAGAGGAAGAACAAGCAAGTTCCATCATACGAGGAAGCTGGCAAAATGTTGGTTGAATGAGGAAACTGTTAGGTGGATTTGGAATTGAGGGGATCTCATCAAATTTGCAGACAACACAAACCTAGGAGAAGCAACTAATGCCGCAGAAGACAGAATCAGGATTCAAAATGACCTTAATAGGTTGCAGAACCAGGCCCAAACTAAAAAACAGAATTTCAGTGGGGACAAATGTCAGGTTATGCACTTAGGTATAAAGAACTAGATGCACAAATATAAGGCTTAATGTGGCTTACAGCTGGCTTACTAGCAGTACATGTGAAAAGGATCTAGGGGTCTTGGTGGACCACAAGCTTAACATGAGTCAACAGTGTGATGCAGCAAAAGAAAAAAAAAGGGGGGGGAGCTAATGCTATTCTAGGCTGCATCTACAGAAGTCTAGTGTCCAGATCAAGGGAAGTCATAGTGCCACTTTATTCTGCTGCGGCCAGACCACACCACACCACACCTGGAATGCTATGTCCAGTTCTCGGCACCACAATTTAAGAAGGATACTGACAAGCTGAAACAAGGGCGATCAAGATGGTCAAGGGTCTGGAAACCAAGACTTCTGAGGGAGCTGGGTATGTTTAGACCGTGTGCCATGTTGATTCAGTTAGAAGTGCCCTTTTGGTTTTTATGTTGCTGGCATCAAAATTTTGACCTGACCCCGAGTACCAGAAGTGTATTGGGTTTCTACTGATCCTGCTGATTGAAAAGATACTGCAGAGTAGTAAGACACTGAAAGATAAGTGTGGTCAGAGCACCAAGGAACTGCTGACCATCCTTTGCTAAGCTGATTGCTTGTTAATTATCAAGAGCGATCAGCTGATATTCCTTAATGGGCGCAGTCTGCCTGTGTAGTCAGAAGTCATGAAGTCTGCTTACTGAATTTGAGCAGCATCAGCTGTGAACTTAGCATGTCTGGAGGTGGCTTGGAGGTCCCCACCTGTGAACTTGGGCAGGGAACCTGGGGATCTCATGCAGGTTTAGCAGTTATGCTGCCAGCTTTAGCAATCTGCTGTGTTTGCAGTGTGCTCTGCTGGGACTTTTGTAAATAAGACAAGTCACCAAAGGCTGCAGTGATCTCCCTCTCATCCAAAGGTTTATGTAGGGCTCATTCTCCTAGGCTTCTCACTGCTCAGGGAAATGCAAAGCATGTAAAACCATGAGAGGAATGGTGGCAAAGAGGTGCCTGTTCTGAAGACAAATTCTTTTCACCTTGACAACATGAAGTTTGGGCAGAAGGTTGCAGTCGGCAAGAGTCAGCTCATCCCCATCCAAGAACTTGCGTTTCGACACTTTCTCCACCTCTGTGCTACTTGCATCTATCTCTTCAGGTAAAGGATTTCTCAGATAGTCATCCAGTTTCTTCAAAGCCTTTGTTAAACCTCTCTCCAGGCCTGTGTCAAGAAACAAATAAAGAGAAGAGTAAATAAAACAGAATTTCCAATAAAGTTCACAGCCATATACAGAAAACTTTGGACCTAGGCTGCTGGCAAAGCTTGTGATAGTTGTGTGTCTGGCCTATGTACTGTTGGGGTGATGAATCCTAGTCTTCACTAATAAAGACTGACTGTGGGACAGACAAAAGAAAAGGAAAGTCCAAAATCCTATCTTCTACACACCACCCTGGAAACCTTAGAGCATTTTTGGGATACTTGAGGCTATTACATTGAACTTCTGGTCTCATACAGAGCAATCACAAGCCTGCTGTTGGCTTGGCACTTCATCATGGCCCTGTTATTTTTGGACATTCCCCAAAATGCGGAATGAATCTCATCTCTCTGCTCCAGCCATTCTCTCTCATTCTAAAACTTTGCAATTATAAAAATCTCTGTGCCACTTTAAAAAAATAAAAAAGTATTGAAAACGTAGTTCAGTATCTTTGCCTTCACAACATTCAGACGATTCGAAGAGGGGTCTGTGATGCCAAACTGCCCGGCCTTGCATGACCAGGATCTTAGAATATATCAGACGAGTAATCTGACAACAAAATCAAATGCTATGAAAGAGTCATGGGGAGTCAACAACAGACAAACGGGGGCTAAGGTTCAATACTATGCACATTTACCTAGGAATAAATCCCATTAAACTCAATAGGACTTACTTCTGAGTAATTGCAATTAGGATTTTGCTGCACAGTGTATATTCAGTAGATTCTGATGATGATGATGATTTATCAAATTTAAATTCCCCCCTCTCACAAACACATTTTAAAGGCTGCAGAATATTAATCAGCCAAAGACATGGTTGAGGAGGAACTTTTTTGCCTTGTACCTAAATATGTAAAATGAAGGTGCCAGGTGAATCTCCCTAGGGAGAACATTCCACAAATGGGGAACCACTACAGAAAAGGCCCCGTTCTCCTGTTGCCACCTTCCGGACTTCACATGGAGGTGGCACACAAAGGAGGGCCTCAGAGGATGATTGTGGTTTATATGGAGAGAGGCAGTCCTTGAGGTATTGCAGTCCTGAGCCATTTAAGGCTTTATAGGTCAAAACCAGCACTTTGAATTGGACCTGGGAACTAATTGGCAGCCAGTGCAGTCAGGCTTGTGTTCCTGGTGAGCAATCTGGCTGCTGAATTCTGCACCAGCTGAAGTTTCCGAACTGTCTCCAGAGGCAGCCCTGTGTATAACGCATTGCAGTTACAACTGAACCTTTAGTTGACTAACAGACAAACGCTATGATCAAGCTTTACAAACACAGAGAATCTCTGTTGTTGTTTTTTGGGGGGGGATCCAAGCTATAAATGACAGAACTTACCTATACTAAAAAAAAAACAAAAAAACCAAGAGACTGTTATTTTTTACCTTATAAAAACTTCCCCAAAAGCCAGAGGGCCAGAGTGAGGCCGGTAGAGCTTTTGCTAAATTGTCCAGGGGGAGAGGGCTGAACCTCCCTCAAGTGATCAGGCAAACCCCACAAAGTCCTGCTGTTGTAAGTCAAAGTTCATCTTTTTAAAAATTGTTTATAAAATGCCACATAATTCTCTATTTCATGCTCTCATCAAAGCAAGCACACATTGAGCAAGATTCCAGGAGCATTCGAGAAATGATGATGCTGTGAACTATATTATTCACAAAATGATATATTTGTAAAACCCGTTTTCATAATAATAAAAGTGGTTGGCACCACTTTCCACAGGTAATCTCCTTTCCACATAAACATAGATCATAGTAAAATTAAGCAAAATTACACAAACAGAAATATGTTATCTGTTATGTGGCTGGAATTAATGTGATGAAACACACATTGAAGTTTTCAAAAACAATTATGGAATCTTATGAAAGAACATCAAAATTTCAAAAGTGAACAAGCTGCAAAGTGAGGTGGGCTGAATAATTCACAGAAAATGAACAAAGTGAGACAGCATCACAGATTACATCACTAGCCAAGGCTGATTGATAAATGAGAGGGAGGGAGGGATGGGGCTGACTGCAACCTTAGCTGTACGGCAAGAGAAGGGGAGACAAAGTGGAGACTGAGAATGAAGATATCAATGAACAGTGCCGTTCCCATACAGTGCAAATCTCTTTTGATTTAAACTTATAACTTCCCCCTCTTAAATACACTTACGGAGTCTTTTGTATATTGAAGAACCGACAGTAATACTTAAGTTTAAAGCACCAGGATATGTTAATAAGATTATTTATACCAATAAATGTTTTATTGTCTCGCACAGGTAGATCTTACAGGCATATTACCTGCCTTAAATAAGCTGTCATTAGATCCTTATTCCCAAGCTGCCTATCATCACAACTCTCTTCTCTTTTCCATTTCTAAAATTTGAGAATATGTTGTTTCTGCTCAATGGCTCTACTTTTCCTACTTCCAAAGTTGCCCCTTTGCATTGGTTCTGCTGAAATCACTTTAATGAAAATGCCCAGCAACCCGTTTCCTGCTACAACACATGATCTCTTACCATGTTCTTCTTTTAGATTTAAATTGTAAATATTTATCCTTCAGGGCTGAGAGAGATGACAGGGAAGACCAGGGGTGGGCAAGGGGCAGCATTTTGGGGAAATTGTGAATGAAACTCTGTATCCCAATGACTGGAAATGAATCATATATTGGTGGAATCAGGTTGAGGAATCAATCCATGTCACAACTGAATTCCATGGGATTCAATGACATCTCCTGGCCTTAACCTGTCAGGGAAGGTGCACAAGTACAAAGGGGGGGGGGATGACAAAAACTTATTTCTTCAGGTCTTCAAAGGCATTAGGGTGAACCGGCTGGTCCAGTGCCCTATGAAAGTTCTTCCCCCAGGAGGTGCCATTGGGCTGTCAGCTTTGTCTTCCTGGAGGTGGTGGTGGGAAAGGGTCTTTTCCACGTCCTCCCCTCCTGGAACATCTCCCCCTCTGACTTGGGCAACTCTGCAAGGCTTGTGTTCAAGGCTGGCAAGGAGCCATGCATAAAAGCAGGCCTTTTAAGGAACTATAACACACACCAGAACAAGGGCCCATTTATCATTTTTTAAAGCAGTGATATAAAGTGATTGAAGTATTGCCATTTCTCAGACAAAAGTGTTACTATCTCTAATTTAATAAACCCTAAATTTAATTTTTGCACTTGATATTCTACTGCCCGATTAATCTCCTTTGGCTGCATTTTTCTATGCAAGCCACACTGAAATGACAATATTGGCAGGGTGCATAGAACACTATTATTAGGGCAGCCCTGGAAATATGGAGAATTCCCTTTTCTTTTTCGAACCTATTAACACCAATTGAATAAAAGGTTTTCCTTGCACGGTAAGCAAAGAATAATATTGTTTTACTGTCCCATTCAAAATCAAGTTATTTACTTAATTTAACTCAATTGGATTTTTGAAATCCTGGCTCAACCATCTATTTTTCAGTGGTGGCCGTCTTCAGATAGGCTTGCCTGCACTTGCCCATCTGCTTCCTATTTCCCGTTTGAGGAGGTGGTGGAGAGGAAATGGAGAGCATGGCTTATATTCTGCCTCTTAGAAGAAGCATGGCCAGCACCTGCCTTCTTGGGAGCCTCTCTGATCTCCTGACGGTGCAAATTTCTCCACGCATGTCTGACTCCTTCGCCCTCACCTGTTCTCTGGCTCCACAATAGAGATGAAACCACCCAGTGTTCAAGGTTTCTAAAGCTATGGGGCACACCTGCTCAGGCGTTGCATATAAAATACAGAAGAAAAATACTGCCAGTGAGTAACTTTTTTCAAAATGTAAAGATTTCATAATTTTCACAATTTGGTGTGCGACTGAAGAGGCAGATAAAATTTGCTTTTGGAGATGAGTCTGGCCCCATGTCGCCAACTGGCCATTCCCATTTTAGAGAAACAGCAGTGTTTTTATGATGGCAACACTATTCCGGGAACTAGACACCAAGCCTCCAATTATATTAACTGTATCTTGCACAGCTATTCAGACATTTGCATAAGACAGGCCCATATCCCCCCCCCCCCAAATCATGCAGGATAGAGCAGTGCATCCCTGCCACTGAACCTTGGGCCACTTTAGGGAGGCAGCAGCACCCAGGGCCCCACAGTCTGCCCAGGGACTCTCTCCCTTGCTTGCCTGCCCCCCTAGTTTTGCCATAGCCTTTTTTTTTGGGGGGGGGAGAGGGAAGGCTGGAGGACTTGTTAAAGGAAATTGGACATAAAAGGGGAACATTTATTAGAGAGAGAGAGAATATAAAAAGGAATGGGGTAAGAAAGGGACGCTGTTATGGGAGGAAGAAAGGCATGTAAAAGGACCAGGGAGGAGGAATGAAACAAACTGGCAGTGTGGGAGCAGTGGTGTAGAGATGTCCGATCTGGCTATGGTGAGGCAATACAACTTAATTGCATCTTATTTGGACTGTAACACACTCTGTGTGAATGTCTGAAAAATGTCCAGAAATTTCAGAACGCTGCAACCATTCAACTGCCTGGGATGGTCTTAGCCTGACTCCAGCACGGCAGGCTTCCTACCCATCTGTTTCTAGGAACAATCCAAATAACTAGGTATAACCTACAAAGCCCCAAATGGCTTGAGAGCAGGTTCCCTGAAAGACCGCATTCCGTCCTATGAGCCCATTTTGAAGATCTTCAGGACTTCTTGGTGGCCAGAGCTCCTTGCCAGGGAGGCCTCTCTTTTCAGCCTGAAAACCTTCCGGAAGCAGCCAAAGGTGTTTTTGTTCCGACTGGCCTTGAGCCTGATCTATTCTTTTATTTTCTATCCCACCCTTTCCTCAGGGCAGCGTGCAAAACAGAGGCCCACCCGTACAATTCATTTTATCTTCACAATAACCTTGTGAGGTAGGAGAGGGTGAGAGAGAATAACTGGCCCAAAGCTATTCATTGCCTTGAGGGTCTGGACCTCCGTGTTAACCATTTGATGGACAGGGCTGGATGGAAGCATCATGGACCAACAAGAATACCTTTCCAGGCAATGACCCAACAATTCTTGAGAACAGAAGCCACTTTTCAAACAAATGAGGGCGAGTTCTTCTGCCTCCGTTATGTAACTCCTTTCTAGTTATGAGGGAAAGTAGTTCATGCAGCCACATATGGGAATGGCTGAACAACGCTTCAGAGCTCTCTTTTTTCCTAAGGCAAGCAGACTTCCTTTCAGGCTGCAATATGAAGCCACCCCAAAATGACCTCTGTAAACCTGCAAGCTGCTTAATTGTCACGCGGAGGCATGTTTAACAAACTATGACCTGTGTACAAAATGAATCGTGACTGCTGCTACCTTTGGCCACTGATTGATGCCTTTTCTTTTTACTGCTCTTTTCCACCCACACAAGATTTATCCCATAACACACACAAATGAATTGGATGAAATATGCAATGAGTGAAAAGGGGAAACTGTACATAAATATTCAGTCCCACACAAACAATCTGAGATTTATTTTTCCTTAAAACACACACACACCACCTTTCTTGATCACTTCCAGATTCATAGCATATTGCATGAGGTCTATTGCATTTTTCTGGTTTGTTCCCACTACTTTGGAACAGAAAATTAAGGTAAAATACAACAAAATCAAACCATTCCGCTTCATTAGGCAGTCTGATTTAAAGACCACATCTTAGTTAAACTTCTCATAATCTGGACAAGTAATACCCTAATGCAAATTTTTACCCCCTTAATTTTCTTTATAAATTCATCTTCAGCAAGTAAACTGCTCATCTAGATATTGTTTTTGCCATGGGGCAGGTTTTGTACCCTTGGCTAATCTTGCTTTGGATGGCAGCTTCAGGAGTCTCTGTGCTGAAGCCATGCAGATCTCGAGTGGAGACCATGAGAAGTCAGCTTGAGAACTAAGTTGGCACCGAAAAATGAAGAAATAAAAGGGGTGTCTGTAGGAAAAAATGAATATAAAGTCAAAGCGTTTGCGGACGATCTGGTAATAACGGTAGAAGAACCAGCGGGAAGTGTTAAAAGAATTTTAGAAGGAATAGATCAATTTGGTCAAGTTGCAGGATTTTACTTAAATAAAAGGAAGACCAAAGTTATTGCTAAAAATATGAATCAAGAACTAATAGAGGTGATGCAACAACAGACAGGGATTGAAGTGGTGAATAAAGTGAAGTATTTAGGAATATGGTTAACTCCCAAGAATATTGATTTGTTTGAAAACAATTACTTACCTGTTTGGAATGGAATAAAAAGGGATCTGGAGGTGTGGGGAAGATTGAAACGCTCCAAAGAATTAGAGAGCTGGAGCTCTTCTTGGAAGCAACAGAGCACACCGTCTCCACCAAGGAGGAGACAGGGGACTCCCCTGAGAAGGAGGCTAGTTCACCAACACAGGAGCCAGATATATGGAGAAACGTGACTCAAAGAAGTAGGAGGCCCAGGGTTCGCTCTGATTGTTTAGAAATACACAATCGCTTTGAGGTCCTCTCCCCTAGCATGGAAGATGAAGAGCAGACTCCATTTGAGGATCTCTCCCTCATTACAGTCGATCAGGTATATGAAGACGAGCAGCAAAGTCAGTCCTCAGGGAATGTGCAGGCGACCTTGGAACGGACAGCTCACGGAAGAACCCCGACCAAGCCTAAGAGGAGGCGTGTAGTGGTGATAGGGGATTCCCTACTGAGGGGAACAGAAGCAGTGACCTGTGGGCCTGACAAGATGTCTCGGGAAGTGTGCTGTCTCCCCGGGGCTAAGATCCAAGATGTACCTGAACGACTGCAAGGAATCATAAAACCCACGGACAAATACCCCTTCCTCTTGGTTCATGTGGGAACCAATGACACTGCAAGCAATAGCCTCCAGAAGATCAAAAGAGACTACGAGGCTCTGGGCAGGAAATTGAAGCAATTAAATGCACAAATTGTCATCTCATCTGTCCTCCCAGTTGAACGACGTGGCCCAGGGAGAGAGGGGAAAATAGTGGAAGTGAACAGCTGGCTTCGCAAATGGTGTAAACAGGAACGGTTTGGATTCTTGGATCACGGACTGCAGTTTCTTGAAGATGGACTTCTGGCAAGCGATTGGCTGCACCTCACAACGGTTGGGAGAAAAGTTTTTGCCAAAAATCTCAGAAACCTCATCAGGAGGGCTTTAAACTGACTAATGTGGGGGAGGGAGACAGTGCTCCTGAAGGTAGGAGTCTATCAATTGCTGAAGATGATTATCCAAATGTCATAGACCAAATGGAGCAAACAGCACGCAGACCTAGTGGTGGGAGGAAAAAATCCTTAAATAAGAGACACGGGGGAATGATTAATGGACTTCAATGTCTGTACACTAATGCGCAAAGCATGGGAAATAAACAAGATGAGCTTGAGCTCTTGGGACAGCAAACTAAATATGACATAATAGGCATCACTGAAACCTGGTGGGATAAGTCCCACGATTGGAATGTAATAATGGAGGGATACAATCTATTTCAGAGAAACAGACCAGACAAGAAAGGAGGAGGAGTGGCGTTATATGTCAGGGATGTGTATACCTGTGAAGAGATCCAAGATTTAGAACCTCAAAGCCAAAGTGAGAGCATTTGGGTCAAAATTAAGGGAGAGAAGAATAACAGTGACCTCATTGTGGGAGTTTACTATAGATCCCTAAGCCAAACGGAGGACACAGATGATGCCTTCCTGGAACAGATGGCCAAGCATGCAAAAAGAAGGGAGATAGTAGTAATGGGGGACTTCAATTACCCGGATATTTGTTGGATGTCAAACTCAGCCAAGAGCGTAAGGTCAAACAGATTCCTCACTGGCCTTGCAGACAACTTCATTGTCCAGAAAGCGGGAGAAGCAACAAGAGGAACAGCCATTTTAGATCTGGTCCTAACCAACGTTGATTACCTGGTTAGTGGGGTAGAAGTGGAAGGATCATTAGGCGCGAGTGATCATGCTCTTCTGAAGTTTACTATACAGCAGAAAGGAGCAGCCAAGCATACTAGGACTCAATTTCTTGACTTTAAGAAAGCCGACTTCATAAAACTTAGGGAAGTGCTGGGTGAGATCCCACTAAAAGGAAAGGGAGTTCATGATGGCTGGGAGTTTGTTAAGAGGGAGATACTAAAAGCACAACGTCAGGCAATACCAATGAGACAGAAACATGGAAGGTGCCTAAAGAAGCCAGGGTGGCTATCTAAAGAACTTTTAACTGAGTTAAGATTAAAAAAGGATGTGTACAAAAAATGGAAAAGGGGGGAAACCACCAAAGAGGAATTCAAACAAATAGCCAGCACGTGTAGACACAAAGTCAGAAAAGCTAAAGCACAGAATGAACTCAGGCTTACTAGAGAGGTTAAAAGCAACAAAAAAGGCTTTTATGGGTATGTTCGTAGCAAAAGGAAGAACAAAGAAACAGTGGGGTCACTCAGAGGAGAAGATGGTGAAATGCAAACAGGGGACACAGAAAGGGCTGAACTCCTCAATGCCTTCTTTGCCTCAGTCTTCTCCGATAAAGAAAACAATGCCCGACCTGAAGAATTTGGAGCAAATGATTCAGCAAAGGAAACACAGCCCAGAATAACTAAGGAGATAGTACAAGAATACTTGGCTAGTTTAGATGTATTCAAGTCTCCAGGGCCAGATGAACTGCATCCAAGAGTATTAAAAGAACTGGCAGATGTGATCTCAGAACCACTGGCAGTCATCTTTGAGAATTCCTGGAGAACAGGCGAAGTCCTGGCAGACTGGAGGAGAGCACATGTTGTCCCTATTTTCAAAAAGGGGAAAAAGAGGACCCAAATAATTACCGCCCAGTCAGTCTGACATCAATACCAGGGAAGATTCTGGAGCAGATCATTAAGCAAACAGTCTGTGAGCACCTAGAAAGGAATGCTGTGATCACTAATAGTCAGCATGGATTTCTGAAAAATAAGTCATGTCAGACTAACCTGATCTCGTTTTTTGACAGAATTACAAGCCTGGTAGATGAAGGGAACGCAGTGGATGTAGCCTACCTTGATTTCAGCAAGGCATTTGACAAGGTGCCCCATGATATTCTTGTAAAGAAGCTGGTAAAATGCGGTCTTGACTATGCTACCACTCAGTGGATTTGTAACTGGCTGACTGACCGAACCCAAAGGGTGCTCATCAATGGTTCCTCTTCATCCTGGAGAAGAGTGACTAGTGGGGTGCCACAGGGTTCTGTCTTGGGCCCGGTCTTATTCAACATCTTTATCAACGACTTGGATGATGGACTCAAGGGCATCCTGATCAAATTTGCAGATGACACCAAACTGGGAGGGGTGGCTAACACCCCAGAGGACAGGATCACACTTCAAAACGACCTTGACAGATTAGAGAACTGGGCCAAAACAAACAAGATGAATTTTAACAGGGAGAAATGTAAAGTATTGCACTTGGGCAAAAAAAATGAGAGGCACAAATACAAGATGGGGGACACCTCGCTTGAGAGCAGTACATGTGAAAAGGATCTAGGAGTCTTGGATGACCACAAACTTTATATGAGCCAACAGTGTGACGCGGCAGCTAAAAAAGCCAATGCAATTCTGGGCTGCATCAATAGGAGTATAGCATCTAGATCAAGGGAAGTAATAGTGCCGCTGTATTCTGCTTTGGTCAGACCTTAAACTTTATTATGAATCAGCAGCTTTTTGCTGGTTGAAAGAATGGCTACTTCTTGAAAATACAGACATTTTGGATTTAGAAGGTTTTAATAATGTATTTGGATGGCATGCATATTTATGGTATGATAAGGTCAAAGCACATAAAGCATTTAAAAATCATATTGTCAGGAAAGCACTGTTTAATGTTTGGATAAGATATAAGGATTTATTGGAAAACAAAACCCCAAGGTGGTTGTCACCGATGGAAGCGAAAGCTCTGAAAAGGCTCAATATGGAGGCCAAATGGCCGAAATATTGGGACATTTTGGAACAAGAAGGAGACAAACTGAAATTGCAGAGTTTCGAGAAATTAAAAAACAAAGTGCGAGATTGGCTTCATTATTATCAGATAATGGAGGCATACAATTTGGATAAGAAAATTGGCTTCCAGGTGGAAAAATCAAAACTAGAAACAGAATTGTTAGAACCCAAAACTAAGAATTTGTCAAGAATGTATAACTTGCTGTTGAAATGGAATACTCAGGATGAAACGGTGAAATCTGCTATGATTAAATGGGCACAAGATGTTGGACATAATATTATGTTTGCTGACTGGGAACAGTTATGGACCACAGGTATGAAGTTTACGGCATGTAATGAGAGAATATTATGAAAATGATATACAGGTGGTACATGACCCCAGTCAAGCTTGCAAAAATCTATCATTTGCCCGATAATAAATGTTGGAAATGTAAAGAAACCAAAGGTACATTCTTTCACCTTTGGTGGACGTGCCCAAGGATTAAGGCTTTCTGGGAAATGATATATAATGAACTGAAAAAGGTATTCAAATATACCTTCTTGAAGAAACCAGAGGCCTTTCTCCTGGGCATAGTCGGCCAATTGGTGCCAGAGAAGGACAGAACTTTTTTTATGTACGCCACAACAGCAGCAAAAATACTCATTGCAAAGTATTGGAAGACACAAGATTTACCCACTTTGGAAGAATGGCAGATGAAGCTGATGGACTATATGGAACTGGCAGAAATGACTGGCAGAATCCGAGACCAGGGAGAAGAGTCGGTGGAAGAAGAGTGGAAGAAATTCAAAGATTATCTACAGAAATATTGTAAAATTAATGAATGTTAGAATGATGTTGGATAGAAATTAAGTGGTTTCCAGCTGTAATGCTTTAAGGGAATATGAAAAAAGGGTTATAAATAGGTAAAAATCTAATGCTATTATTTTTAAGATCAAGGATTAGGATAATTAAAGAGGGTAAGGATTTGCTGAACCAACAGATTGAAGTGGAATACAAAAAAGGGAGGTATGAGGAGGTCCGGGAAACAAGCTAAAGGAAAATAGGTAATGGAAAATCTGTGTGTTTTTAACCATTTTTATTTTGTATTTTTGTTATTTTTTTCATTTTTATTGTAATATTTTAAAAAATCTTAATAAATATCTTATAAAAAAAAAAGGGAACTGGGCCAAAACAAACAAGATGAATTTTAACAGGGAGAAATCTAAAGTATTGCACTTGGGCAAAAAAAATGAGAGGCACAAATACAAGATGGGTGACACCTGGCTTGAGAGCAGTACATGTGAAAAGGATCTAGGAGTCTTGGTTGACCACAAACTTGACATGAGCCAACAGTGTGACGCGGCAGCTAAAAAAGCCAATGCAATTCTGGGCTGCATCAATAGGAGTACAGCATCTAGATCAAGGGAAGTAATAGTGCCACTGTATTCTGCTCTGGTCAGACCTCACCTGGAGTACTGTGTCCAGTTCTGGGCACCACAGTTCAAGAAGGACATTGACAAACTGGAACGTGTCCAGAAGAGGGCAACCAAAATGGTCAAAGGCCTGGAAACGATGCCTTATGAGGAACGGCTAAGAGAGCTGGGCATGTTTAGCCTGGAGAAGAGGAGGTTAAGGGGTGATATGATAGCCATGTTCCAATATATAAAAGGATGTCACATAGAGGAGGGAGAAAGGTTGTTTTCTGCTGCTCCAGAGAAGCGGACACGGAGCAATGGATCCAAACTACAAGAAAGAAGATTCCACCTAAACATTAGGAAGAACTTCCTGACAGTAAGAGCTGTTCGACAGTGGAATTTGCTGCCAAGGAGTGTGGTGGAGTCTCCTTCTTTGGAGGTCTTTAAGCAGAGGCTTGACAACCATATGTCATGAGTGCTCTGATGGTGTTTCCTGCTTGGCAGGGGGTTGGACTCGATGGCCCTTGTGGTCTCTTCCAACTCTATGATTCTATGATTCTATGAAATTATCTTTTTGGGGGAGAATATCTACGATTAAGATGAGTGTGCTGCCAAAGATGTTATTTTTATTTCAATCCTTACCAATAATCAAGGGGGCATTAGTATTTAAAGAATGGCAAAAAACAATTTCAAGATATATCTGGCAGGGCAAGAAGCCAAGGATTCAGTTTAAGTTACTAACTGATGCGAAAGACTTTCTGCCAGACTTGAAATTATATTATGAAGCATCATGCCTCTGTTGGTTAAAGGAATGGATTAAACTAGAGAATGGGGAGTTGTTGGACTTAGAAGGATTTGATAATAGATTTGGTTGGCATGCATATTTATGGTATGAAAAGAAGAAAATTCACAAAGGGTTTGAAAACCACATCTCCCGAAGATCGCTGATAGAGGTATGGGAGAGGTATAAAAATTTGCTTGAACCAAGACTCCCCCACTGGATTTCACCACTAGAAGTGATGAGTGTGAAAAAGATTAATATGGGGGGGGGGATGGATAACATATGGAGAATTGATAGTAAGAGATGGGGGGAAATGGAAAATGAAATCTTATGAAGATGTGAAAGAATTTGTTTATGATTGGTTGCATTATTATCAGGTCAATGAAATGTTCAAAAAAGATTGTAAAGAGCGTGGATACGAAGAAAAAGAATCAAAATATCAAACAGAGGTATTGAATAATGAGTATAAAAATTTGTCAAAAATGTATAAAATGTTGCTGGAATGGCATACAAAAGATGAAGAGGTCAAATCAGTAATGATACATTGGGCCAGAGATTTTGGGTATAATATACAATATGATGATTGGATGAAATTATGGAATGAGAGGTTAAAATTTACAGCATGTACTGCGTTGAAGGAAAATATAATGAAAATGGTATACAGATGGTATATAACGCCAGTAAAACTGGCTAAAATGTATAAAACATGCAATAAGTGTTGGAAATGTAAAGAAAAAGAAGGAACTTTCTATCATATGTGGTGGGAGTGTAAAAGGGTGAAAGGCTTCTGGGAAATGATATACAATGAATTGAAAAAGATGTTGAAATATACATTTGTTAAGAAACTGGAGGCCTTCTTACTAGGATTGGTAGGTAATGAAATTAATAAGAAAGATTGTAAACTTTTCCAATACGGAGTAACAGCAGCAAGAATACTTCTGGCGCAAAGATGGAAGCAGAAAGAAATTCCAACGGTGGAAGAATGGAGAACGAAATTGACTGAATACGCAGAATTGGACAAACTAACAGGGAAGATTCAATACCAGAGAGACCAAAAGTTCATCGAGGCCTGGGGGAGATTTACAGAATATCTGAAAAACATATGTGATGTACAGATAACGCTTGTTGGTTTTCAAGAGACTCTGTGAAAAATTAAGAAATATTGTAAAAAAGAGAGTAAGAAGGGAGAGGTGATTTTAAAAGGCAATAATAAGTTTAGAAATTTAACAATATAAATTTAAACGAAAGATTGGCAGAGAAACTGCGGGAAGTCAAAAACTGATGAATGTGTGATAAAATGTGAATTGATTGTATAAAAATGTTTTGAAAATGAATAAAAATATTTTTATTTTTTTTAAAAAAAGAGAGAACTACGTTGGCACCAGCACCCAGCAGAAAGCGCTTCCGTTACGGAGCACATGTGCACAGACACACCTTGATTTACTTGGGGGTTCCTTCCCCTCTTTCCACTCCTCAATGGAGTAATCCGTACTGTCAGGGGTTCAGGAGCAGAGGCACAGGAAAGGGAGGAAATAGAGAGCGAGGGGGAGGAGTCCGAAGGAAATGTTAGCGATGACAGCGGTCCGAGGTCTCTGAGTCTTTCCAGCGAATCGGAAGATTCACAGAAAGGGGCTCCCATGGTCAGAGCAAGGGGGGTGCCGAGGGGGACACCCCAGGAAGAAGGGGCCAGAGGGGACTCAGAGAGCAGCAGTTGGAAATCAGGACCAGCGTCCACACCAGAGTGCAGTAGGGGGGAGGAGTCCCAGGCATCGGGATCAGGCGGCGCACTGCCAGTGGGAGGACATGAGTCAGGATTGGCCACGCCTCCATCGGGGAGCGAGGAAACGGTCGAGAGGAAGGTTGAAGGCTGGGCGCACGCGCCAAGTTCAAATGTACAGGAGGGCGGCGCAGTTGGCAGCCCGGATAGGGAGCCAGGTCCCAAAGCCCGCCGAAAAGAGGGGGAGGAGTCAGGGGGGTCAACGTCAGCGTCAGAAGAATCCAGGAAGGAAGGGACCCCGGGGGGTAGCAGGACCCAGAGGAGAAAGGAGAGACGTAAGAGGTGGAGTAAGGCTAGAATCTTAAACTGGTGTACAGGGGGCGGAGACTCAGATGGAGCTTCGCCGATCTAACCCCTAGACGTAGAGCTGGGGCGCTGCGGCTTGAAAATGGAAACTGTACTTCAATAAAGACTTTTGTACATTACTGCCGGCTAGCGTTGGTCCTCTGTGAGCTGGGACCTGGAGCCAGCTCTGACACGTACATATAAATAAAAAATCCGTACATGAGATCTAAGACCCACCTGGTCCAGCACTCACCTCAGAATGGCAACTGTAGGAGTGCAAACGCAACAGCAACCAGGAAAAGTATACCTGGAGAGAGGCTCCTTGTGATCACTTGCAATGGTTATTGACAACCATATGTCAGGAGTGCTCTGATGGTGTTTCCTGCTTGGCAGGGGGTTGGACTCGATGGCCCTTGTGGTCTCTTCCAACTGTATGATTCTATGATTCTAATTGTTATTGCTATTGTAAGTTTTTAACCTTTTTTTTTTACTTTGTAAGTCACACTGAGCCTTTTGAGTATAAGGCAACATATAAATAAAGTTGTAATAATAAAATATAACAATTGCTCCTTACAAACTGCTCTGAAATTTATTTTCCTCTTTGCATGCAGGTAGAATTGAATCAAATAATTATAATTTTTAAACATTAAATCATCTGATATTTTTCTAGAAAAAGAGGTGCCAAAACTCACCATGAACCCTTGTTCTCTTATAATGACAATGGCACCCAACTGAGAGAGGCCAGAACTGAGTTCCAGCTGGGGAAAAAAAGCCCTTATTGGATTTTTGGATTTGATATCCCGCCTTTCACTCCCTTTAAGGAGTCTCAAAGCGGCTAACATTCTCCTTTCCCTTCCTCCCCCACAACAAACACGCTGTGAGGTGAGTGGGGCTGAGAGACTTCAAAGAAGTGTGACTGGCCCAAGGTCACCCAGCAGCTGCAGGTGGAGGAGCGGAGACGCGAACCCAGTTCCCCAGATTACAAGACTACCGCTCTTAACCACTACACCACACTGGCTCTATTAAATCAGACATGAAAAGATACTTCCATTAGAGGTATTTATCAAATTCTTAAAAGTTTCCATGTAGGTAATATAATTGTGGGTGAAATTACTGAGATCCTAAAATGTGCAGGGTGAAGCAATATCTGGGATACAATTTATAGACTTTTAGGACCAAATTGATGTAATGGTCCCATTTCTTTAACCTTAGTTTGGCTGACCCACATATAAAACAGGTGGAGGTACATTATTATAAAAGGTAAAGGTACCCCTGCCCGTAGGGGCCAGTCTTGCCAGACTCTAGGGTTGTGCGCTCATCTCACTCTATAGGCCGGGAGCCAGCGCTGTCCGCAGACACTTCCGGGTCACGTGGCCAGCGTGACAAGCTGCATCTGGCGAGCCAGAGCAGCACACGGAACGCCGTTTACCTTCCCGCTGGTAAGCGGTCCCTATTTATCTACTTGCACCCGGAGGTGCTTTCGAACTGCTAGGTTGGCAGGCGCTGGGACCGAGCGACGGGAGCGCACCCTGCCGCGGGGATTCGAACCGCCGACCATGCGATCGGCAAGTCCTAGGCTCTGTGGTTTAACCCACAGTGCCACCCGGTAGCTAAAACACATGCGGGTGGGGGAAGATGAACCCTCCCACCACTATTTACCTGTCTGAAGCAGACACCCCCACCTGCCCTACCGCCATCCATTCCCCTAGTCTAGCTCACTTCCTCTACTGGCTCATCTGCAGCCAGTACTCTGAGGAACAAATAGAAAAGCAATGACAAACCTAGACAGCATCTTAAAAAGCAGAGACATCACCTTGCCAACAAAGGTCCGTATAGTTAAAGCTATGGTTTTCCCAGTAGTGATGTATGGAAGTGAGAGCTGGACCATAAAGAAGGCTGATTGCCGAAGAATTGATGCTTTTGAATTATGGTCTGGATGAGACTCTTGAGAGTCCCATGGACTGCAAGAAGATCAAACCTATCTATTCTGAAGGAAATCAGCCCTGAATGCTCACGGGAAGGACAGATCGTGAAGCTGAGGCTCCAATACTTTGGCCACCTCATGAGAAGAGGAGACTCCCTGGAAAAGACCCTGATGCTGGGAAAGATGGAGGGCACAAGGAGAAGGGGACAACAGAGGACGAGATGGTGGGACAGTGCTCTCAAAGCTACCAGCATGAGCTTGACCAAACTGCGGGAGGCAGGGGAAGACAGGAGTGCCTGGCGTGCTCTGGGGGGTCACGAAGAGGCGGACACGACTAAACGACTAAACGACAAAACCATGAGTAGAAAAGGACTTTATACCCCACATTCAAGCACAGCCCCCTCATGGAGGCCCCACTTCAAACAAGCAGTGCCTTCCTGTGCTTGTACCGTGTTCGTGTGAGGACTGCCACTAAGTATAAACTGGGCCAGAAACAGAGGGGAACAAGTGAGTAAAGCATCTAGTGCAAATCTTTGAATTTCTCTAGCAGCCACGTGCAAGCGCTGCTGCTTCTTTTCTGGAAAGAAACTGTGCTTAGTAGATAAGGCCCTTTATCTGCCTCCTTTAAAAATGTCTTTACGCCACATACCGAGTGCTAATGCTGCAAGAGAAAAATCAAGACCTAAATGTAAAGCCACATTTTATAAATGAAAGATGATCATTACAGCATTCCAAATTAAGCTGCTGTGTGTTTACACAGACTGTGCAGTGCAATTTAAATGATCAAAGAGCAGCGGGAGATACCTCGAAAACCAGGCATCCCAAAGTAATTTCAGATTTTTACGAAACGTGTTAGGCCATGGCCACAGGAAAATGGAATATCTTCTAGTCTGCTTGGCCTGGACTACAGTGCCCCCTGGAGTTCTAGAGAACAATTAACAATTTGCAAAAAGAAGGTCCCATTGGTTTCATCTTCTTATATTCTATGCTTATGTACAAACTGATAAAGAATCCATTTCTGATAAAGAAAACTCCATATTTTAGCGGATGGCTTTGCTGTTGCTGCATTCCCCATGCCAGAAAACTACCACATTTGACACATGGGGGACACAAGAAGAATGCAACTGCAAAAAGAACAAAAGTCAAATGTATGTGCAAGGTCTTACACAGACTCAGCAGTTACCGGAATGTATTTCTTAATATTCCTCATGACGATACAAGATTCTCTTCTTTCATATCACTTACTTTTTTAACCACCACTGATATCTCTATAAATTGCTTTTGATTTGTACTGGAATAAAACAGAAAAAAGTACATGAGCGAGACCCAAAACCAAAACCCTCCATTGCCCCCTGGAGAGTCACGACCAGTTGGCCTTGACCATGCTGCGCTGGAGGGGGCATACATTCCATTCATCTACACACACATACAGTCAGGGCTTGACCCCCACTTCTGCTGACCCATGCTTTCTAGGTACAGGTCCAAGTGGTTTCCATCTTGCCTGGCTCTTTTCTCAGGGAAAACCAGCTCTTCAACTCTTAATTGGAGCAAAGGGTAGTCCACAGAAAAACCGAATTGCTGTTTGCTCCGACTGAGCACCAAAGAACGGTTTTCTTCCAGCGGGAGAGCAGAGGGATGAGAGAAAATATGGATCAACTCTCAGACCACAAACCAAAAGACAGGCACAAAAAGTATGGGATGGGCAGGCAGCACCATTGTACTTTAAAAGCTTAAATATATATATCACAGTACATTTCTGGAAACTAGGCCTGCTATGTTTTCTTGCCTTTTTCTCTATGTCTTTTAACAGAAGCCTGAAAAACAAATTAAGCAGATCTGCCATGGAGACAAGGCCAACACACCTACCATCCGTGGCACACCCAAAAAACCATTTGGCTGCTTTGAGCATTTGGCAGGGATGGTGAAGAAGTCCCAATGGCCTGCGTACCTTTTCCAGTCCCTTTCCTTCCCAGGCAACAAAACCTTCTAGCCAGCAACAGGGAGGGCTAGAAAGACACCCAAGAGGTCCTGTGGGACGTGCCCTTAGAAATGACATTCCTGAGCGTGCCCCATCAATACGGGTTACTGCCATCTTGGGATTGTGGCGTGTCCAGTTTTTCCTGCCTCCCAATTCAATTCTGTCCACTAGGAAGAAATGGCTTCACCTAAATACAGGCCGTGACTGACAAGCCAGTTGAAATGGTAAGGAAAGGGTGACTGAGGAAGGTTAGACCCACTTGAGCCAGATCCAGACTCAAAGCAGTCCAGACCCAAATCGAAATGGGGTGAAGATTTGTGAATGGCATCAATGGGGGGCGGGCGTGGGGAGCTCTGATTCTAAACTTTCTGCATTCAAAGTTTGCCCCATCATGACAGGCCGGTTTCCTCTGTTAATTTATCCACATCGGCCTGTTTTCAAAATCCTAGAGGCAGGGCTAAGCTGACAACCCAACTGGAAACACTTGTTACCTCGGGTTACACACGCTTCAGGTTACAGAATCCGCTAACCCAGAATTAGAACTTTGCTTCAGGATGAGAACAGAAATCATGCTCTGGCGGCACGGCAGCAGCAGGAGGCCCCATTAGCTTAAGTGGTGCTTCAGGTTAAGAACAGTTTCAGGTTAAGTACGGACCTCCGGAACAAATTAAGTTCTTAACCCGAGGTACCACTGTACTTTTATTGTCATTAGTTTTGCTTCATATCTTGTTTTCAGCCATATAACGGGGGGGGGGGGGGAGTACCGATCCTTTACGTCTTTCAAAGCAAGGTGAAAGATCCAGCCACGGAAAGCTAGCAGCTGGGATGGAGATGCAGTGCTGTGGTCCCTCTTTGGGCTCGCCTGCCTGTCCTCTCTCCTCTATTCCCTTCACCTTGGATTTGGCAGGATGAGTGCTGGCCAAGTCCTTATTTGACTAGCAGCCTCCAGGCACAGCATTAATTACCATGCTTGACAGACAGTGACAACTTCTGCCTCTGAATAAATCCTCAGTTTCCCACAGAATCCTCAGAAACATGAAACAACAAAATCCCTGAAAAATATTTGAGAAAAAATTGTTTGTACCCACTTTTGAAAAGTGAATAGAATTCCTTTTTGCAAAGCCTGAAATCAAATCCCTTGTAACTTTAAACCTTATCCTTAAATAATAAACGACCAGGTTCTGACCATCTTCAAGTGCACATCTGCTTCCTAGTAAGGTTCCCATGTCTAAACTCTGTCCTGTGCTGCACAGTTCTTCCCATCACAGTGACGGGAGAAGCTGTACTTGAGAGAATTCTCCATGCAATGCACTGTAACTCTTCAATGCAAAGGTTTCCTCTTCAGGTCTAGCTAGACCTGTTAACTCTACCTTCCAAGTAATACAAATTCTTTCAGAAATTGGTGGTTGCTTGATAAAGGAAAGAGCACACTTAAAACGCACACGACAAGCACTGTAAATCACCACTTGCCTTCCTGCAAATGGGCCAACGTCAGTACTGCTAAGCTAGAGTCAAACTGATGTAGATATTCCTGGGAATCGTATCCAACAGAGACTTCTGGCAGCATACTCTTTGCTATATATAGCCACTAGGCATTTCCCGCCTCTCTTACCTAACCACATGATGCAGCAACGGGGAAGGGGGAGGGGGTTAATCATATGTAAATTAATGATATAATGTTCTTTTATTTTTAGGGCCTTGATCTGAATCCAGGCCAGACCAGTGGATTCCTCTGGGCAGACGGCTGGAAATTCCACAGAATGAAATCGATGCTGGTGGTCTCACAGCTCAGCGAAGAGCAGAACATTGGAACACCTTAATGAAGGTGGCCACCAACCCGGGGCACCATTAAATATTCAATTCAGTACAAATTTAAAAAAACAACCCTCATATGAAATCAAAGGGCTCATTCTCTCAGTCAAGGTGAGTACAATTTTAGGAAATATTAGTCAGCTGCAAACAGCTAGTTGCTCTCTACACCATCTCCTTCAGCAGCAAATAAACAGCCGGGGGTGTGGGGGGGGGAGCACCTGAGTACTCAGCTGATCATTGGCACATAAATGCCTGCTTTTACCTGCATCTCCTGTGCCATTGTCAGAAATCAGTTGGATTCTTTGCATTTGCCAATTTGGACTAGGGGGATCAGGTATACTGAGGATATCAAATGGCACTAATTTCTGATTAACAAGCTGCTTTTCTGAGGAAGAAGCAGACGTTAGATGGGGCAAGGCCCTAATCCAGGGGTCAGCAAACTTTGTTAGCAGGGGGCCTCAGACTGTCCCTCAGACCTTGTGGGGGGCCAGTCTATTTTGGGGGGGGGGGATGAACGATTTCCTATGCCCCACAAATAACCCAGAGATGCATTTTAAATAAAAGGGCACATTCTACTCAAGTAAAAACATGCTGATTCCTCGACCGTCCACGGGCCAAACAGAGAAGGCGATTGGGCCAGATCCGGCCCCTGGGCCTTAGTTTGCCTACCCATGGTCTAATCTTTCTCCCCACCATGGAGCTACCCATCCCTCCATGCTCCTCTTTCTTTGTGGGCTGGCAAGTGATGGGCCAGGACATCACACCCTCAGAGAACTAGATTGGTCTCGGCCCATGCCATGTAATAGTCGACCTTCAGTATCCCAGAACCTGCAGAGAAGTCTGCATAACTCCTGTGAAATGGACACAACCTCATTACATGTATTAGCAGTTTAATGCCGTTTTTATTGCCCATGGCTTCTTGTAAGGCATCCCAAGTCTTTTATTTCATTTTGCAGGGGTCGCTGAGAAACCTGCTGGCAATCTCCTTCCTTCTTTCCAGAGCTACAGTTCCCATGGTTCCCAGGGGAGAGGAAATACCCGTTAAGTCATTTTTAGTCTGTGTGTAGATATGCCTCCATCAGATAGGAATTCAAAGACCTGATTCTAGGAAACGGATGTCAAGATCCTTCTCATTTGTATCTTCTCTGTGTTCTTTGTTCTTGTATCAGATGTGAGGAAATTAAATTCTAGCTATGTCAACCACAGTACTAGGACTTTGCAGGAAAAAGTCAAAGCGTAGAGTCACGCTACGTGCTGAGATGGGACGTGGCGAAGATCACGCCTCGAGGAAAGCCTGTTATTAAAATGATTTGGCTGATGTTGGGGGTAGAAGGAATCAAGTTGGCTGTAATTGAACTGGCATGAAATAATAAATATGCACACTTTCTTCAAACACAGCTTGCCACATCCTGAGAATCTGGAATCAATTCCTTCTCTTTCAAGATGCTTAAAAGTTGTGGAACTTTGATATGGAAGAAATGTGTTTGCTTCTGGGCTTACAGCCCCAACCAGCCTGCTGCAAACCTTTCATATGTTCAAGGCAAGAAAGCTAGCCAAACAAATGGGAGAAAAGGACCAAAAGCGCAGGGGGTGCTGATATAAATTACTATTCAGGTAAAGTGAGCAAAAGACATTTGCCACTGCCATAGATATATAACCTGCCCAGAATACGAAGGAGAGAGGAAGGGCTGGAACTCAGTGCATGTGGAAGGTCCCAAGATCAATCTCAGGTATCTCCAGGTAGAGATGGAAACATCCCCTGCCCCAGACACTGGAGTGGAGTCACCAGTGAGTGTGGTTGGTTGTATATTTCAGGTTCTAGACCACCGCAATAAAGCAAATATCGCTATAAAGCGCATCACACAATTATCACTATAAAGCGCATCGCACACACTATTTCGTTTCCCTGTGGATATAAAAGTCACTATACTGCAGACTATTAAGCCAGGCCTCCTCTGGCTCTTGCCCTGGCCAGCTCCACTCCTGTGGCCAGAGGAGGGGTGGGGCTTCCTTTCCCTGGAAGCGGCCAGGCTGCCGGCAGATGCATCCTTCTCCTCGTAAGGAGCAATAAAATGAGGTATCTAAGGAAACAAGCCTTTTCTAAGTTCAAAAAACAACAAGCATTAATGAGCTAGGTGGGCCAGTGTTCTGAGGCAGTTCCCTGTGTACCTGTGAGGTGTGTGTGATGCATGTCTTCTACAGTTCACAACCTTCTTCTGAATATTCAGGCTATTTCCTTTAATGCCTAAGGTGGGGAACCTGTGGCCTCCAACTCCTGACATGAGTAGCACTAGGAAAGGGTGCAAGTCATAGCCCAGCAGCACCTGGGGGCCACACTCTCCCCATCCCTGATCTGTACATTTCATAATGGCCAGCAGAGAGCAATACAACCCTCCTCCCAAACAAACGTATCTGCAGACTTGACTCAAGTGGTCTATGCTCAGAGTTGTTTTAAGTTTTTAAACAGCCTCTGTCAGCTACACTTCTGATTAAGGACCCCGTGAGACAGTCTTTAACCCTTTCCCCTGCAGAGTGCTCCCATTCCCAGCACCCACAAAGGATGGGGATGTACTGGAAGAGTATCCTCACCACCCACGAACTTACTCGCATTGTCCTGCTGCTTTGTGTTTTTGATAAACGCAGAGAATTTGGAGAAGATATCTATGCCTGCAGCATTTGATTCACGGTGCTTGGCAGCTAGCTTGGGATACCTGCAAAAACAGAAGAGTGGTTTTAAAAAGGAGGCCTCTGCGGAAATTTAAAAGCAAAGAAATTGCACACAAATACCACAAAAAGGCATATGTTGCTCACTTCTAGTGCTGTTTGTAACACAAAGCAAAATTCTTGCAGATCAAGTACTGCTTTTAAAACTGTCTCTTATCTCAGCATGTCAGCCTCTCAGGACCCTAACTGAACACTGCTGCCACCGTGGGGAGCCAAGAATTTTAAAAAGTTACACAATGATGGTTTTATGACAAGGTTAATTGTACCGGGGCTTAATGTGAAAGGAACCGAGAAACAGCATCCTTAAATCAGAACTAGTCATATGTTTTCAAAAGATGCAGAGGCGTTTGGCAGCAACAGCTGCTTCTCTTCACTGTGTGAACAGTGGCCTTTGGAGAAAACCATTCCAGGATATAATGGCACTTATAAAGAGGGACTTGGCGAAAAGGAGTCTATACGGAGCTGAAATGCAAGAATGAGTCCATGCGGGCTGCTGAAAAGTGTATTGTGCTTCTTGGAAAGGTTTCTGTTTTCTGTGAGTCGGGACCTCAAGGGGTCCGTCCAATCAAAATGCCTTCCTGCAGCAATAATGAAACATCACGGCCGTGTAACAGCCCTGGGCAACCCGTGACCCTGAAGCGAAAAGCTGCTTACTAGCCTCAGCACCAGGGCTGGGCACAACCCCCTTGACTAGCACCACTTCCACCCTGTAGCAATGGGCAAGGAGACCTTCTGTGAGCTGGCAAAGGGGGCCCGCAAAGACCACAGCACCGTCGGGCAGGGCGTTGCTTACCATTTGATGAGCCCCCCAGGCTGCTTCCCCACAGGCACACGCCTCTTTCACTTTAAACAACAGCAAGCTGCTCTGCTCAGTAGCAGGTAGTTAAGGTTGGTGCTGGGACTGATGCTATATTTACAGTGGTACCTCGGGTTACAGATGCTTCAGGTTACAGACTCCGCTAACCCAGAAATAGTACCTCGGGTTAAGAACTTTGTTTCAGGATGAGAACAGAAATTGTGCCGCGGCGGCAGCAGGAGGCCCCATTAGCTAAAGTGGTACCTCAGGTTAGGAATAGTTTCAGGTTAAGAAGGGACCTCCAGAAAGAATTAAGTACTTAACCTGAGGTACTACTGTATATGGCACGGTTCCCAGACTGTACCAAAAAGAAGATGGCTGTCTCCCTGGCTATTTTAAAAAACAATTTTAAAAGTGACTGGCAGACAGCTGCAGAGCACAGCGCCTTGTCCACACTTATTTTTTTCCCCTTATGGGTGAGGAGGAAGGCCACCCAGCCCCCTCGTCAAATTGTAACCACCCCCCAAGCAGAACGTTCTCCCCCTGCCTTGCAACCTCCCCACACATCCATTGCCCTCCACCCCCCTTTATGGGAGGTTTTAGCCAGCCCATCAGAACCTCTGCACGTTTGGGTCTGCCCTACCTTGAAGCAACAACCCCGGAGGGAGGCGTCAAGGACCTGACGAACCTCAACACAATGCTGGCAAGCTGGGTTCAGTTTAGTGGATCACATGTTGGGCAAACCTGCTACAGAAGGTGAGGCCATCCCATTGTATTCCCTCCTCTTGTTACACTGCATACAAAGCGGGGCAGGCAGGGAGTCCTGCAACCCAGAGTCATACAAATTATATTTACAGGTACAAGGATTTAGTACAGGCTTCCTCAACCTCAGCCCTCCAGATGTTTTTGGCCTACAACTTCCATGATCCCTAGCTAGCAGGACCAGTGGTCAGGGATGCTGGGATTGTAGTCTCAAAACATCTGGAGGGCCGAGGTTGTGGAAGCCTGATTTAGTACAACAACTTAAGTGCCGCATTTAAGAAGTTTGCGGGATGGGAAATGGGGAGAGAGGAAAGAACAAATTGTGGGCTATACAAGGGGGGGGGTTCATGAATTCAGGTCCCATGGTTAAAAGTCCTTAGCTCATGCTCAAATTAGTACCAGAGGAGGAGGAGAGGCAAGTTTTAGAAATATGTATTTTTCTAGGTTGACTAGCTAAGAGGCAAGCAGGCTCATTGTAACACAAAGCAGATATCAATTTGCCCTTTACTTTTACCCATTTTATGCGGTAACTACACTATAATTCTAAAAAAACTCTTATTTTTTACTTTGGAGGTGAAAGCATTTCCTCCAAAAATTCTTCAATTTTGTTGATATCTGTCTTGACTTCCCCATTGAACGTCAGGAATGGTGGGTGGCTCCCAGGAGCTAAATTATGTAAATCAGCTGGCTTTCTGTGGAAACAAAAAGAAAGTTCAATAAATTAGTAATCATATATGCCATGGAAGTCCCATTGGTTTTGTACTACTGAGAAAATTAGCCCTTTGCTTTTTAAGCTACATATAGGATATACAGGCCTCTCTCCATTTATGCAAGGGTTGTACGCCAAGGCAAACGCAGTGCCTGCATCGGCGGTTGCTCATGTGCAAATGGGGAGTTGCCTGTACTTAAAGAGTGCAGAATAATAAGCAAAGTAGGATTCGCTGTCTGTATGAGAAATATTAAAGTTCCCAACAGAAAATCCAAATAAAGTGATCAGAAGGAATATCAAGTTGTTGGGAGAATTCATCAGGAGCTTTCAGGTGAGGTGTCATCAGTATGTGGATGACATTCAGCTCTGCTTCTCTGTTCCATCTGAGGTGAGAGAAGAAAGGGGTCCTGCTCTTGATGGGGTTGCCCTCCCTTGAAGGAGCAGGTGCATAGCAGAGCCAGCTCCCACACGTGAAGCTCAGGGGGCTTCAGTGGCCAGGAGTGCTGGTTTCCAGCTCTAACAGGTTCACCAGCTACTGCCATTTGTGGTCAGAAATAAGTGTGGTCACAGTAACCCATGCTCTAGTGACCTCCAGATCAGACTACTGTAACGCGTTCTATGTGGGACTGCCCTTGAAGACGGTTTGAAAACTGCAGCTGGAACTTATTGCAGTGGCCAGAATGTTAACTGGTATGGCCAACTGGATGACACTGGTCTTGAAAGAATTGCACTGTTTGCAAATATGCTCCAAGCCCAACTCAAGGTTTTGGTGTTAACATACAAAGCCCTAAGTGACTTAAGAGTACAGCTCTCTGAAGAACATCTCCTCCCTCACAGACCTGCCCATGCATTAAGACCAGCTGAGAGAGCTCTGCTGCTGCTCCCTCCACCAGGTGAGAGGGCTTCCCGGGTGGCAAAGCCCCATTTAATAACAATAGCAATAAATTTGTTATTTATATGCCACCCATCTGACTGGGTTGCCCCAGCCACTATTAAAATGCAAGAAAACATCAACCATTACAAACTTCCCTGGAATGACCTCTCCTCTGAGGTGGTGCTGTTAAGTTTTTGCTGGCAGAGCAATAGTCTGCCAGTCAGTTCTGGTTCAGCGGGCTTTAAATGCTGATAATTTTATGGTTCATGGTTTTTGTGGCTGTTCATACTGTCTTTAAATCCAATTTTACCCAGGTGTAGAACCATTTGGTGAAAGGCAGGCTTATTATAATTCTTATAAATAAACACAAGAAAACACGAACGCCATTGTGTCTCATCAAATATTTTTTATCAAGATCCTTTACCTCTTCAGGTCAACTGTGGTGACATTGAACACAACCCCTTTGAGCCAAAGTATCATGAAGAGACGCTGTGAAAAAGGGCAGTTCCCAATGCTTTCACCATCTACACCAGCCTAGAGGAAATAAGAAATAGAGAAGAAAATTATCTGGAGGTGTATTTTTCCTATCACTGCAAGCATCACAATGCCAGTTTGAGTCCACCCAAAATCCTTGTCAAGTTCTTCCAAGCTGCTGATTCCATCTCCATCCACCTCCTACCAGCTCAGCTCCACTTTGTTCCCAGACTTCTCATACTTTGTTTTTCAGGGCCAAACTGGACATGGCAGCTTTGAGTCTTCTTTTTCTTTAAATAATTACATGGCGGGTGCCATTCTTACTGGGAAGGCAACACACAAGGCTGAGAGACTTATCTTTTCACTCTCCCACTGCAAACACAGATTGTTTTGGGAGTATGGGGCTCCTGTGCTTCCTCCCTTGGCTTCCCTACACAGTTGGGAACTACAGCAGAACCTGCACAACTTGTGACCCTGCCATGTGAAGGTCGCCCACCAGCCACATACGCAGTTTGCCAGTTGCTTGGCAGCTGAGTCTGCAGTCCTGGGCAAGTCTCCAGACGTAGACCAAGGCCAGTGAAGTGAATTTGGCTCTGCATGTTGTACAGGCCGAGCTATAGAAGTCCCCCAGGACTCTTAAACACATGTATTTGTGTCTCCTTAAGAAAATCAGCTTTCCTGGCCCTCCCAAAGGTTTCTCATCTCAACATAATCTTCTCCATAGCTTTCACTAAGTCTCTTCTTCACAGGGATCTGGCCTTCCCTGCCATCCCACCAACCCACCAACAAATCTGAGCAACTTTTTCTGATTAAATGCTTCCAATTCAAAACCAAGGTTAAACACTTATCATAGTGTTAAGTAGCAGTTCGTGCAATTGGAACAACTTTGATTTGTGCAAGAGGACACTTCTCCTCTCTCCCCGCCCCCAGCAGATTTGGAAATGGTACCAAATGAGCACAGTAAGAAGGAAGGGAAGTCTCACTGCACAAGCAGATGTCATTTTGCTTGCACATTAATTTAGTTGAATACTACCCAGTTGCTTGGAAATTGAACTACTGTTATGGGAGATGTGGCAAATTAACATCGTCAGATGATAAAAAGAGCACAGTATTTTTCATTGAAGTACAGCTACAAATCTAAGAGAAGTTTCTGGAAATGAGATGCTATAATTTGTTTGTTTGTTTATTTGTTTATTTGTTTATTAAATGGTCTCAAGGCCCCTTGCAGCCATATTGTGAATACAATACAGTAAAACAGCAATAAAACACCAAGTTAAAACACAAAAAGCCAGGTGCATAAAACATGAATAATACCAATATAACAAGGAGCTAAAACTTACTGCAAGATAATTTCAACTGAGTTTATGTAAAATAGAAAGCTATCCACATCTGGAATTCAAATTTCTCTTTAAAATCTATAGACTGGGATCAGTAATCTGGTTATGCCTGTAGCCTCATAAATGTTGGTGACCCTCAGCCAAATTTCCATACCTCTAAGCACAAAATTCAGCTAGCAAAAAATAATGGCAGTCAGGTGCTGAAAGTTAACCCTGAAAATGTAACTGGAGATAAGCTTGAATTATTTATTGAAATTCCATTACATTACTTGCCGTATTAGAAGCCGGGTGAATCTGCAGCTAGTGCAAATACTGAGCAAGAACCTTTTGCTCGTGGGAGAAACAAGCATAGACTCTGGCACTCCAGTCCGAAACATTTCCTGAGAAATATGTCCAACTGATTTCAATGGGATTTACATCCAAGTAATATCTTTAAGATTGAAGCCTAAGAGTGCATGCCTATAAAGATGAACTGGCTGGGGGAATATAGGATTCCTATTGTGTGGGTGGCACTTGAGAGACCCCCCACCACCACTGGAGATACACGGGAGCACATCTGCACTGGTGGCCAGAGATGTGGATGGAGCAGAGGAGGAGGAGGAGATTTGCCCCAGATCTTACACCCACCTTGGCTGTGAGTCCTGGAAGATCTCCTCCCTGCCTTGCTGGCTTGGGCAGGGGCTGCCCTGACTGACTCCAGCTACAAAGGCTGAGGTCACTCAACAGAATCTTGGGCTCGGGTGTTGCTGGTGGGGTGGGTGTGTTTGAGGAGGGGGTGTTGCTGTTATTGATATTAATTTTTAGTATATTATGATTTATGTGGAAATTGTTCAGTCTGGTTGTGTACTTTTTGATGTTTTATTTATTGTTTATGGCTAGTTGTGTTTTGAAATGCATTTTTCCCCTTGTTATAAGCCACCCTGAGCATGGTTTTGGCTGTGGGAACGCGGCACACAAATAAAATGATGGCTGCATGTATGTACACTCCCCTTGAGCTCCTGACCACACCACCACAGGTCAGGCAAAAGGCACATTTCACTCACTGAGCTCAATGGAGCAAGGGTGGAAACAGTTCTGAAAACCCACTGCCCCATCTCCCCTCATTGTCACCATGACAAAGCAGGGTTTGGCACAATTCTGGACGCAGTCCTAGCCGGTGGGGCAGCTGTCTGAGGCCTGTGCCATGAAGGTCAGCAAATGGTTAGTTATTTAATTTAGTCTTGTGGTTGTAGTTTTACTCCCACAGAGAAGTCTCATGGGATTTTCTGCCTCAGGAGCCAAAATAACTTGGGTGCTGTGTCCAGGCAGGGGTTGTCTTTTGCTATCCTATTTCTAGCAACATGGAAGCCCCACCATGAGGCCATCCCTCGCAGGAGAGGCTGTGCAGCAGGAGGCTATGTCACACAGGCCCCACATCATGCTCCCTTAGAGGATGGCCAAACCTTTGCACACAACAGCCCTCAGGCATTCTATGAATCCAGAACTATTACACATGAGGGAGAGGGTGCAGAAACAAGCACTCCAGCTGTCATCCCCATCACCCTTGCGACTGTCTGAAGGAGCTCATGGAGGCTCCTTCAGGAAAATCAGGATTCCAGTTGGTAGCGTGTACACAGCCTAAGTGTGTCTTAGGTAAAGGGATCCCTGACCATTAAGTCCAGCCATGGACGACTCTGGGGTTGTGGCGCTCATCTCGCTTTACTGGCCGAGGGAGCTGTTTGTCCACAGACAGCTTCCAGGTCATGTGGCCAGCATGACTAAGCCGCTTCTGGTGAACCAGAGCAGAGCACAGAAACACCGTTTACCTTCCCACCAGAGCGGTACCTATCTATCTACTTGCACTTTGATGTGCTTTCAAACTGCTAGGTTGGCAGGAGCTGGGACTGAGCGATGGGAGCTCACCCCGTCGCGGGGATTCGAATCACCGACCTTCTGATCAGCAAGTCCTAGGCTCTGTGGTTTAGACATGAAAGAAGTGTGCATGCACATGAAAGCTCATACCAATAACAAACTTAGTTGGTCTCTAAGGTGCTACTGGAAGGAATTTTTTTATTTTGTTTCACCCAAAAGGAAAGCAATGCCCAACCTGGTGATAACAGAATAAATGATGGAAGGAGGGAGCTGCAGCCCAAGATACGAAAAGAGGTAGTAAGGAAACACCTCGCTACTTTAAATAAATTCAAATCTCCAGGGCCTGATAAGCTGCATCCAAGGGTACTAAAGGAGCTTGTGGATGTAATGTCAGAGACTTTGTCTATGATCTTTGAAAATTCTTGTGGAACAAGTGAGGTTCTGCAGACTGGAGGCAGGCAAGTGTTGTCTCCATCTTCAAAAGGGGGGGAAGAGAAGACCCAGGTACCTATGGACCGGTGAGCTTGACACTGATACCAGGGTAGATCCTAGAACAGATAATTCAATAGTCGGTCTGTGAGCATTTAGAAAAGGATGCTGTGATTACCAAGACTCAGCATGGGTGTCTCAAAAATAAGTTATGCCAGACCAGGGGTTGTCAACCTGGTCCCTACTGCCCACTAGTGGGTGTTTCAGGATTCTGGGTGGGCGGTAGGGGGTTCTACGCCACAAGCTGAATCCTCCTTCCATCGAGTGCTGGGGGGCAGTAAAGAAATTCTACCATCAAGAAAGATGCATTAGTGGGTGGTAGGTATAAAAAGGTTGACTACCCCTGTGCTAGACAAATCTCATTTCTTTTTTTGATAGAGTCACCAGCTTCATTGATCAGGGGAATGCTGTGGACATAGTGATTTCAGTAAGGCTTTTGACAAAAATTTGCATTATATTCTTGCAAGGGAGCTGATAAAATGTGGGTTGAATGAGGTAACTTTTAGGTGGATTTGTAGCTGATTGACTGACCAAACCCAAAGAGGACTCATTAATGGTTCCTAGTCATCATGGGGGAAAGTGACATGTGGGGTGCTGCAGGGACCGTAGTCCTGGGCCCATTGTTGCTCAACATCTTTATAAAAGACTTGGACGAAGGAATTGAGGGAATGCTCATCAAATTTGCAGATGATCCCAAACTGGGAGGGGTAGTTAATGCCACAGAAGACAGAATCACGATTCAACCCTAGCAGGTTGGAGAACTAGGCCCAAACTAACAAAATGAATTTCAATAGGCACAAAGGTCAGGTTCTGCACTTCAGCAGGAAGAACCAGCTACATAAATATAAGACAGGGGGCAGCTGGCTTACAGAGCTATTAGTTGGCTTACTAGTAGTACATGTGAAAGGGATCTAAGGGTCTTGGTGGACCACAAGCCTAACATGAGTCAACAGTGTGATGCAAGAGCAAAAAAAAAGCTAATGCTATTCTAGGCTGCATCTACAGAAGTCTAGTGTCCAGATCAAAGGAAGTAATAATACCACTCTATTCTGCCTTGGTCAGACCAAACCTGGAGTCCTGTGTCCAGTTCTGGGCACCACAGTTTAAGAATGATATTGACAAGCTGGAACATGCACAGAGGGCGGCAACCAAGATAGTCACAGGTCTGGAAACCAAGACTTACGAGGAAAGGTTGAAGGAGCTGGGTATGTTTAGCCTGGAAAGGAGGCGACTGAGACGATGTATGATAGCCATCTTAAAATATCTTAAGGGCTGTCACGTGTAAGATGGAACAAGCTTGTTTTCTCCTGCTCTGGAGTGTAGGACTTGAACCAAGGGCTTCAAGTTACAAGGAAGGAGATTCCAATTAAACATCATTAAGAACTTTCTGGCAGTAAGAGCTTTTAGACAGTGGACGGTCTCCCTTGGGAGGTTGTGGACTCCCTTGGAGGTTTTAAAGCAGAGGTTGGATGGCCATCTGTCATGGATGCTGGAGCTGAGATTCCTGCATTGCAGGGGGTGGACTAGATGACCCTGGGGTCCCTTCCAATTCTATGATTCTGTGATTCTCCTCCTTCCTCTTCCAGAAATGACATTTTGTGTTGGGACAGAAGTTGGTGGAAAACTAATTTCTTTTACTCAGCTAGTGTTTGCTTGAAGCCAAAGCTTAGTAGAATAGAGAATAGGCAGATATACAGTGAGAGGTAAAAGATGTTGACCATGCAATGATCAGGAGATGATGTTCTGAAAAGAAAGTAGAGATTAATAAAAATACTGAAACTCGCTTTCCTGGGGCTCCCACAACCTGTGAGAATTTTCTACAGTGCAACTCTTTTCTATTCAGGTGTCAAATGATCAGCCACTATGACTAAAACACCAAATGAACCCAGTTTGCATAATAATCTCTAACAATGGCTCATTACAACAGACAGAGGGGGGAATATTTATTCTTTTGATATGCGTCCACATCTGTGTGAAGTAATCTGCCCTTTCAGCAGCAAAAAGGAAAACATTCGCACCACATGCCTGTTGTCCATCACAAAAGGAACAGGGAACTAGAAAAACAGGGGCAAACAATAGCAGCATTTCTGGCCAAGGCCAACCTCTAGGGAGGAATGCAGCCCTGCTTACAATGCACAGGTAAGGGCAGATGGACCCCCAAGAAGCACACTCCATTACTCTCTTCTCCTGTAGCTTCCATTTGTCATCTAATAGTCCATCATCTCCTTGGCCACTTTCAGCTTCTGATAAAGTGGCATATTTATACGTGTATAAGACAATGGTTTTTTGCTAAAAAAAATTAGTCAAAAATGGGGGTTGTCTTATATACGGATGGTGAATGCTCCAATCATCACACTTACCACTAAATATACTGGTGCTCATTAGCATAAGAAGGCAGGGTGTGTGTGGGTGGGTGGGTGTGCGCGCGCGCGTGCACTAAGTGGCACGTGGGCTGCAGGGCATGGAGCCACTGTCCTTCCAGAACTTTGGGCGATCTCAGGTGTTTGTGGGGCCTGCTCTGTTGCTGCCCACTTGTGCACACACACAACCCGCCTCAGGCGCCTTGCAGGGGCTGCTACGCCTGTGCCAGTGCTTTGAATATTTAGTAAAATATAAAAGTTGTTCTGTGGATGTTTAAAAATATTAATTTCTTAATTTTGGGTTTACAAAAATAGGGGTCGTCTCATACATGGGAAAATGCGGTAAACTCAGCTGTTGTTCTGAATGCTCACTGGGGCAAGTTTGTTTGAGCATATTGCACTGATCCTGTCCTGACTGCACTGACTGCCCATTACAGTGGTACCTCGGGTTACAGACTCTTCAGGTTACAGACTCCTCTAACCCAGAAATAGTACCTCGGGTTAAGAACTTTGCTTCAGGATGAGAACAGAAATTGTGCTCTGGCAGTGTGGGGATAGTGGGGGGCCCCATTAGTGAAAGTGGTGCCTCAGGTTAAGAACACTTTCAGGTTAAGAATGGACCTCCAGAACGAATTAAGTTCTTAACCCGAGGTACTACTGTAGTTTCCGGCCCACTTCAAAGGGCTGGTTTTAATGGTCCTCTTTAACTAGGCCTTTGGCTAATAAGTTTTGCAGAGTTTCATCACAGGGACACTCCCTGCTCTTCCTGGAGGTGTCAGGGATCACATCTGGGACCTTTTGTATGAAATGAACTATGGTACTTCCCCATAAACAATAAATAAATGCACTGGATTCCCATGGAGTCCTTGCAAGATATATCATTCATTACCAGCTGTCATCACAGTAACGGGAACTTTGTTAATTGCACAGTATATATCAATACAGTGCAGAGCAGTGTTGAAAGTTGTAACTCCAGAAGAAATACGGTTTACAACAATGGATTCAAAAATGAAGGTTTTGCTGTTGGCAATTACACTTATTTCCGAAATACCGCTAGAGAAGTCACTGCCACAGTGTATCCTTGCTTAATTTTTGAAAGAAGAGGTGCTGATCAATCCTGCTGCAGCCTTCCAAATCTCATCCTGAAGATCCATCTCTTGTCCCAAGCCCACATCCCCAGCATGTTCACATTCTTGTCTCAGCAATGCCAGTGCTGCTTTGGTCATGTCCTTTGAATGGGGAGCTGGCTTCAGGCACCAGGCCTCTTGGCAGGCCAACTCTGAGCCACAGCCACTGCCCAGCCAAAGGAATGCACACAGCAGATAGCCAAAAGGGGACACTTCCAGTCATTCCTATGGCTCCAAACACCCCTCCTCAACACACACACACACACGTCGGGCATCTAGGCAGCTATTCCCGGGTCTGCGCTCTATGGAGCAGTTGCAGCAACAGGGGGCCACTTCCCCTCCACCAGTTTATGTATCTGCCGCAGACAGGCTGTGTGCACTTAGCCAGAGACTACCCCTGCATGGAAGTTCCCTCTGCTCTTCCCCTTTCAATCCCCTCCTGGTTCTGGGAGACAGTGGTGCAATAGAGGGTGGGGAAGCACCCAGCCCTTCCCTTGCCTGACTTGCCTCTTCCTCCTCTTCTTCTGACCCATCCTGGGCTCCATCCTCCAACTCTGAAGCTTCCCCTGCCTCTCTTTTGCCTCCTGGCTAGTACAGGTACCCACAATTCCCTGGCCCCCTCTCCCAAGTCAGACTCCAGCCCCCCTTCCCCCAGGGCACACTTGCTAGCATCCTGCTAGTCCCGCACACCCTGTATTGCAAAAATGTCTGCAAACGTGACATGAAGGCTGGCAACATGAGCCCTGTCATGTGGGAATTCCTTGCAGATTACGACAGCGTCTGCAAAATCAGGTCTGCCAAACATACTACACTATAGCAATAAAACAGCAATGTTTTCTATCAGTTATTTATGTTTTTTTAGTGAAAAGTGCATGTTAAGAAGCAACGTTCTCCCCTGGCATATTTGCCGAACTGGAATTTCATGCTCCCTCACTTGAAGCCAAAGGAAACATTTGCCATTTACTTCAGAGTAGTCCACTCACCAAATGACTATACCATGCAATTGTCTACCAAACTGACCGTGACCGTGAACTTCCTATCATGAGAAAGAGCGCTTTCTGCTGACCTTCTGCAAAATCCCTCCAGTATATTTTTGGGATGCAATGTCAAATGATCCCTGTGACATTTACTGTTGTGGAATGACCTCTGCCTTCTCCTTAGCCTCATACAGTTCCAGGAGCTTCACTTCCATCACAGCATCATGACACAAAAACCGGCACTACAGTTTAGAAGCATGCAGATAGCAGGGACACAGACACCATGCAAGCACAAGTGTGCACAGAAAAAGTAAAATTGCTGGAAACTATTGTGAATGATTGCAGCAATTGCAATAGTAGGATGGAACCTCTCTGAAATATACTCAGAGTCACAAAGTGATTTCATGCTCTTTATTCAGCTCATAGTGGTGAGGAGGAATGAATGAAAGTCCCCTCACAGTATCTGCTTTATATACATTATTTACACAATGGGCTGCACATGATTGGCTAATTCCGGAATTCTACTGTAAGCCAATCAGGTTGTGGATTCACTTCTATCTGGAGCATGATTGGGTGGTTCCTGCCAACCAATCATACTGCTGCATTGTTCTAGGAACAATCAGACTGCTGCATTTTGGATCCTATTGTTCTAGGACCAATCAGACTGCTGCATTTTGGATCCTATTGTTCTAGGACCAATCAGACTGCTGCCTTTTGGATCCTATTGTTCTAGGACCAATCAGACTGCTGCAGTTTGGATCCTCTTGTTCTAGGACCAATCAGACTGCTGCCTTTTGGATCCTATTGTTCTAGGACCAATCAGACTGCTGCATTTTGGATCCTATTGTTCTAGGACCAATCAGACTGCTGCCTTTTGGATCCTATTGTTCTAGGACCAATCAGACTGCTGCCTTTTGGATCCTATTGTTCTAGGACCAATCAGACTGCTGCATTTTGGATCCTATTGTTCTAGGACCAATCAGACTGCTGCCTTTTGGATCCTATTGTTCTAGGACCAATCAGACTGCTGCAGTTTGGATCCTATTCAACTCAGTACATAACACTCTCCATGTCTTGAAACCTTTGCATCCAAAGCCAAATACCTGTCCCTTTGCACTACTACAGTCAAACCTCGGTTGCTGAATGAAATCTGTTCCGGAAGACTGTTCGACTTCTGAAACATTTGACAACCGAGGATCAAAGTGCGGTCGGCAAAGTCAATGGAGAAAAAAGAAAAAACTCCCGGAAGCCATTCAGCTTCCGAAAATCATTCAAAAACTGGAGCAGTTACTTCTGGGTTTTCGGCGTTCAGGAGCCAAAACGTACGACAACGGAGATGTTCGGGAGCCGAGGTTTGACTGTGTAATTCTCACTACAAGAAAACAACCAATAGATTGCCTGGATTAAAGTCTTCTGAATGTCTCCTGCTAGGGATGCCAGTTCCCCGTCCAGCGATGCTGCTTCACAGGTCAGCACCCTGAGGCTTGAAAAGTAAACTGCTGCTGAGCCTCCTCCATCATTCTTTCTCTAGTCCCCTTGTAAAGCCTTCCCTTCCGTCTGCTCCGGCCAGCAAGACTTTATTAATTAGGTTGAATTATACACCAAAAAGAATGACCAAAGTGGTCTATAAATATTGCACTGGAGACCTGTATATTTAGGCAAGAGAGGAAGGCTAGCGGCAAAACAGGCACTCAGTGGATTTGTAACTGGCTGACTGACCGAACCCAAAGGGTGCTCATCAATGGTTCCTCTTCATCCTGGAGAAGAGTGACTAGTGGGGTGCCACAGGGTTCTGTCTTGGGCCCGGTCTTATTCAACATCTTTATCAACGACTTGGATGATGGACTCAAGGGCATCCTGATCAAATTTGCAGATGACACCAAACTGGGAGGGGTGGCTAACACCCCAGAGGACTGGATCACACTTCAAAACGACCTTGACAGATTAGAGAACTGGGCCAAAGCAAACAAGATGAATTTTAACAGGGAGAAATGTAAAGTATTGCCCTTGGGCAAAAAAAATGAGAGGCACAAATCCAAGATGGGGGACACCTGGCTTGAGAGCAGTACATGTGAAAAGGATCTAGGAGTCTTGGTTGACCACAAACTTGACATGAGCCAACAGTGTGACACGGCAGCTAAAAAAGCCAATGCAGTTCTGGGTTGCATCAATAGGAGTATAGCATCTAGATCAAGGGAAGTAATAGTGCCACTGTATTCTGTTCTGGTCAGACCTCACCTGGAGTACTGTGTCCAGTTCTGGGCACCACAGTTCAAGAAGGACACTGAAAAACTGGAACGTGTCCAGAGGAGGGCAACCAAAATGGTCAAAGGCCTGGAAACGATGCCTTATGAGGAACGGCTAAGGGAGCTGGGCATGTTTAGCCTGGAGAAGAGGAGGTTAAGGGGTGATATGATAGCCATGTTCCAATATATAAAAGGATGTCACATAGAGGAGGGAGAAAGGTTGTTTTCTGCTGCTCCAGAGAAGCGGACACGGAGCAATGGATCCAAACTACAAGAAAGAAGATTCTACCTAAACATTAGGAAGAACTTCCTGACAGTAAGAGCTGTTCGACAGTGGAATTTGCTGCCAAGGAGTGTGGTGGAGTCTCCTTCTTTGGAGGTCTTTAAGCAGAGGCTTGACAACCATATGTCAGGAGTGCTCTGACGGTGTTTCCTGCTTGGCAGGGGGTTGGACTCGATGGCCCTTGTGGTCTCTTCCAACTCTATGATTCTATGATTCTTTGAAATAAGATTTAGGGCAGATAGAGATACAAGGAGAGTTAGGGGACAGCAAGAACAAGGACGGGGTTTCAAGTGGGCAGATCATGTACTCTGTGTGCAGAAGGTCTCTGGTTCAGTCACTTGCTTCTTCAGTTAAAAGATAACAGGAAGCAAAGCTACAAAAAACCAGCGCCTGAGATCTTAAATAGCCACAACCTGTAACCATTACTGGGTTAGAAGGACCAAAGGACTCATTGAGATGACTTTTAAATGTTCAGTTCTCAGGCCAAAAGTAAAACTACAACCTTGGTTAACTAAAATTACAAGCCCATTGACATAATAAACTTAAGTAAAAGTAATAATAATGACTTAACTGGTAGGTTAAATGAGAGCATTACCAGTGAAAGAGTTTCAGGTATAAAGATTTAAGAGATAGAAATGTGGGGAAATGACTTTGTTGGGGAGAGAAAAATCATTAGACAAGGATGGGATGTTGAATGATCGGCTAACCAATTTAGCTCAAGATAGTGAAACTACAAGGTACAGAAATTTCAGATTCTATTTCTCAATGTAAACATTTTTTTTGTAATGGGCCAAATATCTATCTATGCATTACTTTAAAAGAGAATTTCCACATTATTTTGTATTGTTTGATGCATGACTCTACTAAAACTGGCAAACCACACATATTCAAATCAGCAATATTTGTTGGAAATGAGGGGAAGATGTGCTGTTTTCATTCAAAACAACTGGATATTACACACCTATTCATTCCCTCTATATTTTATTGCTTTTATTAAAGCAGTTATAATTAGCAAAAAATTAGAGTTGGTAGGAAGTGTTTTAACAGCAACGGAAATAATAGCCTCTTTAGGCATCTCCAAACGGGGGGGGGGGGGGCACAATCAGTCACTGGGGGCTAGAGCCAGAGGACACAGGCTGGCAAAGTGGCAGGTCCAAGGTTAATGAGCATCGTGAAGATTTGAACCTGAGTCTCCCTCTAACCACTAGACCAGCCTCCCCCACCCTTCTTCCCTGCAGAAGTTGTGAGACTTCAACTTCCATCAGCCCCAGGCAGCGAGGGCAATTGTTAGGGGCGACATCTGGGGGGCACTGAAGTGCCTTGTCTCTAAGCGTACACTTCAGAAGTAAGCCACACGCTTAACGTAAGAGCACAAGAAGAGCGCTGCTGGACCAGGCCATGAAGTCCAGCACACGGTGGCCAACCAGACGCCCACAAGTGCAGCAACACTCTCCCCACTTGGGATTCCCAACAACCAGCCTGCAGAGGCTTCTGAAAGAGGAGGTGAAACAGTCACAACGAAATGCAGCCACTGGGAGTTTGTTCCTCCATTGGGAGAGGGGCTTGTCAAGTAAAAGAGGCTTGTGAACTCTGGTGTATACAACTTCAGAATGGGGGCATGTCTGTAAAATGTGTGGCACATCAATCGAAAGAAAGCTCGATATCCCTGTCCTGGGGCCTGCAGATGGCTTGAAAGCATCCCTTACACAAGCCCATGTTTCTGCAGTACCAGGGGAGCAGCAAGAGCAATTTCTGCTGGGCTCCTACAAATATCTGTCAGAATGCTTTTAGAATTTGTGGGCCACAAATTGTGCAGGCCTTTTATATGCCATTTAAAAGCCAAATGTTAGGAACATTGTTACTGACTTTTGCTTTAGCACCAGCTGCCCATAACCCAACAGTTTCTAACATTACAAAAGGAGCAATTCTGTTTTCACACCATAGTAAAATGGCAATGCCTCATAGGAAAGGCTAAATGCATCCCATATGAAGGGACCATTATCTTTCTCGAACGTAGCAGTAAGAAGCTGCTCTTTAAAATACATGGCCAATTTCTCCCAACTTCAAATTTTAAAGACGCCTCTTTACCAATTTGCTTGCAATTCATAGCTTCTTCATACATTTCCAAGTCTCCCTCTCTCCTGAATCTGTCCTGAATCTCACAACATTCTACTTCATCGGATGGCCCTGAGTTTTCCCATGCCATGTTTACAAGTGTTTTGCTTCATAGTGAGAACCCCCGGCAATGCAGGAATCTCCATAAAGCATCCATGGCCATCCAACCTGTTTAAAAACCTCCAAGGAAGGAGAGCCCACCACTTTCTGAGGGATTCTGTTCCTCTGTCAAATGACTCTTACCATCAGAAAGTTATTCCTGGTGTTTAGTCAGCATTTCCTGTCTTGTAACTTGAAGCCATTGGTTTGAGTCCTACCTTCTAGAGCAGGAGAAAGCAAGCTTGCTCTATCTTCCTTGTGGCAGCCCTTGAGATACTTGGAAGATTGCTCTCATGCCACTTCTCAGTCTCCGCTTATCCAGACTAAACCTGTGCAATTCCCTCAACCATTACTCATCAAGCCCTTGATCATCTTGGTCGCTCTCCCCTAAATACGTTCCAGCTTGCCAATATCCTTCTTAAATGGTGGGACCCAGAACAGGACCCAGTATTCCAGGTGTGATCTGACCAAGGCAGAATAGAGCGGGACTATTACTTACCTTCATCAAGACAATAGACTTCTGTTGATGCAGCCTAGAATAGCATTAGCTTTCTTTCTTTCTTTCTTTCTTTCTTTCTTTCTTTCTTTCTTTCTTTCTTTCTTTCTTTTTGCTGTATCACACTGTTGACTCATGTTAAGCCTGTGGTCCACCAAGATCCCTAGATACTTTTCACATGTACTGCTAGTAAGCCAAGTGTACCCCATTTTATATTTATGCATCTGGTTCTTCCTGCCTACGTGCAGAACCTGACATTTGTCCCTACTGAAATTCATTTTGTTAGCTTGGACCCATTTCTCCAATCTGTTAAGATCATTTTGCATTCTGATTCTGTCTTCTGCAGCATTAGCAACCCTTCTCAGTTTGGTGTCATCTGCAAATTGGATGAGCATCTCCACAATTCTTTCATCCACGTCATTTATAAAGACGTTGAACAACAATGGCCCCATAACAGAACCTTGCGGCACTTCACTGGTCACTTTTTCTAGGATGACAAGGAACCATTCATGGGTACAGTGGTACCTTGGTTCTCGAATGGCTTGGCTCCCGAACAAATCGGCTTCCGAACACTGCAAACCCGGAAGTAAGTGTTCCGGTTTGTGAATGTTTTTGGGAAGCTGAATGTCCGATGCGGCTTCCACAGCTTCCGATTGAGTCCAAGAAGCTCCTGCAGCCAATCAGAAGCCGTGCCTTGGTTTTCGAACAGTTCCGGGAGTCGAACGAACTCCTGGAATAGATTAAGTTCGACAACCAAGGTACCATTGTACTCTTTGGGTTTGGTCAGTTAACCAGCTACCGGTACAAATCCACCTAACAGTTACCTTGTCCAGCCCGCATTTTAGCAGCTTTTCTGCAATAATACAATGGGGGACTTTGTCATAATAGCCTTAATATACAATTGTACAGATCTGTCTCCCAAACTAGGTGGATTATTTTACAATTGTTTCTGCCAAAACATTCTCCATTCATACAAAATATCTAGATAAGTGTATATGAGAATTTCCACGAATGATGTTTAAAGCACCTTTCAGCATCACTTGCACTATGAATCATAACATGTATTTGCAGTGCTTCTTTTCTAGAAAAAACGTTGCTGGTACTCACCATTATCCTCTCCCCCCACCCCCTTTCCTCTCACACACTGATGGATGGGGCAATTAAAAAGAACCTATTTTAAATAGGGCTGATGAGCTGAAATGCCTCCCCAAACTTAGCCATGCTTTCCCCCTGCTGCCATCATGGGAGATGCTCCAAACCTACCACCAGCAGTGACTGCTCTCCTCAGCGTCTCAGTAGCAGGAGGCAACCCTCATCTTTTCTTTCCAGCAGACTACAGAATGAGGACAGGAAGTATTCTCCCTTCACTCTGGAGGCTGCTGGGAAGAAAACAAAATGGTGTTTTCCATTGCTTTTCATCTAGAAAAAGAAGGTGCCAATACTGCTTATCCCTGAGTACCCTCAGAAAAAAGCACTGGTGTTTTCCCAGGCTCATCGGGCTCCAGGAACAGCAGCACCCCCAGGCCCACAAAACATGCCACTGTGGAAAAAATAGGCCATGGAGCGTGCACGGTTTTGATCCTCCCTTAACACCACCAGTTAGAGACAGAAGAACTTCTGCCTCGGCCCTAATTTTATATCAGTTACAGATTTGCACTCACACTGCAGAGACAGGAAACTGTGGGTGCAATCCTATACCCCAGATTTATTTTCATTCCATGCCATCCTTCCTCCCAAACAGGAGCTCAGGATAGTGTACCGTAATGTATTTAAAACACCATTACAAAATGTTTCACAATAACAACAAAATTAAAAATGCATCAATTCTTAAAAACTACAGTGTCAAATTTACAGTTGCTGGATCCCCAATACATTTAATTCTCAAAAGACCCAAGTGAATAAAAAGATCTTAAGTGGCTCTTGAAGAATAGTAGGGAAATGAGGGGGACCAGCCATATTTCCCCAGGAAGGGGGTCCAAAGTCTCAGTGCTAGCTGGGTGGCAGCCCTGCTATAAAACCCCCCTCTAGAGAAGCCCCCACCAGCAGAAATGCCCTGGTGCCAGGTCACACTATGGACCACCAGGCCAAGCCAGAGCGGTCAGAACATGCCAGGATGAGGGTCAACGTGAGCCAATTCCTGTATTTCACCAGACCTTGGTCCTGCCCCAATTCTTGGCATCACATTACACTGATTTTGGATGTGGTAAAGGTAAAAAACTCAATAGTGCTACCCACTGCCTCCTCCCCTGCCCAGGCTGTCAGGAGTCAGACAAACTCTAAAACCAACCAAAGCACATCAACAGCAGGACGGAGTGCATGGCATGAGCCCATCTCTCTCTGGCCTCTCACTTGCACACTGAGCACGCAAGGGGAGACTTGGGTGGGGGCCACCAGAAGGGCCCTGGACAGAAGCAGCCTGGTCTCGTGACATACAGTGGTACCTCAGGTTAAGAACTTAATTCCTTCTGGAGGTCCGTTCTTAACCTGAAACTGTTCTTAACCTGAGGTACCACTTTAGCTAATGGGGCCTCCTGCTGCCACTGCACCGCCGGAGCACAATTTCTGTTCTCATCCTGAAGCAAAGTTCTTAACCCAAGGTACTATTTCTGGGTTAGCGGAGTCCGTAACCTGAAGCATCTGTAACCCGAGGTACCACTGTACCTATAAGAGCATATTGATAACATTTCTCTTTCCAGAATGCTTATGGATACCTTGTATCCAACACAGTGAACCCCCCCCCCCCCGTTCCTATAAGTGGTGGGTCAAAGAAAAATCACCCCACACAGGTATGCAAGGGAAGAGGGGGAGCTATGCTACAAAGCAGAACTGCTGCAGATGTGTCCCCCTTCCTTTGCCATATGTGAAAACTGTGCCCTGCCCCCAACAGCTGGGACTGGGGTCTCCCAGGCAGCAGACACAAGGTTAAGCAGGTGCTCTCACCTGCGGGTAAATAACAGCACCTCCCCTCCTGCCATTGCAACGACTGGAGACATTTGCTTTGGGCCCACAGAACAGAGCAGAGCAGTCCCAAGACACACTTCACCTTCTTCAGGGAAGGCTCCAAGGGAGGAAGGCTGAGGCAGGGAAACTGAAAGAGCACACAAGCAGCAGCACTCTCTACCAAACCCCGGCATGTGCATCCAGAAGGAGACACCATGTGCTGCAGCCACTGCTGGTTGCTTTCTGATGCTGCCTTCCTGCTCTCCCTTTGCTCTCCACAGGGCCCTGGAAAAGGGGCAGCACCACTTGCCCAGACCACATGGGAGCACACAGTTTGACCAGTAGCATTTCCTGCTATTTCTCCACAAGGATGCCAGCCTACTCATCTCTGCAGGCCCCGTGACTGCAAGCTGTGTGACAAGTGCAACCCTACTCAGCGTGGAGACGGAGGGTGAGGAACATGCCGCTCCTATCTGCAGGCAGGTGTCTTGTGTCTGTTGCTTATCAAGCTGAGCGGCTTGAGGAACGTCTGCTCTTCTACCTGCCTGAGGTACATGTAGTGACTTAACATGTGTGGAAATACTTCACGTATAAAAAGCCACAAAAGCTTTCATTTTGTCCCAGTCAGTAGCATTTTCAGTGAAGTTCACACAAGTGGAACCAAGCTATGACCAAAACACTCGAGCAGTGTGAACTGGTTCCACACAATAACAAAATCTGCCTATATTTTTACTTCTCCATGGACAATGGTAACACTGCAAATATATATTGAAGGGGAGAGGGTTCACAGAATTTTTCACATGCAGATGTGTGCGGTGCCAAAGGGGTTTCTGGGACGAGACCCTCCCTCCTGTTTCCTCAGAGGGACACGTTCTCTCTCACACTAATACAGAATTCAAAAGATGGAAGCAAGGCTCTTTGTGGCTCTTTGTGGCATGCCTAGCCCACGCGAATGAGGAGATCGTGGCACCGTAGACAACAAAGACTAGCGCAGTAAGCAGGAAGGAAGGCAAACAACAGCACACAAGAGAACAAGCAAGAGAACAGAAGCACAAAACTGAAACACCTCCAAGGGAACACCGAGCTGTCAGAGTCAGCCCTGCCAGGCAGCAGCAGGAGAGTTCAGTGCATTCAGTGGAAGCCCAGCTGACAAGAGAGTTAAAGCATTTCCATGTCTCACCTACCTTTACAAAGAGCTCGATTTCAGGGTCCTTTCCTTCTCCATTTGCAGGAGATGAGTCTGTCATTTTTTACCCCCCCCCCCTCCCCAGCTAGGAGGTGTTCTGCTTACACCACAAAGCAATAAAGGTTCCAGCTCCACAACAGCTATGCTTACTTTTACAATAAGGGGGAAAAGAGAAGCCTTGCGATGCTTTCTTCCCCTCCTCTAAACCATCTCTTTGCTGTTTCTGAAACTTCTATTAGCAGAGAAAATAAATTTCCTAGCTGAGAATTTTCAAAAACGGGGAGAGGACTTATCAGAAGACTCTGCTACGGTTTAATGGTTCACAGGAGCAACAAGTGCTAACTGTGCTGCGTTGTGTTTCAGAGTGCTCATCTGTCAGAGCTCTGGCTCACACAGCCAGCCCAAAATAGCCCCGTGCCAGAGAAGAGGGTGGAGTTAGCTCACAGGAGAGCAGAGAGCTATTGGTACCTCAGGACAAATAGTTTCTTCTCAGCATTATATGGAAATCCATCCCCCATGTGTTTCCCTCTGCCCCAGCTTTTACAAAATGATATCAGAGTGTTTCCTTAAATCTCAATGTTATCTTCCAAAGCATATTATTTCCATTACACACATTTCGAGGGGACCTAAAGACGTGCACCCCAAGGTTCCTGCCGATGCTGCTCATTTTGCTGGCTCACAGAGCTAAAAACAAAACATGTCATTCTCTGCCTTTCATTCATTCTCCTATTCAGAGGCAGGCTGCAGAGAGGGTCTCTGCAAGCTCATAGAGTAATGTGACATATGCATAAAATACAATGCAGCAGAGAAGAGGAGACCATTTGGGGAACATAGAATGTGTGTATGAAGTGGGGAGTGGGAAGGTGGGCAAGGAATCTTCCTGCAGTTTTTTGTCTTACATTTTGAGATCGAAGCTTTCAAAACTGCACTGATATATTGATTTCTTAGAATTCTCAAGCGGTGGTGGGAAGAGGCTGCAAGCCATTTATATTGCATATTACTAGTTGAACTTTATTTAGCAATAAGAGCATAATCCATCTTTTTTAGGTATTACATTTCAACTATAATGTCCCCCCCCCATACTGTTCTTACTTCATCCTGTGTTCTGCATTTTTACAGAAAAACAACTGGAATGTATCAATTGGTTATTCCCATTCATTTAAAGCAGGGATGGATGACCTGCAGTCCTCTGGGTGTATGCATATGAAAAATATAGCTTGAGACTCTTAATCTCCGGGTTGTCTGTTTGAGCCCTACGTGGGCTGAAAAATTCCTGCATTGTGGGGGGTTAGGCTAGATGACCCTCATGTTCCCTTCCAATGCTGCAGTTCTATGGATCTATGATCCCCGTCTCAGACAGTCTTCCTTCAAAGGGTTATAATTCAATGAATGATGACACCACGCTGGTTAAGCTCTGCCTCCTCCCTCAGGTTTGAAGTCACAGGGAAGCTTCCAGGCCCCGCACTTAGACCTCTTCCTCAACACCTGGAGAGCCGTGTGGACAGGCAGCAAGAAGTGGAAGAGGGACCAGGGCCAGAGACAAGGAGACAAGTGCAAAGTACAAACCTGCCGAATGAGAACTCTACCTAGAAGTCCCGTCAGTGAGCCTGTTCTGATCAACACACGGTGCTCTTCCAGCCCCTGACCTTCTCTGTCACCTGCTCTGGGTATGTCAACGCAGAGCTCATCTGAATTGCGGCTGAACAAATCTGAACTATGTTTCACTGCCATGGCTTCTAACAAGAACAACAAAATCCCAATAAGAGAAGCGTGGGGGACAAAATGCTCCTGCGGGGCATCAGTTTCTTTTGGAAAGACTTTTAATTTAACAGTAATGCTCATTTGGAAGGTGTTGTTGTTCGAATGCCAGGAGTTATCTAAACGCCATAATGAAACACCAGGATCCTCCCTCCACGGAGGCTTAATAGAAACAGCTATCAAGTGCCTCAAGAATGCCATTTGTGCCACAGTTAACTCAGAAGAAAGTCCCACCTGTTTCAACAGAGCTTGAGCAGGCTAGGCTTTCTTCCCAGAGGGGGGTCTGGCCTCCAACCCCACCTTTAAAAAAACCACCACCTTTTCTTGAGTGCAGCTTTTCCTACAGCGCTATGTTGCAAACTATAGCTCTGCTCAGTTGGTCTAATAGGCTCTGTTAACTGTTTTAACTGGCCCTGTCAATGTTGCTGCTTTTGTTAGTTTTGGTTATTTAAGATTATTGTATTCACGGTGCTTTTACAATATTGTGAGTTGCCATGGGAAGGCTGTGCACCCAAAAGCAGCACATAATTAATTGTATAAATGAATACAAAGTATTAAAAAATTACTTTCAAGTTATACTTAACACCACATATTAACAGCTCAATCATAACTATGTTTACACATATATTTTGTTTACTTCCAAATAATTTAACATCATTTGTCTGTTCAGTTTTGTGCATTGGAGGAGGGCTTGAATGGAAGTTTTCCTAAATTTTGCCAATAAGAGTTTTTATCAACAGTATCTCTTAGAGTGATGAATGGCACTATTTAGTGGGAAGAAAGTCCAATGAAAATCCTCATTACATATTTTTACATGGCTGTTTATTTGTATATATTCTAAACATTTATATATGGATGTTTTATGATAACCTATATTTGTATTGCCTAATAAAGGTTTGGTGTAGAAGAATAATTTTGCCAATGTGGAGGCACCTGAGGCACCCCCCCCCCATGAAGCCTGCCCTCTTCCCTTGTCAAACTGAAACCCATTTTAACTAGAGCTATGCAGACCCCCACTAAGAAATATTCCTAACCTTGTTGAAACTCTTTTGGCTTACATCAAAAAACTCAACTAGTCTGAGTAGGAACTTCCTAACTTATGTTAACATTTGTGCTTCAGGTGCTTTCAGGTGTGTTGTTTTCATTAATCTGTAAACCACTCTGGGAGTACTTCTAGCTGAAGAATAGGGTAAAATTGCTTTGAATGACGTCTGGTGACAACTCTTAATTGGAACTAACATCCAAATCTTAGCTCTTTTGTCCCATTTTTGCTATCCCAACTCCCTTGTGATGTACACAACACTTCCTAGACAGCCCTGACCGGTCTATGAAGATGGCCTAAGTGTTGTCATATTACATCCATGAATCACTTAAATGTCAGCTAAACTTAAGAGCAACAGTTTATTTATACAGTCAAACCTCAGTTCCTGAACAGCTCCGTTTTCAAACATTTCGGCTCCCAAATGCTGAAAATCCGGAAGTAAATGCTCTGGTTTTGAACATTTTTCGGAAGCTGAACATCCGACGCGGCTTCCGCTTGAGCGCAGGAAGCTCTTGCAACCAACTGGAAGCCACGCCTTGGTTGTCAAACGCTTTGGAAGCTGAATGGGCTTCTGGAACTGTTTACGTTCGACAACCAAGGCTTGACTGTATCCAACTCTTCTACTGAAGAGCAGCATAGAATATAATAATAAAGCCAAATAATGTAATAATTAAAAATGCAATGCAGCAATTTCTAAAAGCAATAGCAAGATACAGTTAACCCTTAAAACAAAGTAAAACACAAGCCTAGGGGCAGCAAGTGTAAAATATGTTAAAGACATTAAAAATTGCAACAAATAACCCAAGGAGTTACTCATTAAGCAGCCAAGATGGACAAGGGTCAAAGGGATGAAACTTCGGTCACATTTGTCTTATTGGTGACCATTTTTTCTTTTGATAATGCATTCAGAATAATCTGCTAAGAAACAAATATTAGTGCATGCTCATCTTACTGCATCAGAAAAGGCTGGTGAGCAAGGCCAGTTAGTTATTATACCAATCCAGGTTTCAGATTACACAATATAAATGAATATAAACTCAGCTCCGCAAGGGCTTCGGCATTTGCCCTTATGAAGTATACAGCAGAATATGATCATGTCACCACATTAATAAAACAGGAAGGCTGCTCAAGAAATGGAATAATCACATTCTGTGCAAGAAAACTTCATTGTACTTCATCTTTAAGGTGTGATCATCTTTCATAGGCCTGAGCTAAGTACGACTTCACAGCAAAGACTTTTGATAAGGTGAGCGCAAGGCCAAGCATAAAGCACATCACTGCACAACAAAATTCTTTTTTAAAAAAAGAACAACAACCTTTAGCTTGGGGGTGCTACACAAAGGGTGCAAAGAGCCCATCAGCATCTCTGCTGCGTTGCCCCGTGGAAGAGGGAAAGGAGGCGAGGCGACTGCTTCTTCTCCCTGCTCATTAGCTTGGGGAGAGCAGCTGGAGAGGCAACCACAGCAAAGAGTGGCCCTGCCAAGGTTGGCAGGGGGCCCTGGCAGGGCCATGTGGACCCCTTTCTTCCTGGAGCCCATTCACCAAGCGGCAGCTCAGCAAGGGAGCAGGGAGCCGTGGAGGGAGCCTGGTCAGCTATATATCTTCTCACAGAGAACAGATAGGAAAGCTGCAGTGAAAGAAGCCCTTGGCCAGTTGCTAAAAACAAGGCCAAGGGCTGGTTATCATGCAATGGTCACTATGGGGAAACCAGATTAAATGACCAGCTCCACTTAGTGCTTGCTGTACTGTCAAGAAAACTATTAAAGCTTTTCAGCAGTTGCGTAACTACTACCTAAAGTCCTGTATATGCTGAAGTGAGCATAGCCCTCCCCCCAATTCACCTTGTATCTGCACATTTTTAAAAAAATCTCTCTTTAGAAAATTACCACTCTCTGCTTCCAAGCTGTTCTATGTAAAACAAGCCTCAGTGCTACCCAGTCATCATAATGGAGATGCTAAAGGAGGCTTCTCCCTTTGGGGCCAAAGTGCATGAAATACACACACAGAAGCCCCTTCAGAATGGATTAAACCCATCCAAGTCTTCAGGTGCAGGGCACCTTTATAGGGTTTTTTAAAGTAAAACTAAAGTCTATATAACTTTTTGGGTTTTTTGGCAGAATTTGGGTGCAATTCACACATATAGTCACCCCTTCTGAGGGGATGAAGCCTGCCCAATTTCAACAAAAGGAAAGAAAGGGGGGAAATCTCACCTCTCAAGCCTCTCAGAAGCTCGTTTGTCTGTAAATGCCTTGTTAGCAGCAAAACCTGCCTAGCAAATATTTAGAGTTTTCCATTTCTCCTTGTAACTTGGGGCACACACAGACCTCCTAATATATGCAAGGGCTCTCCATTCTCTACTATGAACATGGCTGTCAACTTTTCCCTTTTCTTGTGAGGAATCCTATTCGGAATAAGGGAATTTCCTTTTAAAAAGGGGGAACGTTGACAGCTATGACTATGAAGGAGAAAAACACTCTGCCTGTGTGGACAGAGCCCCTGCTCATGTGAATCTCAGTATATATGAGGCCTTATGAGGAACAGTTGAAGGAGCTGGGTATGCTTGGTCTGGAAAAGAGGAGACTGAGAGGAGATATGAGAGCCATCTTCAGGTATCTCAAGGGCTGTCCCATGGAGGAGGGAGCAGGCTTGTTTTCTCCTGCTCTGGAGGGCAGGACTCAAAGCAATGGCTGCAAGTTACAAGAAAGGAGGTTGCAACTAAACATCAGGAAGAACTTTCTGACAGTAAGAGCTGTTGGACAGTGGAGCAGCCTCCCTCGCGAGGCAGTTGACTCTCCTTCATGGAGGTATTTAAGCAGAAGCTGGACGGCCATCTCTCATGGATGCTTTAGCTGAGATTCCTGCATTGCAGGGGGGTGGACTAGATGATCCTGGGGGTCCCTTCCAACTCTACGGTTCTATGATTCTATGATATATAGAAGCCACAAGATTGTAGTTCATGTATTGGCAAACCTACTAATGTGATTATTTAGAACCTAACTGTATACACATGCATTTAAATAGCACTGCAGCAAGTCTTCATTTCACTCCTGCTGTTTCCTGTTACAGCTTCCAGAGGGCACTATTTTGCTGTTTTATACCAGTGGCCAAAAAACCCGAATGAATGAAAAGGAAAAGAAACCTGATGACAAACTTTGCAAATCTTTCATATAATATGGGCTGGTGGTTTACCTGCAGCAGGGATGTATTATTTTGGATTGAATGCTCTCTTGACTGAATGCTCCCCCAAACACCCGCCAGGAAGGATCCACCTAGAAAACTGGATGTTAAGGGTAGGGATACAGAGTTTTATTTGGAAAGTGTGTGCAAAAGGAAGTCTGGATGAGCCTCTAGTTAAAAATGGTTTGGGCACAGAAGTACATTTCCACACCTGAGTTCATCTTCTTCTTCTGAAACTCCCCATGTTAAGGGCTGGTACTAAAAGCACAGAAGAAATCTGAACCCAGCAGGATGCCAGGCATATAGTGCCAGTCCTATCATAGAAGAAGAAGAAGAAGAAGAAGAAGAAGAAGAAGAAGAAGAAGTTTATTTATACCCCGCCCTCCCTGGCTCAGGGCAGCTAACACCAATGAAGTTACAATAAAACGTAATAGGAAGAAAAGGGAAAAAACGGTTAATTAAAATATGGGTTAAAATACAATTTAACCACCTTGCAGCTCGGGACCTCCAGAGTGGTTATTTGTGGACCTTAAGGTCCTCTGCGGGGCCCGTGGGAATGACTGCCGTTGAAAGAGAGAAGCCACCCCACTGGGCAATCAGCTCCATGACACACGGCTGCACTAATCCGCAGAGCAGTAGAGATCTGGCTGATGGACACGGCAATCTTGGACTGCAGCCTTTGAGTGAGAAGCTCCATTGCATTCTCTTACGTACATTTGCTACATTGAAGCCTCTGGCTTGCGCCTATCCCAGTCAGCGCAAGTATCACATGACCATCGACATCCATGCAGATCAGAAATGGTCATCTCCTGCTTCTTTCACAATTCCTTCCAGCACAGATTCAACAGAGTGAGAAGAGTCAGTGTGCAGGGTCCTATAAAAGAGGACTCATTGACCAAGTATGGATCCTCTGGTGGCCAAAATAGAATCAACCATACAGAAGAAGAAGAGGGACCAGTAGCCTTTGGAGAACTGGGGTGTTTGCAGAAGCACAGCAGGGAAAGCCCTGCGAAGGAGGGGAACCCCTGACTGCCCAGTAAGGACTGAGCATGCTCAGTGAGCATGACGAGCTCAGGGGTTTGACTGGCATTGTGCTGGCAGTGCGGCATACCTTCCATAAATGAATAATATCCTGACTGCTGACCTAGTGAGGAGTATCACTCTCTTGCTCTCCTTCGAGATCTGCTGCCCTTATTCATTTTTAATGTCACACCTTGATACTTTTGTGCTAAAGTTTCCACAAACTTTGGCAGTCTAATTAGTCCTTTTTTCACATATCATTTTAAAGCAATCTGAAACCATGGTTCCCTAACTCCAACCCCACATGTGGACCACTTGAAAACCATTGAGGGTCTTGGTGGACCACTTAATGCTTTTTCTGACTGTTGTAGCAATTGTGAGGGACTGTGGCCGCGTTTGTATGTCCAAATCATGGCTTGACAATAACTCATGAACCTGCTGGCTCCAAAGGAAGAGGAGACTGCAGGCACTCTGCTCCTCACTGAGCCTTTTAGGTGCAGCAGCTAAGTCAAGGTTTGGCTTAGTATGCAGTTTGACCCCAGGATTGTGGTGAAGGTCCCATCAACTGGAGCCAAGATAAGAGGTCATGGTTAAGGAGGAGAGAGCTTAAACGTGAGCCGAAGGTTTGGACACTACAAGTTCCTCTCTGGGAGTCAGCACAGTCATTTGTTCTCAGGAAGTGAGTGACACGGGAAAGAGGCCTTTCACACCGGCCAGTTAGTGCAGAGCCCTTTAGCTTCAGGCAGGAATAACAGGTTTCTACTGTCAAGGCTGAGCCACGGGCAGCAGTCCGAGATTAGCCAGAGGTTGGAAACCGAAAGCCAGCAGTCAGGATGGAAGAGGAACTTGCAGGACGACAGGAAGGCCCTGTTGCTCAATCACAACTCAGTGGGAACAGGAGAGCTTTCCTGTGCAGGAGGGTCCAGTGGCCAGTCTGCAGCACACTGCTTGCCACAAAGACCAGCTGTCCACCAATCCCCACAGCCCCTGGCATCCCCAGAGCTGGAAGGTGGAGGCAGTTGAGGCCTGCCCAAAATGGGATGGATGCAGTTCCAGCGTGGGCTCATCACTCCTGGGTGCATCCTGACATGAAGTAAGCACAATGCAACTGGCAATATGTTTGAAAAAGCACCTTTCAGTGCTCAGACAACTGCGCTCACATGAGGTGGACAGCAGCCCCAGGCTCACTGGCCGGCCTCCTCTGTCACAGCCCCATTGACCGGGTCCTGTTTTGGAGTGGATGCTCCGAAGTAGGCAGACAGAGGGACTCCCCACATGGTGGAGAACCCTGACAAGGGCGCAGAATCACACAGGAAGCCTCAGCGTGCACAGCAGGCTCCCTTCTGCAGAGCTTTACACACACACCATGTGGGGGGTGGAGCGGGGGGGCGAGGAAGGGGAGGGTGGGGTGACAGACCAAGGCCAGCAAGTGAAGCCTCATGCTTCCTCTCGTGTGAGTGTCATCGCAGGAGCACCGAATGCCTGAATAAGTTCCCTGATTTGCTGTGCTTGGAGCTTTTATACGCTTGCTATTCTTAGATATTATCAAGTATCGAGCACACAGCCAATCAGCTCTTGAGGCCTGAGAGAAACTTTGCCCCCTGCTCAACTGTTTTTCAGAGCCAGCGGAGAAAGGAGCCAAAGAAAAGGCTTTATTGCTTCAGTCGTCAGTAATTAGACCTATCATGGACACCAGCTGAATCAACAGCAATGCAATGTTCAGAGGAATGAATATGTGAAATTAATTGCTCTTATCGGAGGAATTAGTTGCTTCTGATCAAACTGCTGCATGCTTTACTGCCATCTCAGTGTGCTTCACGTTTATGAGAAGGAAGGATATAGCACCTCAAAATGGCAGTGAAAACAATGAAGCAGCCATTTAAAGAATACTTTATGCTGAATGAGCATAGTTCCTCAGAACTTTCAATGTTTCTTCTGAGTAAGCAATTACACAGTCAAGACTTGGTTATGTATATGGCGTTTATTGACCTGACTAAGGACTTCGACACTGTAAATTGCCCTGCCCTGTGGACTGTCCTTCTGAAAACTGGCTGCCCAGATAAATTTGTGAACATCATTCAGCTCCTCCATGATAATATGACAGCAACAATCGCAGATAACAATGGCTCTCAAAGTGAACCATTTACAGTGGGATCAGGTGTTAAATGGGGTTGTGTTATTGCCCAAACTCTGTTTTTTTCATTGCCATGATCCTACAACTGTCGAAGGGAAACTCCCCACTGCGGTAGAAATCAAAGCTCTTTAATCTGAGCAGGCTGAAAGCAAAGAGTAAGATTACCATAACTTCCAACGCAGTTGGACAACGTAGTGTGTGCACACTCAGAGGGTGACCTCCAAACCATCCTAAATATATTCACAGCTTAAGGAAAGCTTGGCCTATTGCTCAACATCCAAAAAACCAAAGTGCTGCACCAACAAGCACAAAACAACCCCTCTGCAGCACCACAAATCCAACTCAGTGGTGTAACGTTCAAAAGTGTTGATCACTTCTCCTACATGGGCAGTTACGTTTCCACAAGGGCCAACTTTGATGCCGAAATCCAGCATTGCCAGAGTTCTGTGAATGCAGCTTTTCCCGACTGAAGGGCAGAGAGTTTGAGGAGGGAAATCAAAATGCTTGTTTACAAAGCTATTGTATTACCAACCTTACTGTATGCTTGTGAAACATGGACCACTTATCAACACAATCTCCAACTCCTCAAAAGATTCCATCAATGGTGTCTCCAAAAATTTTTTACACATCACTTGGGAAGACAGGCAAACTAATGCCAGTGTACTGGAAGAAGCAAAGATCACCAGTGTCGAAGGAATGATTCTTCAGTATCAACTTCGTTGGACTGGTCATAATGTTCGGATGCCTGACTATCGTCTTCCAAAGCAACTACTCTATTCCCAGCTTAAGAATAAAAAGCGTAATACTGGTGGTCAACAAAAGAGGTTTAAAGACTCTCTCAAGGCAATTCTAAAAAAAAAAAAAGGAGTAGTATAAACACTGAGAACTGGGAAACACTGGCCTGCAAGTGCTCCAATTGGAGAAGAGCCTTTGCCAAAGGTGTCATGGGCTTTGAAGATGCTCAAACGCAGGATGAAAAGGAGAAACGTGCTAAGAGGAAGGCATGTTTGGCAAACCCTCACCACGATCAACTCCCACCCAGAAACCTATGTCCCCACTGTGGAAGGATGTGTGGATTCAGAATTGGCCCTCACAGTCACTTATGGACTCACTGTTAAAACCATGTTCATGGAAGACAATCTTACTCGACTAAGTAAGCATCTAGATCAAGGGAAGTAATATTCTGTATTCTGCTCTGGTCAGACCTCACCTGGAGTACTGTGTCCAGTTCTGGGCACCACAGTTCAAGAAGGACACTGACAAACTGGAACGTGTCCAGAGGAGGGCAACCAAAATGGTCAAAGGCCTGGAAACGATGCCTTATGAGGAACGGCTAAGGGAGCTGGGCATGTTTAGCCTGGAGAAGAGGAGGTTAAGGGGTGATATGATAGCCATGTTCCAATATATAAAAGGATGTCACATAGAGGAGGGAGAAAGGTTGTTTTCTGCTGCTCCAGAGAAGCGGACACGGAGCAATGGATCCAAACTACAAGAAAGAAGATTCCACCTAAACATTAGGAAGAACTTCCTGACAGTAAGAGCTGTTCGACAGTGGAATTTGCTGCCAAGGAGTGTGGTGGAGTCTCCTTCTTTGGAGGTCTTTAAGCAGAGGCTTGACAACCATATGTCAGGAGTGCTCTGATGGTGTTTCCTGCTTGGCAGGGGGTTGGACTCGATGGCCCTTGTGGTCTCTTCCAACTCTATGATTCTATGATTCTATGACTACAAGTGATCGCCAAAGAAGAAGACTGTTGCAAAACTCTTGTCCAGGCAGAAACAACGCGGCAGTGCTGCAATGCTCTTAATATGCATGCAGCTTAATGTAAACAACCCACCATAAGCAATTTTTACTATTTTTATAATACCTACCCTGGCTCAATATACAAACTTGTGGCTCACAATTAAAAGTGGTCATACCATCATAAAATATGATATGCAAAAGAGCAGGTGAGAGAAAATGTAAGGTCTGATCCGCAAGCATAGAGAGATTTGCGAATCACTTGATTTTGTGTATAAAACACACCCCATGGAAACCTTTGTTCATTCTCTGCAAGTTCAGACATGCCACAAACACTCAGAAACTATTTGTTAGCTTTGTGGGTTTCTCCTGAAACAGTCTTTGTAAAGCAAACTAGTGTGATATGGGACATGCCTGTGTGTGAGACACAGTGTTAAAATTATGGAACCATAAATCAAGTCAGCTAAAAATGGCCATTAAATGGCCAGGCTCATATTGGGGGGGGGGGGTGTTCACAGGGGCATCCTTCGCACCCTCAACAACTGGTATCATACGCTGCAATCCTACATTCAGGGAGTAAGCACCAATCAACAGAGCAGAAGTTACTGCCAAGTAAACATGCATAGGCTTCGCATGCAAATATCTGTATATCAAGGTCCATCAATGTTGACTGCCTAGTGAGTTTTCTCCTTGTAAAATGTATCTTTCACTATCCTGTTTTATTAGGGAAGTACACCAGACTGGTACTAGAGAGTAGCACTGGGAGACTTCTGTTTGATCCCCTCCCCCCATGGCAGTTGATTTATGGATCCTTCAGGGCTCTATTCTGTCCCCAATGCTACTTAACAACTATATGAAGCTACTGAGTGAGGTCAATAGTGCCATTATTATTTGAGAATAGTTAAACTGCTGTTTCTATTGCACTTTAATGATGTTTCTGTGTTTTAAGAGCTTGGTTTTATGGAATTTTATTGTTTCCCGTTCTGATCTGTGGATGTTTGGTGGCATATAAATATGCTAAATAAATAAAATAACTTTGAAAGTAAACATTGCTAATCACTACATATAAAATATTTAAAAGTGTATCTCAGGTATGTGCATGTGATGCCCACAGAACTTTCAGGGATTTTCTGTAATGATTGGTGTGAATTAGCATTTGCATTATTATCTCTTAGGTGCTCTGCCAATATTATCATATCTGTTCAGTAGTGCCGAGAGCACTCTTATCGGCTACAAAATAAAAATGCATTTTCTGTCAGAGTGGCACTGGGAGCTGCCAACACGCCAGTTAGCTAATGAGCACAGTGCATCTCCCAGGAAGCATTCACAAGGCAGGACCCTCAAAACTCTCCAGGCCAGGGCGCATGGCTTTCAGATGTTGGACAGAGCTCACTGGTGGTGGTGTTTTCCCCTTGCTGGGGAAGCAGCATCACCCCTTAAGGCTCCATCACTCTGTCCCCATTAAGTACACAAATGGACAGCAGTGCGACAGGTAGGTGCTGTTGTCTTTATTTATTTTACATTTCATGAACAATCCTAGCTTAGGTTCCCCTAACACTTTTTATCATTAGTAAACACAATAGGCATGCTTTAAAGCTATTTTTTCTGTTAGTATTCATTTTCCTTTCAGTAAAGAAGTAAGGGAGCAATCCAAATCAGATCAAGCAGGATGTGTGGAGTTAGGAACAGGCACATCTCCAGTTGGGCTCAGAAGGGGCTCATCCGGATGAAGTTCTACATCCTCAGCCATAGATGCATCGGTATAAGTCCTCCTTCCAGCAAAGCAGGCTGAGCCGAGGGCAGGATAAATGCTGAAAAGGGGGCATGGATGGGATGGGGCAGACAGACCCCTGTTCCAAACTTTGTTCAGCTTGGTCACACGATCTAGCAACCCAGCAGAAGGCGCACTGGCAAACGAGTGGTGTCTAAAGGCTTGCTTTCCCTCTGCTAGGCTTAGCGACAGGGCTGGCCCTCCCATAAGGCAAGGTGAGGCAACTGCCGCAGGCGGCAGGAATCACAGGGGCAACACAGCTGGCCTCCAATGAATGCATTGCCTGCTGCAGAATGTTCTTTGGCGCCCAGATCTGCTGCCTCCTTGCCATCCTTGCCCCCAATGCCATCTTCCCAGCAGCCTCTCCGTGAATAGGAGCTGCTGTGGGTCTCCTTCCACCACTAGGCAAGAAAAGGCAGGGGCTGCCCTCCGGGGTCTCCTGGGGTCTGCACCTGCCCAGCACGATTCAGAGAGCCCCCCCCCCCAATGGCTTTGATTCCCACTTCAGCTGTCAGCTAAGGCTTATTTGATTCCCTGCTTGCTCCCAATGTAGATCTTTACTCCCTCCTCCTTCCCTGCTGAGGGAAGCCAAAGCCATTTTGTCATTTGTCTCGGGTGCCAAAATGTATTGGGCCAGCCCTGCTCAGCAGCAGCCCTTCTCCTGAATGAAGTTTGAAGTTGCATCATTTACCCCAGTGTAATCCACTGAAAAGAATTTCCTATAGTTTGGATTACTCTGTTATATGTGATATATGCACCAATGGATCCTGCCCCTGCAAGTGTTACGTGGTAATCTACCTAGTGTTCAAAGGAGGGAGAACAGGATTCCTTGCACATTCTGTCTTCTGACAGAGAGAAGGCTCTTCATCAGGGATCTGTGAAGTGTTTTGCCCATTCCCTCACCATGAATGATTGCAACAGAGGCATCACTTAGGAAGCCAGCACAGCCCATGGCTTGTCAATTCATCCACAATGGCACAAAAGCACTTCTCCCCAGACACCAGGCAAACATAGCAAAGTACAAGCTTTTTTCAAGAGAGCATTATGTCAGAAAAGTGACCCTGGAAATAGCCATGAAAGAGCAGAGGGACAGTCTGAAATCACACAGGTACAGTTTTACGGCTGAAGCCAATCAGGTCTGACTGTGCAAACTGCCTGGACAGAAGACTGCCTGAAACCCCTCTTCAAGCTGGGCTGAGCAATTCACAAGGACATATCATGCACATACTTAATAGAACTAATAACTACTACATAATTTGAAGTTATACTGTAGGAAAGCACGAGCTCTAAAGTGTGTTATTTTCTTCTGCAAAGCACAAGTGCGCCAATAGCTCAAATATGATCACAATTATTATGGTAGTTTACAGGTTGATCAAATGTCCAAACCAGTTAGCAATGGGCAATTTTTGAGTAGCTTGCTTTTGAGTTACAAAAAGATTTCATCAGACAAAACAGCAAAGAAACAAGCAAATCTAATACAGACATTCTCCCCTCCCCCCGTGTCCGCCCCCCCACCCCCCCAGTTAGGGAAATCTTAGTCTCATTCACATAATTGTGTATATACTTGGAAAAAGAACCTACCTTAATGATGAGGGAAAGCTGAAGGTCCTCTTTCTGAAAGTTGTTTTCTTCTGAATTATTATTGCCGGGCAATCTGATGGTATTTTGAGCATTTCTGGCCATGCTGTGGATCTTCTTTAGAATGTGATCGGTTGAAGACGCTTCATTTGCAGAGGAGCTCCCTTTGTCACTTTGTGTTGGGCTAAGCAGCTGCATCTCCTCCTGATGTTGCTGACCTTCCAGAGCAAAAATCTCTCTCTGAAAGGAATTTCGTTCTTCTTTCCCATTGCAGCTATACTGAGATGACAGAGAATCCATATAGCTATTTTCCAGGCTCTCTCCACTTCTCATGTCCATGCAGTCTGCCACAGTCTTAAAATAAAGGCATGCTAGGTCTTCACTGATTTGATCATAAACTTGTTCCGCTTCCTCTGAATTTGGAATTCCACAGAGCCTAGCATTCTCTGTGTTTCCCACATTTTCCATGCTGGGCAGTTAGTTAAATCAGCTGCTTCGGTGATCTCTGAGACTTGGAACTAACTTGGCAACCGTGACAGCTAAACAGTGAGAGTAAGCAATGTTTGTGGTATACTTTCTGAATGCATTGTTACACGTGACAGATTACCAGCAATCATTTACAGACAGCTTTAAATCAACACTCTCCTGACTTGCTCCCCTTTAACCCTTGCACTGTTCAAAGTACCTACACACGCTTCTCAAAATAATTTAATGTTCTATTTTTACACCATGGTTTTTGTAAAAATGGGAGGACTAATAAAATGTAATTATTTTCACCTGGTTTTGTTGGGATTGATCTCTTATCTATCAAAACACACACACACTTTTACCATTTGAAGACTGAAAGCAACAGCAGCAAATGTTTGCTGGGTTGTTTTCTGTTCTGGATATAAGATGAATTCCCTTGTCATCCCATGTAGGGACCCAGTACCACGCCAGTCTCAGACATGAAGAAGAAGAAGAAGAAGAAGAAGAAGAAGAAGAAGTAGTTTTATTTATACCCAGCCACTCTGGGTGGTTTCCAGCACATAAAACATAATAAAACATCAAACATTAAAAACTACCCACTACAGGGCTCCCTTCAGATGTCTTCTAAAAGTTCCATAGTTTTTTATCTCCTTGACATCTGATGGGATGGTGTTCCACAAGTGTGCAAGAAAAACTGCATTAACTGAGTTTGTAAGTGTTGTAAATAAAAATATGCCCTTTTCCCTTATGAGGTATCCAAGAGCCCATATAGAGTCCTTACATAGGTTCCCTATTGGTAGGAGAAAATAACAGAGGCCAACCAGAGAATATTGAGAAGCAAAGCTGCTAGTAAGCTTGATCTTTATTGATCTGTTGCAACAGGGTGCTCCCCTCACACGCAGGAAAGGAGGAGGACCCAGAAAAATGGCATGCAAGGCCTTATAAAGACTTTTGAAATTCCCATCCTGTAGATCAAGACCACCCCCCAGAAACATCATACATACATCACAGAAAAGGTGGTCTTAAAACAGAAATTGTAATATTGTTTTTCTCCTGTTTTTGTTTATCTCCTGTCTGGCAGGTTACTTGATTGGATTTCCTGGGTAGCCTGGCCAGTCTTTTGTAATGATAAATACTTAGTTCCTGGGCCAGGTCACAGGCTCACACCCTTATTCAAACACAGACATACCCTTAAGACAGGATTTGTGAAGGAAAAGACAATGGGGGGTGGGGGGGCTTTTCCAGTTTGACCTTGCAGAGAAAACATTTGCTCAGTTTAGGAATCAAAATGGTTTCAGGTTGGCCTTCCTGTGCTGACCTATGTATGTGCTTGGTTGGTACACTTATGAACATTACCATATATCTAAGACCATAAAATTCCTATCACATAAGACAAACACGAGGACTCTTACAAACATTCCTAAACAATTAGGACTGGGGTACATTCATATGATAGGGGTGGGGGGAAACGGAATCACGATTGAGATGTTTTGATAACACGCAGCTTTCTCTGTAACACCTGAGTTGGGAGAGACTGTGCAGCTTTTTGGTGCCTGGATAGTGGTGGACTCGGTGATGGTGAATAAGCTAAACCTGAATCTTGAAAAGACAGAGCCTTGGTGGGTTACTCCCTTTTCCAAGAACTGGGGACTGTTGTCTGTGGTATTGCACTCCCCCTTGTAGACTGTGGGTAGAGTTTGAGAAAACTATGCTGGTGCAAGTCCAGGTGGAAACCACAGCTGAGTGCCTTTCACCAGCTTTGGCTGGCCCCCCGTATGGATGTCCCTGAACAGGCAGTGTCTGGCTACTATTGGTGATTTCATGCCTGAATCAGCACAATTCCCTCTGCAAGGCTGCCTTAAGGTCTGGCTCAGAAGCTGCAGTTGGCGCAGAACACTTTGGGGGACATCTCACAAACAATGCAGGTGTTGAAAGCTCTGAACTGACTGCCAACTGACTTCAGTAGCACTACTGAAGCACATTTATAGTTCACATTTTGACATAAAAAACTCTAGGCAGCTCAGGACTGGAACCTGAAAGACAGCCTGCTTCCTCATCACCTGCCAGGACTTTGAGGTCATCAGGGAACGATGCCTGTCTCGCATTGCCACAGTTCTCTGAAATACAGTATGTGGCAACTATAAGAGGGCACCTCCAACTCTTGAATGTTCTCTCTTCTCAGATATGAGCAGTACCAACACTATTTACAAGAAATACTGTTTTGTTTTATTTGTGATGTTCCTCACTCTGGTACAGTGTGAATAACAATGAAGAGCAAGATATATATAATTTAAATAAATACATGCACCAACCCACACCAAATGACAAACCCTGTTCAATAATTTGCAGTTTGCTCTATTCCTCCACTGCAAAATATATTTTGAAACTATTCCCTTCCCTACTTGCTCACAAAAAGCTTCCTTTGAGAAGAGTCTGTTATTTTAGTTTTGTCCTAGTGGAGGAATTCCAGTATGCAAAGGATGCGAGAACGTTTGTAGATGTACATGACATCCTAGCTGGATTAGTTGCCTATACCTTGTGGAGAAGGGAATATATATATGATGGGTAATTTGTTAGTCTTCAAACTATCAATCATCTCAACTTGACAAAACTAAACTTTCACTATATATCTATATCTCAATATACAAATCCATAACTGAAGTTGGAATAAGCTATGAAACTTCCAGTTAGCTTATTCTTATTTAGTTAAAACTAAAAAGCAATTTAAAATAGTTTATTAAGATTCTTGAGGGGGTTTTATAATTAGTTACCGTTTTTGTGCATAAATGCAATTCGAGTACCAATTGTCAAGGCAGTGACTTATCTTATTATACTTAATTGCTTCATTTATCCCAGTCACATCTAAATTAACCACATAAAAAGAGGAAGCTGTACAACACTACATATAATACCTCCCCATGTAAAAATAAAAATAATAATTCCTTGACAGAGCACCTATGGGATTATAACTATTCATATCCTTACTGCAAAGATTTAAATGCAGATTTCCCTGCAGTTGCTTAGAACAGCTCCCATTACTGAGAGATGATTCAAAGAGTTTTACAACATGCTTACTTTAAAAATATCACATTCATAAGAGCTTAAGTAGCAAGTATCATTGCTACAGGAAGAGCCTTTCAGAATAGATTGTTTAATTAACAGCCCACTGTTAATCCTTGCATTTGGTCTTATGTACTTAGAGAGGTAAAAGGTAAAGGGACCCCTGACCATTAGGTCCAGTTGTGGCCGACTCTTGGGGTTGCGGCGCTCATCTCGCTTTATTGGCTGAGGGAGCCGGCATGCAGCTTCCGGGTCATGTGGCCAGCATTACTAAGCCGCTTCTGGCGAACCAGAGCAGCGCACAGAAACTGTCATAGACCAAATGACCAAATTTTCATAGACCAAATTTTGGTCTATGACCAAATGTCATAGACCAAATGGAGCAAACAGCACGCAGACCTAGTGGTAGGAGGAAAAAATCCTTAAATAAGAGACACGGGGGAATGATTAATGGACTTCAATGTCTGTACACTAATGCGCAAAGCATGGGAAATAAACAAGATGAGCTTGAGCTCTTGGTACAGCAAACTAAATATGACATCACTGAAACCTGGTGGGATAAGTCCCACGATTGGAATGTAATAATGGAGGGATACAATCTATTTCAGAGAAACAGACCAGACAAGAAAGGAGGAGGAGTGGCGTTATATGTCAGGGATGTGTATACCTGTGAAGAGATCCAAGATTTAGAACCTCAAAGCCAAAGTGAGAGCATTTGGGTCAAAATTAAGGGAGAGAATAATAACAGTGACCTCATTGTGGGAGTTTACTATAGATCCCTAAGCCAAACGGAGGACACAGATGATGCCTTCCTGGAACAGATGGCCAAGCATGCAAAAAGAAGGGAGATAGTAGTAATGGGGGACTTCAATTACCCGGATATTTGTTGGATGTCAAACTCAGCCAAGAGCATAAGGTCAAACAGATTCCTCACTGGCCTTGCAGACAACTTCATTGTCCAGAAAGTGGGAGAAGCAACAAGAGGAACAGCCATTTTAGATCTGGTCCTAACCAATGTTGATGACCTGGTTAGTGGGGTAGAAGTGGAAGGATCATTAGGCACGAGTGATCATGCTCTTCTGAAGTTTACTATACAGCGGAAAGGAGCAGCCAAGCATACTAGGACTCAATTTCTTGACTTTAAGAAAGCCGACTTCATAAAACTTAGGGAAGTGCTGGGTGAGATCCCATGGACAGTAATACTAAAAGGAAAGGGAGTTCATGATGGCTGGGAGTTTGTTAAGAGGGAGATAGTAAAAGCACAACGTCAGGCAATACCAATGAAACGGAAACATGGAAGGTGCCTAAAGAAGCCAGGGTGGCTATCTAAAGAACTTTTAACTGAGTTAAGATTAAAAAAGGATGTGTACAAAAAATGGAAAAGGGGGGAAACCACCAAAGAGGAATTCAAACAAATAGCCAGCACGTGTAGACACAAAGTCAGAAAAGCTAAAGCACAGAATGAACTCAGGCTTGCTAGAGAGATTAAAAGCAACAAAAAAGGCTTTTATGGGTATGTTCGTAGCAAAAGGAAGAACAAAGAAACAGTGGGGTCACTCAGAGGAGAAGATGGTGAAATGCAAACAGGGGACACAGAAAGGGCTGAACTCCTCAATGCCTTCTTTGCCTCAGTCTTCTCCGATAAAGAAAACAATGCCCGACCTGAAGAATTTGGAGCAAATGATTCAGCAGAGGAAACACAGCCCAGAATAACTAAGGAGATAGTACAAGAATACTTGGCTAGTTTAGATGTATTCAAGTCTCCAGGGCCAGATGAACTGCATCCAAGAGTATTAAAAGAACTGGCAGATGTGATCTCAGAACCACTGGCAGTCATCTTTGAGAATTCCTGGAGAACAGGCGAAGTCCCGGCAGACTGGAGGAGGGCAAATGTTGTCCCTATTTTCAAAAAGGGGGAAAGAGAGGACCCAAATAATTACCGCCCAGTCAGTCTGACATCAATACCAGGGAAGATTCTGGAGCAGATCATTAAGCAAACAGTCTGTGAGCACCTAGAAAGGAATGCTGTGATCACCAATAGTCAGCATGGATTTCTGAAAAATAAGTCATGTCAGACTAACCTGATCTCGTTTTTTGACAGAATTACAAGCCCGGTAGATGAAGGGAACGCAGTGGATGTAGCCTACCTTGATTTCAGCAAGGCATTTGACAAGGTGCCCCATGATATTCTTGTAAAGAAGCTGGTAAAATGCGGTCTTGACTATGCTACCACTCAGTGGATTTGTAACTGGCTGACTGACCGAACCCAAAGGGTGCTCATCAATGGTTCCTCTTCATCCTGGAGAAGAGTGACTAGTGGGGTGCCACAGGGTTCTGTCTTGGGCCCGGTCTTATTCAACATCTTTATCAACGACTTGGATGATGGACCCAAGGGCATCCTGATCAAATTTGCAGATGACACCAAACTGGGAGGGGTGGCTAACACCCCAGAGGACAGGATCACACTTCAAAACGACCTTGACACATTAGAGAACTGGGCCAAAACAAACAAGATGAATTTTAACAGGGAGAAATGTAAAGTATTGCACTTGGGCAAAAAAAATGAGAGGCACAAATACAAGATGGGTGACACCTGGCTTGAGAGCAGTACATGTGAAAAGGATCTAGGAGTCTTGGTTGACCACAAACTTGACATGAGCCAACAGTGTGACGCGGCAGCTAAAAAAGCCAATGCAATTCTGGGCTGCATCAATAGGAGTATAGCATCTAGATCAAGGGAAGTAATAGTGCCACTGTATTCTGCTCTGGTCCGACCTCACCTGGAGTACTGTGTCCAGTTCTGGGCACCACAGTTCAAGAAGGACACTGACAAACTGGAACGTGTCCAGAGGAGGGCAACCAAAATGGTCAAAGGCCTGGAAATGATGCCTTATGAGGAACGGCTAAGGGAGCTGGGCATGTTTAGCCTGGAGAAGAGGAGGTTAAGGGGTGATATGATAGCCATGTTCCAATATATAAAAGGATGTCACATAGAGGAGGGAGAAAGGTTGTTTTCTGCTGCTCCAGAGAAGCGGACACGGAGCAATGGATCCAAACTACAAGAAAGAAGATTCCACCTAAACATTAGGAAGAACTTCCTGACAGTAAGAGCTGTTTGACAGTGGAATTTGCTGCCAAGGAGTGTGGTGGAGTCTCCTTCTTTGGAGGTCTTTAAGCAGAGGCTTGACAACCATATGTCAGGAGTGCTCTGATGGTGTTTCCTGCTTGGCAGGGGGTTGGACTCGATGGCCCTTGTGGTCTCTTCCAGCTCTATGATTCTATGATTCTATGATTCTACAGAAACGCCGTTTACCTTCCCGCTGGAGCGGTACCTATTTATCTACTTGCACTTTGATGTGCTTTCGAACTGCTAGGTTGGCAGGACCAAGCAATGGGAGCTCACCCCGTCACGGGGATTTGAACCGCCGACCTTCTGATCAGCAAGCCCTAGGCTCAGTGGTTTAACCCACAGCGCCACCCGCGTCCCTAGTAATTAGAGGGGTACATTTTCCTAAATGTGGTTTGAAAATGGCAGGACCTATATTTAAAACCCTGGCCTCTAAGCTTGGCACACAAACCCTGGCACACAAATGCCAACAAAATCTATGCCAGCATTAAACATTGGCTTGGGTTCTAAAATTCCTTCCATGAATGGAAACAGAGTTCACGTTTATAAAACTGAGCTTGCCTGCCTACCTGCTCCATGAAATTGTGCTCCCAGGGATTTAGGGAGGGCTGCAGAAGGATGGCGGGGTTGACAAAATCCCTGCTTTACATGAATGGAGAAACAATCGAGCCACTGCAATTAAAGTGTACCAGTAAAACATAAGACAAAAGGCAAATATCTAGATCAACAAGGGTGAGAGCTTCTGCTTCTGCAGCATAAACCAAAATGTAGCACACTCTAGAATGCATTTAAATATACACACATATATACCGGTACATACAAAGCTTTACACAAAAAATTGTGAAATTCAAACTGATAAGGATATGATTTGGCACTCACTTTTCCTTGTTTTAGCATGCACTGAAGATAGAGGAAACTATCAGAAGACACTTCCTTGGAAATAACTTTGTTTAAGAATGTGATCATTCAAGCTTTACAGGAAGGAAATTAGTTATAAACACCTATTCGTGTACTCTAACGCAGAGACCATGTAGGAGAGAGTAGATCTAGAAATTTTAACTACCGGTATATGCTGAGTCTGCTGCTAGTTCCTCTGATGTATACACACTAGGAAGAGAATTGTGACAAAGTAATTTTGAATCAGTAAATGGAAAATTTGCTGCTTATATTAGATTATATATTATATTAGATTAAACCATCACATTTCTTCAATAACTTAACATAAAGTTTGCCTTTATTTTCATTTAGATCTTATTAAAGCATATGCAATTGCTACATAGCTCAACCCTTAGCGTTCTGTACATAGCAATTTAAACCAATCTGTGCATGCATGATATAGAACGTGTGCATTCCACTTTTTACAACTTGCAGAACAGCAAGTTATAAAATTAATTATTTGATTAAGTTAGAAGACTGAAAGCTTAAAGTGCATTTAAGATTATTTCCATCTCAGATTTCCAGTGACTTAGCCTTCCATGTTTCTCTATAAAAGCTTTTAACCCTTCCCACAAATGTTTTGCAGTCTATCCCAGCTGAACAGGAGATTTCACATGGTATTGCTCTTGTTCATACACATATACAATTTCTGAGAAGGCTTCTTATGAACAATGCCTTTATTTTAAGAAAGCATTAAGTCTGAAGCAATGGCTCAATTATTTCAGCATTTTGTACCCACAGACCTGGCATGTGACTGTGAATTAAATGTTTTATGAACACTAGAAGAAAGACAAAGACAAGTATGCTGCCAAGAAAGGAGGAGGAGTGGCGTTATATGTCAGGGATGTGTATACCTGTGAAGAGATCCAAGATTTAGAACCTCAAAGCCAAAGTGAGAGCATTTGGGTCAAAATTAAGGGAGAGAATAATAACAGTGACCTCATTGTGGGAGTTTACTATAGATCCCCAAGCCAAACGGAGGACACAGATGATGCCTTCCTGGAACAGATGGCCAAGCATGCAAAAAGAAGGGAGATAGTAGTAATGGGGGACTTCAATTACCCGGATATTTGTTGGATGTCAAACTCAGCCAAGAGCATAAGGTCAAACAGATTCCTCACTGGCCTTGCAGACAACTTCATTGTCCAGAAAGTGGGAGAAGCAACAAGAGGAACAGCCATTTTAGATCTGGTCCTAACCAATGTTGATGACCTGGTTAGTGGGGTAGAAGTGGAAGGATCATTAGGCACGAGTGATCATGCTCTTCTGAAGTTTACTATACAGCGGAAAGGAGCAGCCAAGCATACTAGGACTCAATTTCTTGACTTTAAGAAAGCCGACTTCATAAAACTTAGGGAAGTGCTGGGTGAGATCCCATGGACAGTAATACTAAAAGGAAAGGGAGTTCATGATGGCTGGGAGTTTGTTAAGAGGGAGATAGTAAAAGCACAACGTCAGGCAATACCAATGAAACGGAAACATGGAAGGTGCCTAAAGAAGCCAGGGTGGCTATCTAAAGAACTTTTAACTGAGTTAAGATTAAAAAAGGATGTGTACAAAAAATGGAAAAGGGGGGAAACCACCAAAGAGGAATTCAAACAAATAGCCAGCACGTGTAGACACAAAGTCAGAAAAGCTAAAGCACAGAATGAACTCAGGCTTGCTAGAGAGATTAAAAGCAACAAAAAAGGCTTTTATGGGTATGTTCGTAGCAAAAGGAAGAACAAAGAAACAGTGGGGTCACTCAGAGGAGAAGATGGTGAAATGCAAACAGGGGACACAGAAAGGGCTGAACTCCTCAATGCCTTCTTTGCCTCAGTCTTCTCCGATAAAGAAAACAATGCCCGACCTGAAGAATTTGGAGCAAATGATTCAGCAGAGGAAACACAGCCCAGAATAACTAAGGAGATAGTACAAGAATACTTGGCTAGTTTAGATGTATTCAAGTCTCCAGGGCCAGATGAACTGCATCCAAGAGTATTAAAAGAACTGGCAGATGTGATCTCAGAACCACTGGCAGTCATCTTTGAGAATTCCTGGAGAACAGGCGAAGTCCCGGCAGACTGGAGGAGGGCAAATGTTGTCCCTATCTTCAAAAAGGGGAAAAGAGAGGACCCAAATAATTACCGCCCAGTCAGTCTGACATCAATACCAGGGAAGATTCTGGAGCAGATCATTAAGCAAACAGTCTGTGAGCACCTAGAAAGGAATGCTGTGATCACCAATAGTCAGCATGGATTTCTGAAAAATAAGTCATGTCAGACTAACCTGATCTCGTTTTTTGACAGAATTACAAGCCTGGTAGATGAAGGGAATGCAGTGGATGTAGCCTACCTTGATTTCAGCAAGGCATTTGACAAGGTGCCCCATGATATTCTTGTAAAGAAGCTGGTAAAATGCGGTCTTGACTATGCTACCACTCAGTGGATTTGTAACTGGCTGACTGACCGAACCCAAAGGGTGCTCATCAATGGTTCCTCTTCATCCTGGAGAAGAGTGACTAGTGGGGTGCCACAGGGTTCTGTCTTGGGCCCGGTCTTATTCAACATCTTTATCAACGACTTGGATGATGGACTCAAGGGCATCCTGATCAAATTTGCAGATGACACCAAACTGGGGGGGGGGGGGGGCTAACACCCCAGAGGACAGGATCACACTTCAAAACGGCCTTGACAGATTAGAGAACTGGGCCAAAACAAACAAGATGAATTTTAACAGGGAGAAATGTAAAGTATTGCACTTGGGCAAAAAAAATGAGAGGCACAAATACAAGATGGGTGACACCTGGCTTGAGAGCAGTACATGTGAAAAGGATCTAGGAGTCTTGGTTGACCACAAACTTGACATGAGCCAACAGTGTGACGCGGCAGCTAAAAAAGCCAATGCAATTCTGGGCTGCATCAATAGGAGTATAGCATCTAGATCAAGGGAAGTAATAGTGCCACTGTATTCTGCTCTGGTCAGACCTCACCTGGAGTACTGTGTCCAGTTCTGGGCACCACAGTTCAAGAAGGACACTGACAAGCTGGAACGTGTCCAGAGGAGGGCAACCAAAATGGTCAAAGGCCTGGAAATGATGCCTTATGAGGAACGGCTAAGGGAGCTGGGCATGTTTAGCCTGGAGAAGAGGAGGTTAAGGGGTGATATGATAGCCATGTTCCAATATATAAAAGGATGTCACATAGAGGAGAGAGAAAGGTTGTTTTCTGCTGCTCCAGAGAAGCGGACACGGAGCAATGGATCCAAACTACAAGAAAGAAGATTCCACCTAAACATTAGGAAGAACTTCCTGACAGTAAGAGCTGTTTGACAGTGGAATTTGCTGCCAAGGAGTGTGGTGGAGTCTCCTTCTTTGGAGGTCTTTAAGCAGAGGCTTGACAACCATATGTCAGGAGTGCTCTGATGGTGTTTCCTGCTTGGCAGCGGGTTGGACTCGATGGCCCTTGTGGTCTCTTCCAACTCTATGATTCTATGATTCTATGATTCTAAGAAAAGCTCCAATAAAACAGGCATATGATTCTTGCTGATAGTTTATATGTTGTGGCTCTTTTGGGACGGCACTAACAAGCAGATCCTTCACATTGTCAAGTGACCCATTGTTGGGCAGTGGAGTAATATCCAACAGATGACACAAAAGGGGATATAATCTGTGGGATTCATAGCTTGCTTGGGGAGGTTCTTTCTAAAGGCAGGCCCATGAGATGAGAAGACAGGCTGCGTATCTGGTAGCACATCTGTGGTTACTCACTAGAAAAAGAACAAACAAATTCTCATTTACTGCCATCTTTTGACATTCATATGTATACAGCTATGTTTCAAGAGACTATTAGACTCTTTAGATCTCTTTCCCAGAAAAACAACAACTGCTGGAACATGCAGTCATATGACCTCGGTTATATCAGTAATAACAGATATACCTCTGTAGATACGTTTGGGTTTTTAGTCCCCAAACTTCTCAGACATCAAGATTTTATTACTTAGTTATTTATTATAACCCACCAAGTACATGTTTCTATTTCTCCCCACTTTATCCTCACAACTACCCTGTGAGGTAGGTTAGACTGAGAGCTGTGACTGGCCCAGGCCACCCAGTGAGATCCACGGCTGAGGAGGGATTTGAACCCTGGTCTCCACACGTCCTAGTCTACCATTCTAACCACTATACCACACTAACTCACTATGCATCACTATGACTAGGAGTTACTGAACTGGCACAATATGAGGACTTTAATGTGGCTATTAAGCTTGAAATGATTAAGATGACTGATAAAATCCTATGGCACAAGATACATGTGAAACATTTACCAATTTACATATTTCCATAGGCAGACAATGTCACTGTTGGGTTTCTCTACAAAAGAAGTATTTTACCTAGATCTCCATCGAGGACAACACATTTCTAAGAATTATTAGATTATGAAGCATTGCAAAGCTTCCTGAAGCAACAGAAACCTTCTAAGAGCTTATTTGGATATTACTACCATAGCTGCCAAGTGTGTATCTTGGCACTTTGCTTTTTTGATGAAACATTTGCAAGTTGATAACCAAAGATCTCATTTGCAGTCAGAGTCCCATGTTCTCAAAGTTCATTTCTGAACATTAATTTACAGCAATGTTACATTATTAGCAGGGGAATAGAAGGATGAACAATTGTAGTACAGTGGTACCTTGGGTTAAGTACTTAATTCGTTCCAGAGGTCCGTACTTAACCTGAAACTGTTCTTAACCTGAAGCACCACTTTAGCTAATGGGGCCTCCTGCTGCTGCCGTGCCGCTGGAGCACAATTTCTGTTCTCATCCTGAAGCAAAGTTCTTAACCTGAGGTACTATTTCTGGGTTAGCGGAGTCTGTAACCTGAAGCGTATGTAACCTGAAGCGTATGTAACCCGAGGTACCACTGTATTGAGGTGTATGCTGGCAGCAAGACATGAGACTCAGCTCTAAAGTACCGTATTTTTCGCTCTATAACACGCACCTGACCATAACACGCACGTAGTTTTTAGAGGAGGAAAACAAGAAAAAAATATTCTAAACGAAACGGTGGATGTATGATTTTTGTGGTTCATGCTGTGGCCACAGACATGTGATCTGACGGTGAGTTTGGGGTAGCCCAATGCAAAAATCCTGAGGATCCATGTGGATCCATGCTTTGTAACCACGTTTTTGCGCCATTGCGGCCCCATGAAACAGTGGGTGCGTGTGTTTTTTGGTGCAGGCTGCAGCCATGGACATGCTATGTGATCTGATGGTGAATTTGGGGTGACCCAGTGCAAAAATCCTGAGGATCCATGTGGATCCGTGCTTTGTAACCACGTTTTAAGTGGGGAGGGAAGGAAAAGCATTCATGGGACAAGGAGCACGTGTGGGGTATGTGGAGAAGGATGCTGCTAATAATGCAGGAGAGGCTCCTCTCCGGCTTTGCTCCTTTAAAACAAGCAGGCTCTGCTTCTCTCCCTCCTCCCCGGCAAGGAAACCACAATAGTAACCACTCTGAGACAAATCAAGAAAAATTGTGACCAACACTCTCCCCCAACAAGCGCAGTGAGGTCAAAACACACCTGGCCCTAAAGGCGCAGGGCGCTGGAAGTCACAGGGCACTGGGGGAGTGAACGGGAAGCAAGAGAAGGAGAACGATCCCTCACACACACAGAGACACACAGAGTGTCAATTCTAAAGTCGCAGGGGCGCAGGGAGAGTGAAGGGGAAGCAGGAGGAGGAGAACGATAGCACACACACACACACACACACACACACACACACAGCCCCTACAGTGACTAATCCAAAATCGGACAGCAACAAACTGCAGGCAGGGACAGAGAGCAGGGGTTGTTTTAAAGCAGCCAACTCCCGCTCTGCTTCTCTCCCTCCTTCCCGGCTCCGCTAGCTGACAGGAGCCGCTTACACCCGCTTTGCTGTTTCAAAGCGAGCCACGGACTGCTCACGACTGCAGCAGATTCCCCCGCCATCTGTAGGCATTCACTCCATAACACGCACAGACATTTCCCCTTACTTTCTAGGAGGAAAAATCTGCGTGTTATGGAGCGAAATTTACGGTAGCTTCCTTGTTTTTGGACCATTGTAAAAAGCTGCTCTCATTTTACAGGTGATCCATATTTGAAAACTGCCTTGTATGTAATGGTCTCAGTAAGGCTAAAGGTTTTGAAAACTTTGCAGCCAAGTTAACTTCTATAATCGTTTCTAGAGCACTTTCCCATGTAAAACAAGCTTTAGAATGCTTACTCTGTTTACAAAGAACCACTCCTGGATCAGGCCAAAGGCTGATCTAGTTCTCAGTGGACAACCAGATGTCCATGGGAAGCCTGAGAGTAGGATTTCTTTACCTTCACAGTAATAATAGCAACAACAACAACAATATTTTTTTACTTATACCCCGCCCATCTGACCGGGCCTCCCCAGCCACTCTGGGCGGCTCCCAACAGAATATTTAAAACACAAGAAAACATCAAACATTAAAAACTTCCCTAAACAGGGCTGCCTTCAGATGTCTTCTAAAAGTCAGGTAGTTGTTTATTTCCTTGACATCTGATGGGAGGGTGGTTCACAGGGCAGGTGCCACTACCGAGAAGGCCCTCTGCCTGGTTCCCTGTAACCTCACTTCTCGCAGTGAGGGAACCGCCAGAAGGTCCTCGGAGCTGGACCTCTGTGTCTGGGCTGAACGATGGGAGTGGAGACGCTCCTTCAGGTATACTGGGCCGATGCCGTTTAGGGCTTTAAAGTTCAGCACCAACAGAATTGTGCTTGGAAATGTATGGGAGCCAATGTAAGTCTTTCAGGACTGGTGTTATATGGTCTCAGCGGCTATTCCCAGTCACCAGTCTAGCTGCCACATTCTGGATTAGTTGTAGTTTCCGGGTCACCTTCAAAGGTAGCCCCACATAGAGCACATTGCAGTAGTCCAAACGGGAGATAACTAGAGCATGCACCACTCTGGCCAGACAGTCTGCAAACAGGTAGGGTCTCAGCCTGTGTACCAGATGGAGCTGGTAGACAGTTGCCCTGGACACAGAATTGACCTGCACTTCCATGGACAGCAAAATGACTCTCAGCCTCCGCATCTGGTCCTTTAAGGGCACAGTTACCGTATTTTTCGCTCTACAGGACGCACCGGACCATAAGAGGGGGAGAACGGGGGGGGGGATTCTCTCCCCTCTCTGCTCAGTGCCCCTTCAGCGAAGCGGCAGGAGAAACGGAGCCCCTTCCACTTCTCCTCCCACTTCGCTGAAGGGGCGCTGCGCAGCTCTCCCTCTCTGCTGAAGCCAGGAGAGTCTTGCTCTCCCGGCTTCAGCAAAAGGAACCCGAAGCCTTCGGAGCGCAGTGCGAGGTCCCGCTGCGCTCCAAAGGCTTCAGGCGACCCCTCTCGCTCTCCAGGCTTCAACGAAAGCAATGCGAAGCTTCAGAGGCTTCGTGTTGCCATCGCTGAAGCCAAGGAGCCTGCATTCGCTCCTTGGTTTTCAATGGTGAAATTGGTGTCTCCCCCCCCCCCCCACAAAGCAGATTCAAAGGTGAATGAAAGAATACTTACATACAAATTCAGATTTGTTTTGCAAGATTTCCCATCCTTCATAGCAACTGCTAAAATGGGTTGAATTCTACAGCTGTGTTGGTAATGCAGTCTACTTGGTATATCCTCCTTCTTATCAACACGCATGTGAGGATGAACATTGGCTAATGCATTTTATACTTCAGCAAATTTCCCTTCAGATAAAATCCAAAAAGAAGGCTTTAATAGAAGGATCCTGAGAAATTGTTTGGTTTACATGCACAAAGAAGAAGCTGGTGGTCAATAAATGTGTAGCTAATAGATAAACAACTCCACCTACTGCAAGATTGTGGTCAGTTCCTTGCTGTACTCCCAGATTTCAATAGGATTTTAAGCAGCCTAACTTGACAACCATTGCAATCATAATATATTAAGCACACGTGCATAGTCTTGTAACACTGTAAAGACCAATTAATCTATTGTGGCATGAGCTTTCATAGTCCAAGTCTTCAATCCTACATGCACTTACCTGGAAGTAAACACCACTGAATTCAATGTGGCTTTTTTCTGAGTTGACCTATACAGTTTTCCCCTGTAATGCTCACTTCATCAGATGCATAAAGTGTTAAGCAGCTACAGCTTTATGCTATAAAGCGAAGTATTACAATAAACATAATATGTAAGGCCAGTTCATGGTATGATATACCAACCGCAACTCAAGCTGAATTTAAACAAGACAAGTGATGAGCAAAAATCACACATCATATGTAAGGTTCTTTACATAAACACAGGCCTGTATGTATGCAGCATTTACATGTCACACCAGTTCCCTGCCCTGCTGTGGGGCATGTAAATTCTGTGAACATACATATTGGCACATAGGTTCAGAGTTCTTTAAATGCAATTCCAGGCCACCCATATATAATTACTAGTTGCATGCTCCCAGTATCCCAGTTAAGCCTTAGGCGAGCATTTCTCAGGTAGTAATAATGGACCAGTTCAAGGGTCCCCAACCAGTATAAAGCGTACACATGGGGCGAGAGGAAGAAGTGCTGCTAGTTGGTGCTGCTAGTTGGGGGAGGGGTGCCAGAGCCCCTCCCCCAGCTGCAGTCAGCCTGCTCCTCAGTCACCAATTCAGACTGAAAGAAAACTTGTTATCTCTTCACAACAAAAAACAAAAGACTGACTGGAAAAGATGGCCCACTTCATGCACAGTGTTCCAGCACTGCCCTACTTCTGTTTTGAAATGAAAGTCATGCTCAAGATTAAGTTTAGGGCATGGGTAGGCAAACTAAGGCCCGGGGACTGGATCTGGCCCAATTGCCTTCTAAATCCAGCCTGCGGATGGTCCGGGAATCAGCATGTTTTCACATGAGTAGAATGTGTGTTTTTATTTAAAATGCATCTCTGGGTTATTTGTGGGGCATAGGAATTTGTTCATTTTCTTTTCTTTCAAAATAAAGTTCGGCCCCCCACAAGGCCTGAGGGACAGTGGACCAGCCCCCTGCTGAAAAAGGTTGCTGACCCCTGGTTTAGGGTAAGTTAGGATTACGCTTAGGCTGGGAAAGGTAAAGAGCTCAAAGTGCATTACAAGTGCACAATCTTCATGGAATGGAGCCAGCTGCTTTCTGCAGGTGACACAGGCAAATGCACTCTCCTTTCCCAGCCTGAGCAAGTCAGTGGCACCAGCTGCCCTCCACACTCTGCAAAGCTGATGAAACACAGGTGGGGGCAGGGAGTGTCACTATTTAATTTCTTACAAGGGGCCAGGGGACGGGGACACTTGTTGCAGTCAGATGGACGTGCTTCAAAGCAAGGTGCTGGAGAGGCTTCAGCTGCTGCCACCCCAATTCCCCAAGAATGCCTCATGGCCCAAGTGGGAAAGTAAGCGGGGGGGGGGGGGGGAGTTGGAGTCCCACCAAGTGCATTATTTTTTTTAAATTTAAAAAAATCTGGTGGGGCAGAAGACCTTGCTGTGGCACCCATGGGACCACATTGGGGAAGGCAGGACTAGATTATGGCTGAATCGCAGGCACACACTTTCCAAGTTGGTATGGGCTCAGTTTTGCTTATTCGTTGTGGCCACCACAGAAATATGAACATCACTGCTAAGATTTTTGAAGAGAATCTTGAAGCGAGCAATACTTACGGCTCTTACCGGAATATCCCGACACTGCTCTAGTTACTATAACGTTACTATAATGTTCCAAAATAATTTCCCTGTAATCTGCTGAACAAGTCAGTTTGAAAAGCTATAAATGAATTATTATTATTAAGCTTCTAGCCCAACTGCAATATTTTAGGAGGTGTTCTTTTAATTCTAGATAAAGTGCTGCATCCAATCATTCCTTCCTGGTTTTGGAATGATATTGATGCTCTGTCCTGGTCATTTCGTCCCTTCTTCTGTTACAATAGCATTCTGCTCTCCATCCCGACCAAGTCCCGCGACTCTGTCCTTCCGCGGCCACGAGCCCGGTCAGCCCCGCTCCTTGGCCGCATCCCTGAGGCGCCCGCCTCACCTGCTGCTCGTGGCCCGCCGCCGCGCGGGACCAGCCTCTTGCCTGCCCGGGATCTGGCCCGCGAAGCTCCGGGGCCTCTGGGGGCCCGAGCCTCGCCCGGGACGCGAAGGAGGTCGGGGGGGAGGGAGGGAGGCGGGCGGCGAAGCCCCACGGGGGGGAGGCCCCCTCTTTCCTCTGAGCGCACCTGCGCGGTGAAGGAGGACCCCCCCCTCGGGCTCCGCCTCTTCGCCTGGCCAAGTTCGCGTCCCGCGCTTGACTGCGGGAGAAGCTCGCGAAACCAGGAAGCGAGGAAAGCGGAGGAAAGTTCGCAGCCAGTCTTGAAGGCGTGCAAAGGCTGGGATGCTGAACAGAGAAGACAGGGTGTCCCCCCCCCCCCGCCCTGCACAGGGACGCAGCAGCCCCCCCCCCCGTCTCATCCTGGAGGGAGGCAGTTTGCCCCGCTCCTCTCTTTTTTCTTTCTTGTAAAGGAAAGCTCAGAGTCTGGGCCCCTGCCTGGCTGGGGGTGCCTTTTCCAGAAGTGTCCTTGGGCGTAGCCGGGGGGGGCAGGGAGGAGCTGCCCCCCAATCAATACAAATCTGAGGTTCTGCCCCCCCCCAACAAAAACCCTGGCTACACCCATGGAAGTGTCACCGCATGCCAGGTTCACGGGGGGGGGGGGGGTGGCGCTGTGCTTTATGGCACCTTTTCTCCCATCTTGTCTCTTAGCTTCATGCGTTCGAATCCGGCCCCCTTTTGCCTGGCACAGTGACTCCTGTATAGAAAGAAGCAGAGAGGCTGCGATGGGAGAAGGTGGTGGATGCCCAATACAAAAAGGGAATTCATGCTGCAGGATGGGGGGCAGCATTCCTATTAAGTGCTGGGTGAGCATATCAGACGACACAACGATTCTTCAGACAGCTCTTGTTTATTCACAGGCCAGAACAGAACTGAACTGAAGGGTTGAGCCAGCCTGTTTATATAGAGCTCCACTACAATGCAACAGTAACCATTTTCTGTAACTATCCAATCACTGAATGTCACTTTCAATTCCTTATTTGCATATGTGGACCTGAGTGAAAACTATATACAGTATCCCCATGCTGGCCCAGGGTGAGAACTTCAGGACATAACACCTCTCCTCACCGAGATAAGGCGTTAGTTACAATTGTAGTGGTTTCCTTATATACAGCACTACACGTAATGGTTCAATTAGGCACAAAAGCATATCGGTTACATTTCACATTTCATACGAGTGAGGTCCAGTGACTCCCACTACAGTGGCTGGCACCCAAGGAATGAGCCCCATAAAGTTCCGGGCAAAGACCTGGTTTCCTGGAACAAAGGACTGTGGCGCGTTGGCACAGCCTGGGGGTTCGGCCACGGCAAAGTCTGGGTGCAGCCGGTCGAGCAAGGACCTGAGGCGGCGGCCCATAAGCAGTTCAGCAGGACTCCGCCCTGTGGCCGCATGAGGGGTGATGTGTTGCACGAACAAGTATTAGGCGACCCGCTCGTGCCAGTCTCCCTGGTCCAGGTGCGCCAGTGGATGCCCAGTCCCAAAAGGTACTGCATGGCGGATGCCCAGTCCCAAAAGGTACCGCTCAAAAGTGCCTGAGGTGAACTGCGGTCCGTTGTTGGAGACGAGGACATCAGGACACCCATGCGTCGCAAAGAGGCCTCGCAGCACCCGGATGACGGCCTCGATAGTGGTGGAGGGCATCAGGGCCACCTCCAGCCATTTGGAATAGGCGTCCACCCCTACCATAAAGGTCCAGCCGCGAAAGGGGCCGGCCAGATCGATGTGCACCCTCGACCAGGGTGTCTTTGGCGTCTCCCAGGTGCGTCCCTTAGCTGCCGGTGGCGCAGGCCTTGATTCTTGGCACGCTTGACAGGTGGAAACCCAGGCAGTGATGGCATCGTCCATGTTAGGCCACCAGACGTAACACCGAGCCAACGCCTTCATTTTGACGATTCCTGGGTGGCCAATGTGCAGAGCCTCAAGGACGCGTTGGCAGAGTCTTTGGGGAACCACGACTCGGTCTCCCCACAGCAGACAGCCGTGATGAGCCAAGAGTTCGTGTTGTCTGGTTGCAAACGGCTGGAACTCTGATGCAAAAGGCCCTTGTGGCCACCCCCTCCACACCCAGTTGAGCACACGGCTGATGGTACGATCCTGGGCAGATGCGGAGGCCACAGTGGCAGCCGATACAGGTGCTGCCGGAAGTTCCTCAATGAGGAGGAGTGATGAAGCAGGAGCCGGGTCTTCCACAAACGCTGGAAGAGGGCAACGGCTGAGGGCGTCGGCATGGCCCATCGATTTCCCTGGGCGATGGACGAGCTGGTAGTGGTAGGCAGCCAGGAAAACAGTCCATCGCAACATGCGCAGCGAGAGGAATGGTGGAGTTGGATGATCACTGGTGAGGAGGCCCAGGAGCGGCTTGTGGTCGGTGATGAGGTCGAAAGTCCTGCCATTTAGGTATTCATGGAATCTCTTCACTCCAGCCAAAGTACCAGTGCCTCCTTGTTGAGCTGGCTTTAATTCCGTTCAGTCAGAGATAGCGTCCTGGAAAAGTAGGCGAGCGGTGCTTCTCTTCAGTCTGGAAAACGGTGACTAAGGACAGCGCCAATGCCAAAAGGTGAAGCGTCACAGGCAAGGACCAGCGGCCTGGCTTCACTGTGCTGTACCAGCACACTGTCTGATGAAAGGAGAGCCTTGACCGCGTTGAAGGCCGCCATCTCCCGATGACCCCAGGACCAAGGCGTCTTTGTGCTGAGGAGTCGGTGAAGAGGCTCAGCCACCATGGCTTTGTGGGGCAGGAACATGTTATAAAAGTTCAGCAGTCCCAGGAACGCCTGCAACTCCATCTTGTTCTTTGGGATGGGGCCCGCTGGATAGCGCGGATCTTGGATGTGGTCAGGTGAAGGCCGGAGGCGTCGATAAGATAGCCCAGGAACTCCACCTGTGGAACGGCGATCTGGCACTTCCCCCTCTTTACCTTGAGCCCGGCCTCCTGGAACCTGGTCAGCATGGCGCGGAGGCGCTCAAACAGCTGCTAGTGTGAGTTTGCGGACACCAAGACGTCATCAAAATTTGGCACCACGCCTGGAAGCCCTTGCAGAAGACGCTCCATAAGGCTTTGGAAGATGCCAGGAGCCACACTCACCCCGAACTACTAACAGCGGCAACGGAATGCCCCTTAGTGGGTGACGATCGTCTGGGCTTCAGCAGTGGCATTATCGACGGGCAGTTGTTGATAGGCTTAGGCTTGGGCAAGGTCCAGCTTAGTGAAGACCTTACCCTCACCCAGGGAATGCAGCAGGTGGTGGACAACAGGAACCGGGTAAGCGTGCTACTGAAGTGCCTTGTTGATCGTGCACTTGTAGTCGGCGCAGATTCTCACCGACCTGTTCGGCTTGACAGGCATGACAATGGGGGTTTCCCACTTGGCATGGTCAACCGGCTCCAAAACTCCTCGGGCGATCAGCTTGTCCAGTTGTTCATCCACCTTAGCCTTAAGAGCAAACAGAACCCAGCGTGGCTTTAGCTTGATGGAGGCGACTTGTGGGTCAAGGCTAAAGGAGATGGGCGTACCTGTATATTGACCCAAAGTGCCGTCAAAAACCTCGGTAAAGTCTTTGATCAGACCCTCAGTCTCTGTGTTAGAGATGCAGTTGATGCCGGTGACTGCCCTGCCAAGGACATCATACTCACGGACATCTATGGATGTTGGTGATCTAACACTAAGTAAAAGCGAAATGAAAGACGTGCCATGGTCAGATCACTTCCTGGTGCAACTGGACTTATCCATGACCCTTCCCCTCTGCAGGGAGGTGGGACTGATTTGGATGTCTGCCACTTAGTGGATCCAAATGGTTTCCAGAGAGTGATAGGGGATGTTTTATCCCGTGTTGATGGCCTTTCAGCTGATTCCCTGTTGACCCGCTGGAATGCAGAGTTAACCAGGGCTGTCTGGCTCCGAAGCGCCCTCTCCTATTGCATGGAGCCCGGACAGCCCCATGGTTTTCGCCGGAGCTGAGGGCAATGAAACAATCCCTGAGACGGCTAGAGTGCCGGTGGCGGAAAACTCATTCTGAATTGGACCAGACACGGGTTAGAGCTCAGCCTTGAGCCTACCAAGTGGTGATAGCGACGGCAAAGAGGACTTTCTTCTCCGCCTCTATTGCAATTTAACGGAACCACCTTTGCCACTGGGGCCTGGTAAAGACCCCAAGATCTCCTGCAACGATTTTTGCAGATAAAGTCGTTCAGATTCAGAAAGAGGTAGACTCCACCGTGGGAGCAAGGCAGGGGTGGGAGAGTGCTAGAGTCCTGCCTAGTTGAGTTGCATGGAATCAATTACAATCTGTTACCTCTGAGGATGTGGACAGGCTGCTTGTACGAGTGAAACCAACCATCTGTCTCCTTGTTCCTTGCCCATCGTGGCTAATAAAAGCAAGCCAGGAAGGGCTGGGCGATGGGCTTTGCTGGGTGGTGAATGCTTCTCTCTGTGAGGGAGCCTTCCCAGGCCCGCTGAAAGAGGCGGTTATTAAACCGCTTCTTAAAAAAAAATCTTTAGACCTGCCCAATATGGCCAACTATTGCCCAGTCTCAAATCTTCCATTCTTGGGCAAGGTGATTGAGCGAGCGGTTGCTGAACAACTCCAGGCACGCCTGGAAGAAGCGGACCATTTGGATCCCTTCCAGTCGGGATTCAGGTTTCACCATGGGACTGAAACTGCCTTGGTCATGCTGGTTGATGATCTCCGGCGGGCTAGGGACAAAGGTGAAAGCTGTTTCCCAGTTCTGCTGGAGCTCTCAGCAGCCTTTGATCCCATCGACCATGACATCCTTCTGGAACGTCTAGAGGAGCTAGGAGCTGGGCGCACTGTTATACAGTGGTTCTGCTCCTTCCTCCTGGGCCGTGTCCAGAAAGTGGTGGTAGAGGATGAGTGTTCAGACCCCTGGGTTCTCACTTGTAGGCTCCCTCAGGGTTCTGTCCTCTCCCCCATGCTTTTCAACATCTACATGCAGCTGCTGGGAGAGATCACCGGGGGTTTGGGCTGGATATGCAGTATGCAGATGACACCCAGCTCTACCTCTCTTTCAAATCAGAACCAGTGAAGGCAAGTGAAGGTCCTGTGTGAGTGTCTGGAGGTGGTTAGAGGATGGATGGCGGCTAACAGATTGAGGTTGAATCCTGACAAGACAGAAGCACTGTTCTGGGGGGACAGGAGGTGGGTGGGTGTGGAGGACTCCCTGGTCCTGAATGGGGTAACTGTGTCCCTGAAGCACCAGGTGCGCAGCCTGGGAGTCATTTTGGACTCACAGCTGTTCATGGAGACACAGGTCAATTCTGTGCCCAGGGCAGCTGTCTATCAGCTCCATCTGGTACGCAGGATGAGACCCTACCTGCCTGTGGACTGTCTGGCCAGAGTGGTGCAAGCTCTAGTCATCTCCCGCTTGGACTACTGCAATGCGCTCTACGTGGGGCTACCTTTGAAGGTGACCCGGAAACTACAACTAATCCAGAATGCGGCAGCTAGACTGGTGACTGGGATGGCCGCTGAGACCACATAACACTGGTCTAGAAAGACCTGCATTGGCTCCCAGTACATTTCCGAGCACAATTCAAAGTGCTGGTGCTGACCTTTAAAGCCCTAAATGGCCTCAGCCCAGTATACCTGAAGGAGTGTCTCCACCCCCATCAATCATTGAGGTCCAACACTGAGGGCCTTCTGGCAGTTCCCTCCCTGTGAAAAGGGAGGTTACAAGGAACCAGGTAGAGGGCCTTCTCAGTAGTGACGCCTGCCCTGTGGAACACCCTCCCATCAGATGTCAAAGAAATAAACAACTATCTGACACTTAGAAGACATCTGAAGGCAGACCTGTTTAGGGAAGCCTTTGATATCTTTTTTTTTTTTTTAATGTATTTTTAATCTCTTGTTGGAAGCCGCCCAGAGTGGCTGGGGAAACCCAGCCAGATGGGCAGGGTATAAGAAAGAAAGAAAGAAAGAAAGAAAGAAAGAAAGAAAGAAAGAAAGAAAGCTTGGTGGATGGGACAACTCCCAGATACATCTTTGTGACTACACTGGCTAGGAGTGCCGTTTACCACCTTTGTCTGGTACGGTATATGCCAGCTACAGTTTCATCTGGATTGTGCATGGGCAACCTCAAGGCTGGATTAATGCAAAGTGTTCTACATGGGGCTGAACCTTGGCCTTGCCTCGAAGCTCCAGCTAGCCGACAATATGGAACACCTCTGCTAAAACATCTGTACTGCCTGCCTATATGCAACCAGGCCAGGCTAAAGGTTTCTATATATAAAGCCCTGAACAACTGGGGTCCAGCTGCATCTAATGCAGTGTTAAGTAACTGTCATGTCAACTTGAGCAATGGGACTTTTCCCTCCCACTAAGTCTGTTCTGCATTCCCCCCTAACCTGCCAGAGTAGCTTTGGGGAGGGCACAAGCCAGGCAGATTCCTTAAGGTAAAGTAAGCATATTTTTCTCAATGAATCCGGGGACACTTTAAATAAATAAATAAATACTACACGTTCGGGATGTTGATGTTGCGGTGATGGCAGTGGCAGAGGGGCAGCTGCTGCCTTGACCTCAACCACCACGTTTCCCCTTCCTCCGAGGCTTCTATTTCCTTTCTCCATGAGCCTGGGCAGCCCCTGAGTTGTTGGTTCTTTGGTGGTGGTGGGGAAGCGGTGCGGTAGGTCAGGCATGGAAGGCAGAGAAGGAGGGCCAAGAGCATCAGCAAGGCTCAGGCAGCCCAATGCCTCCCTTCCCATTGGAGCAGCCCCAATCCCATTCCTACTTGCATGCAAGCAGGAGGGGGTGGGGACCCCTCAGCTGGGAAGGGAGGCTTCCCGTTTCCTGAGAGATCCTTGCCCCTTCCTGCTTGCACGCAAGCTCTGATAGACAGCGTGAAGCCTCCCTTCACAGCTGAGAGATCCCCGCCCCACTCCTGCTTGCACACAAGTAGGAGTTGTGAGGCTGCTCCGATAGGCAGCATGAAGCCTCCCTTCACAGCTTAGTTGCTGGGGTCAGAGAAGGTGGAGGCAGCCCGGAAGTTGCGTCTTTGAGCCCTGCACCACCATCATATGGGGACTTCCGAGCAGCTCCTGAATCCAGCCAGAGCCAACTGCTCCGGGCTGCTGAGACTGCCGCTGCTGCATTTCCCAGGGACATTTGATGAAATCCAGGGACATTCTGGGGATGGAATTTGTCCGAGGACTTATTCGCAAATCTGGGGACTGTCCCCGGGAAACGGGGACGTCTGGTGACCCTACCTTAAGGGCCAGCTGAGCTCATACATCCCAGCTAAGTCACTGAAATCAGTGCTATCATTCCACCCCCCCCCCCCCATGACTCAGAAGCTCAACTGGCTTCAACTAAAAGTAGAGCATTTAGTGTCCCTGTATTGCAGAGTGTTGGACTAGACAACACCTGGGATCCCTTCCAACTCCACAATTCTTTGGTTCTATGGTCCCATGTTGTGGAGTACTCTTCCAGCAGAGATTCTGCAGGCCATCTTAGCTGCTAGCTTTCAGGCATCTCTTAAACATTTTTATGCCAAAAGAGCAAATTATTAAGTTGTTTAAACTTTTTCAAGAAGAATTGGTCATTTTTATAATTATTTTCTAGTTTTTACGGTATTTGATGTTTGGTTCTACTTGATATTTTATATGAAGGTGTGGTCTTTAAATATTTGTATAAATAAATAAGTACATTATTAATCTCCTTTTTGTCCCATAGCACACTTTTGTCATCCAAAGGTCCAGCTGGTTTCCTGCTTCTAATTTATCTAAGGTTTTTTTTTTGTTTGTTTTTTACTGTTGATCTTAATATTTTTAGTGTTGTGCTTCTCAGATTTTTGTCCTTGTTACTGTTGCATCTCTTATTGTCTGCAATTACCTGCAGTTCTTTTGTTCTCATTTGGACAAAACTTCCATTTTCTTAAAGGAAGCTTTGTTGCCTCTAATAGCATCCTTTTGTGTTCTTTCACTGCATGGAGGCACCTCCCATCTTAGACCCAAAACTGAAGGTTTAGATAGGACTAGATATATTGGAAGGGGAAATGATTAGATAGTGTTGAATGTAACTTGTTCCCTGCTCCGCAAAGGCTGCCAAGCCATTGCCTTCTGTAAGTCAACATAAGCCGTGTAGTTAAGCAGGGCATATGGGGATCCTGTTTGAAAAGGAAGCTTACTTGGAAGACTAACTTGTGGATCCTGAATTGCAAATCACTGGTACTGTTCACTGAATGATGCTTGACATTCAAGTGAGCAATGAAATATTGCCTAGTCAACTTAGCTCACCAGCCTTGCATTATCTGACCCATGCCAATTGTTCTGTGTGATGTGCAATATGATTACTGTAGCCCCCCACAAACAACAACAACAACATATACTCTTTCGTAAGATTTCATTGCAGCAAAGAGTGTATTCCAATAAGGTAAATATCCAGAAACACACAATATATTTTTACCAGACAAACAAAGCCAATAGAAATTAAAATACATGTGAAGACTACAGAAGTGGAATAAAAAAGAGGTGCTCTTGTTGGAGAAAATCAGTTAGACACAGAAGGTGGCACATCAGGACGTCGAGTTTGAACAATTTTGGGCTTGGGTGAATTGTTTGGGTCTCCCTCTTCTGCTGCATCCGTGTCACAGACATGCACCACGACACTTGGGGTGGACTCTGTACCTGCGTGCAGCTCGTATTTCTCACCTGCAAGCAAAGACAAACATTTAGACTAAATGCTATTTAGCATCATAGAGCCCCACTAGAATACATTACTGCTCAACTGGACAGTCAAGAGGGGCGTCACGGTTGGAATAAGACCTAGGAGACCAGGGTTCAAATCCCCACTGAGCCATGGAGCTCATTGTGTGACCTTGGATCACTCGCTGCCTCTCAGCCTAACCTACCTCACAGGGTTGTTGTGGGAATTAAATGAGGAGGGTGAGAATCAAATGAAAAGGTAGGATATAAATGCGAAAATGGCATGAATGGATTTTGGACATTGACTCATGATGCCACTATTGTTTAAGTATCCCATTTGGGACACAAACTGTAATTGAACATGCTTTTGCCTAACTTCTCCCCAGGGGGCAGTGTGTGATTGTTTAGTTTGTGGAGGAGCATTTTGCACGAATGCACTTACCATATTTGGCTGTAAACTGGCAACCAGTTCAAGTGGCCTTTGTGCTGTTCCATGTACGTGCGTTTTCTCCTTCACTGTAAAAGTCTTTAGAAGAGAGAGCGCGCTTGGGCAATACGAGAGATGCCTGCTCTGTGTACCTGCTGCGCAATACTAGGTTGCCTTTTGTACTTTATAGTATGACTTTCTGCACAAGCAGAGATCATTCCCAAACAGAAAAAGAAAGAGGCAGCTCTCAGTGCAGCAGATGGGAGGAAACTTGATTAGCAAGCTTTGCCGACAGTGTCTATAAATCTATCTTCCTGATGAGTTTTATCACAGTGCCTATATTAAATTTGAAATTTAAGAATATCTTGGGATTCCTATCTACTAATTCATGTGTAATAAAACATTAATGGGCTTGTTGACAGGATAAAATACAAAGGGAGAAATTACAAGTGCTTATTTTCCTGCAGGCATCAGTTGATTTGAGATGACTGTTGGTCAGCTCCAAGGCCTTGGTGGTCATTGCCTGCTGCTCTGCAACAAAGGTCCACACATGCACAGCAAATTGTTTGAGTCTGTGGACATAGTTGTCTACCCCCAAGATACAATACCTTTATACTGAGATTCATTTTGTTTTAACAGTTGCAATCCTAACCCTATTTACCTGGGAGAAAGCCCCACTGAATTCAACAGGACTTAACTTCTAAATAGAATGGTTAGAATTGCTCTGCAAGTTGGTTCATTACTTGGCCATCACATCCTCTTAGTTGTTAATTAAGCGCACAAACACCTATGTATTTGAGGATATGTCATAGAATACAGTAGATGGGAAGAAAGGTGGCCATATGTTTCTTAGCAGAAAGAACTGTGCCCTCCTCCAGAACACAACAGCCCATCTCCTCAACTTCTCCAGTGGTCATTCAGACAGCAGCCATGAGTTGATCTTATGCATAGATCACTGGGCTGCTTGCTGAAGGTGTTTAGCATGGTTGCATTGCTCCATTTATTTGTGTAGGTGCATGGAAGGATTCCAGAAGAGGCACAGCTAATCATAAAAGATCCTGCTGGTGGTTCTAGTCACAATCATGCCATGCAATAGAGTACAGAACATGGTGCCTCAAAACCTGAGCTTTTGGGGGTTTTTAAGCCACCTTTCTAGTTGTCCTTGGTTGTGAAAAAATGTGGATATAGGTAGAAATGCTATAGATCTCAGACCAAGTCAAGGTCTCATGGAGAAATACGGTCAGTGGTTACTTCTCTTGAAAACTGCAGCATGCAGCCATACATCACGTTTTTCATTTAGATAAGAAAAACTCATGAAATGCAGGTATTAAGTTCTGTGATGCTGTACATGTTTCAGAACTACTCTCAGAACAAGAAGTAGGAAAACTTATGTCCTTGGAATACACAGAAAATGTCATCAAGCTGAAACTGAAGCTATCCATATAGATTTCTTACAATACCTACCCAAGATTTGCACACAAGTGATTAAAAAGAGAACTTTGGTGAACTTAACGATAGAATTTAGGTATTCATGTCTCTATTGGCTCAGTTCATCTTCTCTTCTTAAACTCAAATACCTGAAATTTCAGAAGACCTACCTGATTCCCGTTTAGAAACTGCATAAAGGAGGTCATAGTTAGCAGCAGGTGTTGCATCGTTCATTGGGTGCCAACCTACAGGAGGAGAGGCTGGAGGAGAGATAAGAAACTGCTTTGATGGCTGGGGTGGAGCCAAATGCAGTTTGTCCCCTTCGATCTCAGATCTCCGGACCTTTACATGGATGAAAGAAAGAGTCTCACTAAAGAAGAGAAGACAGCGCTTTGGCAATAAGTGCTAGCAATGCAGTATATACTGCCATTTTCAGAATATCATTGATATTGAATTTTGCTGGGCTGCTACCAGCTGAGTTTGTTGGCACCCAATGACCATTAAGTGGACCCACTTCTCAGAAGTTCATTGCATAAAATGTGGGGGGGGGGGGGAGGGAAACATCACATTTGGTGAGAAGTCTCCCTGGAAGCTGAGAAATGTAGTAGTGAGATGTCCAGTTTGTCCCACTGTCCTTTTTTACTTCTTTCTACATGTCTGATCTCTTCCAGCCACCTCCCTTATCTGCCCATCATTTCCCCCTGTCTCTGTCCTGAATGTAAACAGGAGCCTAGGATTTTCTTTGGTTATCCTATACTCCAGTTATGGCAGCTGGAAGGTATTGAATCAAGATTAAGTCCTGCTGTGGTCTTGAAGATACACTGACATATGATACTAGTTAAGTCAGCATAACATTATACAAGGGTAATTTCATAATAATAAATGATAAAATAATTCATTTATTATTTCTTTCCCTCCCTCTTCAGCCAATATGCCCATGAACCATTTACAACGTGGAAAATAAAACAGTACAATATAAACATAGAAATGTAAAGCACAATAATGAACATTGACTGAAAGCAGTACGATCCAACACATTGTGCTCCCTTGGTGCACTTTTGGTGCACTCCCTGCACCAAAACGGTTCTCCATCAGAGATGAATCATGGTTAAAATGATTTCTGTTATGGTTGGTATCTGAAGAGATGGGAAATAGGTGGTAGACTTCTAGCAGTCACTGGGTTGTGTGTTTAACTATAAGTTTAACCATCACCCCCAGTTGTGTCAAGGTTTCTGTGTATGAAATGTTCATTTAATAAATATTTTTCAAGGCTCTGGAGGTGAAATATTTATTAAAAGATAGGTGTGCATGCTTGAATCTACTATAGAGAAAATTAAACCTTCTTAACCTTAGTAGGGATTAAAGGGATTTTTAAAATCCTTTCTTTAAATAAGAATTACTTGTAAGATCTTGAAGACAGTTATGCAATAGTGCACTTTATTTACCTCAGTTATACAGCTACATTATGTTTAAATCTTATATAGAGAGTGTCTACATCATGAACTGCAATGACGATACTCCTGCAGCCTTACTACTTACACTCTTGAACTCTTCAAAATACTTGGAATGTAATGAAAAACATTATGATTAACATGGATACTAGTTAATTTACAACATAAGCAAAAATATGTACCTCATCACTCTTGGTTGTTATTGTTGATGTTGTTTTTCTATGGAACAAAATCTGAATAAGGTGTATATGAAAAAGCAGCTTCATATTGTTCTAAGACTTCATTTCTGCAAGTCAAAATTTATTAAAACACCAATAGAATATTCTAGGTATGATTCAATATGCTTGTGCTAAACATTCTGTCAGGGAGAGGCAAACGGGAAAAGATGAAAGGACAGAAACCAACAGTTATAGAGAGCCTAAAGAGATTATCAGCAGCTTGTCATCTGACAGTCAGTCTGACGTAGAGGGGGAGGAGGATGAGCCTGGGACAAGTCAGGCTGTACACAGAGGAAGTAAGGGGAGGAGTTTTCGCAGAATTGCATGCTGGATGCGGAAAAGGAGGAAGTAACATCAGAGGGAGCAACTGCGCTCAAGGGGAAGGAGGTTAATGGAAATGCCGGAGATGTACGTTTGAACTTTGTCAAATAAATCAATTGTTTGGAACTGGCTGGGAGCCCGGAGTCTTATCTATGGCCAGCTGGACAGCACTAAGCCTCTGACACATTCCATTCAGCACCCCAAGCAAGCACCCAGCAATGCTGTGCATTGCACTTTCACAGGATACCTGCAAGTTTCAGTTGTTCAAAGGTGTATACAGAGAGCAATCTTATACATGCATGCCAAGTTCAATGGAGCACAATCTTAAGGATGCAACCCAAAACATGCCTACTCAGAAGTAAGGCCTACTGAATCCAACAGGGCCCGCTGCTGGGTAAGTGAGTGTAGCCAGTTCCTTGACCTGATGATGTGTGGTCTCACATGTTCATATTCAAATTGGTTGCCAGGGGTAGAATGTGAGAGAATAAGGTTGCATGTGCTCTCTCTCTCTCTCTCTCTCACACACACACACACCATGACCCTCACAGATTATATGAGACTCTATTGCCAATCTACTATTGCACAGCATGAAACAAATGTAACTAAAACATATGAGCTCATCCACAGACTACATACCAGCTCAAAAAAACATGTAACATACACATTATGTAGTGTATTATCAAGGGACTAAATATTTGTAAAGTCTTTACACAGGTTAAGTACATTAGGAAGGCTGGAATTAGTTCTTTGCTATATGAGAAGCTGCAGCACCATGCCAGATGTCTTGAAGCTCAACCATTATCTACTGAGAAACCATGTTTTGCTGGTGAGAGGAACATAGATGTAAGGAGTTGTTTCGGCCAAACTAGTAGAGATAAGGCTCCAGGCACACAGCCATTTCTGTCTTGTTGATTTAATACTAAAAGTTCAAAACAGTTACAAGAGTTCAAACAAACGCGTCCATGTTTCAGTCAATCAGATGTCTCGACTGAATATTTGTGACGTCCTTTTCCCCAGCATGCCCATCGGTGCAGGGCACGCCTCCTATTTCCTTTGTTCTGTGAGTAGCTAGTTCCAGGGACTGGTTGCCCCCTCCCTATTTCCTCTTCTGAGTCAGAAGACAAACTGCTAATGAGCTCTTTCGGCTCTCGATAATTGCTTCTCTCCCCCCCCCCCCCCGTCTCTCTAGCTGTCTCCCTTTCCCTGACAATAGACCACTCAACCAAATAATGCACTGATTATCTTGGTCCAAACTACCCAGGCTTTGGGTGGTGGCATTTTTGTTTTGTTTTCTTTTCTTTTGCAGCTTAGCAAACCTATCCCCTCATGCTTTTTATCCAAATTTATTACACATTCATTCTCATTAGTTTGTGGAGTGGTTAGGAATTTTCCCCTCAAGCGACTATTAATCCTTGCTTCCCAGTGCATCCTTACATCATTTGCCTTATTGAGTTTGCTTCACAAGAGCTCCAAATCAACTTTAATTGCACAGCCTGAAGCAGGGGTGGACTGTACTAATTCCTTTCGTAATCTGTCACCCTGTGCCAGGCCAAAGTTTGGTGCCCCCAAATGGATCTTCTCAATATTGGATATTCTCAATTTTGTGGTCCCCTCATCTTAGTGCTCTGTGCGGGGGAACCCCCTGCATCTCCCTAAATCCAGCGCTGCCTGAAGTTCCCAGTGTGTGGCCAAATCCCACTTGGAAGGAGCAACACCCTGGAAGAGCCCAAGCTTCCTTCCTTCCTACTCCCTCCTTGTCTCTTTTCCTTTTGTGTTATGTCTCTTAGATTGTGAGCCTGAGGGCAGGGGCTGTCTTCTCAGTGATATTTATGAGCAGCTCTGGGAGCCTTTTCCCACAGTACAGTGGGATGAAAAAGCATTGCACAGCCCAGACACAGAGGTCCAGCTCTGAGGGCCTTCTGGCAGTTCCCTCACTGCGAGAACCAGGCAGAGAGCCTTCTTAGCATTGGCGCCCTCCCTGTGGAACACCCTCCCGTTAGATGTCAAGGAAATAACTGTATGACTTTTAGAAGACACCTGAAGGAAGCCCTGTATAGGGAAGCTTTTTAATATTTGATGTTTTACTGTGTTTTAAATATTTTGTTGGGAGCTGCCCAGAGTGGCTTGAACTTACTGTTTAGCCCTGCAGATTACCTCACTGTTATTATCATTATTGCATTATTCTTATTTGCAACGGATACAACTGAACAGAATTCAACATATGATATATACATGTGAAACATGTTCATCCTAGAGACTGTCAGCTGCATCCCATCGCTCACAGAGGGGAAGAGCGTGGAGAGACAGGAGGAGGTAATTAGGCAGGAATGCAGAATGACAGACGAGCAGCCTAGTTGCAGTAGAAGCCCGAGCTCCAAGAACATGGAGAAGGAAGGGGGGAGTTCAAGGGGGAAGACACAGACTGACAGTTTAAGCTCGGATTCAGAGGGAGGGCCACTGGAAATAGCCCATCCCATGACACGCAGGCAAGCAAGAATTAATGAGAGGTGTGAACAGGAATGGAAGCAAAAGTGGGGCTTTAAATGGGGGAAGAGGAAGGGGCAGAACTCAGACCCGGCAACAGCTAATTTGGAAGCAGACGCTGAGTGACTGAGCTCCAGAGTGATTTGTGTGTTTTGAGCAATAAACCTGAGTTCATTGCTGCTGGAGTTGTCTCGCTTCTGTAGGAGAGACCCAACCATTACAGAGACATTGCAAAGTATAGTTTTAACTTCTTCCCTCAGAACAGTGTTTCATGAAGTTCTGTTCTGGCATGGACAGCTGATTTGGGGTTCTTAAAGAAAAATTCAACCTCAGTTGGCTACATACTCCCCTTGGCTAGCATATTACAAGCAGCTAAAAGGCAGACTCTTCAAATTTTCTGTGTTGTTCCCATCACCTACCAGCACAGTTAAGGGTGTCCTAGACTCATTCATTGTGAGGTCTTTCACACAATAAAAACATTTACATGAATATAGCAAAATTTATACTTCCAGCCACTGGCACAAAGCTGCAGTCAGTGCAGCCAAAGCCTTCATGAAAGAAGTTCCTGTTTAGGTGGTATCTGGTCACAAGTAACTAATGGAAGAAAAAAAGAAGATCATGCTGTTGATAATCTTCAGAGTCCAATTCTCTAAATTGGAAGAGAATTTAATTCAAGCCAAAGGGAGACATATATTAAAGATTTACAACCTCCTCCTCAATTGGGAAGTAAAAGAGGAGGAGGTGAAAGCTGTCATGATAAGTTGGGCCCAAGATATTGGACACAATATATACATGAATGAATGGGAAAGACTGTGGAAAGAGGACATCAGATTCACTGCATGTTATAATATTAAGAGAAAATGTGATGAAGATGTTATACAGATGGTACCTAACCCCAGCCAAACTGGCCAAGATGTATAAGAACAGTTCAGAGGTTTGTTGGAGGTGTAAAAATGGGGTAGGAACATTTATGCACATGTGGTGGGGGTGTAAGAGAATAAGAGTATTCTGGGATAGTATATATAATGAACTTTAAAAGATACTCAAGCTCTCATTCAAAAAAAAAACCTCTGAGGCCTTCCTATTAGGAATTATGTTTATAGAAATCAAGAGAAATCTTAGATCTCTTTTCATGTACGCAACCACAGTGGCTAGGATTTTAATAGCAAAGAATTGGAAAAGTGATATCATCCCCACAAAAACTGACTGGCAAGCAAAAATGATAGAATATTTACAACTAGCAGGGATGACAGGGAGATTAAGAGGAAATTCAGTACAGAAAGTTAATAAAGATTGGATAATGTTTAAAGAAAATAGAGGTGTATTTCAAGACCTGATCCATTTCCAAATTAATGCTGGTGACCAAGAACTGAAATGTCACTATGATAAATTTACTGTTTTATTTTTTTAAAATGTGACATATATGTTCCCTCAAATCCAAAAAGAAATTGTTGATCAATGCAGGGCTATTATCAAAGATGACCTTATAGAAGACGCAAAGAAGGCGTCTGCTGTCAGCATACTGACTGATGAGGCAGCTATCAATATATCAGGGAAGGAGAAGTTGTCCATTGGCTTGCGCTTCTTTGAACAACAAGAAAATAGAGTTTGTGGGTTTTGTAGCGCTCCCTGTCCTTGATGCCATTACAATTGCAACAGCGATAGACAAGTTCCTGGAGGAAGAAGGAGCCGGAGAAATGTGTAGGCCAGAGTTACGACGGGTGTTCAGCTATGGCTGGCAAGGTCGGTGGCATGCAAATAATTTTAAGAAACAAGTATGAGAAAGCTATGTTTTTCCATTATGCATCTCACAAACTTAATCTTGTATTGAATGACTTGAACAATGTTCCAGAAATACGCAACACCATCTCCACTATCAAGGATATCATAAGGTTCTTCAGAGAGTCAGTGTTGAGAAGAAAATATGCCCCAAACATTCCACTCCTCCGTGAGATGCGGTGGTCCCAAAAGTACAAAATTATTGCCATTTTCAAAGAGCATTTTGTGAGCATCATTGAAAGGTTGGTGAGATTATCACCAGAAAGAAATGACAACATGTGGAAATCGGTATTACAGATACATTCTGCTGCCACCAAAGCTCAATTCATCATTGCTGTCGCTCCGATAGCCAAGTATTCTGTCTTATTGGAACTTGTGGTAAATGCTCTAAAAACCTGGACCTGCTCCAATGTTCAGAGTGCATCAAACAGATTCTTGGAGTGATGACAACTCACCGCAGTGATGCAGTGCAAGTTGCTACAGAGCTCATTTAGGATACCTACAAGATGGCCAAGGAATTTGGAGTGGACTTGAGAGTGTCGAGATTTGTTAGAAGACAGCAACATGGCTCCAACCCTCCAACGTCCAGCCCTTTAGAGTACTGGAAGAGATCCCTAATAATTATTTACTTGGACTCCTCAGTGTCTTCATTGGAGCAACAAATGGAGCAGGTGAACAGCATTCACTGGTTGGCCTCTGTTATTTTCTCCCACTGATAGGGAACCCACATAAGGACTCTCTCCGGACTCTAGGATACCCCATATGGGAAAAGGAGCAGTTTTTTCTTCTAACAAAGTGCACGTTCATAAGCAAAATACCCCAAATCTCTCATGGGTGGCTGGGGGCTTGGACACGCATGTGGGTTCAGACACATACTGTAACAGTACTAAAAGCAATAATTATTACTTGATGGGTCTTTTTATTGCATTTTTATGTGGTTGCACATCTCCCCAGATGCACAAACTTGTTTGCATTTTTGTATTTACTGCTCCAGTAAGCTTTATATGAGAAGTGTTTCCATGTCCCAGCAGGGCTGATTGTGGTATAAACAGAACAAAAGATTAGGGTATTGATCAGATCAGATCAATTAAATTTTCCATAGTTTCTTGTGCAGTCATGTATTGCCTTTACAGAGGTCACAAGCTCTTTTGCCCCACACATTGCAAAGAAAATTAAACCTTGCTATGGGAGCTAAAATTCAGAATAAACATATCAAACTAAAAACAAAGCAAGCCTTCAACTACAGGCACGTTAATTGTAGTGCCATTTATATTAATGGGTGGAGGCCCTCAAGACAATGCAGACATTACATTAGAAGAAAGGATGGCCAAAATGCAAGTGGCTCATTCTGATTTCCTACCTCAGGCATATTATTATTATTATTATTATTATTATTATTATTATGAAGAAGAGTGATACTGTAGTTTCTAAATAGTGAAGACACTTCCACTCTGGCTGGATACAAGATTTGGAAACAGGGAAGCAGAGTCAGGCCTGTTTATTTTGAAAAATGGAGCCTTTGTGGAAAGCAATCTATTGGCTGCATTGTGCTTCTTCATTTATTTATTTATCTTCTTTATTGTATTTATTGTATTATTTATTTCATAACATTTATACATCGCTTGATTGTAGAGGACCTCAGAGCAGTTTACAAAAGATAAAATAGTAAAATCAAGAAATATTCACAAACATAATTTAAAACATACAAAAGTTAAAATATTAAAACTGATTAAAATTACCTCAATTTCCTAAGCATCTGAGTAGGCTTGTCTAAAGAAGAATGTCTAAAGATGAAGCAGGTACCAAAAGGAGGGCAGGGAATGCGCCTGCGTGATGTCAAAGGCAGGGAGTTCCAGCCTAGCTGCTGCCTCACGAAATGATTGAGTTTTTACAAATGTGGAATGGGGATTATGTATCACCTGCAGTAGCGCCAATTCTGCCGACTGAAGCAGTAAAATGGACACAATGTAAAATGGAGGCAATCCCACAAACAAAGAATTACAGAGCACCAAAGAACCTGGACAAACTTGCAGAGCCAGCTCTCATCCCTGTTTTTGCCCTCTGCTTGTCCACCCTAAAGGAAGCCCAAAGCAACATACAGAAACAGATGCTCTAGCAAAAGGCAAATGCTATGAAACAATAATCAATGCAGTTAATGATCAATACAAATGCCAAAAAACAATCAGTAAGTAACAGGGGGAAAATAAAATAACCCTGCTCCAGCAGTCCATGAACAAAACCATTTGGCTGTAAAGTAAAATTAGACACATCTACCCGAGAGTCAGCTGAAGCCAAGGGAAGAGCAAGCCACAACCAACTAATGCAGTAAAAAACTGCGATACGGTGGACCACCACAAAACGAAGCTTTCTAATGTCAAACTTGCCTTCTCATCACAGTTTAATACATTGTCAAAAAACACCTGGAGGCAGCCCACCCTACTCTCCTGTCCGACAGATGTGCCTCTGTGAGGGGTGTGTCTGCATAGCACAGTCTGGAGCAGGCTCAGGAGCGGCCAGCGACACAGGTGCTCCAGGCTGTGGGGGAAGCCATTGGCCGGGCTTGATGTTCCAGGCAAAAGGAGAGAGAAAGGAAAGGGGGCGGGGGAGAGAAAATGGAACGGATGTGTGGATGTGAGGGTGGAGGGGAAAGGAAAGAAACAGTGTGAGGCAGTCATTTTAAGGTATGTGTTTGTGTGTTACTGAGACACTTAGCTTGAACTCTGCACGTGCCCTGGAACAGGGGCAACCAATGTGCCTCCTTCCAGATGTTGCTGGACAATTCCCATCGTCCTTGACCATTGGTCATTTTGGCTGGGGTTGATGGGAGTGGGGGTCCTGCAGCTTCTGGAGGGGCCCACACTGGCTCACCCTGCCTTGGAGTTTGGCCGGGCTCTGCTTGTTACTAGTCTCAGAACTGCAGCTCAGATTCCACTGGAAAGTTTTAAAGAGACAGATTCTAAACTTCATGCTTCCTCTGCTGTGGCATCTTGTAACCAAGCAACTATTTTAGCTTCCGTAAGATCTGCTTTGGCAGCTGCCAAAGTTTAAGCCAAATTTCTACTTCTGTTGTACATAATGTGATAAGTACATAAGATTTTTGAATATCATTTTTTGTAATTATTGTTAATTGTTTTTATCCTCTGTTGTATGCTATGGTGAAAATATTAAAGACTGGCTTACACACTCCCTGTACTGTGCAGCACCCACAGGATGTGAATATGCCAACAACCTTTTTCTTTTTGCCTCTTTTTCCATCACAAAATTTGGGATGTGGGGCACAACATATGCTACATTAAGGATTCATTTACATATTTACCTTTTTGGCCCAAAGAGGTGAACAGTATATCAATTCAAAGAAGGGTGCAATAAAAGTACAATAAATGCAGTGACAATCTTCAAAATAATATAAAATAGTAAAAATCGCAAGATACCCCATAGTGGTCTACTTACTCCACGAACAAGCCCAAATACGATGGTGACCACCCACGGGGGGGGGGGGGGGGCGGGCTGTCACACTCACTCACGCCCTCAGCCCTGTGTCCCCTCTCGCTGCATCAGGGATGCTTCATCGGTCCAAATTATGCCATTTGCAACTATTCTTTAAATGAAGGCTTATCTCACTGCCTTTTAAAATTATACATTTTCACAAAATTGATCTTTATTTTTAGGATTGCTTTTTTGGCAGCTCAAGAAAAAAAGGGAAATTATATTTAAGTTGCTCATGGTTCAATCACCTGGGTTAAACAGAAAACCTTTACAATTGATAATTTTTAGTCAAAGTTACGGGTTTTTCCAAGTGAGTGTTCCAGGTGCTTAGAACAGTTGGCATACTGGAAGAAAATCCAGAGAACCCACTCTCCTGGACTCACATGGCATTTACTATTCATTTCCTTATCATACTGTCCAAAAAATGCAGAGTAAACAAAGATAATTTTGTTTATGCTAACAGACTGGTAGAAGAACAAGGACATTTTGCTAAGAAATCAGCTTTCCATTAAGATGCAATTTTTTTTTTGTTACTATCACAAAGGTAATTCAAAAGCTATGTTTTTAAAAGCTCATACTAAGGAACAGCCCCATATTCTCGTCATATAAACAGACCTACGCGCTCCGTTGTTGTGCTTAGAATGCCAGCATCTTATCTGCTTTATCGCAGCCCTTCAATAACTCCCATTGCCCTCCGTCCCCTCTCCCCCGGAGGGGCAGGTCCGTACCTTCACATCTTGGCTGGTAAAAACCTCAAGGTCCAGAGCGCAGGCAGCCAGAGAGGCGGCCGCACAGTCCATGCCCCCCCTCCCCCAGTGTCAGTCTGGAAGGAGCTTCGCAGCCTCGGAGCTGATGCCTCCTAATTGCTCCTGATGCTCCTTCAGGGCTGAAGGCTGCCGCTTTAAAGTGGAGGAAACAAATTCTCGCCTGAGCTGTTTCTAGCCTCCAACACAACTTCCAGCTATGCAAGCACTGCTGTTCCATTTCGCATTGCAATTACATCACCACAAGGACTGACACAAGCTACCTCACCCCCAACTCGCACGTTTTATCAACTCCAGTCAGCACACTGAAGCAAACAGAATATGATTACAATAAACCCAGACTAAATCAATGTAGGCAGCACAGGCTGGCAACGGAATCATCATAGTTTGTGTTGGCAAAACATGAACGTCCTCCAAGGCATTTTGCTTTTCTGGATACTCACTAGAACCCTCAGCCATTGTTAAAAGGCAACATCCCATCCTTTCTCCCAGCCACAACCTGTGATGCAGCAACGCTGCTACTGATCCCCCTTTGATAGGGTTGTCAGTTGCCACCACTTTCCCTCAACATAATTCCTGTGTCTTTAATAGCTGCATGAAATTCAGCAATTCCCCCCTCCTCCCCCCATGCTTGGAACATATTCATCTCCCTGCAACATAGCAATTAAAGTTGAACCAGAATTAATGGTGGCAGAATAATGGTACACAGAAGACAAATCTCCATAAGCACAGACCCCACGAGTCCTCCCTAACCCTCTTCCAGGTTCTCTGCCAGGTGGCCAACGTGGCTGACCAGGAGAATCTGAAAGAGCCAGTGGTGACAGATGAGAGCTCTTCAGCAATATGGTTGGAAGGTCCTACGATAATGCCAAAAGTTTCTCTGCTATCATGGAGAATAAGAGAGGTGGGCATTGCACTGAATGCTTGTAAAGCAGGGCCATGCCTCAGATCAATTACCCTCTTCTACAAACTTGCCCCCAGGAAGCTGCTACTGCAAAAGACAGGCTCACCTCAGACCAGGCAGGCTCCCGTCACAGGCTGCTCTGCGACTCTGGGTAGAGGAAACCATTGGCTCAGGGAGACAACGTGAGCTACTACCTGGATGCCTTCCCGGATGGCCTTGTAGCCCATGTAGCTCTGTAGTCTGAGGTTGAGGCCGGGCACTTGCAACAGGACCAGCCGCTCTGTACAGCTTGCAACAGATACAAAGGACGCCACTCCACTCACTCCTTTTTCTTCCTTACTTCCACTTTGCACACCTGCCCTTCTTTTTCCCCCTGGTCACTTTCCCAGGCAGTCTCTGAAGAGTTCCTGAGAGGTGGGCCTTTCCAGGGATGTGGGTCTGCCATCTTTACTCTGCTTCTGTGTGTTCCAATTGAGCGTTTTTCTTCTCCCCTCCTCGCCTGAGCCTGCACTGGATGTGGCAATGTAGTGGCAGCGTATCTCTGATCCTGGTGTTATAGAAGTATAGGATTGCTCTGTATGCTATGGCCAAATCCAGTACTTTCTAGGCTAGAAAACATTAATTTTCACAGCAAATAAACAGCAGTGTTTATATCCAGTCATGTACTTCCATCATAAATTTTACTAAATTGATGACTGAGCCTTTTCATAGCCTGTCTCTAGTCTTGGAAAAAACAAACAACCCAGCTCCTCTAGAAATACTAGGAATTTAATTATTAGGTTTTAGGATTTACAGTAGAATATAGGATATTTCATACACACACACACACACACACACACATGCTGCAGGCTTTGTCTTTTGAAAGCAAGACTCATTTGACTTGCAAAGTCCATCATTCTATACCTTAGTTGCCCTTGAATTTGGTAATAGAATTGTTGGGTTGAAAATCACGACAGACGAGTGGCAGGTGTCATATGAGAGGCGTCTCTCCGGGGCGAGCCCCGGGAACTCTCTTTTATTGAATATTACAAACATTGCCACAGGTGTGCTTGTGGCTGATTGGTTGATACAAACACAAAGCATCTTGTTGCTGATTGGTTAACATGGGTACAAGGCGGGAATTACATATGAGCATTTATCACTGATAGATCAAAGGATGAGAAATGGAGCTGGAACTAGACAGGCATGAAACCTCCTAATTAAATTATAACTAAAGATTAATATTGAGAGAACATAACATGAAAGAATACAACAATCACGTTCCGTAGATGTGGTCAGCAAAGCATTAAGAACAGGTCAGGGTACACTGTTTCATGAACTCAATGGGAACTGTTCAGAACATTCTCAGACTCTTGTGCAGAAGCAGAGAAAAGATTATGAGCGAGACTTCCCAGAATGCAAGAGAAAAGAAGCAATAGTTCTCATAGTAAGACTTTATGCCACAGTTATGTGCAGTAAGAGAACTGCAGAAAGAGAACTTCCCTTCATCTCCCCCTTTCTTTTCTTGTTTGCGAGGCGTTCTGGGTAAATAAGGCAAAAATACTTCGGGATACGTGGTGTGCCAGCGCATGCCCAAAATAAGTTCGCCAGGGTCGATGGGACAAAAATACTTCAGGATACGTGGTTTGCCAGCGCATGCCCAAAATAAATCCACCCACATCTCCCCTAAAGGTTGCTGTTGGTGTTGCCATTTCGCAAAGTAGGCAGCAAGGAGTTTACTGGGTGGTTGAGGGGGAGAGAGAAGCCGAGAGAAAAGACTTATGAGGCTAGGAACGCATTGAAGGAAACAGCATAGCAAAATAAGTATACAAATTATGACAATAGCATATTGAAAAAGACTACGAAGCCAAGTAAGGTTAGGCAACCAAGCGGTAAGCACTGGGTGAAAGAATCCCAGAGGCCAGAAAATCCAACGTCCTGTTTAATGTGATGTGTAAGATTTTGCAAATGAGAGATTTGGCTTTGAATGGCTCTAGAATTGTCAATAATATTGAAACAACACATGTCATTCACTTGTTCACAGCCGTAATGATGAAGCATGAGCAAATAGTGATAGCAGCACGATTTCGTAAAAGTCCATTATATAGTTCACTCTATTCTTTATTCAAAAGGTGAAGAGCTTGTGAAGTAAAATTCAGAGCTTTTGCTGCATAACAAGCTAAAGAATTAATGTTCATACGATTCCGTACAGCCAATCCAGGGACTCCTAAGAGAGAAACAGCTAAAGAGATATATTCAGACCTACTGAGAAGAGAGACAAAAGCATCACAATCATTAGTCAATTCAATATTGCGGCGATATCGAGAGCGGGATAAATGATGCTTCTTAGGTAAAATGATGGACAAACGGCTTAAACAGCAAGGTGTGCCATGGCTGATGTATTGGCACATGGTAGGGGAATTCAGCATTCCTTGTGGTAGGACTTTCCATTGGTACCGTTCCGTGGGCTGACTATTACCACAGGAACGGTAAAAGCAAAGAATTTACGATCTTTCTCCTGTAGGGGAATGGAGAAAAAACAATCTTGCAGATCTATTATAGCCAATTGATAAGAATGTGGAATCATATTTGGATTAGGCAGACCACACTGCAAAGGCCCCATGGGTTCAAGGATTTGGTTTATTTTCCTTAAATCCTGGAGAAATCTCCATTTGCCACTCTTCTTTTTTATGACGAAGATGGGTGTATTATAGGGGCTAACTGAAGGCTCAATATGGTCTGCCGATAATTGTTCATTCACTAATTGTTTTAAAGCAAGTAGCTTTTCTCCCGTTATGGGCCATTGTTCCACCCATACAGGACTGGTAGATTTCCAGCTGAGGGGAAGTGCAAGCTTACTCATTAAATTGAATGGTAGCTTGTAATTGCTGTAGTAAATCTCTTCCCCACAGATTGAGGTGGATTTTCAGCACACAGGGCTGGATGTAAGCAATGGTTTCAGAGCTATCAGGCAGAGAAACAGGCAGCCACTGTACGCTTTTGGAAAAGGTTTGGGGGCCACCCACACCCCAGACTGCAGAGGCAGACTCAAGGGGCCACGTGGGGTCCCAGCAACTACTAAAAATTACAGAAACGTCTGCGCCTGTGTCAATCAAGCCTTCCAGCACAATACCATTGATTTTATACTTACGAAGAAGTTTCTTTTCACCAATCCTCTGGACTACAGCTAACAGCTGTGGAGGGAAAGAAGAGAGCTCGTGCAAATTAGTATCCATAATAGAAGCAGTAGGATGAGAAGGGAGCACCACCAAATGCGCCCAAGACTCACCCTTTTTTAATTGCATGGGCATATGGCTCCAGAGTTGAACCATTATTGTGCCCACATAGTCAGGATCCAGAACCCCAGGAATAACCTGGATTCCTTCTTTTGCCGCAGAAAATTTGGGTAAAATTAAACCTGCGACTTTAGGAGGCAGTGGGCCTGCCAATTGAGTGGGCATAAGCACAATTTCACCAGGTAAAACAGAGTCTTTGGTCTCCTGATTGATCAAATCAATAGCAAATTCAGAGGGTGTATTTTTGGAAAAGTTTGCAGCAGCAGAAGCTAAAGGTGGAAAACTCTCTAATTGCCCTGGCCCGAGAGTGGGGCCGCAATGGAGTTTCCTGGACTCCTGCATTGATTAGCCCAATGATAGCCTTTTCCACATTTCGGGCATTTTTTGGAAGGTCTAGTTTTGTTGGCAGCACCATCCTTGTTTGCCCCCCCCCCCCGCCAGGGGCTCTGCATTGCTTGGCAAAATGGCCTGGGCGCTTACAATTAAAGCAATTACCTGTAGGTCTATTGGTAGCTTGGATTGCGCCGGCAAGCAAAGACATCGCATGGCTCTGGCTACCGACATCCGCACAAGCTTGAATCATATCGGCCAGGTCATATTTAGGGCGATGTATAATTGACTGCAATGCTTTCTTGCAATCGGTGTTTGCGTTTTCAAAGGCCAATTTTCTCATCAATTCATTTTGAGCTGTAGTGTTATCAATCTGCCTAGTGACTGATTCTTTCAATCTATCTATAAACTGATGGTATGGCTCCGAATGCTGTTGTTTAATATTAACAAAGGAGCTCAGCGGTTGCCCTGAAACAGGGACTTTCCGAAAGGCGCGTTGTACACAGGTCGCGGTGCGACTAAAATGTACAGGTGTCAGCGTCGCCTGGGCTGGTATATTATCATACTGACCAGCACCATAAAGTTGATTGGCAGTATGCTGTGGATCAGACAGGGCTGATGCGCTATGTTTAAATTCACTCTCAAACACCACATACTGAGCTGGGGATAAAAGCATGCGCATCAGGTCTTTCCAGTCCTGAGGTAGCATTCTGTAACCAGTTGCTATGCCTTCTAGCATTCCTGTCACATAAGAGGATTTTAGACCAGAATCAGTAATGGCTTTCCTTAATTCTCTCATTACAGAATAAGGAAGTGCCTCATAAAAAACCTGCTGTTGAGCAGTTCCAGGGTTTGAATAGGTGATAGGGAAAGCAGACGGCATTTCACCTGGCCACTCAGATTCCTCCTCTAAGGACAGGAGCCCTTTCTGCCTGGCCAAAGAAAGCGCAGCGCGCACAGCTCCTATAGAGCAAACAGGGGCTGTGGCAGGCGGAGGAGGGATGGGGGGGGAGGATGCAGGCTGAGGAGGTTGAGACGCAGGGAGGGATTGGCCGGGCTGCAAAGGAGAAGGAGGCAAAAGCTTTGGGTAAGGTGGGGGATTGTCTGCGATGGCTAGAAGTGCAGGGGCCGAGGGAGACACCCCTAATTTAGCAACGGCGTCTGCACATTTCTGCCAAGTGAGCAGACAATGAATCGGAGCCCTTGGTTCAGTAAAAAGGGTCTTTCCGATCTTTTGCCAAGTCTCTACCTCCAAAGAACCTTTCTCTGGATAGGAGGGATATTGTCAAGAAATCTCACATAGCAATTGTTCAATTTCTTTTAAGGAAATATTAACACCCACCTCTCGCTGTCTAACTAAATAAAGCAATTCTTTAGCATGCTCCTTTTGGAATTTAGTCAATTCCCCTCCCATACTCACGAAGTAGCGCTCTGAGACTTTTCCAGTCGAGTGAAGTATGAGGGCTGGCTGCGTAAGGGATCTGGCACGTCGGGGGTCACCAGGTGTTGGGTTGAAAATCACGACAGACGAGTGGCAGGTGTCATATGAGAGGCGTCTCTCTGGGGCGAGCCCCGGGAACTCTCTTTTATTGAATATTACAAACATTGCCACAGGTGTGCTTGTGGCTGATTGGTTGATACAAACACAAAGCATCTTTTTGCTGATTGGTTAACATAGGTACAAGGCGGGAATTACATATGAGCATTTATCACTGATAGATCAAAGGATGAGAAATGGAGCTGGAACTAGACAGGCATGAAACCTCCTAATTAAATTATAACTAAAGATTAATATTGAGAGAACATAACATGAAAGAATACAACAATCACGTTCCGTAGATGTGGTCAGCAAAGCATTAAGAACAGGTCAGGGTACACTGTTTCATGAACTCAATGGGAACTGTTCAGAACATTCTCAGACTCTTGTGCAGAAGCAGAGAAAAGATTATGAGCGAGACTTCCCAGAATGCAAGAGAAAAGAAGCAATAGTTCTCATAGTAAGACTTTATGCCACAATTATGTGCAGTAAGAGAACTGCAGAAAGAGAACTTCCCTTCATAGAATGAATGGTAAACGTTCAGCTTTCTTAGAGCACAGAAATGTCTGTCAGAATGTGCCTGGTTGTCCTCAAAGCCTTTTGACCAATGGGATTAAAAATAAAATGCAAACTGAGAAGTAGCTCAGGGAGATGGGTTCAATTGTTCTCTTTCATGCTCCGTAATGCTGATGTTGCACTTAGGAGCACAAAGATTTTGGTTCGGCAGCATCAGCAAAATGAATCTGACACTATAATACTGAAGTGTAGATTCCTGTTTCTTTTGCTTAGGCTACAGCACAGACACCATGGAGCACACATCATTACTGAACCGCCCTTCAATTGGAGCCTGAAAAAGAACTGAAAAACCAAAAAGCATTTCAAACTTTAAGTAGAACACACACAATAAAAAAGAAATTATGACATGTTTTCCTATGACATTGCAACCTCTGTTGCAATTTTACTTAGGAATCCAGCTCTCATATGTTTTATCTTATTCCATCTTTCTGCCAATCATTCAAGTACCAAAATAATTTCCCTATCAATATACAGAAATGTTCATTTTCCTGTAAAAATTCTTAAACAGTAACCAAAGCAATACTAGATTCAGGTAGATAGCTGTGTTGGTCTGACAAAGTCGAAATAAATAAAAAATTGCCCAGTCCAGATACTTCTGTTTCAGTGTATCCGAAGAAGTGTGCATGCACACGAAAGCTTATAACCAGTACAAATTTAGTTGGTCTCTAAGGTGCCACTGGACATTTTTTTATTCAAAGCAATACTGTTTATGGTCCTATAAAAATAAGGCTAAACTGTAAAATTCCTGCAGAAGTATTTTATTCTGAGAGAGAACAATAGACTAACATAAGAAACTGCATACTAAAAGTTGTGACATCCAGCTTTGTTAAATCAGCATTTAGTTTTAACACTCTTTGATATCAGAAGTGATCGTCGTAATGTTCTGACTTAACCACAGTTCCCTTGTTAGTATTCCAACAACTGCCTCTGGCTTTACATACTCTGCCTTAGTGCTGTGTTGCAGGGCAGCAGCTGAAGAAGGAGCAAAAAGGGTTTTATTGTGTGTGTGTTTCTTTGTGGCTGATTAGCTGCTCTCCCTGTGCAAAGGTCAGAGGGGGCAGGGTTTGTTCCATCTTTTTTTTGATTTAGGGGAGCTAGTCTCAAACGTTTGTTGGGGGAGACCTAGGGGTTTTTTTTTAGGGGGGGAGTTATTTGTCCTGTCTTCACGCTTTTTATGATGGAGGACCGCTGTAGCCACCCCCAACGACACATTCTCAAGATGGAGGGGGAGGGAACAGCTGCAATCACCATCTTGCCATCTTGCCAAAGGTTGCAGGCAGCTTTACCTGCAGCAATTGCATGTTGATTGCCCTCTTAGAAGACAAAGTCCAGCAACTGGAGGAACGTGTAGCTACGCTCCAAAGAATTAGAGAGCTGGAGCTCTTCTTGGAAGCAACAGAGCACACCGTCTCCACCAAGGAGGAGACGGGGGACTCCCCTGAGAAGGAGGCTAGTTCACCAACACAAGAGCCAGATATATGGAGAAACGTGACTCAAAGAAGTAGGAGGCCCAGGGTTCGCTCTGATTGTTTAGAAATACACAATCGCTTTGAGGTCCTCTCCCCTAGCATGGAAGACGAAGAGCAGACTCCATTTGAGGATCTCTCCCTCATTACAGTTGATCAGGTATATGAAGACGAGCAGCAAAGTCAGTCCTCAGGGAATGTGCAGGCGACCTTGGAACGGACAGCTCACGGAAGAACCCTGACCAAACCTAAGCGGAGGCGTGTAGTGGTGATAGGGGATTCCCTACTGAGGGGAACAGAAGCAGTGATCTGTGGGCCTGACAAGATGTCTCAGGAAGTGTGCTGTCTCCCCGGGGCTAAGATCCAAGATGTAACTGAACGACTGCAAGGAATCATAAAACCCACTGACAAATACCCCTTCCTCTTGGTTCATGTGGGAACCAATGACACTGCAAGCAATAGCCTCCAGAAGATCAAAAGAGACTACGAGGCTCTGGGCAGGAAATTGAAGCAATTAAATGCACAAATTGTCATCTCATCTTTCCTCCCAGTTGAACAATGTGGCCCAGGGAGAGAGGGAAAAATAGTGGAAGTGAACAGCTGGCTTCGAAAATGGTGTAAACAGGAACGGTTTGGATTCTTAGATCACGGACCGCAGTTTCTTGAAGATGGACTTCTGGCAAGCGATGGGCTGCACCTCACAACAGTTGGGAGGAATGTTTTTGCCAAAAATCTCAGAAACCTCATCAGGAGGGCTTTAAACTGACTAATGTGGGGGAGGGAGACAGTGCTCCTGAAGGTAGGAGTCTATCAATTGATGAAGATGATCATCCAAATGTCATAGACCAAATGGAGCAAACAGCACGCAGACCTAGTGGTGGGAGGGAAAAATCCTTAAACAAGAGACACGGGGGAATGATTAATGGACTTCAATGTCTGTACACTAATGCTCAAAGCATGGGAAATAAACAAGATGAGCTTGAGCTCTTGGTGCAGCAAACTAAATATGACATAATAGGCATCACTGAAACCTGGTGGGATAAGTCCCACGATTGGAATGTAATAATGGAGGGATACAATCTATTTCAGAGAAACAGACCAGACAAGAAAGGAGGAGGAGTGGCGTTATATGTCAGGGATGTGTATACCTGTGAAGAGATCCAAGATTTAGAACCTCAAAGCCAAAGTGAGAGCATTTGGGTCAAAATTAAGGGAGAGAAGAATAACAGTGACCTCATTGTGGGAGTTTACTATAGATCCCCAAGCCAAACGGAGGACACAGATGATGCCTTCCTGGAACAGATGGCCAAGCATGCAAAAGGAAGGGAGATAGTAGTAATTGGGGACTTCAATTATCCGGATATTTGTTGGATGTCAAACTCAGCCAAGAGCATAAGGTCAAACAGATTCCTCACTGGCCTTGCAGACAACTTCATTGTCCAGAAAGTGGGAGAAGCAACAAGAGGAACAGCCATTTTAGATCTGGTCCTAACCAATGTTGATGACCTGGTTAGTGGGGTAGAAGTGGAAGGATCATTAGGCGCGAGTGATCATGCTCTTCTGAAGTTTACTATACAGCGGAAAGGAGCAGCCAAGCATACTAGGACTCAATTTCTTGACTTTAAGAAAGCTGACTTCATAAAACTTAGGGAAGTGTTGGGTGAGATCCCATGGACAGTAATACTAAAAGGAAAGGGAGTTCATGATGGCTGGGAGTTTGTTAAGAGGGAGATAGTAAAAGCACAACTTCAGGCAATACCAATGAGAATGCTTTCTATCTGGAACTAACTGGAATGCTTTCTATCTGGAACATACATGGTTGTGGTGTGTGTGTGTGTGTGTGTGTGTGTGTGTGTGTGTATTCCTGTCACATTCTCAGTGGTACAGAGTGGTACTGAGTACTGAGTATGGCTGAGTGGTACTGAGTATGGCTGTGCAGTTTTCTGCAACTTGAGATGCTGCATAGCCCTTGAAAGGGCTTGGAATACCGCTGCCCTCAGCTGCTTCAGACCTTACTTTGTCATTCAGCCCTGCATAAGAGGCACAGGTAAGAGATGCTCTAGCTTCGGGGGAGGAAAAAATTGGTGAAAGATAACGTACATGCTTCAAGAGAGGCAGGAGGTTCTTATCTGCTAACAATTTTACCACTGAAATGAAGAAGACTGAGATGGAAGATTACATCAAAGTACAACAGACATGGTATGTGGAATGGAATGCGATGGAACTGAAAGCGGGGGAAATGACTTTTTATTTTTTTTGCTCTATGTGATTAACTAATAACCCTCCCTTTTAGAAGATCCGTCACAGCAACTAATTGCAAATGGGACTAAATATGAATTGTGGGGGAATAATTTGAACTTAAAGGTTTTACTCTGTGAAGGATTTGGAAAGAAGGAGGGCTCTCTTGTGACGCAGTAAGAATGGAGATTTGATACGAGACCTGTGTTGCAGAGGTTTGGTCTTGGGGAGGGCAAGCCGAAGATTTATTACTTACAAGGAGATTGTGATCTGGAAGGGGCAGCCCTCCTGGAAAAAGACTAATTTATGATGCAACAGGTCGGGAAAGTTAAAGAGCGAGCTTTTAGACTGTATTTCATCGGAATGACAAAATGGCAATTGCTTGCTTGAGCGGAAATGCCTGGATTATTGGACGAGAGCGAATTATGAGAGAGCAGTACAAAGCCCACACAGAAACACAAATAAGACTGTTTTTTTTCAACCCACTTGCGGAGCAACTCGGAGATGAATGAAAAGGAAAATGAGGAATGACAAGGATTGAGAAGACGGGACTGGAAATATCATTCTTAAGATGAAAGCAGCACAAATATTCGAGGATTGGACTCTTGCCGATCGAGAAGCATGGGTACCCCCCACAAAAAAAATTAATTTGGAAAACAATTGGATTACATGATATGTATTGTTATAATTTGGATTAATTGATTTGATGTGTTTAATTTGGTAATATGAAACTTAATAAAAATTATTTTAAAAAAAAATTAAAAAAAGGAATGGAGCCGATCCATCCGGCATTGCGGGGTTTGGGCTAGATGCCCCTGGGGTCCCTTCCAATTCTGATTCTCAGTCTGACAGTTAAGGAATTGGGATGGGCACCAATGCTCAGCTTCATATTCTCAGCTTATACTGAATTCGGCATGGTCCCTCAGGCTGCTGTGTCCCCACCAAGTGGAGAAGGCTCTGCAAAAACAGAAAAGAAGTTACAAGCAGACACTTCAGATGATAATACAAGTGATAATATAAGTGTAATTGAAACAAGAATTTTACCAACAATTAAGTATATTCCCCCCAAAAAATGTTCATTATTTTGAGCCAGAATCGGTCTCCAAAGCAGTTTAGAATTAAACTCTGTGGGCAAGTCTTACATAGCCAGTCCCGTCAACAGAGGCCCTGCCAAAGGACTTTTGCTTGTGTGACAGGGCTCCTTCCCCCGCTCCCCAAAATTAACTGGGAGGGGAGAATCCCCAGAACAGTGTGTGGGAGGAGAAGGGGGGGGTTTCTATCTGGCAAGCCATAATGTTTGCACAGATAGAACAACTGGAAGAGAGTGATGTTGAATTCTACTTTATGACAAGATAAAACCTAAGTAAATGAGGTTGTAGATATTGGGCAGAGGAAGAAGGCAGGCTCACATGGTAGGAGGGCTCAGGTTGTAGATATTGGGCAGTTGTAACTGGAAAAGTGTGCTACAAACCATCACCCTTATTCCTTGACTGATGTTGTCTATTTTTTGCACTTTATGAATAATCTGGGTTTTTAAAGTGTTTTTATTCATGCATGCTTTTTTCTCTTTTGCCTGCAATTGATCTTATCATGCCTCATAATGGGGCAGAAAAGTGGGATTAAATGTTTTTCATAAATATTCTAACAAGGGACACAGCTAACAATCTGGGATGCTAGTTATTCAAAAGTGGAGCATATACAAGCTTTCACATTTTAAAACAAGGATTACATTTCAGATTATCTAATCATGAACTGTAAAGGAGACGTAGAGATCTAAATAGAGATTATCTATATTTAGTGGAATTTTTATGAACATATACTTTTAAGGATCTTTCAAAAAACTATGGGAATAAAAGTCTTATAACATAATAGGGGATGTTAAAACAGTACAGTAACTTCATTGACATCACAAGGTTGCTGCATGTTGGTTCAAATAATAAAAGAGCATGAAAAAATTCCTGTTTGTTCCATGAAGCTAGACTGTCCACTATGATTATAAGCCTGCACCTAGTAAATGTGGAGGTTTCAAGAGAATTTACTGTAGCATGGACTAATTGGATGCAGGCCTGTAGCCTATGGCTGCAACCCAGAACTCAGGTAAGCATATTTAACTTCCATTTAAAGTAACTAGGGTGCCAGCTTCAAGTTAATATTCCACTGACAAATACCTATGGAGGAGTATATGTGAAAAATTATTACATTCAAATTCCTAATCCATAAGAATCTTGCAGAAAAGATACACAACAGACAATACAGAGGATGGTGATATAACAGCAGAATGCAAAGTTACAGAAAAATATATCACCAAGAACAATAAGGAGTACAGACAAGCAGACAACAGAGACGTAGTCTTTTTCTTTACAATACCTCATGTATTTGATAGAAGTAACATCAACTTGTAAATCAACACCCAGACAATGTTCCAGTAAACTCAGAGTTTCTTCCCACCATTTTGCAATTAGACTAATAATATTGTCGTTTTGTTGTATCTTTATAGATTTGTCGAGTTTTCTAAGCTATTGCTTGTTTACTACTAAGACTTCACTGTGCAGCTAATATATGATGTATGTATTCTCACTGAAATGGAACCATTTCAGCTGGAAATAGATGTTGACTATATATCTTGTTTTATCTTATCAGCTTGATAATCGATTAAGCCTCTTTGCAGGAAGAAACGCTGAGTCCTTATTGTGGAGCATTTGTCCCAAGTGATATGTTTTTCTGTGACTTTGGAAAGATACACAAGCAACAGACTGAAATCCAAAATCTGTATTGGCTGACATCTGTTGCAATGTTTTTCATGTCTGTTCCTCCACAGATACTCTCCACTTTAAAAAACTGCTGCATAAGAAAAGGCACTACATGGTGAACTTTTATCTAGTTAGAAAAGTTACAAAAGCTTAACAGAAGAGATGAAAGATAATTAAAGTTACATACTATGAACTTTAATTTTCATTATGAATATGTTACCTCCTTTGGTAGTGGATCCAAAAGATGGCATTCATATTTGCAAAGCAACATAGCTACTAGAATTTGAATCTCCATGATAGCAAACCATCTAAAATGCAAACAGTACAAGTAGATAAAAACTGACTTGATCTCAGGAAACATCATCTAAAATTCTGTTACAATGCTTCATTCTTTATTAATTTTTTTACACCACCATTCATCCAAAGATCACAGGGCAGTTTACAACATAAAAACACAAAATGCATAACATAACAATAATAAAAAATACCCCTCCCCAATTTTTAAAGAGACATATAGCAAAGAAACAACTTTCCAAAATATACAGTAGACTTGATTTATCTTAAAGCAGATGTTTTCAGCCACTTGTGTGTAGATAACCATTTGCACAATGCCCCCTTTGGTTGCACAATGTGGGAGGGGGGTAGTCTGTGTGGGCTCATTTCATGGGTAAGACAGTTTTGTCAATGATGGGATAGTTTCAAAACCTGAGTAATACAAACATTAGCCCAGTTTGTATTAGGAGTAGTGTGTTTATCTGAGTGCTTGTTTTGTACTAAAAGGAAGTAAAATTCAGTAAGTTTCTTAGGCCTGCTCTTGGATACATTCAAATTTCAAACTTGAAAAAAAAGGGTTGCATCTTTTTGCAATTTAACTTTGCAAGCTTTCCCACAATTTTTACAAAGATACTGTTACATCATGGAATGTTTGTTGTATTCTAATTCTTACAGTGAAAGCCATCAACAACAAAATGTTGACACAGTGCACTTTGTGAGAAAATTTGTTCACACCTATACAAATGGATGCAAAAGCTATTGTTTCAGCTAATGTTTAACATTGCATCCTGCAACATCAACAGAATGCATTGTGACCAAATATTGAAATAAGTATACAGTGGTACCTCGGTTTATGAACTTAATCCTTTCTGGAACTCCGTTCTTAAACCGAATCTGTTCTTAAACTGAAGTGCGCTTTCCCTAATGAGGCCTCCCGCCACCGGTGCCCTTCCACTGTTTGGATTCTGTTCGTAGACCGAGGTAAAGTTCACAAACCGGGACACTACTTCCAGTTTTGCGGAGTTCGTAAACCGAATAGTTCATAAACAGGACTGTTCTTAAACCGAGGTACCACTGTATGGAGCAACTGAAATTAACTTTACACAGCTTCAGAAGGTGGCAAGGAAACTGTAAATTCAGAGAAACTGCAAGACATTCCTACATGCCACATTATCCAGCACTGCCTTTACCATTCAACTTTGGAAGACCTCCATCCAGGTATCTGCTGTAATAGCTTGTAACAGTAATAAACTTTTCAATCCTTTTTGAAAAAAGAAAATCATCTGTGAAGCTTTGTTGTTAAGAGGGAATGAAGTTATAGGAGTAGAGTCACTCTCTAAAGAGTTTAAGAAATAAACTCCGGCTGTTTTACTGACCTTCCTGGACACTGGTGTGCTCCTCCTCCAAATGCCACAAAACCTTCCAAGGAAACATTTTTCTCTAAATTTGCTTCTTTCCAACGATCCTGTGTGATGAAAATTCCCTTTCTCAAAATCAACTTTGTGGTAAATAAGCTTAATAACAAGCATGACCTTCTATTTGGCTAAGCACGGAGTAGGAAGCTACTTTTGTGAGTTTATTTTAAACATTCATAAATTCTAGATCCAGAAGAGAGATAGCAGGGAAGCTTAAAGTGCAGCAAGTGCTGCTGCAGATGTTTTAACACTCAAAAGCTTCTCTTAGAATCCCAAGAATCCTTGTGATAGTAATGTAAACAAGAACTTGGCTCTCATTTTAATAAAAGGTGTACTTTCAATACCCATGGTTGTGGTTATTTTTTAAATAATTCTCCTTTCCCCAATAGTGCTTTCCTCAGTACAAGCTGTTATGACCTTTAGCCATGCCTAAGGAGAAGCATTCGAGTTCCTCTATGGTAGGCAAGTCCAACCTCAAGTAGGCTGTGATCTACCAACAAGTATCAAAAACTGGCAGTGATCTACCACCCTACAAAGTCATTTAAGTTTATTAAATATGAACAAGTACGGTAACTAAACAAGTGAGAAAAGTCAAACTATATTTTTATATTAGTTTGCACAGATCTGAGGAACCAGCTTCTCTCTCTCTCTGTTAACTCTTTCCCTTCCTTCCTTCCTTCCTTCCTTCCTTCCTTCCTTCCTTCCTTCATTCCTCCATGTTCTCCCTCCCTCCCCCTGCCTCCCCCACACACGGCATCCTCACTCTCTCCCTCCACCTCAGTCTTTCTGCTTCTGGAGCTTTCCGTTCAATCATGTTATTGCCCCCAGCCCTAAGTTATTACCCCGCAGGAACACCCTCCCCACAAACATCCCAGCCCTCCCTCAGGGCACTGCGTCCCCCCCACAGAGCGCAGTGCAGAGCAGGCATCGGGGGAGGAAGGCAAGCCTACTTCCATGGCTGGAGGAAAAGGAGGAGGAGGAGCTCAGGCTTGCATGAGACTGACAGTAGCAGCAGCGGCTGCTGCGTCCCAGGCTGCAGAGAAAGGCTTTTCTTTCTCAGCCTGCGACTGATGAAAATAGGCCAGCGATTCCCAAGTCAATCGTGATCAGCGTGTTGGAAATGCCTGCTCCATGAGAACTATGTCCACACAGAAAGTCAGTGCCTTGTAGTGATTCATGTTGGACTACAACCTGGAAGACCAGTGTTCAAATTCCCAGTCAACCATGAAGCTCCCTGGCTCCCTTGGGTCCATCACAGTGTGGTGGATGACCCTTGCTCCAAAAAACATGGTCAAAATTAAAGGGTTCAGGAGTTCAGACCAGACTAAATTTCATAAAATCATCCACAGACTTTACTAAAACAAAACCCTACGAGAGAGAAAAACTCCAAATAGCTCAAAAGGTAAGAAAACAACAAACACTAACTTATCCAGCTAGTTAACATAAACACACTTAAATCTCAGTAGGCTGAGCAACGGAACAAGATGCTGTCAAAAGCCCAACCTCTGCTTGGCTGGCTGCCAAGAGCTCCCACCAACCCAGGTTTTATGGGGGCTTAGACCATGGGCGTTCACCTCTTCCACCCAATTACCTTGTGACACCGGTCTTGAAGCCTTAACGGGAGACAGCTGTATCTAAGCTCATTATCTCTGAGGTTCTAACTCATTTTCATATAATTTTTAAAGAATAATTTTTAATTAGTTTTCCAATATACCCCCAATAATAGCCAAATTATAATAATAACAATTAATTCCCAAATTATACAATTATCAAAGTGCCAATCAACTTCCAATTAATACATTTTAGTTAAAGTGGCTCCCCGCATGGTGGTCTGGGTGCATTTCCGATCCTATATCACTGCGTCCCATAAACTTAATTGTCAATTACATTTCAGTTATAATAATAATCCCTTAGTCAACAGCTACATAATTAATGGTTTCCATTTTTGATGTTGTAATATATAAATTTATAAAGCTTCAAGTGAGGAACTCAAACTATTATCATAGAATCATAGAATCATAGAATCAAGAGACCACAAGGGCCATCGAGTCCAACCCCCTGCCAAGCAGGAAACACCATCAGAGCACTCCTGACATATGGTTGTCAAGCCTCTGCTTAAAGACCTCCAAAGAAGGAGACTCCACCACACTCCTTGGCAGCAAATTCCACTGTCGAACAGCTCTTACTGTCAGGAAGTTCTTCCTAATGTTTAGGTGGAATCTTCTTTCTTGTAGTTTGGATCCATTGCTCTGTGTCCGCTTCTCTGGAGCAGCAGAAAACAACCTTTCTCCCTCCTCTATGTGACATCCTTTTATAGATTTGAACATGGCTATCATATCACCCCTTAACCTCCTCTTCTCCAGGCTAAACATGCCCAGCTCCCTTAGCCGTTCCTCATAAGGCATCGTTTCCAGGCCTTTGACCATTTTGGTTGCCCTCCTCTGGACACGTTCCAGTTTGTCAGTGTCCTTCTTGAACTGTGGTGCCCAGAACTGGACACAGTACTCCAGGTGAGGTCTGACCAGAACAGAATACAGTGGCACTATTACTTCCCTTGATCTAGATGCTATACTCCTATTGATGCAGCCCAGAATTGCATTGGCTTTTTTAGCTGCCGCGTCACACTGTTGGCTCATGTCAAGTTTGTGGTCAACCAAGACTCCTAGATCCTTTTCACATGTACTGCTCTCAAGCCAGGTGTCACCCATCTTGGATTTGTGCCTCTCATTTTTTTTGCCCAAGTGCAATACTTTACATTTCTCCCTGTTAAAATTCATCTTGTTTGCTTTGGCCCAGTTCTCTAATCTGTCAAGGTCGTTTTGAAGTGTGATCCTGTCCTCTGGGGTGTTAGCCACCCCTCCCAGTTTGGTGTCACCTGCAAATTTGATCAGGATGCCCTTGAGTCCATCATCCAAGTCGTTGATAAAGATGTTGAATAAGAACGGGCCCAAGACAGAACCCTGTGGCACCCCACTAGTCACTCTTCTCCAGGATGAAGAGGAACCATTGATGAGCACCCTTTGGGTTCGGTCAGTCAGCCAGTTACAAATCCACTGAGTGGTAGCATAGTCAAGACCACATTTTACCAGCTTCTTTACAAGAATATCATGGGGCACCTTGTCAAATGCCTTGCTGAAATCAAGGTAGGCTACATCCACTGCGTTCCCTTCATCTACCAGGCTTGTAATTCTGTCAAAAAACGAGATCAGGTTAGTCTGACATGACTTATTTTTCAGAAATCCATGCTGACTATTGGTGATCACAGCATTCCTTTCTAGGTGCTTCACAGACTGTTTGCTTAATGATCTGCTCCAGAATCTTCCCTGGTATTGATGTCAGACTGACTGGGCGGTAATTTTTTGGGTCCTCTCTTTCCCCCCTTTTGAAAATAGGGACAACATTTGCTCTCCTCCAGTCTGCCGGGACTTCGCCTGTTCTCCAGGAATTCTCAAAGATGACTGCCAGTGGTTCTGAGATCACATCTGCCAGTTCTTTTAATACTCTTGGATGCAGTTCATCTGGCCCTGGAGACTTGAATACATCTAAACTAGCCAAGTATTCTTGTACTATCTCCTTAGTTATTCTGGGCTGTGTTTCCTTTGCTGAATCATTTGCTCCAAATTCTTCAGGTCGGGCATTGTTTTCTTTATCGGAGAAGACTGAGGCAAAGAAGGCATTGAGGAGTTCAGCCCTTTCTGTGTCCGCTGTTTGCATTTCACCATCTTCTCCTCTGAGTGACCCCACTGTTTCTTTGTTCTTCCTTTTGCTACGAACATACCCATAAAAGCCTTTTTTGTTGCTTTTAACCTCTCTAGCAAGCCTGAGTTCATTCTGTGCTTTAGCTTTTCTGACTTTGTGTCTACACGTGCTGGCTATTTGTTTGAATTCCTCTTTGGTGGTTTCCCCCCTTTTCCATTTTTTGTACACATCCTTTTTTAATCTTAACTCAGTTAAAAGTTCTTTAGATAGCCACCCTGGCTTCTTTAGGCACCTTCCATGTTTCCTTCTCATTGGTATTGCCTGACGTTGTGCTTTTACTATCTCCCTCTTAACAAACTCCCAGCCATCATGAACTCCCTTTCCTTTTAGTATTACTGTCCAGGGGATCTCACCCAGCACTTCCCTAAGGTTTATGAAGTCGGCTTTCTTAAAGTCAAGAAATTGAGTCCTAGTATGCTTGGCTGCTCCTTTCCGCTGTATAGTAAACTTCAGAAGAGCATGATCACTCGCGCCTAATGATCCTTCCACTTCTACCCCACTAACCAGGTCATCAACATTGGTTAGGACCAGATCTAAAATGGCTGTTCCTCTTGTTGCTTCTCCCACCATCTTTATTCTGCCCTGCGTGTGAAAACTGTTATATCCATGGAGATTCCTTCTTTCCATCTATGGTGTTGTCTCTTTCCCTTCCCAGCTGTTGTTTTCTCCCATCGTGGCCTTGGGCGGAACTGAATCTCCAAGTTTTTCAGAGGTCTTATCTCTCCGTCCCTTGCTTCGATGTCTCGGAACAGGCAGCAGTCTGCTAGAAACCATTCTGTCTCACTAGTAAAACATGTCACAGATCTTTGCCATTTCCCCCTCAGCCTTGGAAAAGGTGAGCAGTTTTCGAATGTGCTGAAGATTTAATACTCCTTTCCAGCTCCCAGAATCTCTGCAGTGTTCTTATCACAGTTCCTAAATTCTTTTCCTTCCAGCAAGAGATTTATGGCTCAATTAAACTTCATCTTAGATTACATTCCGTCAGTAGCACACAAAAAGGGTTGCCAAATCATAAATATATAAATGCTTCCTTCTCTCCAACCGACTCTCACGCCAAAGAAAATCTTAATTCAAACCTTTGATCCCTGTAGTTAGTATATTCAGCAGTATTGTCAGGGAAGAGTTAGAAGTTTCCAGTTTCTCAGAGGGAGAAAGCATTCCCCAAGGGGAGAGGGAGAGCAGTGAATCTAATAGAAGGGAGCAAGAGGAACAACAGGGAGGGACCGGCTGTTCACAGGAAAGGCAAGGGTTCAGTTCTAGCTCAGATTCGGAGGAGGGGAGATACAAGCCAGCTCTAGCCAGGAGGGTAGGAAAAAGAGCGGGAAAGCGAAGGGAAGGGCGCCTTCACCATTTTGAGGGTGGCTGGTCACGGAGAAGCAGAGCTCAGAAGGTATCTGAAATAACTTGCTGCTGAAATGGAATACTCAGGATGAAACGGTAAAATCGGCTATGATTAAATGGGCACAGGATGTTGGGCATAATATTATGTTTGCTGACTGGGAACAGTTATGGACCACAGGGATGAAATTTACGGCATGTAATGCCTTAAGAGAGAATATTATGAAAATGATATACAGGTGGTACATAACCCCAGTCAAGCTTGCAAAAATCTATCACTTGCCCGATAATAAATGTTGGAAATGTAAAGAAACTGAAGGTACATTTTTTCACCTTTGGTGGACGTGCCCAAAGATTTATTTATTTTTTAAATAATTTTTATTAAAGTTTTAAACAACAAAGAAAGAAAAGAAAAACATACACAATACATATAACAAAAACACAAAAAAAAGAAAACAAAGGCAAGATTCAACAATAAAAATACAAAAAACAGAGACTTCCGGAGGCGGCGCCAGCGGTTAATGGCGGATTTCCTCAATCGGAGGAAATCTCGCCACAAAACTAAGGGTCGAATCCCGCTTCGGCGTAGCGGGGGACCCTCAAAAATCACAGGCGGGGGAAGCCTGTGAGCCTGGGACCCAGCGGGCACATTTGGCGCCCCCCCAACCCGGTAAAAAGCCTGGCAACGGGCTCGGAATCGGAGCGGGGGAGAGCACTGTGCTATGGGCTGTCTGCTCGTTCGTGGTGTGAAGCCGCAAGCTGTTGACCGGAGAGCGCTGCCTTTTTTCCTTGAAATTCGGACTCGAAAATCAACGATCCGTGAGTAGGATATAATCTATTTGGAACTGTACAAATCAGAATTTGGCCGAAAACGGAAAGAGGTATAAAAAGGAAGTCTGCCTCTTTCCTTGTATATAAAATAAAGCATTGAACTTGAAAGCGGAAGCATCGGAAAAGCACGTATAGTGGACTTTAATCCAATCATCTAACCTGGACTTTTCCCTCTTTAAACTGAGGGAAAAGGAGGGAGAATTGTGGATGTGATTTCTTCACAAAGAAGTGGAATAAAAGGGATTAAAACCATCGTTCAATTCCCTGGGAAAGGATCTCCAGAGGTAACTTAGGAAAGAAAGAGAGGTACTGTCTTGCAATATATTTTGACAGCTAGTCCTGCACAGGGAATAAAAGTCTGGACATATTATGTGAATATATATCTCCTGGTCCTAAGTTAATATTTTGTATAGACTGTTTTCTTCCTGAATAAACTGGAGGGGCTTAAAAAAGATACTAAAGTATCCAAGAACTTTTATGACTGTTACAGTGTCCCCCTAGTGGAATTTGGAATTGTTACAACTTGTTATAATTGAAACTGTAGCTGGCTTGAGGAATTCTCACACTGTTTTGTTGGAAATTTCCACTGTTTGATTCTAACTGTGTGACTGACCTTGAGCATTATCTAAAGGAATGGCAGATGGTAAAGAGAAAGCGGATGCATCGACTACAAGGTCGGGAAGGTCTATTCGCACAGAAGAAGGATTACAAAGGAGATCTTCGGCCTCAGGCCCTTCTGGAACCTCAACAACAGCCTCATCGGCACAACTAAAAGTAAAAGGTACGACAAGTGATGATGCCTTTGCTCAAGTCTTGGCCAAGGTCAATGAATCTTTAAACAGAATAAGCCAACAAGTAGCAGAGGCATGTGACAAGATTGATCAAAATACAATAAGTATCAATCAAAATACAACAAGTACTAATCAGAATACTGCAAGTATAAATAATTTGGGCCAGAAAGTAAATACTAACACAGAGACTATTCAGAAATTATTAGAGGAATCGGCCTCAACACGCCAGATTGCTGAGGAGGCTAAAGAAATTGCTACAACTTCTGCTACAGAGGTTAAAGAGGTCCAAGAGACAATACCAACACTGCACAACTGGAAGACCATAAATTGACCCTGTCTATGATAGAATTGAAGGAAAAGCAAGTGAACTTACGGGTCAGATCGGTACCTGAGGTGGAAAAGGACAATCTAGCTGAATTTCTCACGCAGGAATTTTTGGACTTTTGGGATCCAGAATTGGCAAAAGACAGCTTCAAAATAGTAAATGCTTTTAGACTTGGGAGAAGAGGAGAGAAGAAGGTGAGAGACTGTCTGATTACCTTTCGAACAAAAGAAGAGAGGGATAAGATTTTGGGCCTACATTTTAAGAAGACACTGGAAATCCAACGGACAAGGGTGGAAATATTTAAAGATATTCCGAAATACCTTCTGGATTTCAGATCAAACTATAAAGACTTGGTTACCCTGCTGAGAAGGAACAGTATCAACTTTAGGTGGGAACTCCCTCAAGGCCTGTCTTTTAGCTACAAAGGAAAGAAGAGGAAAATAAGATCGGAAGACGACAAAGACAAATTTTGCAGAGACCACGGAGAAGACTTACAAAAAGAACTATTTCCGGAACCAAAAGACCGTTCGAAAGAAGGGATACCACCGACGGATGAGGAACAGGCACTAGGTGCAGTAGGAGGAGAACTGAAACAATAACATCATGGCCCTGCAACTTTTAACATGGAACTGTCGGGGTTTGAATTCCCCTCAGAAAAGGAAGTCAGTATTTCATATATTAAAAAAGGAACAATTGGATCTAATTTGTCTACAAGAAACACATATAACAAGACTACACAGGAAATTGTTGATAAATAAAAGACTTGGTCAGGAATTTATTTCGTCGGACAAAGTTAAAAAGAGAGGGGTTGTGATTTACGCAAAAGACAATTTATCACCGAAATTTGTTTTTAAAGATGACCAAGGAAGATTTGTGGCAATTGAAATTCAAACACAAGGAGAAAAATTTCTGATTGTAGGAGTCTACACACCAAATGATGGGAAATCTGATTTTTTTAAGAAGTTGCATGAGACCCTGATGGACCATATGGACTATAACACGATTCTGATGGGAGATATGAATGGAGTGGTATCTACTTATATGGACAAGGCACAAAGACAGGTAGTCACCAAGGATGGTAGACTACCGAAAACTTTTTTTGATATGACAGACAACTTGGATTTAGTGGACATTTGGAGAATTAGAAACCCCTTGGCTAAAGAGGGAACTTTCTTTTCTAAAGCCAAAATGACCTGGACAAGAATTGACCAAATTTGGATAACTAGAGGAATGGCACCAAAGACAAGAAAGGTGGAAATCTGCCCGAAAATTTGCTCCGACCATAACGCTGTTAAGATGGAAATGAGACTAACACCAACTGGCTCCTTCAGATGGAAGATGAATGACACCTTATTTAGAGATGAAGAATTCCTTAAGAAGGCCCAAAAAACTCTGAGAGATTACTTCGAGATAAATCTTAGTTCCAACGTGGAGAAAAGAGTAATCTGGGACGCAAGTAAAGCAGTTATGAGAGGGTTCTTAATACAACAGAATGCGATAAAGAAAAGAACTCAAAATGAGAAGAAGGATAAAATAATGGACAAAATAAATGAATGTGAAAAAAGACTGAGAGTAAATCCCAAATCTCAAGAGATTTTGAGAGAGTTAAAGCTATATCAAGTACAATATATGAAAATGATGAATCAGGAAATAGAATGGAAAATTAAACAAATGAGACAAAAGACTTTTGAATCGGCCAATAAATGTGGCAAATTGTTGGCATGGCAAATGAAAAAGAGACAAAAACTAAATACGATTACGAATTTAGAAGTGGAAGGAAGGAATATACAGAACCCAGCGGAGATCAGAAGTTGTTTCCAGAAGTATTTTAAACGACTATATATTCAAGGGCCAATGAAAGAAACAGATTTAGACCAATTTTTGAAAACAAATGGATTACAAAAAATATCTCAAGAAAATAAATTAATTTTGAACTATGGAATAACTGAACAGGAAATAGAAGGTGCCATTCAAAACATGCAACTGGGTAAATCTCCAGGACCAGATGGCTTGACCTCTAGATACTATAGATCTTTAAAAGAATGGTTAATCCAACCATTGAAAGAGGTCTGCAATGAAATAATGGAGGGGAAGAGAGCACCAGAGTCGTGGAAAGAAGCATATATTACACTTGTACCAAAAACAGAGACTGAAAAGACACAACTTAAGAACTACCGCCCTATATCATTACTTAATGTGGATTACAAAATTTTTGCAGATATTTTGGTGAAGAGATTTAAAAAAGTGTTGATGGAAGAGATTCACAAAGACCAAGCTGGCTTTCTCCCAGGAAGACATTTGTCTGACAATTTGAGGAATATAATTGATATCTTGGAAAAATTAGAAGTGAATATAAATACTAAAGCAGTGTTGATATTTGTAGACGCGGAGAAAGCCTTTGACAATATTTCTTGGAATTTTATGAAGAAGAATCTACAGGGTATGGGGGTAGGCCAAGGTTTTGAGAATGGTATAAGTGCAATTTATTCAGAACAAAAAGCTAAACTAATTGTAAATAATGTTGTGACGGAAGAACTAAAAATTGAAAAAGGGACACGACACGGTTGCCCAATTTCCCCACTTCTTTTTATTTCGGTCCTGGAGGTTTTGCTAAATATGATTAGAAGGGACCAGTCGGTTAAAGGTATACAGGTCGGAATTAAACAGTACAAATTGAGAGCATTCGCAGATGACTTAGTATTGACGTTACAGGAGCCAGAATCTAGTACAAAAAGGGTTTTAGAACTGATTCAAGAATTTGGTCAAGTGGCAGGATTTAAACTGAATAAGTCAAAAACCAAGGTTTTAGAGAAAAATTTAACACCGATTGAAAGAGAGAGGTTTCAGAATGAGACAGGTTTAACAGTGGTTAAGAAAGTTAAATATTTGGGGATTAACATGACAGCAAAAAATGGGAACTTATTTAAAGATAACTATGAAAAATGCTGGTCTGAAGTGAAAAAAGATTTAGAAATTTGGTCAAATTTGAAGCTTTCACTGCTGGGCCGTATTGCTGCGATAAAAATGAATGTATTGCCTAGAATGTTGTTTTTGTTCCAAACTTTGCAGATAGTGGACAAAATGGATTGTTTCAAGAGGTGGCAGAAAGATATTTCTAAATTTGTCTGGCAGGGCAAGAAGCCTAGAATAAAATTTAAAATACTAACAGATGCAAAGGAAAGAGGTGGATTTGCCCTGCCAGACCTCAAACTTTACTATGAATCAGCAGCTTTTTGCTGGTTGAAAGAATGGCTACTCCTTGAAAACACTGACATTTTGGACTTGGAAGGTTTTAATAATGTATTTGGATGGCATGCATATCTATGGTATGATAAGGTTAAAGCACATAAAGCATTTAGAAACCATATTGTCAGGAAAGCGCTATTTAATGTTTGGTTAAGATATAAGGATTTGTTAGAAAACAAAACCCCAAGGTGGCTGTCACCAATGGAAGCGAAAGCCTTGAAAAAGGTCAATATGGAGGTCAAATGGCCGAAATATTGGGAAATTTTGGAACAAGACGGAGATAGACTGAAATTGCAGAGTTTTGAAAAACTAAAAAACAAAGTGCGAGACTGGCTTCATTATTATCAGATAATGGAGGTATTTAAATTGGACAGGAAAATTGGCTTCCAGGTGGAAAGATCCAAATTAGAAACAGAATTGTTGGAACCCAAAACTAAGAATTTGTCAAGAATGTACAACTTGCTGCTGAAATGGAATACTCAGGATGAAATGGTAAAATCGGTTATGATTAAATGGGCACAGGACGTTGGACATAACATTATGTTCGCTGACTGGGAACAGTTATGGACCACAAGTATGAAATTTACGGCATGTAATGCCTTAAGAGAGAATATTATGAAAATGATATACCGGTGGTACATAACCCCAGTCAAGCTTGCAAAAATCTATCACTTGCCCGATAACAAATGTTGGAAATGTAAAGAAACTGAAGGTACATTTTTTCACCTTTGGTGGACGTGCCCAAAGATTAAGGCTTCCTGGGAAATGATATATAATGAATTAAAAAAGGTATTTAAGTATACCTTCCCTAAGAAACCAGAGGCCTTCCTCCTGGGTATAGTCGGCCAAATGGTGGTAAAGAAGGATAGAACTTTCTTTATGTATACAACAACAGCAGCAAGAATACTCATCGCAAAGTATTGGAAGACACAAGAACTTCCCACGCTGGAGGAATGGCAGATGAAACTTATGGACTATATGGAATTGGCGGAAATGACTGGTAGAATCCGTGACCAGGGAGAAGAGTCGATGGAGGAAGATTGGAAGAAATTCAAAGACTATCTTCAGAAACACTGCAAAATTAAGGAATGTTAGAGCGATGTTGGACTGAAAATAAGTGGTTTCCAGCTGTACAGGTTAAAGTTAATGATAGACTAAGATTAAAGATTAAGATTAAAGATGTTTAAAGAAATGGAAATTTGATATTAAGAGGGAAAATTTTAATGTTATATGATACTAAGACCAAGGATTAGGTTTAAAGAAGTTGAAGTTATATATTTTAATATTTTATTAAACTAAAGATTGGGATTAAAAAAGTGGAAAAGAAACTGCTGGACAAACAATTTGGTTTGGAATACGAAAGAGGGAGGTATGAGGAAGTCCAGAAAATAAGTAACTTAAGAATGGAAATGGAAAAGAGATATTGTTTTTAATTGTTACGTTTTTTGTTTTCTTTTATTGTTGAATTTTGTGTTGCTTTCTTGTGTGTGTTGTTCTTATATGTACTGCGTATGTTTTTTTCCTCTTCATTGTTGTTTAAAACCTTAATAATTTTTTTTAAAAAAAATTATTTTTTTTTAAAAAACAGAAGGTATCTGAAATAAGTGACTCTGAGGAATAATAGTTAAGAACTGTTTATAAGATTATTTTGTTAATACACAATAAAAAGTTATAAAAGAACAAGAAGCGTTTGTGTGCTGATCTGAAGAGGACAACGACCAGTCCTGACAGAATACCTTCTGCTCTGCGCCTCTTCACTATATGTAAAGAAGGAGAAGCCAAAATGGATGGAGCTGTGGCGCCAGTTGGGCAAGGAGAAACCCCAGCACTCCAGCTAACATTACAGGACTTATGGCAACGGAACCTACAGTTGAAAAGTCAAGTCGACGTACTATCGGCAGCATTGGGAGAACATAGAACCATTTTGCAAGCGACATGTGGAGATAGAGTGAGTAAAATATTTACTGTACGTCCACGTAGCTTCAAGGGAGAAACCTCTGAATACATGGCTTTCAAGACAGAAATTTCTTACATAATTGAGATAAAGGATAAAGAATTTCAATCTGAGCAAGAGAAGGTTGCTTATGTGATTAATTTCTTGGAAGGGAGGGCTAAGGACTGTGTTATACCCCTAATATCTCGAAGGGATGCCGCCCTAGGAAATCTACAAATGTTTCTGCAGTATCTAGACACGATTTTCTTAGACCCTGCGCATGAAACAACCACAGCTAGGCAGCTGTTGAGAATGAGACAAGGAAAAGACACTGTGGGAGTTTATTGGTCCAACTTTAGTTTGCTGGTGCAGAAATTAAAATGGGATCTGAATTCCCCAACAGTTGCAGCCCTTTTTAGGGAAGGACTGAATAATGAGATTTTAGACCAATTGGCCCAAATGCCAGAACCTAGTTCCTTGGACTCTCTGGTCCGAACGTGCCTGCAATTGAGCCTACGCATAGAACGGAGGGCTAGTGAAAAGAAGGAGCAATGTAGACCGCGATGGCGGGAAAACAATATCGAAAGTACAGAAAGCAGAATGGGCAACGTGCCAGGACGAGAGCGGCCAGAGCCCATGGAATCAGGGGCAGCCAGACCCCTCCCAGTTACTACCTCTTCTATGGTAAGAGGAAATGCAGGGAGAGGAAGAAACACGAGGCGTTGCTTTGTCTGTGGAAAACCAGGGCATCTAGCACGACAATGTCGCAATCGTAAAGGATGGGAGTCTCTATCTGGAGCAAACATGGGAGAAGACAATTGCCCAAAGGAACTGCATCAGGGAAACGAATGTCCCCGGCTGGAAATGGGAGCTTGCAGCCGGGTGGAGGAACAATAGAAGGCTCTCACGCGGAACCACCTATCCCAGGACTAACGGTGAAGGTGCAACTACAACTACCCAATGGACATAGGGTCCAGGTAGAGGCGCTGTTAGACTCAGGAGCGTCAGTAGATTTCATAGACCAGAAATTGGTACAGGAACACAAAATCGCTTTGTTACCTTTGAATTTCCCACTACGAGTGAAAACAATCGATGGCAGACCACTACTGTCAGGAGAAGTGACTTACGAGACTCCACCAATGAGAATGGATATGAGTCATCACTCAGAGACCAGGGCATTTCATGTGACCAAACTAGCTGGGCACCCGATAGTCCTGGGCATGAGTTGGCTCAATCGTCACAATCCAGTGATTGCCTGGCATCAAAGGTCTTTGGTTTTTGGTTCGATCTATTGTATGACACATTGTTTGGGGCAAAAGGGGAAAATCTCGGTGGAAGTAATGGGAACAGAGGTGGAAGGGAAGTTGATGGGGAATGAAAGTGAGATTCCGTCACAATATATTGCTTATCGGGATGTTTTTGTGAAAAAGAAGCGGATAAACTTCCACGACATAGGCCCTATGATTGCAAGATAGATCTAGTCCCTGGGGCACAGTTGCCACCAAGCAAGATATATGCCATGTCAGAAGTAGAATCTGCAGCATTGAGGGAGTTCCTGCAAAAGAATTTGCAGAGAGGTTTTATTAGAGAGTCCACGGCCTCGGGGGGTGCTCCCGTCTTTTTTGTCAAAAAGAAAGGGGAGGAAGGGGCACCGAGATTAGTATGTGACTTCAGAATCCTTAATAGCCAAATGAAGCCTCGCGTGTGCCCACTGCCACGTATAGATGACCTCTTAGAGAAAGTAAGGTCAGCCAAAGTCTTTACCAAGCTTGATCTACGAGGAGCATATAATCTGATAAGGGTCAGAGAAGGGGATGAGTGGAAAACCAGTTTTTGTACTAAGTATGGTGCATTTGAATTCTTGGTAATGCCTTTTGGCTTGCAAAATGGCTCAGGGGTATTTCAAACCTTCATCAATCACGTCTTGGCAGGTATACTGGATCAGTTCTGTGTCTCTTATTTAGATGACCTTTTAATATCTTTATGTATGCAACAACAGCAGCAAGAATACTCATCGCAAAGTATTGGAAGACACAAGAACTTCCCACGCTGGAGGAATGGCAGATGAAACTTATGGACTATATGGAATTGGCGGAAATGACTGGTAGAATCCGTGACCAGGGAGAAGAGTCGATGGAGGAAGACTGGAAGAAATTCAAAGACTATCTTCAGAAACACTGCAAAATTAAGGAATGTTAGAGTGATGTTGGATTGAAAATAAGTGGTTTCCAGCTGTACAGGTTAAAGTTAAGGATAGATTAAGATTAAAGATTAAGATTAAAGATGTTTAAAGAAATGGAAATTTGATAATAAAAGGGAAAAATTTAAAGCTATATGACATTAAGAGCAAGGATTAGGTTTAAAAAAGTTGAAGTTATATATTTTAACATTTTATTAAATTAAAGATTGGGATTAAAAAAAGTGGAAAAGAAACTGCTGGTCAAATAATGTGGATTGGAATACAAAAGAGGGAGGTATGAGGAAGTCCAGAAAATAAGTAATTTAAAATTGGAAATGGAAAAGAGAGTTTGTTTTTAATTGTTATGTTTTGTGTTTTTATTGTTAAGTTTTGTATTTTTTTTTTTGTGTGTTGTTTTTCTTTTTTTGTTTGTTTAAAACCTTAATAAAAAATTATTAAAAAAAGAAAAAAGAAAAAGAAAAAAAAATAGATGACCTCTTAATATATAGTGAAAGTATGGAAGAACATGTAAAACATGTCACGCAGGTGTTAGAGAGATTGAGGACCAACAGGTTATATGTGAAGTTAGAAAAGTGTAAGTTCCACACACAAAATGTGGAGTTCCTGGGATATTGCATTTCCCACAAAGGGGTGCACATGGACCCCAGTAAAGTTCAGGCAGCGGTGGAGTGGGAGGCACCTAAAACTAAGAAAGATCTACAGAGGTTTTTAGGATTTGCTAATTTCTACCGTAAATTCATAGGTAATTACTCCAAAATCACAACACCACTGACTGATTGTCTAAGAGGCAAGGGGACATTCAGATGGTCTGAGGAAGCACAGAAGGCCTTTGATAAATTAAAGGCGGTGTTTGCTTCAGAAAAATATCTTATGCACCTAGATCCAAGTAAACGTATGAAGGTAGAAACTGATGCCTCTGATAGGGCTATTGGGGCCATTCTGCTGCAACAGGACAAGGAAGGGGACTGGAGACCCTGTGCATTCTACTCTAGAAAATTAAATCAATCAGAACAAAACTACACCATATTTGATAAGGAACTTTTAGCTGTGCATGCTGCCTTTAAAGTGTGGAGACATTTTTTGGAAGGGGCGTCACATCAGGTGGTGGTACAAACAGATCATAAGAATTTAGAGTATTGGAGAACTGCTGGACAGCTAAACCAAAGGCAAATTAGGTGGGCGGAATTTTTTGCTGGGTTTAATTTTAGGATTGAGTACATACCTGGGCATCAAAACGTTCGTGCAGATGCGCTATCGCGCAAACCTGAGTATATGGAAGGAGAAGCACCTCCCAAGTTGCGAGAAATGCTGAGATCGGATCAGTGGGGGTGTGCAGCCGTGGTAGTGGACGGCAGGGAATTCCAGCGATTGACAGTAACAGATGAGTTTGCACAAAAGAAAATGGAGGAACTGAGAAAAGGTAGAGGGGAAGAGGAAGGTTTCAAGGAAAAAGGTGGATTGTTGTACAGGAGAGGGGTGCTGTATGTACCTGCAGGTGAATTAAGAGGTAAAGTGTTGAGGCAACATAATGATAACCCGACTGCAGGACATTTTGGTAGAGAAAAGACCCTGTATCAGATCACTCGGCAGTTCTGGTGGCCAAAGATGAGGGAGGAGGTGACGCAATATGTAAGAGGTTGTGAAGTATGTCAACGAGCCAAGGCACCCAGAGCAGCTCCTGCAGGGTTGTTACAACCTATGCCCACGCCGGGAAGGCCTTGGGATGTGGTGTCTATGGATTTTATAACGGATCTACCATCATCGCATAGGCATACAGTGATCTTTGTGGTGGTTGACATGCTAACCAAGATGGCGCATTTCATACCATGTGCCAAAATTCTGACCGCGCAGGAAACTGCAAATATGTTTTTAGATAATATTTTTAGGTTGCATGGTATGCCATCACAAATCATTTCAGATAGAGGGGTCCAATTTACATCACAATTTTGGAGGAGGTTAATGCAGTTACTAGATGTGGAGCTAAGCCTCACGTCGGCGAGACACCCACAAACCAATGGGGAAGCTGAAAGAACAAATGCAACACTACAACAATATCTGAGGTGTTATGCTGGTTATCAGCAGAGTGGGTGGTTAGAGAAGTTGAGTCTAGCAAAGTTTGCGTATAATAATGCAATGCATGTATCTACGGGCAGAGCCCCATTTGTGGCAAACTATGGCTTGCACCCAAGGGCATTCCCAGGTCAAGAGGAGCAGTTAGCAGTACCAGCAGCAGAACAAATGATAGAGGAGTTGAGGTGCATTCATGAGATATTGAAAGAGGATCTGGAAGAAGCTAAAGAGGCTTACAAGAGAGCTGCAGACAGGCACCGGAGAGTTGGGGAAGAAATCCAAGTAGGGAGCTGGGTATGGCTGTCTACCAAGGGACTACCAATACGAGGGAGGTGTAAAAAGCTAGAACCAAGGAGATTGGGACCTTTCCAAGTAAAGGCTCAAATTAACCCAGTCACTTTCAAGCTTCATTTACCTGAAAATATGAGAATACACCCTGTATTTCATAGATCTTTTTTGTCAGTGTTTGTACCAGCGCATAAGTATCAAAGTTCAAGGGAACCACCTCCTTTTCCCACCATGATGGGGAAAGAGGAGACCGAACTGGAAGAGATATTAGACTTGAGAATAAGTAGGAGGAAATTACAGTATTTGGTTGCATGGAAAGGGTTAGATGAGTCTGAAACCAGCAGAAAAAATTAACGTTCCAGAATTGCAGAGAAAAGTTCATAGAAAATATCCCCACAAGCCAAAACCCCATAACTGGCATCTTCAAGAAATTTTTGAAGAGACAGATAGCGAGGAAGAAGAGTTCATAGGGTTCGGTCCTTCAGAAACAGAGGAGGAAGGGGGGCTTAGGGGAGGGGGTGATGTCAGGGAAGAGTTAGAAGTTTCCAGTTTCTCAGAGGGAGAAAGCATTCCCCAAGGGGGGGGGGAGAGCAGTGAATCTAATAGAAGAGAGCAAGAGGAACAACAGGGAGGGACCGGCTGTTCACAGGAAAGGCAAAGGTTAAGTTCTAGCTCAGATTCGGAGGAGGGGAGATACAGGCCAGCTCTAGCCAGGAGGTTAGAAAAAAGAGCAGGAAAGCGAAGGGAAGGGTGCCTTCGACATTTTGAGAGTGGCTGGTCACAGAGAAGCAGAGCTCAGAAGGTATCTGAAATAAGTGACTCTGAGGAATAATAGTTAAGAACTGTTTATAAGATTATTTTGTTAATACACAATAAAAAGTTATAAAAGAACAAGAAGCGTTTGTGTGGTGATCTGAAGAGGACAATGACCTGACAAGTATGTTGTTGCAACCCTTTTCCATCACATGCTGGTACAGTGCTACCTCGGGTTACATACGCCTCAGGTTACAGACGCTTCAGGTTATAAACTATGCTAACGCAGAAATAGTACCTCGGGTTAAGAACTTTGCTTCAGGATGAGAACAGAAATTGTGTGGTGGCAGCGGGAGGCCCCATTAGCTAAAGTGCTGCTTCAGGTTAAGAACAGTTTCAGCTTAAGAACGGACCTCCGGAACGAATTAAGTACGTAACCAGATGTACCACTGTACTTTAAAGCCAATTAAAGATCCAATTAAATAGAGAACCTCTGATTCTTTTAAAAAAATTTAACTTGTTTTCCAAATTTTAACAAATCAATCCAAATTATTTAAACAGCTCCTGTTGCAAATATGTCCAATTCTTTCTGATGTTGCTGCTTCATTGTTCTTATTTAATCATCTTTTCATCCATCTATTCGTTTTAATCCATTTATATAGCTATCCGCTCTTGTTGCCTTACAGTCAGTTCTTCTGTTGTTTCCCAAACACATAAAAGTCCATTTCCCGTGTGCAGCCCTTCAGGCACTCTTTTCTCAGGTCTGGTGTGTAGAGGGACTAGCTGCCATAATTCATTGTCCATTCACATTCCACTCCTTTAAGAACTCCTTTGAAAGCAGTCCTTCCATTGTTCAAGGGTACACTGAGCCATAAATAAATCCCCGACAAGATGACCATTCCACCATTAAAACTCTGGGGATTATTTTCCACAGCCCACAGTTAAAAATCAAATACACATATAAAATCCGCCCCCCCAAGACCCTCGTCCTTGCAAATCTCATCTCACTACAGATCAAGTCCAAGAATAATTTATATAATAATTTATACGTTCGAGAGGGGAGGGTATAGAAAAGCATAAATCAATGGCTCCCACATTTCTTGATATCAGATAACATCATAACACCTGCACACGATTTTTCCATTTTGTGGGGAGGTGATCAGAAAATAAAAGACCCTTAAAAAACCACGAAAGCAAACATTGCCCCCCCCATCATTGTTCCTTACTGTTGTAAGAAATTTCGTGCTTGTTCAAAGTCATTCAGATACCTTCATAGCTCATGTCCAGTCCATTCGGTAGTTGGTTAGTTGCAGCCCATTATCATATGCCGCTTCAGGAGTGCCCCATAATTAATGCCAATATTCTGAATTCTTGAGGAACCATTCTCAAATCATGCTGCCGATGGATGGAGGCTCGTCCATGGCAGGGACACACTCCCAGGCAGAGATGTGAATAAGCGGCACCGCAGGATGCAGTGAACTCCCCAGAACCCCCCAGGAGCATTGCCAGGAATTTTGCCTCATAAATCCTGGCTTTCCCCTGCTTTCCCCAGAGGGCAGAGGAGAGCTAGCACCATGAATCGTGGGTGTGGCCGGAAACCGAGAACCTCTGCTTCTTAACTGCAGCGTAGGAGGGCTTTTGCCAGGAGAAGTACTTTTGCACTCAGCACCTCCCTGCCTCCCACATTCCATGCTGGAGCGAGAGCCAGGTACTGAGATGAACTGCAAGTGAAGTCCATTCCCCCTGTCCCTTGGGGTAATTTGCAAGGAAGATTTGCCCTCTGTCATCCTTGTTTTTTGTTCGCCTGCTGTCGGGGGGGGGGGGCTGCCTCCATTAAGGCAGGAGGGATCGGAAGCCCCTAACCCATTCCCATAAACCAGTCTTAAAGGGGCGATGGCACCACACACAGCCAATCAGCCTAACCTTCCTCACAGGGTTGCTTAAGGTTTTTGGCAAAGGTGGGATAAAAATGCAACCAGCATCAAATACATACATACATACTATACTCCACATCAGCTAGTGAGAAAAGAGAGAAACAAACGGCTCCCATGTAATAACTTACTGGTTTAAAAGTATTGGGCTCAGGAAAATATTTGGGGTTTCTATGAATCCAATATGGAGACAAGGCCAGCAGGTCACCAGCAGGGATAACAAAATTCTAAAAGCAGAAGAACATGCTCTTAATAATAATAATAATAATAATAATAACAACAACAACAATATATTTATTTATACTCCACCCATCTGGCTGGGTTTCCCCAGCTACTCTAGTCAGCTTCCAACAAAATATTAAAAATACAATAAAACATCAAACATTAAAAACTTCCCTAAACAGGGCTGCCTAATGCACACTTCAAACTCTGTTCCAACGAAGCCAGTCATTTATAAACATATTTATTTCACAAGAACAAGCAGATAATCCTGTCTATATGAGGTCACTAATAAAGTGATGCACTTAGGTAATAATTGATTGTTAGCCAGACCCTAAACACGAAGATGTACTGTACTTGCTAGCTTTTATCTATGATGCCTTCATTGGAGTAGAATCACACATAAATTTCAGCATCCCTCATTATCTTCAAGACAGTGAAACAGGCTGGAGAGGGTGTCATTTGTGCTAAATAGATGACTTGACAGGAATTTCTATGTGTATCTGTATGTTTCATACATTCAACAACATATTCATTTTAAATATTATTGAATGAAGAACTGTGGTACACTATTACCGTCATTAACAAAACCTTACTTGAATTGTCATTGGAGCGATCACTTTCTTGATGATGGCACCTGGTGCTCTTAATCGTATTGTTTCCAAAATACACCACTTGATAAATGGGAACTTTTTTAGGTCATCTTCAGATAACTGGATGTTTTCTATACCTGCAAAAGTCACATACAAAAGTCCAGTTACTGAAACACTGCAAGCTTTCCCATATCTTTATGTGAATTCACAGTCATGCAAGAGTGGGAACTCTTAATGAGAGCAGTAGAACTCAGGTTAAGTATAATGAGAGAAAGATGGTGTGACTACGATCAAATTTTGGAGGAGAAGTTACAAATGTTAAACAGTTGAAACAATATTGATTCACTCTCCTCTCTGGCAGCCCTACCATATCAAATGTCTAGCAAACGCCCTATAATCTTACTCAACAAGTGGGTTGTAAACTGCAGTAGAGAGTTGGGCCTTGCTTGCTTGCTTAGAAAGTGCAAGGCAGTGCTAGGTGGATGCCTTTGGCAGACCAGAACTTAGTTCATTTGGAGCACTTGGTCCATAACAGGCACCCTTCTCCTTTTTTTACCCACTGTGGGTTTCATTCATTTGACATGACAAGGATTCAGGCATTTCAACTTGCAATAAATAAATAAATTAATCAATTTGTGAGTTCCCCAAAATACAATGAGTTCATGACAAGAGTTTTTATCTTATCTCCTTAGCAGCTTCCCTCATGCTTGGCAGGAAAATCCCATTGTTCAAGATAGCAGAACAAGTCATTGGCCTATAGTGTTAGAAAGTACCGTATTTTTCTGTGTATAAGACTAGGGTTTTTTTTACCAAAAAAATAAGGTTTAAAATTGGAGCATGTCTTATACACAGGTAGTGCTGAGGGGTGTTTTCTTAATTTGGAGTCCCCCAAAATAGGGGGCGCCTTATACATGGGGGCATCTTATTCATGAAAAAATATGGTATATTCTTCACAGATGCTACTGTATACCACTCCCTACACTCTTCAGTCTAGAAGATATAATTTCTGGCACCTGTTACGTCTTGTAGCAGTAGGGACCTTTTATGTCTTAGTTTAGAGTTATGAATAGATTACAATATTCATAATTAACGCTGCCACGCACCCAAATAATTTTGTTTCTCTCTCTTTTCTTGCAATAAAAGAAAGCTTTGCTTTAGTCAGGTCTGGACCTACATTCTTGGGTTACACACAAACTATTCAGACCCATTCAAGGACAGTGCCTGGTTCATCTCTACCAAAAGTTCCCCCTCCTCTCAAGACTTCCGGGGTGGCGCCATTGGCAGTGGCGGATTCCCTCTGAACTGGAGGGACCAGCTCCACGGGAATCAGGTCTTTTCCGCTACGGTGAAGCGGGGACCAATTCAAAAATCACAGGCGGATGAAGCCTGTGACCATGGGACTCGGCGGGCACCATTAGCGCCCCCCCAACCCGCAAAAGAACCCATTAACGGGCTCCGGAGCGAAGAGGGGGAAGTGGCGCGGTGCTGAGAGTCAACTGCTTCTTCCGTGGAGCGAAGCCGCACAGCCGTTGCCAGAGAGTTCTGCCTTTTTCCTGGGACAATCTGGCTTCTAAAATAATCACCCGTGAGTACCTAAACTCGGACAATTGGACTCTAAATAAGGACTTGTGAGCAGAAAGGAAAATTGGACTTAAAAGTTTACCTTAATTTGGCGCTGGAACGGGAAGGTCTAAACAGGAAGTCAGCCTATTTCTATCTATTTCTTTGTAGATAGATTAAAGCAAAGACATGGCAAACTAGAGCTCAGAAAATCGCCTGTAAAAGATTAACTTTCATCATTTAAAATTGTTGAACCCCCTTCGGAAGCAGGAGAAGAGGGGGGATTTTTTCTGACTGTTTAAACCTGCAGAAGTGAGGGTAAAGTAAAGTAACTTTCCACTGTCCTGATCCTGGAGCGGGGCGTTAGGACTGACGTTTTTTGAAGCTCATTGACCAGAGACAACGTTTTTGACAGATAGCTATAAGAAGAGAAACTTTGACTCCATTGTTCCCCTTCGCTTCTTAAAGGAACAAATATTGACAAAATATCTGAAAAAGGAAACTTTTGTTGCTAGACTTGTCTTTAAAAGAAAGAACAAATAGAAGTTTTCCCCCTAGAGGGAGACTGTGAAACTGTAACCAACTCCGGGGAGCCGGCAGCTGTTTACAGATTACAATTGTGGGAATAGGCATTTGACCTTGCAGGACAATGTATTCAGAAGCTCTGTTGTGTGCTTTCTATAAAACAAATGCCCTACTGGAACAGCTACATGAGAAGACGAATTTGATGGCTGATTCGATTAGAAATTTTGAACAGGCAGTGGGAAATTTTGAACAGGCAGTGGGAAAATATGTGGAGCCCACCCAGGAATTAAATCAGGAGTGTGCCCTGACAGAACAGGCCCAACAGGAACATGAGTTTTCGGATTTGACAAATGAACTTGGAAAAAGCCAGATTTGGAAAGAAAAAGTTTGGTTTGGTTTGGAAATGGGGGGCTGGATAGACCCCCCTATGCAGGGATGTTTGGACTTTTCAAGTCTGGCAATGGGCCGTGAGATGTCTGGGATTGTGGGGGCTCATAATTTTGGAGGGATTTTGAAACATGTTTTTAAATACCACATGGAATTTAGTGTGGATTATGGAAAAGGGGCTGATCTGTCGAGAAGGGTCAAAAATATTGTTAAGCTGGAGTTCCCACGAGTGAAACGAGCAGGAGACAAGGGAAAATACAGTTACAAATATGAAGAAGAGCTGCGGAAGGGACATGGAAGAGACTTAAGGGCCTCGGATATAAGGTTACCAGGTTAATGCGCTAGATCGATGGGATAATAAGGACTGACAAAACCCGGGACCAGGAGGAAGGGACGCTGGATGAAGATTGGATTGTTTTTATTTCTTTTTCTACTACTAGGATTGTTTTATAAAATTGATGAATGTTAGAAAAATGTTGGAATGAAATTACTTGGCTTTAGTAAAAATGTTTAAAGAATTATGTAAGAATATTATGGTTATGAGAAGTTGGTAAAAATAAGATTTAAGTTTTAAGTTTCAAGGTTTTTTATAGTAAGATAAGATTAAAATAGTTTTAAGGTAATGTAATGACAGAATTTTATGAAATATGGAAAGGATTTGCTGCAACAATTAACAACTAGGATACAAAAAAAGGGAGGAGGAGGAGGTCAAAGAAAGAAGGTAATGACAGTTGAGGATTTGAGAATAATGGATTTGTTTTTAAATGTTTGCGGTGTATTTTTGTTGTTTTTTTGAATTTGTATTGTTGGATGTGGTTTGTGTTTTTCTTTGTTCTTTCTTTGTTCTTTTTCTACTTTGTTTTCTCTTGTAACTCTAAAAAAATTTCCAATAAATATCATTAAAAAAAAAAAAGTTCCCCCTCCTCTCAAGGTGTGTTTAAAGGGATACTTGGGTGACAGGTTCATACACAAGGTTTTCCAATAGACATGTATGTTTAATAATAGGCAGGATTTGACACTTCTTCACAAGCGTAGTCTTCTGGCCAATTCCCATGTGATTTAAAAAAAAAAAAAACTAAGATATGTGCGTAGATTAATCCCAGTTGGAACATAAGTGTAGTTATACAAATGTCTACTTCAATATCAAGAAGTACCTGGGGCTCAACACTAAAACAATAAGCATTTTGTGATCCTCAAATTGCATCCAATACCAATTCACTGCTTACTGCTATGTCTAAATTAATTTGGTGAAATCCTTCAGATCAAAGCCTATGACAGATGCACATAGATGCAGATATGCAGACTGTTCCAAACAGTTCCGATGTCATAGTAAGGCATTTAGGCATATTTACCTGATTTTCTATAAACCGGTTCTAGTTCATCCATGACTTTTTTGTAAACAGAAGGTTGAGATAGAATAAATGCTAGTGTCCAGAATGAAACCTAAAGAAAGACCAGAGGAAATGGTCATAGAATGACCTGAGGAAATTACACATTAACCCATAGAATTTGTTGTCACTGTGAGTGCTGACAGCCACTACCTCAGATGTCTTTAAAGTGGGATTGGACAGATTCACATGGAATGGGTTTATCAATGGCTCCTAGTCTAAGTGGCTAACCTGCTATATTCAGAGGTAGCAAGTCTCTGAATATCAGCGGCTATAACCCTCATGTCCTTTTAGTGGGCTTTCAGGAGCATCTCATTGTACACGATGGGACTAGACAGCCAGGACTCCTCTTATTCTCTTCCTAATGATTAAACAGTATGTACATTTGTTTGTTTGTTTTTAAAGTTCTTTTTATTATTATTATTATTATTCCCCATTCTTTATGATCACACTTTCATCTAGGGATGTCAAATAACTTACCAAAAAAATCATTCAGTTGAAAATCTAACTATAACATGCATCAAAATCATCCTCCTATTAGTTATACATAACAGTATATACTTTTGTCCCTACTCATTTATCCTTTTTTTTTTATTCCCCCCTTCCTCCCTCCCCTTTACCCCTCCCCCCAAAACTTGTTCTTTCTTCATATCTTTAACCATGTGCACAGATTATTCATTCTAATTTGGACGCTTGGGTTGGCTTCCCCCCGTGCTATCCAGTTCCTATAACTTGTCCTTTTATCCAAAATCTTTTGACATTTGTTTTCCCATGTATCTTCCGTCATTACCTGTTCAAATATATCAGATTGTATATATTTAAAAACACAGTCATTCCATTTTTCCATTGTCCATTTATCATTTTCTTTCCATCCTAATACAATAACAAGCATACCAGCTAAGATCATAGTTTTATACCAATCTTGCTCTTTTCTTTCTATTTTACTATTCTCCAGTATTCCTGAGATAAGCATTTCTCTATTGACTTCTATTTTAACCTGAAATACATCAGAAATAACCTATATAATCTTTTGCCAATATTCCTTTACACAAATGCACTCCCATCACATATGTGCATATACCCTAACTCTTGACCACAATGCCAACACTTAGGACTCAATCCTTTAACTAGGATACCAGTTGCCAGTTGCACCAGGGTTCTATACCATTTCAATAGGAATTTCCTACTTAATTCTTTATATTTATCTTATTCTTTTTATTTTATCCGTACTCTTCATCATCTCTTGGACCGTATTCAAATGAAACAGCCCTTCCCGCTCCCATTTATTCTGAATTATCCTTATCATCCTTTCCTTACTTCTTATCATTGATTTATATACCATGCTTGCTATCCCTTTCTCTGTTAATTGTCTTTTGTTAAGTATTTCATCAATTACGGATCCTGACCTCATCATATCCTCTATTTTTTCCACTTCTATCAATTTATATAGCCCTTGCACTTCCAACCAATATTGTTTTCCTACTTTCTCCAAAATGCTATTTTTTGTCCTTAACTTCCCGTCTTCATCTAACACATCTTTTAATTTATTAAATCCATGTTCTTCTAATTTCTTCCACCATCCAGGATCTGTATCACTCTTATCTATATATTTTAATGGAGCTCACTTTGAATATATAGGCATCCATTTCTTATTCCACTTCTTCCAAATTGCTGGAGCTATTTTCCTAGGTCCTGTCGTCTTCTTACATGCCATCGGTATATCTCTGATAAAGATCCCCTCTCTTCCTATTCCATTATTTATTTCATTCTCCATCCTAACCATTTGATCTTATCATTATAAACAATATCTATTAAATATTTCAATTGGAACGCTTCATAATAAAATTCTAAATTTGATATCCCCCATCCCATCTCCTCCTGAGGGGAGCAGTTTACTATATCTGGTGTTCTGGCAACAGTATGTACGTGATCTAGCCAAATGTAATTTTTATTAGACTCGACTGTTTTTGCTTCAATATCTGAAACCGGAATGTATGGGACCTAAAATCTGTGGGAGATCCGCAGTCAAACAATGCTCATAAGTATATGAAGGGGTTAAAGACCACAAAGTTCAAATTGCTAGAGTAGACTAACTGATCTCACATCCCCTCTGAACAGTCTCATTAGGGAGGTGGTGGACTCTGCTTCCTTGCAGGTTTTTAAGCAGAGATTGGATGGCCATCTGCCATGGATACTTTAGAATCCTGAACTGCAAAGGGTTGGACTAGATGGCCCTTGGGGTACCTTCCAACTCTACAATTCTATGATTCTATGACATGCCTCATCTCAGCTACTTGCTGTTTTTTCTTAAATATTAAATATACTTAATATCTCTTCTTAACAATACACAATCATAAAATTGCATAACTGTGGTTGGATTACATACAGTGGTGCCCCGCAAGACGAATGCCTCGCAAGACGAAAAACTCGCTAGACGAAAGGGTTTTTCGTTTTTTGAGGTGCTTTGCAAGACAAATTTCCCTATGGGCTTGCTTCGCAAGACGAAAACGTCTTGCAAGTTTGTTTCCTTTTTCGTAAAACCGTTAATACCCAGGGTGCATTGCTTGAAGAGGTGCAGTTGCGACTTGACTTCGAGGAGCAACTCATAGCACGCGGTGTGGTAGCCTTTTTTGAGGTTTTTGAAGACTTTGGTGATTTTTGAAGCTTTTCCAAAACTTCTTTTGCAGCCATTTGGTAAGTTAAACTTTTAAAACTTTTTTGGGGGTTTTTGGATTTTGGGTTGGGGTGTTTGGAATTCAAGGACTTGGTGTTGGGGAGGGGTTTGCAAGAATCTGGAAGCTTGTGTGTTTTTTTCTGCATTTTTATGATTTTTTGTGACCATTGGGCCACTCTGCTGTTTTTTTTAAAAAAAATTATGGGTTTGAATTTCTGTGTGGTGGGTGACTGGGGGAACAGTTGGGGAGGGGTTTGCAACAGTTGGGGAGGGGTTTGCAATTTCTGTGTGGTGGGTGGCTGGGGGAATAGTTGAGGTTTTTGAAGACTTTGGTGATTTTTGAAGCTTTTCCAAAACTTCTTTTGCAGCCATTCAGTAAGTTAAACTTTTAAAACTTTTTTTGGGAGTTTTGGATTTTGGGTTGGGGTGTTTGGAATTCAAGGACTTGGTTCTGGGTTTGAATTTCTGTGTGGTGGGTGGCTGGGTGCTTTTGAATTTTTGGGATGTGAAGCACTGATTTTGGGGGGGGGTGCGCAGGTAGGAGCTGTGCTGCCATGGGACCCAAGAAGACTGCTGCTGCAGAGGCCGGCGAGGGGAAGAAGGAGAAGGTTACGCTGGAAATGAAGAAGGAGATCATCCGGAAGCACGACGGTGGAATGCGTGTGACAGACCTCGCCAGGGAGTACGGGAGGAATCCATCAACCATCAGGACCATCCTGAAGATGAGGGAAAAGATCCTTGCGACTGATGCAGCCAAGGGAGTCACCAGGATCGTGAAGAACTGCCCAGCTGTTCTGGAGGAGGTGGAGAAGTTGCTGCTCATCTGGTTAGAAGAGAAGCAGCGTGCAGGGACACAGTGACTGAGGCCGTCATTTGTGAGAAGGCCAAGGCCTTGCACGCAGACCTCGTCCGGGAACAGCCAGGAACCTCAGGCGAGCCAGAAGTCTTCAAGGCAAGCAGAGGTTGGTTTGACCAGTTCAAGACAAGATCTGGAATCCACAGCGTGGTCAGGCATAGAGAGGCTGCCAGTTCTGATGTTTCTGCGGCTGAAGACTTTGCAGCGGAGTTCCTGGAGGTTGTGAAGACGGAGGGCTACGTTCCACAGCAGGTCTTCAACTGCGATGAGACCGGGCTGTTTTGGAAGAGGATGCCCAAAAGGACTTTCATCACACAGGAGGAGGCCAAGTTGCCTGGCCACAAGCCCATGAAGGACCGTCTGACCCTGCTCTTCTGTGCCAACGCAAGCGGCGACCTGAAGATCAAGCCCCTGCTGGTGTACCACTCGGAGAACCCACGGGCCTTCAAGAAACACAAGGTCGACAAGGAGCAGCTGGGTGTCATGTGGCGATCCAACAGTAAGGCTTGGGTCACACGTGTGCTGTTTGTGGACTGGGTCAATCTTGCTTTTGGCCCTGCTGTCAAACAGTACCTGCTGGACAATGACCTGCCGCTGAAGGCTTTGCTTCTGATGGACAATGCGCCTGCTCATCCTAAAGGCCTTGAGGAGGACTTGTTGGAGGAGTTCAGCTTCATCAGCATCATGTTCCTGCCGCCTAACACCACGCCACTGCTCCAGCCGATGGATCAGCAGGTCATCGCCAATTTCAAAAAACTCTACACCAAGGAGCTTTTCAGGCGATGCTTCGAGGTGACTGATTGCACCACCATCACCCTGCAGGAATTCTGGAAGGACCACTTCGACATCGTCACCTGCTTGAAGATGATCACCACGGCCTGGAATGGGATCAGCCAGAGAAATTTGAATTGCGCTTGGCGCAGCCTGTGGCCAGACTGTGTGGCACCAAGTGACTCTGATGCACCAGAGTCAACAGTGGTGCAGGACATTGTTGCCTTGGGGAAGACCATGGGCCTGGAGGTCACAGAGGAGGACATCAGTGAGCTGGTGGAGGAGCACGACCACGAGCTGACCACCCAGGAGCTGGTCGAACTGCAGGCAGAGGCTGCGCAGGAGCAGGCCTCGCTGGAAGAGGAGGAAGCAACTGAGGAACGGCTGTCCTCCAAAGAACTGAGGGACATTTGCCTGAAGTGGAAGGATGTGCAGGCTTCTGCACAGCGGCACCACCCTGAGAAGCACGTGGCACATGACCTTGCGAACACTTTTGATACGAGGGTCATGTCGCCTTTCAGGGAGGTGCTGAAAAGGCGGATGAAGCAGCAGACCATGGACAGGTTCTTCAGCAAGAAGCAAAGAGTGGAAGAGGAACCTTCTTCGAGTTGTCCCCCAGAGTCTTAGAAAATGTACTGTACACTTTGTTGATTTTTAAATGTTTTTCTGTCACGTTTAGAAACTTAATTTATTGTTCCTTCAATTTTTGAAATGCTCTTTACAGTATGTGTGACTTTAAAGAGCACTTAATAAACTCTTGTTGTACCAAATTTGGCTTTGTTTGGACTTTTTTTGACCATAGGAACGCATTAATTGAATTTCAATGCATTCCTATGGGATTTCGTGCTTCGCAAGACGAAAAATTCGCTAGACGAAAAAACTCGCGGAACGAATTAATTTCGTCTTGCGAGGCACCACTGTATTTAAACTTTGCTTCTAGTCCCAGAGCTCCTCTTTGGCTGGCTCGCTGTGTACAGCAGGAAGAGAAGGTGACTCTGGTATGCCCCTTTCTCTCGAAGGGGCAGTCATTTGCTTTTCTACACAAGGAAGGGAAGATCATAGAATCATTGGGGGGGGGGGAGACTTGACACAGGGCTCCTGTTTTCAATGTGTGTTCAGAATAATGCCTAGCCTCTAAAACCTGTTAAGGCATTATGCGTAATATTCTTAAGGGTTCCGAGATGAAACGTTCATGCGTCATGTTACGATGGGATTCAGAATCTTTTGTTACTGAATCAATCTCTCCTGCAAATTTTGCCTCAGATGAAGGGGAGGAAGAACCCCAAAGGATAGTGCTTCCTTTATTCCCCGCTCTTAAGAATATGTTCTTCACAGCATCCTCAGATACCTATGGATTCTCTTCAAAAACTGCCGCCTAATCCAGAAATCCCACCTTAGTGAGACCCAGAGAAAGAAGTAGCATTACCAGAATGCCTGCCTTACATACAAAAGCAGAGTGCTGTCCCTTGAATTGAGGATGGCAGTATCAGGTTCGTGATTTGTGAGGCCCTGTGCACAGCCCATTTTTGTGGGGCGGGGCTGAATGTGCCTTTGCACTGTGCTCACCCCTCCCCAAACAATTTTTGCTGTAAGACAGGCAGAGGGGGAAGATTATGATAATAATGAGGCCTCTGAATTAGGTGGAAGCTCCTCCTCATGAGCCCAGTCCCTGACACTCTTCTTTCCATCTGGGTCTCATGATAACTGCCCAGGCAAGTCCTTCCCTCCAGAAAGGGAGAGAGGAGTTAAAATCATAACCAACTAGATTTGAAAGTGGGTGGGCCCTTCCAACTCCACCCAGGGCTCTTTGTCTGCAGAGTGAGAAGAAGTTACACTAGTCTCTGCTTGCATCAGACCCCAACTTAGAAGGTTGCTTAATACCTTTCTTTCTACAAGGACAAGAGACTTACTCTTTTAAAAAATGCGACCTCAGAGTCTGGGGCCCCGGTTGCTGGCAGGGGCCCTGGTGCAATTATTTTGATTTCCTGGTGTTCAAACAAATCACCTTATCAGTCACATGCCTGACTTCACTCACTGGCTATAAACATCAACACAGGAGCAGCTAGCCCAGGTCATTTGAAAGAAAATACATAGAAATTGCACATTGTTTCATAACTTTCTTCCTGGAAGGGCTAGAGACTTACCGTACTTTTCTAAGAAACTGAAGGCTCAGAAAATTGCCTGCCAGTGGCTCCTTGATTCACTTTACTCACTGAAGGAAGCATACTTTCTGTCTCATACTTACAGGAATTGCATTAGCTTGAGATGCCCAAAGGAGTAAGAGGCCATAATTAGCACTGAAGGTCTTTCCTTGCAAAGTGTCTAGGACATGTTGCCAAAGTGTCTGTTAAAATCAGAAGAACACAGACCAAATAAAAATAGCATACACTAATGGGGTAACAAGTCATTCTCACAGAGCAGCCATATTTTACTTTGAACCCAAGCTATTTCTATAACAAGCTGACTTACACCAGCCACTGGCTATCGAGTGCTTTTTATTTTAAATTTTGTAGAATTGTAGAATCATGTAGTTGGAAGGGACCCTGAGGATCATCTAGTCCAACTCCCTGCAATGCAGGAATATGCAGCTGTCCCAGACAGGGATCGAACCTGTTATCATGGTGCACCATGCTCTAACCAATTTATATGAAATTTTAATGACAATCTTTCCTCCTTGTGAAAGAGGCTATTTTAATGCCTCTTTTGCTGGGAAGGTGAGAGAAATTTCATGGGGCAGGGGATGAGGAGGAACATGTGTGTGTGGCTGTTTCCCCATACACTGCAAGTGGCCCTGCCTTCTCTTGCAGAGGTGTGAGGCTCTGCACACACACAAGCTTTCTTCCTTACGCCATTTTCTAGAATGCCCAAGTGACCACACTTCCTTCAGGTACAGATGATGGGGAAAGATACAAAAGTGTCAAATCTGTTGCCTCATGATAGCTGGTATTTCCCTGTGCTCTGCTCATCACCAATTTCATTTGGATTTTAATGTGAGCCCTGCCTGATCCACACTTTAAGAAACAATAGCCAAGCCAAAACACAGTTAACCTTCAAATTTTGTAAAAATTCTCTGAATTGTGTGACGCAGTTCTCCAGTCAAATAATGTGTACAGAAATGTGTATATTAAGGGAAGGGGTGCATAAAAATGCATATATTAGTGAAAATAACATATAAAATATTATTGTACTAAAATGCATTGACTATTATTATTATTATTATGGATCTCTTGGGGGGAAATGTTTAGAGTGAGTGGGCAAAATCGCATGCATGTATGTATTTGAACAAATTTGCACTAAAAGCTTGGCTGTTTTCCATGAGGACTTTTTTCCTTAAGCAAAATGATTCTGAACTGAACTGATTGGGAACTGATTCAGAAACTGACCTATTCTTTCATCCCTAACTGCAACCTAGGTGGGAGAGATAGGCACTGATGGTCAGACCACAAAGAAGCCCAAGCACAAGAGTTATTTTTTATGATTCCATGCTTCTAAATATTTGTTAAATGGAAATAGGTACATTTTACATCTTCAAGATGACAGTAGGGAAGAAATGTGTACACCCCACACGCCCTTGTTTATTGTCATTGTATGTTTTATTGCTGCTAGCTGCTTTTAATTGCCAGAGTACCGTACTTTTCCGTCTATAGGATGCCCCCATGTATACGATGCCGCCTATTTTGGGGTGCTATAATTTAAGAAAATGGGGGGAGATGGCTATATTACCAGAGTTGCTGAGCTTTTTGGGGGGGGAGGATTGCCTACAGTTGCTGAGTCTATGGGGGGGGGATTGCTTTTGGGAAGGATTGTGCAGAGTTGTTGGGCTTGGGGGGGGGGGAATTGCCCATGGGGGGTGCAGAAAATCACTAACCCTAAAGACAAGAGCTCAGAATTGCTCGCGTTGCAGAAGCCGACAAGCACCTGCCCGTTTGCAAACACCCAATTGCCGCAGCGGCAGACAATCCAAGGCAGCCCTTGACGCAGCAACCAATCACTCACCAAATCGCCATTTACAAGCTGCAGCTTGTGGCTGCAACCAATCACCCGGTCCCCCAATGTACTGCCCGTGTATTAGACGAGCTCTGTTTTTAAACACTATTTTGGAGTAAAAAACCCTCATCTAATACATGGAAAAGTACGGTAAATCTGTGCTCTCGTTATGCCAAAACTAAAGAAACACCACTGCGACATTGCTAGAAAGAACCCTTGATCCAGTACATGCTGAGTCTTGGAATGGGGAAATACACAACCAGAACATACAAAAACCATGTGAGGAAAATGTCTTATGGCAGCTCTGGAGCTTGTGTAATGTTCTGCAATTGATGGGGTATGTGGCAATGGAATGAGGGGGTAGCATTAGATTCAAATGTGTTCCTCCCCATATTTCTCACCCGCATGCTGCCCACAGCTCAACCCCTTCATTTGCTCCACCAACGTATCTCTGTTAGCAGAATGGCTAGTGGCCTATCTGGCATTCTGCCAAAATAGTGACAGCCTGCTGATGCCCAGAGCATTGTTTGGTGGGCAGAGCAGCCAGAAAAGAGAAGCCTTCAGCCAGTTGCTCCTGATAAACTAGGCTTACAGTCAACTGCTCCCACGGTTGGTTGAGCTAGACTGATACTTATGAATTGGAAGAATACAGATACGATCCTCCTTAATCAATGGCTTGACAACATGGCAACATATGAACAGACAGCTTATAGACTTTTTTTGAATTGATACAATGATATTTCGAATGAGTTTGCAACTTTGCACAGAATATATTAGGTTATTGACAAATATATGTGTATTAGGATAATAAGAATATACATATCTGCATGGTATATGTATAGTAATATAACAGTATTTTTAATATTCTCTCTCACTTTTTTCTTTCCTCCTTTTTTTTCACTGTATAAATAAAATTATCTTATTAAATTATTATTATTATTATTATTATTATTATTATTAAATGTTTGGTCGACCTTGATTCCAGTAGTCTCCACGTAGGACTGACCCTATGAAGCGCAAACTCCATCTCTGCTCTTGCAATTCCCAAGTTTCCTTTTGCTTTGGCATTAGAGTTAACCACCAAGCTACAGCGAAGTCACCAGAATTAGATATTGACTGTGGTTTTTATTTCATGCTTGCAAGTTGCATTGCAGGCTGCTGCCAATAGGAAGAGCAGGATTATACCTTCAGAAGTAAGGCCTGCCTTTGAGATCACAAGGGTGCTTTCATCCTGAAGTCAGTGCTCTGAGTTCCAACTGGCATCACCTCAGCTGTTGCTTTTCATATATAACCACAGTTGGGGAACTTTGTGGGTTACAGATAGCAGGGTCAGGCTCCTAGCTAGTTTAGCTATGCATGGTATATGCTTCTTTTACATATAGCCACAGTGTTATTTAGTTGCCCAACTAATAGTAACTTGGGGAGTTACTAATTATAGGTTGCCTAATTATCAGCTTGTCTGATGCCCAAGTCGTGGTGACTGCTTCCCATTAGGACTGGTGGGACAGAGGCAAGGAAGATAACATCAGATGGACCCCTTGCTCCTACATCAGATAGCTGTTTAAGTGAAACTTCTGGAACCCTAAAACATTGGTACAATTGCTAATAACACATGCTCATATCTCTTCTATAGGTATACTTAGAAGGAAATCCCACTGTGCTCAAGCTTAATCTTACACACACACACAGGAGTATAGCCTTCACCAATTTATTTTTTACAGGCTATTATAGATAAACTCACAGAAGAGCCAGTAGAAAAAAAGGAAAAAAAGCACCCCTGTTACCACCTTGTAGTCTAGGAAGACGCCTCAGGTTGTAGATGACAGGTGGCCCATAGGACTGCCCCCCCCCCCTTACAGCCTGTTAGGCAATGATGAGGGATTCTGTTGGACTCCAGCTGGAGGACCACAGGCTCCCTTTCCCTCTCTGGCGTCAAAGCAACGCCTCACTCCCACTCTGTGACATTTCTCAAAAGTCCTCCCATTCCCCAGTCTCCTCACTTCAATCCCAGCCCTCCCAAAACTGCCAAAAATTTTGCCAAAAGGTTTGACACTTCATTGACTTGCGCAGCACCTGACTTAGTATTTTATAAATAATAATATTAACATGAAAAGCCTTATGGAAGGTTTACCTTAGAACTGTCATCTGAAGGATTAGTTTCCTCTGCATGCCAGACAACTTTTTCAAAACTTTTAAGGAGCCACTTCTTTGATTTAGACCATTTTCTAGGAAGCAAAAAGGAAAACAAACCCTTATGAAATATATATGATTATCTGTACTCAGGAAATAATTCTAAACAATTTTCCCATAATTTTTTAAACTTTCAAGTAATGCTCAGTTGCAGAAGTTCAGCAGATCGCAGTGGCAGGTGCTTGCCCTGCTTTTGAGCAATAAGGGCTCAGCAACCCTGACCTTTGCTCTGTTCTTTCCAGGCTCATCCCACGCTTTAAAGCCCCATGTCCATATTTTTGGCTCTGGAGCCTTTCCAGGCAAAACCTGCTCTTCAAAGTTCAATTGGAGCAAATGGCAACTGGTGGAAAACCCAAATTGACATTTGCTCAGATTAAGCACTAAACAGTGCAGTTTTGTGGGGAAAGCTCTGGGGCAAAAAATCCAACACTCAGGCATGGAGCTTTAAAGTGTGGACCTCTGCCTGGAAAGAGCAGGGCAAAAGGTGAGTGTGGATGAGCCCTTGAGCAACCAAATCTGCTCACAGTTCAAGGCACCACATTAAGGTGCTGTTTTCTGTTTATTCTGGCTAGGAAGAATGGTTCTTCTCCTAACTGGCTGGCATAAACAGAGCGTGCTGCCAGAAGAAAGAGTGGTGATGTCCTGTCAGTGAATATAAGGAATAAAACTCTAGTGGGACAAACTCAGAGGGTAGTCTCTCAATTTTAATTTTTATGTGGTTTTATTGTATATAGATACTGTTGTTGTAAACCACTTAAATGTTTTTATGATATGTAAAGGAAAAAGAAATACACCTCTCCCCCCCTACTCTCTTTCATTCCCACTGGGGTTTTCCCTTTCCTCACAATAATTAATGGAGCCATTACACCCCACAGGAGGAGAAAGAAAGGTGCTCCCAGTTCATGCTGGTCAGTAAGATTGAAAGGACCTGCCATGCTGGCCTTCATGAACAGGGTGTGTTGAAAAAGAAGGAATAGTATTACCACTGCCCCTTTTGTCACTACTGGAGAATTGCCAGCAGAATCAGGGAAGGCTTTCTGCTTGAGGCAGAACCACTTCTAATCCCAACTCTGATCACAGGGCAAGCACTTTCACTTTTATGAGAAGCCCTGCAGGATTTCTCAGAAGAGCCTTATGAAGTGTAGGTGGGTGCCCACAAGGCAAGATGCAGTGATAACAGCAAGAACCTTTATTGAACTACATAACTGGGAAACAGGTGCAAAGAAACTGCTTATATACATTCCTGAAAGCCTGGGCCACTCCCACTCTCAACGTGATTGGATGTCTAAACTTCCAAACTGCGAATCATGACTCAGAGTTCAAGGGCCAATGGCAGAGGCCCAAATCCTGAAATGTTCTGTGATTGGACATCATGTATCAAATCAGAATACAGGAGCTCAGAATCCTTAGTCCAGACTCAAGCTCAGGCAAACACAGACCTTACGAGAAGGGGGAAGATCCAATAAGGGCTTGCTGCAGGCCAGGATCTAAAGGATTTCTTAGGCATACAAAAGCACTTCTAAATACATGGTGAGCTACTGCAGACTGGCTCACAGCTAACTCCCAGAAAAGAAAGAGCCATCTTTGGAACATCCTTCCACTCTGCTCAGGCAGTTTGTCAACTCATGATGCAGTTAAGGCTAACCAGGATTTCCCTTACTATCTATCTCTATTTTCATTGAGGTGAGGATTAAATGACCACAATTATTTTTTGAAAAAAGTTTAGCATCTGTTTCCAGATAGCCAAAACTGCACTTGGCCTAAATTTGCTCCCATTCAAGCAGGTTCCATAGCAGGGCCATGAGGCAAGCTCGCCTTGAGCGGCAGAAGCCCACCAGGCAGTGCCCCGTGGAGTCCTGCCACCTCTGGAGAAGCGGCACCCAGAGCAGCAATGGTTTCTGCAAAGATCTCACATAGCACATGAGAACTTGTAAGATTTCAGCGAGATCTCGCCAGAAGCCAGCACAACTGCTGGTGCTTTGTGAGTGCCGCTGTGCAATGTGGGTAAGGCAGGCTTCAGCAGTGGCGGGGGAGAGGAGCGTAATCAGAGGTGGAGCAGCAAGGTGGCACATTTACGTTTCTCCTCCGGCGGTAAAACAGGATGCACTGCCCCTGTTCCATAACATCACACTAAGCTGACTCTGTGCTCACACCTCTTCCCAGAATGCAGGGTCCCCTCTTTGTTGTAGTGTAAATCTAGCAAATCAAAAGTGAACTTTGCGCATACTAGTTAGGCTCCCCAACTAGCTACTGCAAGCAGTCTTGGATCCAATGACTACAGGAGTATGCCAGTTGGAGGGAAAACATGCCATCATATACAGTACGTTGTCTATGGATTACACCCATAATATTGTAGACATAAGCAACAGGAATCTGAGGACAGTCTAAGCTAGAACATGAATTTCTGGATAAATTTATATTGTCAAACAGAAACACTACTCCCTTACTTCAAAAAATATTTTGGAAGTTGGGTAGCATATTCAAAATCATCATCAAAGTTCTGATAGTGCTCCTCAAACTCCTTGACATTATCCCTGGTGGTCAAAAATATGTCTTTTCCAAACAGGGTGTTCACTGTTGATGGGAACATGATGTGCCTGCAATGGGAGAAAAGGTATAGTTGTGGACTGAAGGAAAATAATGTTAGAATCCACTTGGAATGGTCAGCTGTTGGCTATACTGGTTTCATACAACTAAAGTAAAAATAGTAAAGTAAAAAGTAAAGTAAAAATAGGTGAAATAGATTGTAGTGGATAAACTTCTGCTGTATAGGGCTTTAAAGGTTAAAACCAGCACCTTAAACCTGATCCTGTACTCCACCGGGGGCCAATGCAGCTAGTATAGCACTGGGTAAATGTGATCCCACAGCGAAGATCCCGTAAGGAGTCTCGCTGCGGCATTCTGCACCCGCTGGAGTTTCTGGATCAGTTTCAAGAGGTCCGTATTTAACCTGAAACTGTTCTTAACCTGAAGCACCACTTTAGCTAATGGGGCCTCCTGCTGCTGCCGCGCCGCCAAAACACGATTTCTGTTCTCATCCTGAAGCAAAGTTCTTAACCTGAAGCACTATTTCTGGGTTAGCGGAGTGTGTAACCTGAAGCGTATGTAACCTGAAGCGTATGTAACCCAAGGTACCACTGTAATGTTAGAATCCAATTCTCCCAAACCAAAATTCCGGACAAGCTGGGCAACATATAGATGTTAAAAATCATCGGGGAGAGAATTGCACCCTGCAGTACTCCAAACACAAAGGAGTAGTGCGACGACAACTCCCTCCCCCCCAGTGCCATCCTCTGTCCCCGACCAGAGAGAAATGAGTGCAGCCATTGAAGGACTGCACCCTGAATCCCCTCGTAGGTGAGGTGCTGGTCTAGAAGTTTGTGGTCAACCATGTCAAAGGCTGCTGACAGATCTAAAAGAATCAACAGCCCCGACCCGCCTCAATCCAGCTGCCTACGGAAGTCATCTGTTATGGCGACCAGAGCCGTCTCGGTCCCATGACCAGAGCAAAAACCAGACTGGAATGGATCCAAAGCCGATCCAAAGTCAAATTGTTCCAATGTACAAGTATGTATTATGGTTTGATCCCTGTATGGCCAGCTGCATATTCCTGCATCGCAAGGTGTTGAATGGGATGCTCCTTGGGGTCCCCTCCAGCTCTATTCAATGATTCTATGAAATTAGCCTCAAAGAGTATATTTATCACACTCCCTTGCTATTACATACTAAGGAGATGCTACTGTTGGCTTCACAAGAATATCCTATCCAATAGTAAAATGGGTTTATGACAACTCCACCAGTGCCCTACCCTTCTGCTTTCTCTTGTAGTGTTTAAACTATATTTTATTTTCTTCTAAACTACAACATTTATGGCTTATTCTAGATATTAATTTTATTTAATGAAAAGAATGGAGGCCTGTGCCATTCTGGCTGGTTTGCAAAATCGCCTACCTTACAAGATCTCTGAGCTCCTCAGTTCCCTCGTGACCCAAGTCCTCCATGTGTTTCTGAAGTTCCTGACAGAGACTCCTAGGCATATGCTGCAGATTAGATGTACTCAGTCTTCCCTTCATCATGATATATAACCTGCTCCTATTCTTGTAAAATATTTCTTCAGGAATTGAAGCTTCAAAATCCAAGTGGGAAAAATAACATCAGTCAGAATAAGCTGTAAAGTTTTACTTAAAATACCCTAGAATCTGTGCAGGCATCACGAACAGTTTTGTTTCTATATTTCATGTTGTGTTGTCTTTCAAAATAGGCAATTCTTTCTGATTAGACATAAAAAATATGTAGATTACAGAATCTTGACAGAATGTGCCCTGGTAAAGTTGGGTGCTTCCTTGTCTTCACTAAATATGTCTTCATTATAGCGTGAATAAGCAACTGAGAATTTCTTAATGGCATATATAGGAATGACAGACTCCTCCGAGTCTGATGCCATGGCACTCCCACACTGTTTCTTCCATCTAAATTTCATGCCCCTCCCCCCAGTGGAAAAATACAGGTACCTGTATGTCACGGAAGTGTACATGGAAGTGCATATTGCTGTAGTTTGCATATTAATCTGTGTTCTAGAACCAGTAAAGTGAATAGGATCAGAATTCATTGTTGTGGAGTGTGTGTTAAGTCCACAAACAATAAGTAATTAATGGCATGTTCAGCATGTTTCCTTTACATTGGGGTGGGGGAGATAGTGATCAGTTGATAGGTGGGGGTTAAATCCTGCTTTCCGCAGGGTTAGGCGGCATGTGGGAGTTAGGTAAGTAGTTCCCAGTGAGTTAGTTAGTTCCCAGTAGTGATGTATGGAAGTGAGAGCTGGGGTAATAATAATAATAATAATAATAATAATAATTCTATTTATACCCCACATTTCCTGGTTTCAAAACCAGGCTCAGGGCGGCTAACAGCAAATATAAAACATTGATTAAAATGCGACTTTAAAACAGCATAAAATACAACATAAAATACAGCATCAATATCAATAAAATTCAAAAATTCAGGAGTCATTTTTTGGGAGGGGAACCCGGTCAGTAGACATCAAATGATCACCAGGGTTAACTGGCCAAGTTGGTCCTACAAGGGCCAGCAAGGAGACCAGGGAAGAATTTAAATGTGGGGTCCCAGAAAGGGTTTCTTCATAGAAGAGGAAAGGGAAAAGGGAATAGAGGTTCAGGCTAATTCAAATTGAAGGCCAGGTGGAATAGCTCTGTCTTACAGGCCCTGCAGAAGGAGATCAAGTCCTGCAGGGCCCTAGTCTCGTGGGACAGAGCACTGAAAAAGTGACGGAGGATAGTCTGGCTTCCTTAGGGCCCGGGACCTTTAAGCTATTATTATTCATGGACCTTAGACTTCCGGGTTGGCGCCATCGCCGAATGGCGGACTCCCTCCGAGCTCCGGAGGGAGTCTGCTCGGCAGGGGCTGGGTCCTACCGCGCCGGCGACGCGGGGACCCTTAAAAACCACGGGCACGGAGTCCGTGGACATGGGTGACTCGGCTTGCACCATTAGCGCCCTCCCGACTCGTGAAGGAGCCTTTTTAAAGGCTTCGGATCGGGTGCCGGGGAGTGGCGTGGTGCTTTGAGTCCACTGCTTCCCCTGCCGAGCGCAGCCGCATGCCATTCGACGGAGAGCGCTGACTTCTTCCATTGAAAATTTGGACTATTAACAACAACCCGTGAGTAATTGGGAAACCGGGTTCAAAATTTTGGATTTGGCACGAGCGGGGGCAATTTAAAAAGGAAGTCAATCCCCCCCTACTGTAAGCATTCCAAAACAAGGACTGAGTAACCAAGGTCCAAAGGGAAGTATATTTCTGATAAAAATCATTAATTCCACGATGGGAAATTATAAGAACTGTGCTGGAGGAGAAGAGTGGAGGGTGAGAAGGAAAATGCAACCCCCCCCTGGGAACCGGGGCGATTCGCGGAGCCTGGTGAAGAGAGACGGAGACTTTGACAGCTGTCAAAGTAGCTGTCAAAGCTGGAGAATATAAAGAGGATTTTGTTACGAGGACTTTGCTGGTTAATTTTGTTACAATTTGTTATAATATGGATACAAACTGTCGGAAAATAAGGAACAACAATTTGACTTTTGGATCAGAGGATACAAAGTTATTATAATCCCCCTAGAGGGGTATCGGGACATTACAAGAACGGTCGTAAGTGGAAAAATACTCCGGGATTTGCACAGGACTTGTTATCTTCTGGGAAAGCTGCAAAACTGAAATAGTATTTTGTCTACAGAGGTATTTACATTAAAGGAGACAATAGAATTTTCTATTGAAGAAAGGAAGGGACTGGGCGTAAGTTTTTGTTCCTGAATAACAAACCTCTGTAGAGATACCAGATTTCTGAATTAGAAAGTTTTAGCAGCTGAACAGGATAAGAAACCTGAGAAAGTGAGGAATAAGAAGAACAAAGGACTGACTACGACACGGAAAGAACAATGGGAGGAGTGGTAAAGATCAAGGAAATTAAAGGCCTTTGTTAGATTGGACACTTGAAGTTAAATATCATTAAAATTAATAAATTAAAAGAAAACCGGCAAGATGGAATTGGGGAGAAATTTGGCCATGAATTGAGACTTCCAGGCTGATAATGTATAGACTGATGGACATGGGGAATTCAAACCGGGGAAGGGGGGGGGGGAGATTTGGAATCCAAAGGCTGTGTAACAATCTTTTGAATTTTTTTATATCTCTTATTTTCTATTTTTTTATATAACTTATGCATGTCATTTTATTTTGATTGGACGTGTTTAAAAAAAGGGAATTCGTGGAAGGAACTGGGGTGGATCTTGGGGAAAATCTTTTTTCTTTTCTTGTTAATGATGTGGGACGGTGTAAGATTTGTATAATTCAATTTGGATAGTGGGTTAAACAAATTAAGCTTCAAATTGGGAGTGAGAGCTTGTAGAACCAAATTAAGGAAAGGGGAATACAGTCGGGGGGGGGGGAGGGGGGGAGTCCCAGAAAGTAGGCAATGAAAGTAAGGTTTTAAATATCTTTTTTTTTCTTTTTCTTTTTTCTTTGTATTTCTATATTTTTGGAAACTTTAATAAATATGATTAAAAAAAAAAAAATATTATTCATGGACCTTAGGGTCCTCTGCGGAACGTACCAGGAGAGGCAGTCCCGTAAGTACAAGGGTCCGAGGCTGCATAGGGCTTTAAAGGTTAAAACCAGCACCTTAAACTATACTCCACTGGGAGCCAGTGCAGCTGGTAAAGCACTGGGTGAATATGCTCCCATGGCAAGGACCCTGTGAGGAGCCTCGCTGCAGCATTCTGCACCTGCTGGAGTTTCTGGGACAGTTTCAAGGGCAGTCCCACATAGAGCAAGTTACAGTAGTCAAGCCTGGAGGTGACCGTCGCATGGATCATGTCACATGCATAAAGAAGGCTGATCGCCGAAGAATTGATGCTTTTGAATTATGGTGCTAGAGGAGACTCTTGAGAGTTCCATGAACTGCAAGAAGATCAAACCTATCCATTCTGAAGGAAATCAGCCCTGAGTGCTCACTGGAAGGACAGATCCTGAAGCTGAGGCTCCAATACTTTGGCCACCTCATGAGAAAAGAAGACTCCCTGGAAATGACCACTCCCCACACGCCTTTTGTGTGGTTGCGTGCAGCCCCCGGATCCCAGTGAGGCTCCCGGTAGTATGGGCTGGCTTCACCCTCCCCAGACTGGATACCTGGAGATCTCTGCCTACCTCAGCCAATCGCCCAATCCTGCCTGGGGAGGCATTGCCAGGGGATCGGCCAGGTAGGGGGAGGGACCGTCCTGCCCACACAACGGAAAGTGAATCTTATACCTGCGAAGCGTCAGTTGGCTCCAGAGCTTCTCCCATCCTGCCCTCCCTCAGTTAAGCCTTCTTTTGCAGGTTAACCTCTTCTCCACAGGTACGTGGGTCACTGTTGAAGGGCCGGAAAGGAATTTTCCTGCATTGGCAGGTTTTGCCTTTCCCGTAGCAAAAATGTCACAACTTTGGCGGTTTCAGGCCTTGGGTGGAATCCTTTAGTCTATCTTCCTAAAATTGGGGGGGGGGGCGTGAAGCGGTGACCCAAGCCCCCCTTGCGGCAGTGATCCCAGGGTTCCCCATTAAAGGGGTCTTGAGGAGAGGCATTAGCCATACGCCAAGAGGTTGTCATTGCTTTCCCCTGCGAAGGCGGCAAAACAGGGGGCGGGCTCTCTGCTTGAACATATGTTTTCCAGAGCCAGCCCAATCCCCACACATTCTGGATAACCCTGAAGTCTCCCAGATCCCCAGCTGGGGACTGAGAAGGATAAATGCCCAATGCCTGAGCCAAGGTCTCCCTACATCTAAAACTTAATAAAGTTGTGGCCAATTTTAATCCCATAGCACATTTCTTGAGTCATTATTCCACTCAGGGGTCGCCTGGGGTTGGGGGGACTATGCCTGTCCACACAAAGATCCTGATGTTGGGAAAGATAGAGGGCACAAGGAGAAGGGGACGACAGAGAATGAGATGGTTGGACAGTGTTCTCGAAACTACCAACATGAATTTGACAAAACTGGGAGACAGTGGAAGACATTAGCCTGGTGTGCTCTGGTCCATGGGGTCACAAAGAGTCAGACACAACTAAATGACTAAACAACAACAACAAATTTAGTGGAAACAAGCTGCAGTGGAATGGAAGCAGTGCTAATGTTTATGAACACAGATGAGAATGGAAATTGTTGCCTTCTTACCTGTATAGTGCCTGTATTACTGGAACTGTCTTTAGTAAGGATAACAACATCTCTGAGGGAGGATAATTTTGAAGTGAAAAACATGAGTGTGTTACGTAAATTTGGTTTCCCTATAGAATACTGTAATTGGATTAAAATGATTTATAAAAACCCAACGTCCCGGGTCATTACAAATGGAAGAATTTTGAATTTGATTAGTTTAAATTGAGGAACGAGACAAGGATGTCCTCTTTCTCCGTTATTATTTAATCTGTGCCTGGAACCATTGACAAGAGCAAAAATTCAGGATGAGCATATCAAGGGTGTAAAACACAACAAAGATAATTACAAAATTGTATTATTTGCGGATGATATCCTTTTATTTATTACAAAACCAGAAGATACAATTCCAAAAATTATGGAGAAAATAAAAAACCTTTGGCAGAATATCAGGATATTCTATAAATTGGACAAAATCAGAGATTTTACCAATTGGGCCAAGGGCTACATTGTATAGAAACCATCAATTTCAGATGTGCAAAGACTTTATTAAATATTTGGGTATAATGATTTCATTGGATATAGACCAAATTGTAAAATTAAATTTGAATCAAATTATAAATGAGATTTTTTTGATATATATTGAAAGGTGGGGACCTCTAAACCTTTCCCTTTGGGGAAAGGTTCATGTCCTCAAAATGAATGTTGTTCCAAAGCTTTTATACATTCTCAGAGGATTACCAATACATATTCCCAAATTTTACTTCCAAAAAATAAATCAACTAATTAGATCGTGCCTATGGGGTACAAAGCCACCAAAAATATTACTACATAAAATGCAACTTCCAACTAAGGAAGGTGGCTTTGGTCTCCCAAATCTGGAACTATATCACCAGGCCTACCTGCTGAGTAAGACTAACGATTGGAGAGCTAGCAGGAATCCCAATTGGGCTACTCTTGAATATAGTTTCTTGGAAGCTCTTCTAGGGTGGACTAAACTGGGCTGAAATTTTATGAAATATCCTATTATCCTGGAGACTATTAAAGCACCTATAAAAAATTGGATGAATATAAATAAAAATAATAAGGATGACCCCTTTCAGCATGAGAAATTAACAATATGGGCCAACCCAAAATTAAAAATTGGAAATCAAGTAATAATTTGGCAAAATTGGATGAAAAAAGGTATTTTGACATTGAATCAATTAATTGATGAAAATTACAAATTTGTGGAATATAAGACCTTGCAAGTAAAGTATGGATTAACCAGAGAAACACAATGGCAATACATCCAATTGAAACATATGTTGGAAAGGCAGTTTGGCCCTGAGGCTATAGCAGTATTGGAAACACCTACAAGATTTAATTTCTGCAACAAAAGCAAAGAACTCTACACTTGCACTATATAAAACCCTACTCAACAGAAAGAAATATGATTTAGAATATGATAGACAAAAATGGAGTGAAGAGTTAGGGGTACAGATAACAAATGATAAATGGGAGTCAAGTATAAAATCAACAGAAATAGCTTCTATGGATTTAAGACTTATTCAGCAGAAAATAATATTCAGAGTCCCCTGGACTCCAGCAAAACTTTACCAGAAGAAAATAACAAATGCAGACAACTGCTGGAGATGTGGAAGTAAAAATGCGAACTTAGTACATATGATGATTAACTGCCCGATGATAAGATCATTTTGGTGTGAGGTGAGGATATATATAGCAAGAGTAATAAAAAGAAATTGTTATTTAGGGGATTTGAATTTAATTCTAAATTATATACCGGAAACGTGGGAGATTACAAGGGGTCAAAAAAAATGGATGTATCGTGCCATATTAGAAGCAAAAAAACTTGTCTTGATGAATTGGAAGAGCTCCAGAAAGATTCCATTGAGCACATGGATTGACAATATGGACAGACTAGCGACATACGAACAAATTGCATATTGACACAAATTAAGAATGGATAAATATGAAAAAATCTGGAAGGAATACTTAAGCGGTAAGGCGGACAGTGGTGGGAAGTAGGGGGAGGAGAGGTGGGGAAATATTGTTAAAAAGGTGTAGTCATAGGTCTATCAGTGTATCCAAATGTGAATTGTTAAATTGTGTTATTAGTGTTATTGTGGTGTTGTATGTGTTTTTTGTGGTTGCTGTTTATATTGAAAAAATGATTAAATAATTTTTTTAAAAAATGTGTGTGTGTGTGTGTGTGTGTGAGAGAGAGAGAGAGAGAGAGAGAGAAATACTTGCTCCCTCAGCACATTGCTCCAGTCAAAACTGGAGTCCCCAAAGCTACATTAAAGTAAAAAGATATCCCACTTCACATGTTTCAACCCTTTATCAACTAAAATAGAAAGAAATAATTTCCCCACTGAAATTAAATATTATTTACCTACCTGTACGCTGGACAGACTGTTGCACTGCCTGCTCAAAATCCACATCTTTAGGTATACAAAATGCTTGAAAACCTTCTTCATCAGTTACAAATGTGTATCGTTTCCCCAGCATATACACTGTGAATACTGGTCCATACTGAAAAATATAGTGTTAAAAAAGTTAAGTAGTTTTTATCAACATCACTAGCAGGGTTATCTGAAGTTCTGTAAGATGAAATTGCTACCTATGGAGGTTGAGTAATATAATATTTTAGGTGCTGATACAACAAGGATAGGAAACGAAGTGAAATGTAAAGATGTAAAGTTTAATTTTGTAAACCATCAGACGAGAGGGAGGGAAGTCATTAGGCTCAGTTGAGCCAAAGAGATAAAATAAGAGGGTACGATGTTACGTAATGTGATTATATGTAATCTTTTACATATAAAAATACCGGTATGTAATTTTTATAATAAAGAAGTTAAGTAGTTTAATACAACTACATTTAGGGGGAGCCATTGGGTCCTGCCCATTGGCTCCCCTTTGGCACCAGAAACTCAGCTCCCAGGCAGACATTGCACACAGCAAGCACAAGAAAAGCAATCATGGCACCTGCCTGCATGCCCAGCCTTCCACTTTTCCATCTATTCCCAACAGCAAGGGCTGGTAGACCGGCTGGCTGGGCTGCCTCACCCAATTGCTTGCTTGCTTACTCCAAGGCTGCCTCAGTTCCTGGCAACCAGCACCTCCTGGCCAGCCCCAGAGGCATCATTCGCCTGGGGAGCTTATAGCCAGGGCTGCTGCAACAAACAGCCAGACAAGCCTTTGGGAGGCAGAGACACAAGAGGGCATCAGAGGAGGGAGGGGAGGAAACAGGGACAGAGGCCAGTGTTGCCTGCAGTACACCTGACTATCATTCAAGGCACCCCAACATACCGCGGCACACAGGTTGAGAAACATTGTTCTAGGGAATGGATTTTGAACAAGGGGGAGGCAATGCACCCATAAGGTATCTCCACCCTGTGACCCATTTCTGAAGATCAGCAGGATAATAGTTGGGGTGGGAGATATACAAAAAACAAAATGCTAAGTGTGGTTGTTGTGATGAAATAGAGTAAGACAAACTGGCAGCCACAGCCATTCATTCCTTGCTGGGCTGCGAGCACACCGCCTTTCCCCTACATGGCTCTGATTTAAAAGTGCTTTGTGGTCCACACAAACCTCAGTTCCTCTCTAGTCTCTGTCCTTGCTTGCCTCTCCTACCCAGTTTCACTCTGCGTTTCTGCTACTCCTCCTCCTTCCTCCTTATGCACAATCTTTCCCACTCTATGAATGTGGTTTATACTCTGTTTCTACCTCTTTCCTGCATGTGGGAACATATGCACAGTTCTAACTTTCCCTATTAGGTTTCATTTTTTGCTAATTTGGGGATCACCTGAGTACAGAGAGAAAGAGAGAGACCTCCCACTTTTACATGTCCTTATGCCATCAGCACTGAAGGCTGCATTGAAAATGCAGAAAACAGTATTATCTAAAATCTCTTAGCAATACTGTTGTGAAAGGGGGAAAAAGCAGATTGCATTACAATGAAGTTGCAAAATTTATTATAAAAAACACATTTGTATACATAGTGCTTGAAAATACTCATTTTATAAGACTCTCGTAGAATTCTATTTTAATGCATTCTTTCAACACTGAGTAGCTTTCAGGACAGCTTGAAAAGCACACATGAACTTTAGTAACCTAACACTTTGCTTGTTCAAGGAGAACTGTCCTGTTAGATAAGAACTGCCACATTGTTCTGAACAGCGCCCTAAAGCTAGAGAGAGAGAGAGAGCAAATACGTGTTTTAGCATTTCTCTCAGCATGTTATTCTATCATAGTAATTCAGACCATATAAATTGTTTGATAACAGTCAGCTAACACAAAGCATATTAAATTGTAAAAAGTGAAGTACCGTATTTTTCGCTCTATAAGACGCACCAGATCACAAGAAGCACCTAGTTTTTGGAGGAGGAAAACAAGAGGAAAAAAATTCTGAATCTCAGAAGCCAGAACAGCAAGAGGGATCGCTGTGCAGTGAAAGCAGCAATCCCTCTTGCTGTTCTGGCTTCTGGGATAGCTGTGCAGCCTGCATTTGCTCCATAAGACGCACACACATTTCCCCTTACTTTTTAGGAGGGAAAAAGTGAGTCTTATAGAGCAAAAAATACGGTAAGTTAGAAACCTGGCTTGTTCAGCTCAAGCTCAAGCCTTTTCATCCTCTCCCTCCCCGATCTCTGGTCTGTGACTGTACTAAATGGCTTCATTCATTCATTCTCCCTCCCCATCCCTGGCTCCCACAGTTATTACCTTGAGTCTGGCTTGTTTGATGAATTCCAGAGGAGCTTTCCCAAATTTGAAGGCAGCTCCGAACCAAGGGATGCAGCCACGGATACAAGGCGGCTCATTGACGTTTCTGAATGGAAAGAAAATATGCTTGACAACAAAACCTAGAACCACTGTAAACAGGAGAGCCAAAATGATTTCCATCTTCTTTCCTCTGTAGCAGTTGCTTTTCTGACACAGGCTGCCGCTGTAAGATATAATGCTGCTAGGGGTTACTTCAGGATAGTATTCAAAAAAATCTTGTTTGTACTGCTGCCTTCTTGTGGATGCTATGATAAAAGACAAGTTTATTACATAGTTCAGCTTGCCTCTGGGAGAGGCTAGTTTTACTTTCTAACTGACCCTCAAAATGGACTTCTCTTCTCTCTGTTCTCTGAAACATGAAGCCATATTTCATTTTCCTTCTTGTCCAATATTAACTGTTGTAAGCTATTCTGTTCCAAATAATGAAAATAGATCCTTTGTTATTTAACTGTGCATACATTGCCTTGATATTTTTTTTATATCAATAGACAGTATTACAGTTTTGGGGCCACAGAGCCTGAGCACATTTGGTATTTACAGACATTTAGGAACAGACACAATGCAGACAGGTCCAGGAGCAATGTGTCACAACTGCTGATCATTACTCATTTCTGTCTCTCTCTGTGCACTCCAGTAGTTCAGAAGGACAGGACTTTCCTCACATCCACCATCACATAGACTATGGAGAAGCTCACCACATGACTAGCTGTGATGACCTAAGCTCTTTCAGCTTTTTCTCCACATTTTATCTGCAGGCTTCCAGCCATGGGAGCTATTTGGAAGATTCCCCTTTTCTTCCCCTTGTATTTTGGGGCTGAAAAGAGCAGTCTGCACATCTGCCTTCAGCTAATTTTTCTATAATTCCTCCATGAAACTTCAGAAATACTGTTTCCCCTCTCATGATCTCTGCAATGGGGAATCCTCCATGCAATGTCTGTCTTACATGCTTTGCCAGCCTCTGATTACTAAGACCCATCGTGGGTTTCTCAAAAATAAGTCATTCCGACGAATCTCATTACATTTTGATGGAGTTACAAGCTTGGTGGATCAGGGGAATGTTGTGGACATAGTGTATCTTGATTTCAGTAAGGCTTTTGACAAAGTCCCCCATTATATTCTTGTGAGGAAGTTGGTAAAATGTGGGTTGAATGAGGCAACTGTTAGATTTGTAGCTGGTTGGCAGACCAAACCCAAAGTACTCATTAATGGTTCCTAGTCATCCTGGGGGAAAGTGACACATGGGGTGCTGCAGAGTTCTCCTGGGCCCCTTGTTGTTCAGTGTCTTTATAAGCGACTTGGATGAAGGAATTGAGGGGATGCACATCCAATTTGCAGATGACACCAAACTGGGAGGGGTAGCTAAGACAGAATCAGGAATCAACATGACGGGCCCAGACTAACAAAACGGATCTTAACAGGGACACATGTACGGTTCTGTACTCAGTAGGCAGGAAGAGCCAGATGCATAAATATAAGATGGGGGACACCTGGCTTACATGTGAAAAGGATCTAGGGACCTTGGTGGACCACAAGCTTAACATGAGTTGACAGTGTCATGCAGCAGCAGAAAAGCCTAACACTACTGTCAGGGAAGAGTTAGAAGTTTTCAGTTTATCAGAGGGAGAAAGCATTCCCCAAGGGGGGAAGGAGAGCAGTGAATCTAATAGAAGGGAGCAAGAGGAACAACAGGGAGGGACCGGCTGTTCACAGGAAAGGCAAGGGTTCAGTTCTAGCTCAGATTTGGAGGAGGGGAGATACAAGCCAGCTCTAGCCAGGAGGGTAGGAAAAAGAGTGGGAAAACGGGGGGTGAGAGAAACTCTGGAGCTGAACCCAACATGGCGACGAAGGTAGTTACCAAGTAATTTCGTTTACCCTCATCAAAGTTTTACGTGGTTTTAAGCGGTTTTATCCTCCTCTGTTTTTATCCGTGAGTTTTAATGATCTGCTGGCTGTGCTGGCTGTCTTTTAATCTCGTTCCACTTGTGTTATTTTGTTTTATCTGGGTTGTTCCGACCCCCCCGGACTCGCCACCACGGCTGCTGCCGCCGCCTCCCTAACTGGGAGAGATAAGTGAAAAGTTTCCTGGGTATAAATCCTCTGCCCGGTCAACCAGCTATTTTCTTTTAGCTGTCAGCTTACTGCATATTGCGAAGTGAAGTTTGCCCGACTGCTGGAACCGGGCTGTTTCAAAAATCCTAGGAACAAGGAAGAGGGGAAGGAAGAGGCTTGAACTGGAGTAATTTTACGGCACCACTCTCCTGGTAGTGGTAGTATTCCTGTGAGGAAGACTAAAGGACTTAAGGAGCTCCCCAGCACAGTGCTCACGACGGTTCCCCTGCAAAATTGATTTATGGGCCATGGAAAACGCCCAAGAGACCCTGACGAGGCATTATCCTCTCCGAGGCCTAAGCAATCAAGGAAGGGTTTACCTAAAGGTGGGAGAGGCCCCGAGGAATGTATCTACTCAATAGCAATTCAAAATCGTTTCGATCCTCTAACGGCCCTTGAAACAACATCAAAAGATGAGGCCCCTGAGACGCTACAAATTGGAAAAGCCAATGGTAACACAAATGGGGATGGTCCCTATCCGAAGGAGGTGTTGGTAGCCGAATCTGCGGACTGCACAGGTTGTGAGCAACTCCATCTAATAATTAGAACTCTAAACTGTATATTTAAGAGAATTGATGGCCTATCCTCTCAGCTGCATAGCCTTCAGCAAAAACTGGATGACCAGCCGGTACAGACAGCCCAAGATGGGGCAGTAGATGTTCCATTGTGCCGGCAGAAAGCGCCACCAAACACTGATCGTATGAAGAACTGCAAATATAATCTCAACCCCTCACTGAATCGCCAATCCCTGACTCTACATCCAAGGAAGATTTCCCTAACCTTCCGGGAAAGGGACCCAAGTTGGGCAACGCTACATGGGACCAAAGAGCACCTCAGATGGCTTTTAAAACTTGAGACATCACAAATAGATCTTTGTGCTGTGCTTCCCTTAATCCAACAGAACAGATATCAGAGAATGATGCTGGCTTTCCACTCTGCAAAAATCCCCTCTCTTATTATTAAGCAAAAAGTGTTTTTGAATAGTCTTGGCATTTTTCCAACGAGAGTCTTCATGGATTCCATAATTAGACCCCTCCTATCGGAGGGATTAATCAAGGAGACGGCACAACCCTCCCATCCTGAACCACAAAAGAGGGCTGAGCTGCACACCCCATGTCTGGGCCAGTTCCAAAATGCCTCCACTCCTACAACTAAACACTACGATTGTGCCAGTAACTCTCTGACACCCCAGGAGGAAAGAGAGCTTATCGCCTCCTTTGGAGAGTTACCAGCGATGGAACAACAAGAAATTATAAATAGGCTAGACTTACTTAAACTTCAGCTCCTAAGTATTGCCTGCAATGGAGTTTCTACGAATAATATCCACCCTAATTTAGCGGTGCCATGCCCCATGGAGGTGGAAACAGCAATTCCCCAATACCCAGCATATAAGGTGCCTTCTGCATTGGATGGGAAGGCCTCACTGCTGAAGGCAGACTCTTCTCCTCCCCTTCACGTTGGTAACTCATCCCTGCTGCTAATAGACTTATCTGTTCCCTCCGTGATTAACCGATCAAAGAATGGAACTCAGGATAACACCCCCCTGGATAAATCGTTGTCCCTTCATTCCTCCATGCCGGACTTGGAATCAACATACATCGAAGACCATCCACAACATGAGACGGCAGTGGCCACTCCAAGTCAGGCTTCTTCAGAGCACTCTTGTCCACCAAAAATCCAACAATTACGTGAAGAAGACACTACAGTGTCGAGAGTCACCACAGAGTGGATTGAAGACCCAGCAGGACATATAAATCAAAGGATCACAAGTGTATCGGTTAGATCCCCAAAGAGGACGGCTCCAGCGGACTTGGCAGGAGCCTCTTCAGAGCCTAGTTGGGCCCGACAGCTAAAAACGCCAAATATTATCCCTACCCACCAGGATGCTAACTCTCTTCTGCCCCCCAAAAATTCTGGCCCTCGTGAGTCGATCGTGCCACAACCGGCTCGCATTAGAGCAAAAGACTCCCCACAACCGGTGTGCACCAGAGCAAAAGACTCACCACACCAGGACGACAACTTTCAGCAAAGGAAAATAACGGACTTCTTTAAGGGAGCGTCCTGGTCGCATAAGAGCCCCCCACAAGAATTTAAATGACGGTTAGCCGGACAATCCAGAAAACCACCAATATCGATCCTCTGTTGGAACATAGCTGGCTGGCGTAGGAAAAAATGTGACCCAGAATTCCAGTCGTCTATCAACTCGTTTCATATCATTCTATTGCAAGAAACTTGGGAGGAGGGTGAAATTGTCATAAACGGATTCGACCTATTATCCCTTCCAGCTTACCCCTCCCAGAAAGGAGGACGGCCGAAAGGTGGTCTAGTAATTGGTATCTCACTGAAGCTGCATTTCAAATTTTCACTAGTTTTGATTGCTCCCCCTTATGCTTTATCCGGGTTGATGTCGGGGGGAAAAGTATCACTGCTAATCTCTAATGTCTACCTCCCGCCAGGGGGTTCGTCCCTTGAACTGCATGATAGATGGGAAATATTAGAAGATCATTTAGTATCATGCCGAGTCAAATATGCCAATAGCCAATTCTTAATTGGTGGTGACTTCAACGCACGTATAGCAGCAAATTGGGCTGATTTAACTAAAGCAAAATGGTGGACTGCCCCAAGTCTTGACAATTATGATTTGAGACATGCCTTAGGGAGAGCCTCAAAAGACTCTAAAGTAAACGAGGCTGGAGTACTTCTTTACCAGATGGCTATTCGCTTAAACTTAGAACCCCTGAATGGCTGCTGCCCTCCTGATATACCGGGGGAGTATACCCACCTAGGCATAAAATCAAACAGTGTACTAGATTACCTTTTAGCCTCGAGTGACCTGATTTCGAAAGCTCTCTCTTTTAAGATTGGCAATATTCACTATAGTGATCACCTTCCACTTGCTGCTACGTTTGACCTTGACTGGCACGGGGACGAGCACGGTCATCTAACTCAATTAGATACTAATGCAGAAAACCCGGTAGAGGGTATTAATACGGCATTACGAGTGAAGGGTATAAAGTGGTCTGTAACGCAGGCTCAAAAATATTCTGAATTTTTTCAGCAGGAGATCATACAAACCTATTCAGCCCTTGGCATAACTTCATATGATCACGATCAAACTATTAATCTATTTGCCAATCTGTTGAATGACCTCACGTCATTCTTTTCTGTCCCAACCCACCAGGCAAATTGGGCCCACCCCAAGATAGGTGCACCGTGGTTTAACCGTAATTGCAAACAAGCCAAACAACACCTTTGTGCTATTTATAATGATTACAAATCCTCAGGGGCGATTACGCTCCCCAAGGAGTACTACCAGGCAAAATCTGCTTACAAATATGTGCAGAAAAAGGCCAAACAGGAATGGCAATTGAACCGCTGGCAAGCACTTATAGCTGCCTCAAGTACCCGTAATTCCCGAAAATTCTGGCTGTTGGTTAACAGAAAATCTAAAAGATACCCCTTAACAGTTATTCCTGCCCCAATTTGGGAATCCTTTCTAAGGAATTATTTTGCCTTACCAGACCTTAATATTAATACAATCGATGGAGTCTATGAGCAGCTCCCTCTTTGGCCACCCACTGACCCGGAAGAAATCCACGGACTTATTTCTAATCTTAAAATCGGAAAAGCCCCCGGTCCTGATCTAGTCCCGGCAGAAGCTATAAAACTTCATGCTGACTGGTGGGCGAAAATCTTGGCCGCTACCTTTGATGCCGTAAACAACAGTGGGAAGGTACCAAGAATATGGAAGGATGCGATTATAGTTCCAATTCATAAAAAAGGCTCGACAGATGACCCGGGAAATTACAGGAATATCAGTTTATTGTCATTAATTGGGAAAATATATGCACGGTTCTTGTTAACTAAGCTTACTAAGTGGGCCGAAGAGAACAACCTGATTGGGCCTGAACAGGCTGGTTTTAGACCGAATCAGTCAGCGGTTGATCAGGTCTTAGTTTTATACCACCTTGCCTGGAAATACTCCTCCCCAAATAGAGGCCAACTTTGTGCGGCCTTTATTGATTTAAAGGCCGCTTTTGACAGCATCCCCAGAGGATTGCTTTGGGGAAAACTAGCCCGATGGGGAATAGACAAAAGATTATTGTGGCTAATAACTAAATTGCATGACGGATCGGCCGCTAGGGTGAGAATCACTCCGGCAGGCGACCTCTCAAACTCAGTAGCTATCAATAGAGGTGTTCGCCAAGGATGTATCCTTGCTCCGACCCTTTTTAATCTATTTATAAGTGATATGAGGGCGCCTCTGATAGAGGCTCAAGAAACGATCCACGCCCCCCGTCTTGCCCAATATCGTTGCCCCCTTCTACTCTACGCAGACGACGCAGTGATCCTATCCTTTTCAAGAGTCGGCCTTAGGAGGGCATTAAAAATCTTCGATGTTTACTGCAAATCAAATTTTCTTACAATTAACCATGTTAAGTCCAAAGTCCTAATTTTCACCAAGAGTCGAAAAACCTATAATTGGAGAATAGACGGAAAAGCTATTGACCAAGTCTTTAAATTTCAGTACTTGGGAGTCTTTCTCCAACACAACATGGGCTGGAAGGTCCATGTTGCATATGTATTAAACAGAGCTAAAGCCCTTTCCTATGCGCTATTGCGTTTTTTCTTTTCAGATGGGGCTTTCCATATCCCATCAGTGTTAAAAGTTTTCAAGGCAAAGGTGATTGCAACAATAGCATATGCAGTCCCATTATGGGGGTCCCTTGCTAATCTAACCCATTTGGAGGTAATCCAAAACCAGTTTTTAAGAAGGTTGTTAAAATTACCCAGGTGTGTAAGCAATACTGCTATACGACTGGAACTAAATGTTATATCTCTAGAAACCACATTATGGAAATGCATCCTCTGTTACTGGTTGGCTTTATGGCATAAACTTCCAAATCTCCACTTGATACAATGCCTCTGGAGAGATGACTTCCCTAGCCCCTGGGCAAAAATAATACATGGGAAACTTGTGTCCCTAGGACTATCTCCATCTGAACTATTAAAATTGGATTTAACTTTGGCCAAAAGAATTATAACCCACAAATTAGAGGAGATGGATTTACAATTTAATATTGCGACAGGTGGTGGCACCTGTTCGCCGATAAACCTTGGCTTAACACCACCAACGAAACTTCCATCTTACTTAACTTCCTTATCTGTGGTGACGCACAGGTATGCCTTTATAATGGCTAGATTCAATGCTTTCCCATCAAACGTGTTGGGTAACAGACTCTCCAACGGACAGATCTCACTCCTCTGTGACTGTAAAAGCGGATCTATAGAATCGTTATATCATATAATCTTCTGTTGTCCATTACATTCGGCTTCACGGTCCAAGTTTCTGGCCCCATATTTATTGAGAATTGCGGACAGTCCTCAGGAAGCCCAAATAATATACTTATTAAACGACGAAGATACAAGTAGATCCCTTGCAATCGCTAGATATCTGAGTAATGTTTTATTTCAAAAGAGGAGAAATGGATCACTGTGTGTTTCTGACAGCTTAGCTAAACTTAAGAACCATCAATAAGTGCCAGAACTAACACGTATACCCCCCAAAATCTGATGGATCGGAATTGCGGTTTACATAGAGGGAGCTTATTGTGTATAGTGTTTACTTAACTAAAGTAAAATTGGTTTTATAAGGGTGTTTTAACTTGGAACTGTTTAAATTGTATTGTTTATGGATAAATTCTGATGTATTGTCTTCGATATGGGCCAATGGCCGCAATAAATCTAAATCTAAAGAGTGGGAAAACGAACGGAAAGGTGCCTTCGCCATTTTGAGGGTGGCTGGTCACGGAGAAGCAGAGCTCAGAAGGTATCTGAAATAAGTGACTCTGAGGAATAATAGTTAAGAACCGTTTATAAGATTGTTTTGTTAATACGCAATAAAAAGTTATAAAAGAACAAGAAGCGTTTGTGTGGTGATCTGAAGAGGACAACGACCAGGCCTGACAACTACCCTAGGCTGCATCAAGATAAGTATGTCCAAATCAAGGGAAGTCATAATACCACTCTATTCTGCCTTGGTCAGACCATACATGGAATACTGCGTCTAATTTTGGGCACAAAAATTTAAAGTTATTGACAAGCTGGTACATGTGCAGTGGGGGCACCCAAGATGATCCAGGGTCTGGAAACCAGGCTTTATGAGGAACAATTGAAGGAGCCAGGGAAAGAGGAGGTTGAGATATGATAACCATCTTCAACTCTCTCCAGGGCAGTCACATGGAGGGCGGGGCGGGCTTGATTTCTCCTGCTCTGGAGGGCAGGCTTTGAACCAATGCTTTCATATCACAGGAAAGGAGATTCCAACTAAACTTCAGGAGCTGTTCAACAGTGGAATGGTCTCCCTTGGGAGGTTTCCTGGGAGGTTTTTAAGCCGCGGTTGGAAGGCCATCTGCCCGGGATGCTTCAGCCAAGATTCCTGCATTGCAGGAGACTGGACTGGATGCCCCTTAGGGTAAAGGGTATTTGCCTGCCTGTGACTTGGCCCCATGAAACCGCCTCTCCTTGCTTCAACTTGACCTACTGATTTCTGCGGGTAACCCAAATGTTAGCTCCCTCTGAAGGCAGCGCAGCAACAAAAGCAGGGAGCGCCTGCCCAACTTGTCTGAGGTGTGGTCTGTGGGGCGTTGAAGGCTCGCTCCTTCCCGCATGGCAAAGCAGCCCTTGAGGAAACCGGCCCGGGGGGCGGGGGGGGGGGGCAGACGCCTGTGTCCAGGTCGCGGGATGAAGGATGGCGGGCGGCAACAAGGGGCGCCCCAGCTCGGCCGCTCCGGCTGTCCGCCCGCAAGCAGCGCCCCGGCAGGCCGCCCTCGGCAGCTGGACTGGCGGGCGCCTCCCTGTCCCGGCCACGGCGGGCGCCCCATTTGCCCCGCCTTCTGCCGCCTTCCGTGAGGCAGGCGCCCTCGCGCGCCCGCCGCCCGCTTCCCTCCTCGGCTCGTTCCGGCAGCGCGGGGGGGGGGGCGGGGCGCGCGCGGGGGGCGGGGCGAGGAACGGGCTCCTCCCCTCCCCCTCCTCCGCCGTTGGTGCCCCGTGAGGCGCCGGTGTCCGCCCGCCGCCCGCCGCCCGCCGCCCTCCCTCCGCCATGTGCTCTTCGCTGCCGAGCCCGGGCAGCTGCCTGTCCCTGCGCGTGTCCTTCGTGGAGCTCCACGCGGAGGCTCCGCTGGTGCGGCTGTGGGGCTTCCGCGGCGAGCGGCGCGAGGAGTACCTGCGGCTGGCCGAGGAGGTGCAGGCGCGGGCGGGGCCTCGGCTGGCGGCGCTGCCGGGCGCGGGGCCCCCGGCGGCGGGCGAGCTGTGCCTGGCGGAGGCGGGCGGGCGCTGGCGGCGCTGCCGGGTGCTGGGCCTGCTCCGCGCCGGCCCCGCGCCCGCCTACCGCGTCTTCCTGCTGGACGAGGGCCGCACGCTCAGCGCCGGCGCCCAGGCCCTGGCGCGCGGCCCCGCCGAGCTCTTCCAGCTGCCCTCCGAGGTGCTGGGCTGCGTCCTGGCCGACCTGGCGCCGCCCCAGCGCCTCAGCTGGACGCCGGCCGCCGCCGAGTTCCTGGGCCGCCTGCAGGGCCAGGAGGTGTCGGGCCTGGTGAGGGACGTGCTGGTGGCGCAGCACCTGGTGGTGCTGGAGCTGCCCGGGCTGCTGGCCCAGATGCGCCACCTGGGGCTCGCCGGCCACGTCTCCCCCAGCACCTTCGCCGGCCTGCTCGCCGCCTCCCTCGGGAGCACCAGCGCCCCACCCCAGCCGTCTCCCCAGGCGCCCGGGGGCCCTGCTGCTCCCCGCACCCAGGATGAGCCCACAGCCCTGGACTACTTCTACCCGCAGCTGCAGATGAGAGTGACGGAGCCCATGCTGGTGACCCAGGTATCCGACCCCGGCAGGATATATTGTCAACTGCGCAGCCTCTCCAGAGAGATCCAGCTGCTCTCGGACGCCATGCGCCAGGCTTTCGAGGCCCCCGCTGGGAAAAACTTGCAGGAACCCCTGCCGGCCCCAGGATCCCCTTGCGCCGCGCGGGGCATCGATGGCTGCTGGTACCGGGCCCTGCTGCTGAAAGTAGATCCTCTGGGTGGCCCGGAGGAGCAGCTTGGAGAGGTGGCGCAGGTGATCTATGTGGATTATGGGAGGAAGGAATTTGTGACAAAGCAAAACCTGCGCAATTTGCCTGCTGAGTGTTTCCGAATGCCGGTGGTGACCTATCCTTGTTCATTGCAAGGTATTACCGATGGAGGCTGTGGCTGGACCCGCTCTCAGATAAGTCAGCTTAAAACATTGCTGTTGAGCAAGGTGGTGCAAGCCCACATTGAAGCCTACTGTCCCTTTGAGCACCTCTACTATGTTACTCTCTATGGAGAAGATGGCCTGAACCTTAACTGCCTCTATGGGGTCCAGGCCCATTGTCTGGAGCAGAGCCTCCTTCACAGCAGTCAAGAGCATTCCTCTGACTTAATGGCTGAACTAAAGAAGGTAGGTGCCACAGCCAAGGAAGAACATGCCTCTCTGTTGGGAGTTCAGTCCATGCTTGCTGCTGACCCACTTCCTGTTGTGCGTTTGAAGGCTGGTGAGTACCACAGTGCTCAAGTGTCCTTCCTCCAGGATCCCACAGACTTCTGGGTGTGCCTGCAGGAGCATCGCCAACCCCTCCGTTGCCTCATACAGAACTTAAGTGACTTCTATTCTCAGAGTAAAAAACTAGAGGGTATTCTGCTTCAGCCCAAACCAGGATCCCTGTGCTGTGTCGCATTGAAGGAGAACTGCTATCACCGTGCTGTTGTCACCAAGATGCTGGGAAAAGGAATTGAAGTTTATCTGGTAGACAGAGGAAACACTGAAATTATTGACTTGCATAAGGTGAAGGAATTGCTTCCCCAGTTCAGAGAACTTCCTGCTGCAGCACTCAGATGTGCACTGGCTAATCCTTTCCCACCAGGGCAGACATGGAGCCCAGATGCTGTAGACTATTTCAGGAAAGCCGTGCTAAACAAGGAGCTGGTAATCAAGGTCTTAGGCATGCAAGGGGACATGTACATAGTGGAACTTTTTGATCATTCACTAGCAGGAGAAAAAAACTTGGGCAAAATCATGTCTCAACAGAAGTATGCTGAGCATCATAAGGGTGAGGAATTACAGACTCTCCAGAAAGTGACCAAGGAGCCATTGAGGAGCACATCTGGAATAGAGGGCATAGGGCAGAAGCCTGTGAGAAAAATTTTCCCCAAAGATGAAAATGAACCCTCGCCACAACGTCACAGTTCAGCCCCTTATCCTACTGAAACTTTGATCGTCAAGCAGCAGCCCAGTGAAGGTAGTTGCTATTTGTCATGCAAAGCATTTGCAAAAGAGGATTCTAGCATTGCCCCAACTCCTTCACTCTATGTTATGCAAAACTACTCTGAAATAAAGCCAGGGTTTTCTAGTGAAGGGCATCTGGAAGTTGGAAATACAGTAGATGTGGTAGTATCCTATACAGAAAGTCCTAGTCTCTTCTGGTGTCAGCTAGCTAAAAGTTCCCAAGACCTGAGAGCACTTATGGCTAAAATTCAAGATTATTGTATGCATTCATCACAACCCCGTGAATGGCCAAATTCTGTATGTTTGGCTAAGTATTCTGAGGATGAGAAGTGGTACAGAGCTCTTATTACTAGTAAAGTATGTTGTGCTGAAGAGGTGGAAGTTGCATATGTTGACTATGGGAACAAAGAGCGTGTTTCACTAAAGAATGTCCGTGCAACTAAGACAGAATTTCTGACGTTGAAAGCTCAAGCTTTCAGATGTAGCCTTTACAACTTAATTCAGCCAAATGGTCAGGATCCGTTTGTGTGGGATGAAAAAGCCACTGAAGCTTTTCATGAATTTGTGGAGTCAGCAAGCACATTAGAACTGAAATGCACCATATTTGCTTTTGCAGCATTAAACAATACAGATTTCATCAATATTGTGGACTTGATTACCCCTTTTGAAAGTGTGTGCCATTTTTTAACAAAGAAGGGTCTAGCCAGATGTGTGCAGCCTCAAAAACCTCTAATATCTTCTGTTCATCTTCTGTCATACTATTATTCTACACATGACATTAAAATAGGAAGTGAAGAGGTGGTTTATATCACACATGTTAATGATCCCTGTCACTTTTACTGCCAACTTGCTAGAAATGCAAATGTTATTGGGCAGTTAACTACTAGTATTGCTAAACTCAGCAAAATGCAGTACAATTTGGAAACATCACAGGGCCCTGGAAATGTGTGTCTTGCAAAGTATATGGATGGCTGCTGGTACAGGGCAGTAGTAACTTCAGCAAAAGATACCAAAGAAGTTTTCTTTGTGGATTTTGGGAATAGGCAGTTGCTAAAGAATGGAGACTTGGTCCTAGTACCAAATGATGCTTACGAGTTACTGCTTTTGCCAATGCAAGCCATAAAATGCTCTCTATCTGATGTTGTTGATGTTCCAAAAGAAGTTTCTGCATGGTTTGAAAAAGCAGTACTAGATAAGCCCTTAAAGGCTTTAATTGTAGCAAAAGAACCTGATGGAAAACTGATCATTGAACTATATGATGGTAAGATGCAGATCAATGCAAAACTGAAAGAGAGTTTGCAGTACAGCAGAGGGACGGCCAAATATACAAAAAATGGAGCTTCAGCATCCAGATATCTGCTCACCAGGGAACAAAACACTGAAAAAAGGCTATCTTTGACAGAAATGGATAAACCAACTTTTGAGGACAAGAGGTGGAACAATGAAAATTTGGACATAGTAGGCAGTAGCAAACACACTGTTGTATGTAGAGAAGTAAGACAATTTCAGCAGAAAACAAAAAGAGAGGTGACAATTCAGCAGAAAACAAAAAGAGAGGTGACAATTAAGCTTCCTGGACCAGGGGGGAAAAATAATGGAAATGATCCTGTAACAGATAGGAGTCATAGAGATTCCATGCTAAGCAAAGAAACTCCCCCTGATAACTTGAAAAGCAGAAATCAATCTGAAACTAATACACACTTTTCATTTAAAAATATTTGTGCTTTACCTCAAAAAATCATAAGCCTTGGTCTTAAAACTTTGGTGTATGTTTCTCATATAAATAATCCATCCGACTTCTATGTTCACCTAGTAGAAGATGAGCCCTTGCTTGACAGCATTTCAGAGAAACTAAATAAATCTGAAAATATTGAGAGCCTGAATGGGCAACAGCTTCACATAGGAGACATAATGTGTGCATTGTTTTCAGAAGATGGCTTATGGTATCGAGCTGCAGTTATTGAAAAACCCTCTGGTAAACTGGTGAGGGTGCAGTATATTGATTATGGCAATACCGCACTGGTTAGCATCTGCAAAACAGGTAGACTCCTTGAAGACTGTTCATCAGTCCCAGTGATGAGCATTCATTGTTCATTGTATGGAGTTAAGACCACAGAGCTTTCAGAATGGACACAGGAAGCAGTGCTGTATTTCTCCCAAAGGACAAGTGATACTCAGCTAAATGGCGAATTTGTGGAGAAAACTGAAAGCAAATGGAACATTCATCTCTGTGACAAAGATGGTAATATAGCAGTGGATTTGGTTGATAATTACCTTGAGTACAAACAACCTCCTTTGGGGGAAACATCTGACAAAATGGAGAGTGACACTGATCTGATAAACCTGTGTGAAGTTGCTGTTCCTGATAAGTATAGCAAACCTTTCAATATGTCAATCACCAAATCCTTCCTCTGGAAGATTCCTAAGGTGGGTCAAACTTTGAAAACCTTTTTGATAGTTGCAAAGAGCCCAGGATATTTTTGGTGCCAGTTTGCTGACTCAGATGATATTGGTTTAATTGAAACAAAGCTTCAGGAAGCTGGAGAGCTTATGGGCATAGATGTTGAGGATATAAAAAGTGGCTGTCCCTGTCTAGCAAAGAATAGTGAAGATAATACCTTTTACCGAGCAGTTATTAGCAGTGTAAAGGGGGAAACCTTGAGTATCATTCATATTGACCATGGAACCGAGGAACTTGCCAGTGCAGAGATGATCAAGCAAATTCCTGATGACCTGCTGGTAATACCACCTCAAGCATTTCTTTGTTGTTTGTTTGGCTTTAACTCTGCTGAAGGTTTGTGGGCTGAAGGAATAAATAAGATCTTCTGTGATGTCACGGCAGACTCTCTATTAGACACTACCATCATGGAAAAACAAAATGATGACCCTTTTGAAATCCCCTTATTTGTTGTTCAATTGGAATGTCAAAAAATCAGCATCAATGAACAAATGAAACCCTTTTGGAAGCCTGTTGTTGAAGACTGTGCCTTAACTTTGACAAATAGTATTCACAAACTGGAAGAACAGATTGAAGATGTAGGGACAGATAGTTCAAAGGTGGTTATAAATGAAACCAAAGTATCTGCCTGTGCACTAATGCCTTCAGAAGATCTGTTACGTTGTTCAGAGGCATTCCAACCGGCAGATAAGTGTTTAGTTGCTACAGGGAGTGGTAATTCATTTGGAGCATTTTCCCCAACTTCTTCACCCAAATCTCAAACCAAGCACCACCAAACCACTTCTGAAGTACTTGACATTGGAGACCAACACACTGTGTCTGAAACATTTAAAAAGGGAACTGACTATTCTGCATTTGCAAAAGAAAGTGATATACCAAATTTTGCAGATGTTACTGAAACACAGCTTCCTAATGGTGGTGAATCTAAGGTGTTAGAACTAGATTTGTTTGAAACTCTGAAAGAGACTGAAGGCCAAGCAGAAATGTTAACACTGGATACACGTGAAGTACATTTAGCTGTGGATGAAACACCGAGTGTGTCAGATTTGGTGCCTATTGAGGTGGTGACTTTATCAGATACAAATCAGCTGCCTTTTCAACTGAAAATGCACCCGTTTGGAGACACACTGGATCTGGAGACAGTTGAAGTGAGCCCTCCCCTGTGTGAGGAAACACGAGAGAGAGCAGAATTGGACTTGCTTGACATGACACATGCAGAAGGGGAGTTAGAACAGCGCTCTTCACTAAAGGATAAAAGTGACTGTTTACTGCTGGAACCTGTTACACCTGAAGTGTATCTTTCACAAGCTGGTGAAATCAGGGAGGATGTGTTGTTGGAGCTGCCTGTGGATAATGAAATCCAGTTACCATTTTCAGAAACTGGATTCAAACTGCAAGACTTCTTTTGCCGTGAGGACATTGTGGAGGTGTGTGAAACAGGACAAGAAAGCGAAGGTTACCGTTGTCTAGCAAGGCAAACTCTGTTGAAGAACCACATTGAAACACAGATGAGCCATGATGCGGGTGAAAGATTTAAAGAGAGCAATTTGGTTGGAGAGGGTTTTTTGAGAAGCACACTGCTAGATGAAGAAGCAGTTGACATTCCAAGTCACAGTACAGGTAGGACAGTGCTTGTTTTTACATTGCTTACTTTTAAGTGTTGCAGGTGACCTGTGGTACATATGGTGTCTTTCGCTGAAGAGAGTTACTCTTACTTTGCAGGTTTTGTTACGTAAGAATACTGTAATAAGTGGTCACTAGGAGGAGGAATTGTACAGAAAGAAATGAATGTAAAACTTGTTTCAAGGATTGCAGTCACCACCACTTAGGAGTACTATTTGTCAGAACTGAAATGTATTATTGAATATAGAATGAGTAATGACATTATTTTCCTTTTACAAAACATTGTAAAATTGTTGGGCTCAGGTAAATGTGCTGGTTAGTAAATACTGTATAGATATATACTGAAGTAAAAGAAAAAATTGGCTTTTTGAGTTACACCTGTTGTAACATTTCTAGTCACATGGTGTGCTGCTCCCTTCTGGAAAACGGGAATTCTTGACAATGCAAAACATGCATTAAGGGAAAGGCCCATTCATATTTGTCATCTCTTGGTGGGCTCTAGCTAAAGTTGTTGAATAGAATGTTGTGTAGGGCTCTTCCTTTTTTTATTTTTACAGGTAGATAGAAGGTCAGCAGCAGCAGCTTTTCCACAGTGGTGGGAAAAGGTGGATCCACTGAAGTTCTTCTGTCTGTGCACCAAGAAGCAAGAGTTACTCCCTGTTCCATCCATAGCAATATCCACAGCAGCATTGTTTAATGCTTTCTTTGTTTTTAACTCTTCTCTGGACCTATGAAGTGCATGCTTCATTTCTGTGCACTTCAACATCATCAGGGCTCTTTTGGGTTGGCACTGATAAACTTTAACAAATAGAAACAGGCTTGTAACTGCACAAGCAGTTCTAGCTCCATAGGATGGTATCCAGTTGCAGTGTTCCACTTGTGCAGCAGCAGATTCCCACTCACAGACACTGGACTTCCCTTCCCTTTCCGTCCTTCTGCAGTCGGCCTCCGGAGCAGATAGGGAGTTCTGGGTGAGGGAGAAGAGAAGAGGGCGAAGTCCTGTCTCATCTCCTAGCATGATGTTTGAAATCTATAGTGATAATAAAGAATAGGATTTCACTGTGGGGTTATGAAATGCCAGAAAAGAGATGTCATAAAAATATACCTCCAAAGCTGGCAGTGTTATTCATGCCCTGTTTGCCTTTTGTCTCCCTTCCCCTTAAAAACACTTCTGGGGTCCTGCAGAGACTAGCCAGCCAACAACATGAAATGCCTGCCTAAACAGATAAGTGGCTAAAGCAATAACACAAGCGGAGGTGGACCAGTCTTGCAGGACAAGGAGCTCCACAGCCTGGATTCCAGAGCAGATGCTTAAGAAGCAAATAAAATTATGGATTGCATAGTACCATTTAGAATGTAGAAAACATTTATGCACAGTAGTTAGAGATAACGTGAGCAATGCACATGTTCCTTGCATACGCATGCAGCAGTAGGACTTCTCTCACTCTTCCTTGCACACGCCCCACACCTGCACTGCTGGCTTCTTTTTCTTTCAGCGGTTGGCTTCTGTTGGTTGGGAGCCCTGATCAGTCTAGCGGTGACCATTTTTCTGTTAGGAAGAAAATGCCCTACAGGCATATTATAAATTGCCCTAACTTCAACTGTTAACTAAGATAACTTCAGACTGTTAACTAGTGGTCAGGTGTTGCAGTGGAATACTGAAAAAGCAAGCTGCCTTCAACGTAATAAATTGTCTGTTCATAGATTGAGTCAGCTGTAAAAAAGACAACATGGAGGGAAGCCTTGAAATCTGGCAATACTGCTTGGGAGTTGTCATTTTGGACTGCAATCGGTAACCCTATAGCTTCATTTTAAATTGCTTATGCCTTGCAGTGTGACATCTTAGAAAAATAATGCACATTCTCTGTTTCAGAAAAAAATGAAACTACTTGCAACTTAAATGGCTTTGATATTGGTTCCAAATGCATGGTGTGGTCTGGCATTCATTGGTACAAGGCTCAGATTTTAGGTGTATCTGCTGAAGGTACAAAGGTAAGTCAGCTTGAATATGGTGAATAAATTTGCCACATGTAACTGGATCTTGTTATGTCAATGATACTTGTCCATTAAGGTGCCCTATAAAAGTTACGTCTGTAAAGATTGCATTCTTTTTACATAAAGGTTTTGAATCTTTCAAGTGGAAATGAAGAGGTAGTAAGTCCTATCAATGTTTGGAATCGGATTCCTGAACAGGATGCAAGTCCAACTGAGGTAAAGTATTTTCTAAAATGCTAAGTTGCTTTATTTTAATTATTTAAAAACATTTTAAATAACCCAAGAGCAGTAAGACACAAAACCCAGAAAGAATTGCCTGGTATAATACAAACCAAAACAATGGAATTGTTAAATCCAAAGGTAGTCAATAAAATAATAATAATAATAATAATAATAATAATAATAATTGAGAAAATCCAGACCTACTACTGGGGTTGTGCAAAAAGTTACACAGAGCAAAATGAATATCATTGTTGAAAAAGACAGTAGTACATAATAAATAAAGTTACACATCTCTCCAAATAAAATCCTACTTTGTGCAACCATATGTTGGTCTTGTCATCTAAGTCTCAAAAAGCCACCAAGTGGCTGCAACGTCTTGTGGGTCAGCCTCCCCCCCCCCCAATGGCTCACAGATGATGAGATATGGCAATGTAGAGTTGGGGCCAAATTTCATGTTGGTTAGTACTGCTAATATGTATTTCCACTCCAAGCAATCAAAGGCTTTGAGGATGTCTAGGGACATAATTGTCAATGGGAGTTTGGTTGCCTTGCTGTGTTCGATCAGGTTCAGTAGTTTCCTGATGGGGTCTGTTATATTGCGGCCAGGGACAAAGCCAGTCTGGTCTGGGGCTATTAACTTGTGTAGGAAGATTTTTAGGCGGTTGGCCAAGATTGATGTGAATATCTTGTAGTCTTGGTTTATTAATGAGATTGGGCGGTATGATTCTACTTTGAGGCTGTCTTTTAGTGGTTTTGGGATGGAGACTATCTTGGAGTGGGTCCAGGTTTTGGGGATGGGGCCCCCTTTTATGATGTCGTTGAATAGGCGGGTCATGTAGGGCATCAAGGGTTCTTTGAATTTCTTATAGAATTCTGCTGTGAAGCCGTCTGGGCCTGGGGCTTTGTGTGGTTTCAGGTTTTTGAGGACCGCATCTATTTCTTCTGGGGTGATAGGGCTGTCCATGAATTCCTGTTCCTCATCAGTTAGGGTAGGCATGGTCAGTCCTGCTAGAAATGTTCTGATTTCCTTCTCTGGTGGGTTATGGGAGGTGTATAGGTTGGAGTAGAATTCTGCAAATTCTGAGGTTATTTCTTCGTGGGAGAATGTTATGTTGCCGTCTTTTTTGGTGATGCAGTGTATTCTTGTTTTGAGTGCTTTTTTCCTACATCTATTTGCTAGTAATCTGGAGTTTCCCCTCCATAGTCGTAGAAACATTGTTTAGAGTATAGAATGTTGATCATTGTTTTGTTAATTTCTAGGGAGTCTAGTTCTCTCCTTTTTTGTTCTATAAGTTTGAGGAGTTTTTTAGATCCTGTTTGTTTGTAGCGTGATGAGAGGGCTGTGATGTCTTGTTCTATTTTGCTAATTTTTGAGGAGGTTTGTTTTTTAAGGAATGTTTTCTCTTTTATGCAAGCTCCTCTGGTGACCGCTTTCATTGCGTCCCATAGGAGGGGGGTTGTTATATTGTTTACATCATTTTCTTTGAAGTAGTTTTGGAGGGTTTTTGTGAGACTCTCTCTAATTTGTTTGTTTGTAGTTAGGATGGGACTGAAGGACCATGATGGGGTGGTTTGTGTTCCTTCTCCTATTTTAACAATGACTTCTACTGGGGCGTGGTCTGTGATTTTAATGTTACCTATGTTTGTTGATTCTACTGAGGGGATCAGACCCTGTGTGAGTAGAATGCTGTCCAGTCTGGACACTGTATCATGGCGTCCCGATTGGAATGTATGGCTGATGTCTCCCGGGTTTTGCTCACCCCAAATGTCGTAGAGACCCCTGTTTTTTTGTGTTTTTTTTATATGATATTTATTAAAGTTTCAAAAAATACAGAATACAGAAAGAAAAGGAATAAAGTTTTTAAAATATAACCAAAAAAGTAAAAAAATAAAAAGAAACATACCAAATAAAACAGTTAAAAAGACATTAATTTTCCATAACCTATCTTCCCTATACAGTGGTGCCCCGCAAGACAAATGCCTCGCAAGACGGAAAACCCGCTAGACGAAAGGGTTTTCCGTTTTGGAGGTGCTTCGCAAAACGAATTTCCTATGTGCTTGCTTCGCAAGACGAAAATGTCTTGCGAGTTCCTGCGGGGGTTTTTTCCTTTCCCCCCCTTTTTCCCAAGCCGCTAAACCGCTTATCAGCTGATCGGCTAAGCCGCTTAACAGCTGATCGCTAAGCCGCTTATCAGCTGATCGTTAAGCCGCTTAACAGCTGATCGCTAAGCCGCTTATCAGCTGATCCGCTAAGCCGCTAAAACTGTAGTGCTAATCCGCTAAACTGCTAATGGGCTTGCTTCGCAAGACGAAAAAACCCGCAAGACGAAGAGACTCGCGGAACGGATTCTTTTCGTCTTGCGAGGCACCACTGTACTTATTTCCCCGGACCTCCTCATACCTCCCTTTTTTGTATTCCAGTTCAATTTGTTAGTTCAGCAAATCCTTACCATTAAGCTTTTACCCAGTTGCAAACCTTTTTTCATGTCTCTTAAGGCATTACAGCTAAAAACCTCTTAGTTTCTATCCAACATCCTTCTAAGATTCCTTAATTTTACAATATTTCTGTAAATAGTCTTTAAATTTCTTCCAGTCTTCTTTCACCGACTCTTATCTCTGGTCTCAGATTCTGCCAGTCATTTCTGCCAGTTCCATGTAGTCGATCACCTTCATCTGCCATTCTTCCAGAGTGGGTAGATCTTGTGTCTTCCAATACTTTGCGATGAGTATTCTTGCTGCTGTTGTGGCATACATAAAAAAGGTTCTATCCTTCTTTGGCACCAATTGGCCGACAATGCCCAGAAGAAAGGCCTCTGGTTTCTTCAGAAAGGTATATTTAAATACCTTTTTTATTTCATTATAAATCATCTCCCAGAAAGCCTTAATCCTCGGGCACGTCCACCAAAGGTGAAAGAATGTACCTTCTGTTTCTTTACAACATTTGTTATCGGGCAAGTGATAGATTTTTGCAAGCTTGACTGGGGTCATGTACCACCTGTATATCATTTTCATAATATTCTCTCTTAAGACATTGCATGCCGTAAACTTCATACCTGTGGTCCATAACTGTTCCCAGTCAGCAAACATAATATTATGTCCAACATCTTGTGCCCATTTAATCATAGCAGATTTCACCGTTTCATCCTGAGTATTCCATTTCAACAGCAAGTTATACATTCTTGACAAATTCTTAGTTTTGTGTTCTAACAATTCTGTTTCTAATTTTGATTTTTCCACCTGGAAGCCAATTTTCTTATCCAAATTATATGCCTCCATTATCTGATAATAATGAAGCCAATCTCTCACTTTATTTTTTAGTTTCTCAAAACTCTGCAGTTTCAATTTGTCTCCTTCTTGTTCCAAAATTTCCCAATATTTCGGCCATTTGGCCTCCATATTGAGCCTTTTCAGAGCTTTCGCTTCCATTGGTGACAACCACCTTGGAGTTTTATTTTCCAATAAATCCTTGTATCTTGTCCAAACATTAAACAGTGCTTTCCTGACAATATGATTTTTAAATGCTTTATGTGCTTTGACCTTATCATACCATAAATATGCATGCCATCCAAATACGTTGTTAAAACCTTCTAAATCCAAAATGTCTGTATTTTCAAGAAGTAGCCATTCTTTCAACCAGCAAAAAGCTGCTGATTCATAATAAAGTTTAAAGTCTGGCAGGGCAAATCCACCTCTTTCCTTGGCATCAGTTAATATCTTAAATTTTATTCTGGGCTTCTTGCCCTGCCAGACAAATCTAGAAATATCTCCCTGCCACTTCTTGAAACAGTCCATCTTGTCCACTATTTGCAGTGTCTGAAACAAAAACAACATTCTAGGCAATACATTCATCTTTATCGCAGCAATACGGCCCAGCAGTGAAAGCTTCAAATTTGACCAGATTTCTAAATCTTTTTTCACTTCAGTCCAACATTTTTCATAATTATCTTTAAATAAGTTCCCATTTTTGGCTGTCATATTAATCCCCAAATATTTCACTTTCTTTACCACAGTCAATCCTGTCTCATTCTGAAACCTCTCTCTTTCAATCGGTGTTAAATTTTTCTCTAAAACCTTAGTTTTTAGCTTGTTCAATTTAAAACCTGCCACCTGACCAAATTCTTGAATTAATTCTAAAACTCTTTTAGTGCTAGATTCTGGCTCCTGTAACGTCAATACTAAGTCATCTGCAAATGCTCTCAGTTTGTACTGTTTAGCTCCGACCTGTATACCTTTAACCAACCGGTCCTTTCTAATCATGTTTAGCAGAACCTCCAGGACCGATATAAAAAGCAGTGGGGAAATTGGGCACCCCTGTCGTGTCCCTTTTTCTATCTTAAATTCTTCCGTGACCACATTATTTACAATTAATTTGGCCTTTTGTTCAGAATATATTGCACCTATACCATTTTCAAAACCTTGGCCTACCCCCATCCCATGTAAGTTCTTCTTCATAAAACTCCAAGAGATATTGTCAAAGGCTTTCTCCGCGTCCACAAATATCAAAGCTGCTTTAGTGTTTATATTCACTTCTAGTTTTTCCAAGATATCAATTATATTTCTCAAATTGTCAGACAAATGTCTCCCCGGGAGAAAGCCCGCTTGACCTTTATGGATCTCTTCCATCAATACTTTTTTCAGTCTCTTGGCCAAAATATCAGCAAAAATTTTGTAATCCACATTAAGTAACGATATAGGGCGGTAGTTCTTAAGCTGGGTCTTTTCAGTCTCTGTTTTCGGTATAAGTGTAATATACGCCTCTTTCCACGACTCTGGCGCCCTTTTCCCTTCCAATATTTCATTGCAGACTTCCTTCAAAGGTTGCAATAACCACTCTTTCAGAGATCTGTAGTATCTGGAAGTCAGCCCATCCGGTCCTGGAGATTTGCCCAGTTGCATATTTTGTATGGCACCTTCTACTTCCTGTTCAGATATTTTATAGTTCAGCATTAATTTACTTTCTTGAGAGATTTTTTGTAGGCCATTTGTCTTCAAAAATTGGTCTATGTCCATTTCCTTCTGTGGCCCTTGTGTGTATAGTTGTTTAAAGTACCTCTGGAAGCAATTTCTGATCTCAATTGGGTTATGTATACTCTTTCCTTCCACTTCTAAGTTTGTAACGGTATTTAATTTTTGTCTTTCATTTCATTTGAAAAAGAGACCCCTGTTTTTTAGCATTTTTAGTAACTTGTAAGAGTTCCTGTTTGTTGGGGGTTTCCTTCGGAGGAAGGTTGCCCATGGGGTTGTGGGGTGGATATCTTTCAGGGATATACCTTTCATATTTAGATTGAGGTCCCCTCCTAGGATTGCTTCCCCTTCAGAGAAGGAGAGGAATTTGTTTAGTGTCTTCTGGAAGAATTCTAATTGTTTCGTGTTTGGGGCATATATGGAGCCAATTGTCAGTTTGATTTTGCCATCTAGTGTCCCTTTAGCGAAAATGAATCTGCCTTTTTTGTCCTTGAGGACTGTTGTGGCAGTGAAGTTCAGGTCTCTACTGAGTATTATGGCTACACCACGAGCTTTCCCTGAGCCTTGTGCAACCCACTGTTGACTGAAGCGGGGGTCGCTCAGGAGTTTGCTGCCTTTGGGTGGGTTGTGTATTTCTTGTAGGAAGGTGATGTGTGGTTTCATGGTGTTTATGTATGAGGTGATGCGTTTTCTTTTGATGGGGTTTCCCAGCCCCCTCACGTTTAATGTAATTGCTTTTAGGTTAGCCATCTTGCTTATCTATTATGTGGGGCGATTCCCTGCCAACCCGTTCGGGTTGTCTTGTGTCTCTCTCTTCGTGTTGTTTAAAGAACCAGTGGGGTTGCGCTGACCTAGGGTGTGGTGGGTGGGGGGCTAATGGGATTAGAGTAAGATTTGGGTTAAAGAGTAGGGGGTAAGTTGTAGAGAGTTTCCTATATGTAGTCATATAGGTGTTTGTTTGGGGTATTTTAGGCCATCTGGCATTTAGCCAGTTGGTCCTAGGTCTCAGCTGGTGTGGAAGGCCGTGTTCAAGGACAGGCCATCCCCCCTGTTGTTTGCGATAGGGGGTGATCAGTGAGACAGTGTGAAGTGACTTTGTAACTTCGCTGTCAGGTATAAGGTCCATAAGCAATGTTGCCAATGTTATGAGCAACATTGTTGGTGTGTTGGGGTGGGAATGTGGGTGCTGGTACGCTCTGGTGCCACCATAGTGCTAGTTGGGTATCAGATTTTAGCCTGATTGTGGGTTGTGTTATTCAGGTTGGAGGAGTTGTTTTTCCCTAGTATGGAGTATGGGGGTGTTGAAGGTGTGGGTGATGGGGAATGTGGTTGAGGTCGTCTGGACTGGTGTTGGGGTGGGGATTCCTGTGGGGGTGCGGGGCTGGGGGGGATGTTGATGGTGTTAACTAAATCTATGTTTTTTGGGGGGGGAGGGGAAAGGGGGGGGAATCACCAGTCCTTCAGTTTGTGGTTTTTTCCTGGTTGCTTCATTCAGCTGGGGTTGTTGTTGTTGTAGGGTTGTCCATCTGCGATGAATTGGTTTGGTTAATGTTGGTCTGGTTTCTTGTGTCGTATGGCCGGTGGGACGGTTCTGAGCATGATGCTTGCCTGTATTGGTTTGCGTTGTTGTGCCGCTTCTGTTGTTTCTTTTTCTTCTGTACCGTTGTCCAGTTGTTTGCTGTTGTTTCCTCGTGGTTGGGGCTGTCACTTGGTGGGTTTGTCGGTTGCCATTCCGGTGGGAGGTTGAGTTCAAGGTTCTTTAGTATTTGCAGGGCCTCAGGTATGTTGGTAGCCATGTGTTGTGTTGTATTGGTTGTTACAATGAGGCGGAAGGGGAAGCCCCATCGGTATTTGATCCCTGCTTGTTGGAGACGCTGGGTGCATGGGCGCAGGCTTTTCCTCCGGTTTAGGGTATCCTGAGATAGCTCCTGCAAGGCCAGAAGGGGGGTTTCTCCATATCGAAGGTTGGTTGAGTTTTTGAGGTGGTTCCATACCTCTTCCTTCTTTTTGTAGCGTGTGAAGCATACAATGATGTCTCTTGGGGGGGCGCTGGGTTTTGGCATAGGTTTTAGGGCTCTGTGAGCCCTCTCCAAGTCATCTGCCTCAAGTTTCAGGCTTGGGATTGTGTTTTTCAGCCAGCGTATAATTAGGTCTGCTGGGCTTTTCTCCTCTGTTTTTTCAGGAAAGTTGCGGAAGCGGATGTTACAACGTCTATTGCGGTCTTCAAGGTCGGCTTGCTTAATTTTCATCTCTCCGTGTTCTGCTTACATTTGGTTTACCAGTTCGTCCAGTTTCTTGTTCACACGTGCGTTCTCCTCCTGGTATTGCTCTATTATTCTTTCTTGCATTTGGTTCTTGTTCTCTAGAGCTTCCACTTTGGAGGTTAGATTGTTGATTAGTACCTGCATGGGAGCCATTGTGGCCTTCAGTGTTTCTTCTAATCGTGCTTCTAATCTTGCTTCCATTTCCCTCAGATCTCGTTTCGTTATTGGGTGGTCATCATCTTGAAGGGGAGTTACCATCTTAGCATTGTTTGCCATCTCCCTGGTTGGTGTCATCTCGGTCTCCCTGATGGTTTTGGTTTGAGGTTGGCTTGGCGTCCTCTTGGGTTAGGGCGTGTGGTGGTTAGGAGTTGTGGCAGTGGTGATTCCTGGGTATTGTTGGGTTGCTGAGCTGATCAGGCTTTGTTGGCTGGTGGCTTTTACAGAGCGTTTGGATTAGGTGGTCATTTGTGTCACTTCTAGCCTGTGTTTTAAGAACTTCTCTAGGGCTTTTGTAGATGCCTCAGCGGTGCCGCCGAGGCGGGGGGGGCAGGTAAGCAGAGATGGGTAGACTAACGGACAGACAGTTCATATAAAGGGAGGGAGGTTAGCAGGTAGAGATGCAAGAGATTAGAGGGGTGGGGCCAGGGGAAATATGTGTTTAGGAGGGGGTTGTATATGCCCAAAAGGGGTATTGGGGTCCAGTTAAGGTGGAAGTTGGGGTTGGGAGTGCGCTCAGAAACAGAGACAGACAAATAGGCTATATGTAAAGGGTGGAGGGAGAAAAAAGGGAAGAAGAAGAAGAAAGAAAGAAGAAGGGGGGAGGCGGGGGGGAGAGGGGAGATTGGAGTAAAAGAGAAGAGAGAGAGAGAGACAAAAAGAGAGTTGAAAGAGAGAGGAGAGATAGTACAGTAATATCAGCGGTATTAGAATGCAGCAGTAGTTTTAGCTATAGTATGAGGGGGGCAAATTATGATAGGGTGATATGAATGTGTGTATGTGTTTCCTTTAGGGGAAGGGGGGGATGGAGAGAGGGAGGAGGGAGAGAAAAGGAGAGGAGGAGGGGGAAGGGTGGGAAAAGGAAGGAGAAGAAAAGAGAGGGGGAGAGGGGAGGGAGGGAGGGTGAGCTGCTGCAATGGTATGGGGGGGAGGTCTTATTTTAAAAGAGGGGGTGGGGGGGGAAAGGGCTCCCCTCTCAAAAACAAACTGACGAACAGGCTAAAAAGGGGGGGTTGATTTTTAAAAATAAAAGGGATAGAAAACAAAATTGGGGATGGAAAATGAAAGGTGGGATAAAAGGAAAAAATGAGGAGGGGTGAAGAGAGAGAGGGGAGAGCAAAAAGGGAGAGAAAAATAAAAAAGGGGGGAAGTTGAGGGGGAGAGTATCAATGGCAATAGCAGTGATATGGAGGAAATTTTTGTTTTAAAAGAGAGTGGTGGTCGTAGCTGGGGGCGAAAGATTCCCCCCTCAAGAACAAGCCAACAAATAGAAAAGAAAGGGCTTTAAAAAGAGAAAGAGGGGAAAAAATAATAATTGTATGGGTTTTTTAAAAATAAAAATAAAAATAAAAATAATAATAATAATATTTCCCCCTAATTATTGTTTTTATTTTTGGTTTGTAAAAAAGTAATTAAAAATGTACGGGTAAAAGATAAAAATGAGAATTAAAGGTAAAAAAAAGGGGGGTTGTCTTTAGATAGATAGATAGAGCTTTTTATTTTATTTTATTTTTTAAAAAATGAGTAAAGTATAGGTAAAAGAGGATAGGTAAAAGAGAGTGGAAAGTCTGGGGCGAAGTGGCAGTCCCAGGAAATGGCCTGTGATGGTTCAGGGCTGTTTTCTGGGTACTGCCATTTTAATTCTTAAGAGGGGAGTTTGAGGTGTAAATAAAATGAGGTTTAAATTGAGGGTGTGTGTGTGGAAAAGTGTGTCTTTAAATAGTGTGTAGAAAAGATAGAAATAAAAATAAAGATTCAAATAAAGGGTGGCTGCAGCAGCAGTGGCCCCTCTTTTAAAAAGAAAAGTGATAAAAGTAGGTATATGGGGGGGGGGATAAAAAATATATAGTTTTTTTAAAGGGGGGAGGAAGGGGTTAAAAAAAGGGGGTTAAAAAAAGGGGGGAAGGTAGTTTCTTCCTTTCTGTGATCCCCTTTCTTATGCGGCTTCTCTGTGTTTTCCTTGCCGCTGGAGCTCAGCCACGTGTTTTTTCCGGAGCCTCTTTTGCCTTCCCGTGCTTTCCTACCTCTCCTCTGCTTTCCCGTTGGCAGAGATGGGGGCAGCAGCGGTAAATTTGGGGCTCCTTTTTCTTTCTTTCTTTTTCTTCCTCTCTCCCCCTTTCTTTCTCTCTCTTTGCGTTAGCTCCACTGTCCTCCTGGTTTTGGAGTTCCTCTCGGCTGTTGGGGGGTGGTCGGGTGCCTTTCCGGCTCAATCTCAGTCGTGGGGGGGGGGGTGTTTTGGCTCCTTTGATAGATGCCCGGGCACCCCCGATTCCTCTCTGCTGGCGGTGCTGGCGGCAGCAGTCCTGGGAGCCCGGGAGTCGGCCAGACAGAGCCTTTTACTCTGGCTGGCTTCAGGAGCTCTTTTCTGCTGTTGCCTCGCCGGAAGTCCCCATTATTATTATTATTATTATTATTATTATTATTGATAGCCTGAGATAATCCCAGGTATCTTGATCGCTTGTGTTTGGGGCATAGAATTGGTCTTCCCCGTTGTGATGTGCATTGGGCTAGAAGTAGGCCGGCCCTCCTACAGGCCCTTTTTACAGGCCCTTCTGACTCCACCAGGGAGCAGGAAAGTGCAAGTGTGCTATGCTTCTGAAGCATGCAGTGAACCTACTAGAGCATAGGACACTGTTAGAACCAACAAAGAGTACCATGTACAAGTATTGTAAGTCTCCTGCTTGGCTTTGCACTCTGGCTCTCAGCCTGAATGTCCTCTGCCCCATACAGTGGTGCCCCGCAAGACGAATGCCTCGCAAGACGAAAAACCCGCTAGAGGAAAGGGTTTTCCGTTTTTCGATGCGCTTCGCAAGACGAATTTCCCTATGGGCTTGCTTCGCAAGACGAAAACGTCTTGCGAGTCTTGCGATTTTTTTCGCTCCCCTCCCCCTTTTTCTAAGCCGCTAAGCCGCTAATACCCTTTTAGCCGCTAAGCCTTTAATAGCCACTAAACCGCTAATAGCACTAATCCGCCAAGCCGCTAATAGGGTTGCTTCGCAAGACGAAAAAACCGCTAGACGAAGAGACTCGCGGAACGGATTATTTTCGTCTTGCGAGGCACCACTGTATTTCCATTTCAAATCCTTTTGCTCTTCCTCCCTCAAACTAGTGGCTATCTTTTGCAGTAAGAATGCTCCACTGCCTAGACCAAGCAGAATGATGGGTTGTAGCCAACAAAATTATTTCATTAGCACAAGGACCTCTGCTTGTGTAACCAAAGGATGGAGATGTTCAGTTGTGCAAGCAGAAGTCCTTGCATTAATATAATTTTAACCAACAAAGTTGCCCCATGTTAGCAGTAGCTCACACCTAGTACTCATTTCTCCTCTCACTCATGTCCAGCAATAATTCCTCCTTTTTTCTGCGCTAGCAGGGGTGCTAAGGGGTGAGGCTAAGAGGCAGGATGACGTGAAAGTAGCAGAACCCTTTTTCTTCCTTTCTCACTATCTTGCACAGTGGTGTAAGGAAAACATGACCTTGGCATTGAATGCTGAGGGTAAAAACTTGTTTCTATCTATATTTTATCCCATTTTCCTTCTCAGATGCTTCTCTTCTTTCTGCCCTAATCTATACCCTTAATGTCTATCCTGGAATTAAGCATTTGGAATAGCCTTGCTGATGAAGAATTAACATGGCTTCTGCAATAATAAATAGGATATTGCTTCTCTGTAAGTGTTTTTAGAATTGTGAAGTGTGTTGGTGTGACATAACTGCTTGTTGTGTGAAAAACTAGAACCTTATTCAGTAATGTACATTATTTGTTAATTGAAAAGACGAGCTTATGCCTTGTTATTTCAGTAAAGTTCTTTTGAAGCAAGTTTTGTTTAGGAAACTGATTCAGAGTTTAGGAAGAACATTTTTGTTGCTGAGTGCTGGTTTCTAATAAAGGCTTACTGCCAGTTCTCTCCAGTAACAGAAGCCCTTGCATAAATGAGTAAAATGAGGAGCGCTCTCTTTATTTTGCACTTGTCAGTGAATTGTAGTTCAGTACTATCTTACAATACCATTAAGCAATACATTGGAAAGAGATATCAAAATATTATTTTGTTTTTGAGATAATTATTTCCCCTCCCTTTCACTACAGATATTAGACAACAAAAGGGATACTGTGAATTCAACTGTTAAGCCACCTGTTGGCACAGAAGGTAAGATATTTAGAAAATGTTTGAATTTGTAACTTGTACTAAATAATATCTAATCTTCTATGTGTATCGTATATTTAATCCTTGCCTCACTTCCCTTCCCTCTTGCTGCTGATTAAGGTCATTTTGCAAGTCTTCTTTTCATGCAGCTAGAATTCTGTGAGGGAAGAGTGAGGATTGCTAGCTAGCTGCAGCCTCTCGTGCTGCCAGCCCTGCCTCCCTTCATGCTTTGGAGGGCAAGCATCCGCAGCAGATGGACCTGGTGTAATCCTCTCCCAGCTTTGCTTGCTACAGTTTGTTACGCATCATTAGCCAAGGGTTGCTGTAGTCTGTGAGGATTCCTCCTCCTTGACCAAGTGTGCATTCAGCATACTTCAAGTTTTGAGTGTTCTTGAGAGTGAGGGGTCAGAGCAAAATAGTGGCTCCTTGGTGCACCACCCCCTCTGCTGCTCAACAGTGTCCTTACTGGAGCTGGCGGCCATTGTGGTCTTGCAAGTCATGTTTCAGTCTCCCAGTTTGATTGAACTGGGTGATTTCAGCATTCAGGCTGAGTTTCCATGGCTGAGAGGCCCAGGATATCATGGCCTCCATATGGGACTGAACCCCATTCATGTAGCACATACTTTGGAGCTGGTGCTTTGTTTTGTCCTGGCTGGGATGATGGCTGCCTGGCTATGGAGGGGCAGCACATGGTCCCTTTGTCATATAATTTCAACTATCTGGTTGTATTTAGATTCACAGGGCCTCCCGAACACCCCAGAGGTGTGGGATGTGAAGCATGGCTTTGCAAGGGACATCCTGTCTCACGAACCTATTAAGAGTTCTTTGAGAGTGTCAGCAAGAACATAGAGGTGATCCAGTTGACACAGCATACCTGGAATGTCTAAAAGCTTTTGAGAAAATACCTTACCCAAAGACACCTGAGGAAGCTTATGGTTGGCAGCTGTCTGTCTCGAGAGACAATGCAGTGCACCTTCTGGGGCTGAAAAAAGAGGAGAGAAGCAAAGCATAAACTTTGGAGCAGCATGCATCGGCATGGCACTCATTTTCCTGCAGCAGAGGAGAAGATCCCTGGATGAGTTGTCCCTCCCATTATAAAGGGACCACAGTGATATATCCCATCCAAGGAGCCCCTCCTCTGTTGCAGGAAAATAGAATGTGGGATTCAGCATGATAAATTTATTTTCTGCAGGGGTTGGGGAGGATTTGCTTCGCTCGCCCAGCAATTGGAGTGGGGAGAAGTGCTGTTGTCAGAACTGTGAAGCAGTTGGCAGGGAGGCCAAAGTCTACGGCTCCCCTGTGCTTTTGTTTCTTTGCTTTCATCTCTGCTCAGTCTTGATTGTTGCCTTGTCATTCTCGGGTACTATTCTGTTAGCTGTGGAACTTGTGAACGAGAGTTCTCTCCCACTCTCAATTTTGCTGGAGTTTCAGATCAGTAGAATTAAATTTATTGGAACTAGTCATATGAATAAAGTTCCTCATGATTTGAATGACAACTGATATCAGAAAAATTGTCTCTTTACAGCTGTTGCTACTGGCAGATTAACATCTGTAAAGGAAATGTGTATTTAATACACTTGAGAGCACACACAACCCTCTATGGTATAAACGGTTAACTTGCCTGTATATCCTACAGTGGAGGAAGTGAGTGGCGTTTCAGATGGCAGTGCTGATCTTCCTGCTTTGTGGATATTGCACTAAATTGCACCTGAGAGATGGAGGAGTCTTGCACACAAGGCTCTTCTGTTTTTGGCACTGATGACAAGCGTTTAATGGGCATGTCCTCTTCCAGCCAGGAGAATGCCACTTCTGAGTCTTTAAAATATGTTCCACTCAAGTATGTTCATTTTCTAATGGTACCCTTTGGCAAACCTCAAATATGTGTTCATTATCTTTAATGTTAAAGTTTGTTTAAGCTTTGGAGCATCTTTGTAAGAGTATTTCTCTTCCTTGCGTGTTTTGAGTGCACTTCCATTCAAACCAAATTTTTTTTAAGCCTTAGCTGTATGAAAGGCTTTGTGTTTTGTTACTTTTTTGTTTTGTTTAATGAAACAAGAATAAAGTTTATAGTGTGGGTAGTATTCATTCTTGCCGTTTCATTTTCCTGCTTCACGGATGGTGTGTGATCTCAGCCATTATAAATAGGCTACATGCGTGATTGACCGTGCACAGAGATGTGGAACTATGCTAAACCTGAAGAAGTGTATCTGAAGAAGTGTGCTTGCACACGAAAAGCTCATACCAAGAACTAACTTAGTTGGTCTTAAAGGTGCTACTGGAAGGATTTTTTTTATTTTGACTATGGCAGACCAACACGGCTACCTATCTGTATGCTAAACCTTGTAATATAACTTATAATACTGTATACAGTGGTACCTCAGGTTAAGTACTTAATTCAATCCGGAGGTCCGTACTTAACCTGAAACTGTTCTTAACCTGAAGCACCACTTTGGCTAATGGGGCCTCCTGCTGCTGCTGCGCTGCCGGAGCACGATTTCTGTTCTAATCCTGAAGCAAAGTTCTTAACCCCCGAGGTACTATTTCTGAGTTAGCGGAGTCTGTAACCTGAAGCGTATGTAACCCGAGGTACCACAGTATAGGATTTTTGTACAACAATGCAGAGTTAGGGGTGTGGTAGGTGGGGATCAGTCTGCCCAGTTTGCATTGGGTTTATAACAGTTACAGCTTTGTTAGTTGCAGCTTGCCAAGTTTGGTTCCCTGCCCTGTGTGACACCAAACACTAGCCAGCTCGATTAGCTCATTGTTGGTGATGGCTGGCTGCACTTCCTCTGCCCACATGGTTTGATTTCAGACTTTGTGGCCAAAGGAAACAAAGTTTGCAGCCAAGCTTGTGCCACAACACAGGCAAAGGAAAACACTTCAGCTAACATTAGGTAATTGGCAGGTGTGCAGCCCTTTCCCATCTGTTGAAGTGGTCCTTGGGGTTGGAGGTAATCAGGATCTGGCCCACTCTTTCTCAAGGGGATCTCCCAGTAGGAAGCAGGATGCTTATCCCACACCAGGCCCAGCACCTCTGCCACCAGCAAGAGAAGTGATTTTTCTTGGCTCTTGTCCAGGCCACCACGACAGAGAGAGGCTTAGCAACAGGTAATGTGTCCCAGCAGCCACCATGATCAAGTTTGGCAATAGGAAAGGCAAGGCTAGCCAGACTAGAAGCAGCGGTCCAAGCTTATGGAGTCCCAAGATTAGGGCAAGGAGCTCACAACTGCACAGAAGCAGTGGTGCCATTCCAGAGGGTTGGTAGCTGCACTCACTTTTAAGAAGAGGCAAGGCTGGCTCACTTGTGAGATGGTTGAGCATGTGTTGAGGCTACGTGTGAGTTCCCTTTCTGACTCTGGTTCTCCCCCGCCCCTCAGATTCCATTCCCATGCTCTTTTCCCCAGCTGAGACAGCCATCTTCTGCAAGGGAGAAGCACCCACTGTCTCCAGGCTCTGTTGCCCTATCTCAGCCCTTCCCTCATTCTTCTCAACCTCCTATTCCATGCCCGAGCCTGGTCCCACCTCAGCACTCATGATACCAATGATGAGTTCAAGCACAAGTAACACCAAGGATTCTCCTTGATCTCTCAGTGGCTTTTGATACCATGAACCATAGTAGCTTCTTGGAGCAGCTGGGGGTTGGAAATGGGAAGATAACGTGCTGCAGTGATGTCTCTCTTACCTTAGGAATCATTTCCATAGAGTAGTAGAGGGGGACTGCTACATCATGGGAGTTGTGTCTCCCAGAAGTCAATCTTGTCCCTCATGCTGTTCAACATCTGTATGAAGCCACTGGGGTTTTAGAGTGTTACGCCAGTATGTTGCTGGCATGCAACTCTACCTGTGCCATCTGAATCAGGAGAGGCTGTTGAGGTGTTGGACCACTACCTGGGGGAAGTAATGAGCTTCATGCGAGCCGAGCCACTGTGGGTAGTTGAGTTTGGGAAGTGAGCGCACCTGTTCTGGATGTCATGACTTTCCTCTGCAAAGAGGAGGCTTGTTGCTTGGCTACTCCTTGAAGCCCAGGAGGCTTCATTGGCTAGGAATGCAATTTTATTGGCTAGGAATACAGGCCTTCCTGGGCAGATCCAGCTTGATGGCAGTGGGAAGAAAGAGAGCCCATGGTAGTGTGCTCCACAGTGACACTGAACTTCACGTAATAGGTCTGATTCTTCCACTGGGACCCCCTAACATGCTAACATAAAGAGAGCCTAAGATGATGAAGCTGGATGAGGCCTGCAGCCCACCTAGTGAAGCATTCCACTTGTGTGGAAGTGGGTGTTATAGCGATGCCTGTTTTTGTTTTTCATACAGTAGAGATAATGTCCTTTAAAGACTTAAACTGCACAGTATCAAAACCTGCATTACATATGAGTGGCAAAAAATGTGCTATCAATAACTGAAATGGAGGCCTCCTAATCTCATGTTTAGCTCCCCACCCCAATGTTTGTGCACGTTAGGAACACAGCACTTGATCTGATCTGTTCTACACAAAGTCATCTTCAGGCAACAGAAGGCACATTATTAACTGATGTTTACTTGGTATATTTCTTGGCTCTGGAAAGTAAATTAGCAGAGTGGTGGCACCTTCATATACTGCTGTTGTAACAATAAACCAATTATAATTTGCTGCACAGTTGCCTTCATGTTACAAAACTATTCTTCAAGCTCTCAATTTGCAGACAGCACTGTCAACAATCAAGAGCTCCTTGTCAATTGTTAAAGGGTCCACAATTTCCATTCTGTCTTTATTGTTTGGACTGAGGTGGCATTGGAGGTAGATCAATGTTGGTGCCTGGAATGACATCATGCCCTTTGCCTTCTAAGAGAGAGTCCCACTGGTCAAAATCTTTATTGAGACCTACAGAACAGAGGCGTAAATCAAATGAAAACATATCTCAGGGCAGAAGAATGCTTAAAATCAGATATGGTGAAATAACATATCAGTGTTACTTTTAATATCAAGCTTTTGTGACATGTTGGAGTTGCATTATATTAAAACTGATCTTCTTTTAGATGTCTGACAGTTATTTTAGGACTTTTATCAATGTTAGGTTGGGGATTGAAATTTATTTTAAATTTTCAATCTGCTGAGCATTTTAATAAATAGCATAGAATGGCTAGAACAGCCAGAAGGGCAAGAAGTCCAAATGGGCTTCTCCACACTTACTTTTTGCCCTGTGCTTTCCAGGCACAGATCCATGCTTTCCCCGTCTCTCCCCTGAAGAATTCCTCAGGTTTTCCCCCCAAGACTTCCTGCCAGTGGTGAGATGGGTGGAGACAACCCACATCATGGATCCCAATTCTCCCCTTCAGGAGAATGGAATTACACGTTCAGCTAACAGGCCCCCTCAGCACCTGCACAAGGATTTCAGATTCTGCAATGGGGCTCCCCCCTTCTCCTGCACAGACACCCCAAATGGCTTATGAGGGCTGGGGATCAGGAGAGACCTCAGAACAGTGCACAGGGGGGCGGAATCATTCCGCCTGGTAAGATGAAATACTTGTGCAGATGGAACATTCATCATGGCTTGATGTTGAATTCCATCTTTTGACTTTCAGATATTACCATTTGGATGGGGTAGACAACAAATCACATATAAAAATCATGTAGCAAATGTAGTAACTTACCTAAATGTTTCTGTAAGAAGGCTAATGAAGCTTTGTTGCTAACATCAATGGCTGTATTAGGATTTAATTGTCCCTTCAGTCCAAAAATCTTTCCAACAATGTTGCCAGTCAAAAATGTAAAGTCTGGAAAACTCTGATGTACCGTTCCTCTGCAAATAGCAAAGATATTTCCCAACTAGATTACAGCCACAAAAGGGTAATTGTACAGTTATAAGCAACATCTTTAAAAATTAAGTTTTTTGTTAAAAGTAAAGCATAATGGTTTTTTCCTTAGGATGGCAAAGGAGCACCTCTTATCACAACTGCATGTGATTCTCACCCAATTAAATCTAAGTAGGCTAATAAGGTAAATTTTAATCAATTACAGCTGCATACAGATGATAGTTAGGGTTGCAATGCACAGTGCTGTGCAAAAGCAGGTCACCTGACATCTTTGCCCCACCAATCAAAACATTTTATTCAAGCGAATATGCGTCCCAAATTACAGATTAGTAATTTGCTGTATCTTTTTGCCCTTATGTGTTGCTCATCAATGTAGCCCTTTTTGGAGACAGGCAGATACTGAAAAGGATTTGCTTTAAACTCTTTACTCTTTCTTTTCTGTAAGTCACTGCAGACTGACACAACAGAAACTGGGATACAGAATGAAGTGGATGGGAGCTTTTTCGTGAACATTTTCTAGGGACAGGAGAAGGGTGAGCCCACTATTTAGGTTTTGCTGTCGTGCTGAGAATCTTCAGAACTTGCAAAATTTTGCATTCAGAAGAAAGTTTCCCTTTCCCTCCAGTTTGCTGGTTCTGTTTTTTGAAACATGCAGGTTTTTTAAAAGCAAATAGTAACACCTGGAGCAGGGGACTGATCATTATTAGGAAAGAAGCAAAAATAGGGAGAGTTTAAGTCTTTCTCTCCCTCTCCTCTGCCCTTGTGGTCCTGATGAAAACCCATCATCTGAAGCATTTATTTATATAGAGAGGAGAAAATGCTCCATGGGTGAAAATTTCCTCTCAACGCAGCTTCAAAGTTTTGCTTGGGGCTGCAGCAGGGAAATAAATAATTGATTTCTTTCCAGGAAACTGCTTAAATCTTGGGGTGGGGGCTAAGAACTATTCACATTTTTAAGAACCTGCGCATTATAAATGCAAATATACATTTAACATCACATGTAGTTTAGCCCTAAGAGGCTGCACCTTGATTCTTCCTGCTCTTTTGGAGGGCATGCTAGAGCTTGGATAGTCACAGGCTGCATTGTCGCATGGGCTAGTCTGATATAACCATTTTGCCACAGGACAGGTAGGACTGAAATAGAATTTGAAGTTGAAACAGCTATGTGATCTAGCAAAGTGCTGTTTTCTTCCTGCAATAGCTTGCTGCCTTCACAACATGCACAGACAATTCCAATTCCTCTGAAAATAAACTAATACTGTTGCAATTTAGCACTTACTTGATAGTGATCATTTTTCTCTCTGTGTCTTTGTAGTTAAGTTTCTTTATTTCTAGAATGTTTAAAGCCCATTGGAATTTTTCTGAATTAATAAACAGCAATGGTTGACGAACTCTAGGATACACTTCTTCACAAAGGGGTAGCATCCATGCATCAAGGGCAATGCCACATCTGTACGGGGGGAAAGTGCAAGTGTGTGGGCATGTTGGCATTAGTTGCACAAGGTCTATTCTTTACTTTTGGTGAGACTATATTCTGAGATCTGCAGAGGACGTGGGACATTAGTTCTATATATACTGCACCTCATTCAGCTTTTCCACAGGTTTCTCAGAGATGTTACAAATACAAGCTTTAGGAAGATGTTCTGTTCAAAGCCACATCTTGTTCCAATGAGTGGGATTCAACTCATGACCTGTCAGCAGTCTTCGACATGGTCGATCACGAACTCCTGGACCACCGCCTTGCCGACGTGGGGATCCAGGGCACAGTCCTTCAATGGCTGCGCTCGTTTCTCTCTGGTCGGGGACAGAGGGTGGCGCTTGGGGGAGAATTGTCATTGTGCCACTCCTTGGTGTGTGGAGTGCCTCAGGGTGCGATACTCTCCCCGATGCTTTTTAACATCTTTATGCGCCCCCTCGCCCAGCTTGTCCGGAGTTTTGGGTTGGGTTGCCATCAGTATGCCGATGACACCCAACTCTATCTGTTGATGGATGGCCATCCTGACTCGGCCCCAGACACACTGACCAGATGTTTGGAAGCTGTGGCTGGATGGTTACGTGGGAACCGGTTGAAGTTAAATCCTTCGAAGACAGAGGTCCTTTGGCTGGGTCGGGACGATATGGGGTTGGGGGGGCAACTCCCATCTCTTGCAGGGGCGCAATTAGTGCCAGCACCGTCCATTAAGAGTTTGGGTGTAATCTTCGATACCTCCCTCTCCATGGAGGTGCAGATTACAGCTATAACAAAGGCGGCATTTTTTCATCTCCGCCAAGCTAAGCAGTTGGCTCCTTACCTCTCTCGCCCCGACCTAGCCACTGTGATCCACGCGACGGTCACCTCCAGACTGGATTATTGTAACTCACTCTACATGGGGCTGCCCTTGAGACTGACCCAGAAACTGCAGCGGGTGCAGAATGCCGCGGCGAGACTCCTAACGGGGCTTTCACTGCAAGATCACATTCACCTGGTACTATACCAGCTGCACTGGCTCCCGGTGGAGTACAGGATCAGGTTTAAGGTGCTGGTTTTAACCTTTAAAGCCCTATACGGCCTAGGATCCTCGTACCTACGGGACCGCCTCTCCTGGTATGTCCCACAGAGGAACTTACGGTCTTCAAATAAAATCATCCTGAAGAACCCAGGCCACAGAGAGGCTAGGCTGGCCTCAACTAGAGCCAGGGCTTTTTTGGCTGCGGCTCTAATCTGGTGGAACGCTCTGTCACAAGAGACTAGGGCCCTGCGGGACTTGACATCTTTCGGCAGGGCCTGCAAGACAGAGCTGTCCCACCAGGCCTTTGGTCAGGGTGCAGCCTGACTCCCTCCTTTGGCAATCTCCACAGAACTTTAGCTTGATGGTTGCCAACAATTTGATTTTAATTAATTTTTATAATGAAATTGTACTATTTTATTGTTGTTAGCCGCCCTGAGCCCGGCTTCGGCTGGGGAGGGCGGGATATAAATAAATTTTTAATTTTTTTTAAATGAGTCCTATCCATGAAAGCTCTGTACAGGGGCTTCTGCTTATTCAACAGGGCTTCCTCCTCCCTCTGTGTGCCCCTCGAAATTGGCCCTGCAGCCAGGGTGGGGGGCAGTCAGAAGAACCCTGGGAACAATATGCGGGGGGGGGGGGAAGGGATTGTTCTGTCTGGCAAACTGAAATGCTTGCACTACAGAACCATCAGAAGAGCGCATCACTGAATTCCTCCCAGTATTAGTAGTTGTGTTTTTATTTTATAAAGTGCCTTCAATCTTCTAGGCACTGAAGTGATATAAAAAACAAGACAACCTCACCCCACAGTTTTATAATCTTAAGACGCACAATAATAAAAGTGATATAAATCCTGGTACCGGTTCTTAAGTTCCATAATGGCTTTTTACACAGATTTTACCAGATGCTATGGCACATGTCACCATTAGCGCTTCCAGTGTGTGCTCTTGGTGCCACAGGGTTAAGCCCTACCTTTTGAACAGAGTTCGGTTGTTAATGCAGGGGGTGGGGATCAGAAAACATTCACAGGCTTTTAAGCTGACAGTTCTTACTTGAACTGGACATTTTTGCTAAGAGCCTCAATAGTTGTAGCAGCACCAAAAGAGTGTCCCATCACAGCTATTTTCTGTACATCAATAGAATCCTAAAAATACAAAAGATAAGAGAAACTGTTGCTCTTCTAGCTGGTTAATAATAATAATAATAATAATAATAATAATTTATTCCTTATACCCCGCCCATCTGGCTGGGACTAACTGAACGCACTCAGTCCAAGACAGGCTTAAACATGCTTAGACCTACAGAAACCAGGAGGCTAATACATACAACTCTTAAATGCCCAATGTTCCTTTTCAACCAGACCTTTGGCTGATTAATATTGTACAGCCTTTTTTAATATGTGGCTGTGGGAAGGGGGGTGTTATTGTTTCACTGTTTTGTTTTAATTATTTACTTGTGTTTTTATCTTGTATTTTATTCTGGGAACCGCCCTGAGATCTTATGATGAAGTGTTGAATATAAATTTAGTAACAACAACAACAACAACATCATCATCATCATCATAAGAAGAAGAACTGAAGTCCAACAACATCTGGAATCTTGCCTGCAGAAGAAGATGAGCCTGTCCAGTCCCCCTTCAGTTCTGCCTCCACCCCCTTGGCAAATCATGGGGTCTCAGAATGGTGACTCCTGCCGGGAGCTGGCTCTGACCCTATTAAAGCTGATTATAGATTATAATTTCTGGGAAACAATGGGAGCAGTTTCCCTTAACTGCTATGGCACTGATCATGAGGTATTAGTACCCTGATATTTGTACAAAGGTATGTGAGGAGGACACGGGTGGCGCTGTGGGTTAAACCACAGAGCCTAAGACTTGCCAATCAGAAGGTCGGCGGTTTGAATCCCCGTGACGGGGTGAGCTCCCGTTGCTCGGTCCCTGCTCCTGCCAACCTAGCAGTTCGAAAGCACCTCAAAGTGCAAGTAGATAAATAGGTACCGCTCTGGCGGGAAGGTAAACGGCGTTTCCGTGTGCTGCTCTGGTGCGCCAGAAGCAGCTTAGTCATGCTGGCCACATGACCTGGAAGCTGTCTGTGGACAAACAGCTCCCTCGGCCACTAAAGCGAGATGAGCGCCGCAACCCCAGAGTCGGCCACGACTGGACCTAATGGACCCTTTACCTTTTACCTATGTGAGGAGGATAGTGAGTCAATAACCAGCTTTTAGTCTTCATTCCTAAGGGAAAGTCAAGAAAGAATCTTCAATGGTGGGACATTGCTGTGAGAGGCAGGCAGCACTGCACTTCTCTTTATAGGGCACCGAGAGTTGGTAACTGAAAAGAGGAGTGAATCACCATACTTAAAAGGAGCAAAAACCAGTAGGTGCCTCTGACAGTCACCTCAAAACACAACACAGCTCTCTTGTGGTGGTGGCTGAACTGCTAGCACTTGTTTCAGCTTCTGGGTATTACTTGACACACTGCTGAAGAGCTCTACAAAACCAGCTTCATTGCAGACTGAAAAAATGAACATTTGTGCCATGTACAAAGGCAGTTCCGCCATGTTTCAACAGCTGGGAAGTGTAGCAAACAACACAAAGAAAGAAATTGGAAAGTCTGTAGCGAACAGCTTAGCCCATGTAGTTACTCAATTTGTATTAGGAGCCCACAAGTTTCTTTACCTTTAAAAGCATCCAGTTAAAGTTCAATGGCAGCACATTCACTATTTGTTTTCCGGAATTAATATCAAGCATGAGGTCAAGGGCTCTAACACACTCATCAGCTCTTTGTTGCACCTACACAAAAGCAAACATAAATCATTATCCTTTTGGACTTAAAACAGCCAATGCACCAAGACGCTGATTTGATAAGCAGAGGAAATTTCCTATGAATCTATGGTCTGACATCAACAGAACCTAAGAAATGTGGTCAAAATCTTTTTTAAACCAAGTACTGGACTTCATCTGTAGAAACAGTAGACTTTGTTAATTGACATTAGAACTGCAAGTGTCAGGTCACTCCGCAGAAGTACAGTACTTCCAATCTAGTTTCCATTAGTCCCAGAACCTCACAATTAGGTCACATGCACACCATACATGAAAAGAAATATGACACTTTTTCATGTATAATGCCACTTCATCAGTCACGGAGAGTCCTGGGAACTGACCTTGCAGAGCTACAATTCCCAGCGCCCTAAACAAACTACAGTTCACAGGATTCTCCACATCCTCCAAAAGGTTATATCTAGCAAATGAAAGATTATAGTCTCCCTGGGTGGATGTGGGGTGCTTTTTAAAAAAATCCCAAAAATAATGACTGTCACCCCTCTAGAACTGCTGCGGAAATGAACCCTTGAGCTTGATTTAAATTTCTCTTCTCATGGGGTCTCGAGTGGGGCACTCTTCCCACCACCCTATTTTATAAGAAAAGAAAACCTGACATTCAGAGGCAGAAGCAAGAGTCCACGGCCTCTGACTTGTTCTTGGATATATGAATTTCTCAGCATCCAACTCAGATATTCTGAATCCAGAAGAACCACCTCCTGTTTCCTTCTATCCAGTGTGCACCACTTACTGCACTTACACGGCTGGTTTTTGTTCTTGTTTTTCTTACATGATTTTCACTTTCTAGGACTAATGAGTACCCCCCCCCCCAAGAAAAAAAAAGCCCTGGAATTGCTCTGGGATCTGTGGAAAGGTTCCTTCCTCTGGGGTAAATTATTACCAGAGAGCCCTGCCTTTCAACCAAAAGGAAGTGCTTCCAAGACTGCTCTATCCCAAACCCCAGAGACCCCATTTAACGTAAGTTCACATTTCCCTTTTTAAAATGCTAAAAAAAAAACAACTGGAAAAGGAGCTTGTCCTTTTCCAGGACAAGGGAAGCAAACATAATCACCACAGCCAATGATTCTCTCATGTCATCTGCAACCTTCTTGAGAACTCTCTACTGCCACAAAAGCACACTGCTCCAAGATAGAGGACTTCTTCAAACAAATACCTGTTGTTGACGTAAAGCAACTTCATCTTCACCTGCTTTTAATTTCCTGTAATAGATCCACTCCTTGTGCAGTTCTGAGGCTTCTCCCTTTGCTCCTAAAGCAGGTTTCTCATTAAGGTAATATGTAGCTGAAGATGACTGGTCTCTAATAAAAAGAAAAATGCTGTTCTGAAGCCCCTGGACCTCCCTTTTGAGATAGCTGCACTCCTTTCCTCTCAAGCACCATATTCTGCCTTTATGTTCAAGTAGAAATACTGAAAAACCAATTCACAATTTACCTTGAAGAATGATAGTACTGAAGGAAACTTCTATTAAAAATGGTTGTTATTCTACTTTGCATGCAGAAGGTCCCCTGTTCAATCTCTGGCAACTCCAGGCAGGGCTGGGAAAGGCTTCTCTCTGAAACCTTGAAGAGCTGCTGCCAGCCAATGTAGGGCAGTGGTGGTCAGAGGACAGATTGGGACACACTGGTAGACCTCTGGAGGATATAGGGATGGAGTTTTGACTCCCAAGCAACTGTCCCCACCTAAATTAGGCTTCTGAAATAAGGAAAGCTAACAAGGAGTGGACATCTATGTGAAATGAGAGTGAGCTCAGTTCAGTCTGGCTACTGAATATAAATCCCAGGCTCAGAATATGCTCAAAGGCACCTGGCTCTCACTGGTAGATCCTGAGGTTCCAGTTAAAAAACAAACAAATTAGATCTATAGGCCATAAGTCAACTCATCACACTTGAGGCAAACATGCATGCCCATGCTGCTGTTGACCAGGAGTGATTAGGCCAACCGTTTTGGAGAATAATACTCAAATAACGAGTGCCACTCATTCCTAAAAGATCCATGAAGATGTTCAGTTCTGATGTCATACTGTCCACACCTCTGAGTATCATTCAACACCCCCAAAGAAAAAGAAAGTCTGTGCAGTAAAATTAAGCTTTCTAAAATCTAATTCTAAAGTGCCTATTTTCTACTTTCTAAATCTAGTCCATCCATCTTCTTTATTTACTGTGTTTCTAGTTAGTACTTAATCAGATATTTGTGTACATGCTTCTTCTTCAGCTAATACAAAACTCAAGATGTGTAGTCAGCATACCTGTGCTCAACAGCAGCAACAACAAAACCCCGAGATGCCATTTCAGTGCAAACTGCTGAATACAGAGTTCTGTAAATAAAAACATGACTAATTAGTTAAACAGATTATTTCAGTCCTGACAGAATTTATAATTCATGTGCATACTACATCTTGATGATGAAGAAGTTTTTTAGATGCTGTACGCAGATTTTAAAAACCCAATTGTTCCACTTGCAGGTAAATCCTACACGTGAGCACAGTGAGCAGGGGACAAATGAACTTAAGGTAAAGTCTGAAGGAGAGCCCCTATTTCATTCACGGAGGCTCCCCACATGCTTAGAGCCCCAGTTCTGCAGGGATCTAGTCACTGCATGTCGGGAGCCTCCATGCGCAGAGTGGGCTCTGCGCTTCAGGCTGCGCTCTCCAACTGGGGTGGGGTTGGATGGCAGCAATTCGTACTCACATCCCCAGTCAGCTAGTAATAGTTTTTGTAGGCTGAAACCATTATTGAGGACTGTCAACTTCATGAACCACATATTTTGATATATTATGTTGCTTAAATGCAATCATCTATACAGTGGTACCTCGGGTTAAGTACTTAACTCATTCCGGAGGTCCGTACTTAATCTGAAACTGTTCTTAACCTGAAGCACCACTTTAGCTAATGGGGCCTCCTGTTGCCGCCGCACGATTTCTGTTCTCATCCTGAAGCAAAGTTCTTAACCTGAAGCACTATTTCTGGGTTAGCGGAGTCTGTAACCTGAAGCGTATGTAACCTGAGGTACCACTGTATTAGGAAACACTCTACTACCAAAATGCAACACTACCTGAAAGCTCCAAGTCCATGGGAGAAAATAATTAGGGGGTATTTTTCTCCAAGCTTGAATGCAGCGTTCCATTTTGCAGGACATGTCACTGAGCCTAAATTGAATAGAATATGTGTTTGTATTATGAATTTGGGAAATGTCAATTTGTTGCTCTCATGCAAATAGTACTTCACACCTGAAATTGCTCTTCCTCAACCACCCCAAACAGTAGCTCATACATGTTTGAGCCTGTAGCAGCTTGCACAAATTCACTCCGGACAGGGGGGGAAATCAACTGAACCTGTTGTGTCTGGAGTTTAGCATCTAGGACAGGAGTCACTGAAAGGAATTAAAGATAAAAGAACCTGCCCTACAGTTAAGTTCGAAATATTAAGTGAAATAAGCAAACTCGTCTGATAGGAGATATGGTGATCACAAGAATACTATTATATGAATTTTCAGAACAATGTCATCAAAATAAATGAAATTATAACTCAGGCCTTACATATGTTAATGAATGCATGAAATGATTTTCTCAGAAGAAGACATGAGAAGGGACCATAGTTCAGGGGTAAAGCCATGTAGAATGTCCCAGTTTCAATCCCTGGCATGCATTCACTTGAAAGAAAGGAACTGAAACACAAGGGATCCAGTAAAACATGCTCTTCATTGAGTCCAACTGTATTAAAAATGTCCTTCAAAACTTACCAAAGTTGCATGTGAAAAAGAACCCTCCTAATGTCCGATTTATGTTCAGAAAATCAGATAGTCCATAATAATATTCTTTATTGGGAATCCATATTGTTTCTTCATCACTTGTACCAATTTGGGATGGGTAATAGAGACGCAAAAAACTTCCCTAGCAATGAATAAGAAGATCAGGTTATTCAAAGCTGCTTTCAAAAGTTTTAAAAGAGAAGAATGCAGTGGCAGATATAAAGGTATGCATAATATGTGCAGAATTAAGGGGCCCTTCAGCTGAGGGGCCCCAAGTATACATTGTTAACTGAGAGGTTGCCTTTGAAATGCGACTACAATGAATTTTAACGTGTTGCATTGTTTTCTGTTTTCATGTGTGACAGCAAGGCAAGGCAGCCAGGGAAACCACTCTGCCCCTCCTTTCCCTGACCTAACCCCACCCCCCAACTCTAAATAAAAGGACTTAAATTACAAAAACAATTATGCAGGTAAAATGCCAGCAGGGGTGGGGGGCTTTCCAGGGTTTTGCACCGTCTGTCATGTCTGGACAGAAGTCCTGGGTGTGCCCAAGGTGGAAGGAGCTCCTGCGTGTCCAGGAACAATTTCATTCCCTTGAGGCCAAGGTGGCAAACCTGGAAAAGCTAAAAGAGGCAGAAAGGTGGGTGGGTGAGGTCCCACTCCTCGACAAGGGGAGGGTCTTGTGGAAGAACATCACTGTGAAGAAGAGGGAAATATTTCCTCAGAAGGCACCGATTCACCACACAGGGGATTGCCTGTCTGGCACAACGCTTACACATGTTGTCTGTTGCCAAGAGAGCCTGGTAGATAGTGTTTGGGAGGAGTCGGTGCTCGTGCTGCGTACTGACATGGGGAAATGTACTTGTGAAGTAAAATTAATATTGCTAGCTAGGATGCTGAAAGTCAAGGGCATATGTGTTGTTTGTCTGGCCCCCCACTTAAGCTGTTTTCAAATAGATTTTAAAAATACTTGCTTCCAATTTGCTTTAAATTAGTGATGTTGGGGTAGATTTTTAGCTGCTACAGCTGTGTATTATTTTATATTTGTTGTAGATTGCTGGTTTGGGTTTGTTATGTAATGAGGCTGTTTGTTTTAATAATGTATACGTGTGTTCTCTATTTTTTTTAATTGTACTTACGTTATTTCTTTGACCTACTTTGGAAGGGCTTTTCTGATCTAAAAGGTAGCATAAAAATATTTGTAGGTTCATCCACACTGGAGTATAATAGGGATCTGAAGCTGCTTGTGTCTCTATTTACGTATTCTTGTGGTAATCACACCATCTTCTCCACATCCAACTGGCAGACTGCATTTTCCCCTTTCTAAATTCTGATTTTCCCCAATCTGTGGATAATCCGTTAATGCACTATAAAACTGCATGCAGTGGATGTACTGAAGGGCATTCTGTGGGTGTTTATATGTATGTGTGTGTGGTGACATTTTTGCTGGATGCCTGCCATCTGTCGCCACCCTCCGTATTTCCATTTTGTTTCCCAAGGAAAAGGATGCAGCCTGCTTTTTCCCATTGGTTGTTGCTGAAGGCACATCACAGTACAGTGGTACCTCTGGTTACGTACTTAATTCATTCCGGAGGTCCGTTTTTAACCTGAAACTGTTCTTAACCTGAAGCACCACTTTAGCTAATGGGGCCTCCTGCTGCCGCCGTGCCACTGCCACGCGATTTCTGTTCTCATCCTGAAGCAAAGTTCTTAACCCGAGGCACTATTTCTGGGTTAGTGGAGTCTGTAACCTGAAGAGTCTGTAACCTGAAGTGTATGTAACCTAAGGTACCACTGTATTTTAATTTTTAAAACAACTCTTTTGCACAGAATTGCTCTTGCACAAAACAGCGTTATCAAAAGAAATGCCCTTGCAGGAGGTGGGAAAGGAAAAACAGAGGAAAGAAGTACCAGCTTCCCATGCCAGCAACTTAAAGTCCTTCCCTGCTCTAGTTGAGATTCCTGCATTGCTGAGGGTTGGACTAGATGCCCTTTGGGGTCTCTTCCAACTCTATGATTCTATGACACACATTTTTACACTACATTTGACTTTGGTGCAAACTTGTTTTATCAAAAAAATTGTATTTTCAAAAATATACAGTTGTACCTTGGAAATGAAATAGCTTAGTTCCCAAACGTTTTGGCTCCCGAATGTCGCAAATCCAGAAGTGACTGTTCCAGACTGCGAGCTATTTTTGGAAGCCAAACGTCCGACAGGGCTTCCAATTGGCTGCAGGAGCTTCCTGCAGCCAATCCGAAGGCACGCTTTGGGTTTTGAACATTTTGGAAGTCGAATGGACTTCTGGAACAGATTCCGTTCAACTTTCAAGGTACGACTGTATAATGAAAGATGCCTGTGCATGGGTAAACAAATAACTGACATGCATGCCCACCGTGGACACCAGGTTTCTGGAAGTACTACTTGAGGGGAGGAAACAAAACACGGCATGAATGTATCTCATCATTACCCACTAGCACAAATGGGAAACATCAAAACAGATTTTGGAGGCATAAAACTGAAAGTGCTTATATGTAGATGAAGGTGCACAAATGTGCCCATGGAAGTAGTGACCCATATACACATTACACGCCTAGCATGAACGCTGCCTGCATAAATAAAGGTAAAGGTAGCAGTTCGAAAGCACACCAGTGCAAGTAGATAAATATACATAAAGTAGTTACTGGATGTGTTTTGTCTATGGACCACAAGGGGGCACTATACATAATTCTACATATATAGCTGTTAAATCTATTAACTTGTACTTTGGATCACCTTCATTTTGTTTACCGTAAGCTGCTTTGGGTGCTAAAAGAAAATCTGATGATTTAACAGTTGCAGATACCTGAATGCTGTGGCCGGTCATAAGATCTGTGCATCCAACTGAGTAAGGGCCTTTCCCTTCAGGAATCCTCTCAAGGTTGCTCCCCATTTCCTTGGCACTTTGACAGGCAAGTCTGAAAAGCAAGATAATCTTACGAGTGTGTTGGTATAACTATGGGTATGCTGCAAAGGCATATTATTGATTTATTTCATAAAATCTATATACCACTTGATTATAAAAAACCAACCACCTCAAAGCACTTTACAAGAAAATTGTCAACCATGTGGAAACTAAAGAGGCTTGGTCAGTCAGTGTTTGGACATAGTCTAAATACGCTGTCTTCCATTCAATTGAAAGAAATAGGCCATGCAGCTAGTAAATATTAATAACTAATTATGCTGAACTGAACATTTAAAATCAGTAAAGATTCTCCAAAACAATATAAAGTGCTACTGAAACTGAAAAGGACTTCAAAGAGATAATATAGCCCACATAATATCTACTCTAGTCAGGAGCTGCTGAAGACCTACTTCAGGGGTTGGAAGGTTTAACTTGCCTGGGGCACATCGGTCCCGCAAAGATCCCTCCGTGGGCCGGACTGCGTGCACACGTGTACCTGCGATTTCCTGCGTCTACGTCTGCGCAGATGCAATTTACAGCATCTGCGTGTACAGACATGATTTCCGGGGCGCCACAGAAGCGAGTCCCCACACCGTGCTGCGCCGGTTTAGTGCAGTGCGTGTGTGGGCAACTTAGTTTGGGGGCGGCTCAGGGAAAGGTCAAACGACCTCCGTGGGCCACTTCCAGCCCATGGGCCTTAGGTTGCTGACCCCTGACCTACTTCCTCCATTTGCCCTCAGTTGACCATCAAGATAGCTGAGCAGTTCTATTTGCTGTGCATCATGCACTGCTTAAATCTTGTTGAAGTTTTGTGCGTCTTGATAATCTTACAAATTTAATGTGGCTCTGATATTTTACTGCAATTATTCTGGTGTTCTGTGAACTTCAAATTGAAAGTTGGTCTAAAATAACAACATTAACAACGTAGATTATTCCTAATGTTCATTGTCTTTGTCACACTGAGAACTGGTTGGGGAAAGACACCATTTTTTAAGCATTCTTGCCTCTCTCGCCTGCAACCAAGGGTCTTACTTCAGAGGTGAATGTGCAACACCCATGATTTGGTTTTGGGAGACATTTTGAATATGCATTGCATCCCTCATGCCCTTCCCACAGCAACATTACTAGTTTTTGTAGAGTTAGGAATGGCATACTCTTGAAACTTTGCCCTCGGTGCTTCGGAAACCAGCTCCTTGGGTGACTGCCAACAGTTCTTCAGCTCCTCCTCCAGGGGACTACTGTTGCTGCTTTGGTGACCTTGGGGCTGGGCCAGATCTGCAAAAACACGAACAAGCATCTCTGCAGGGGGGAAACAATCCACGACGATGGCCTAAATAAAAGACAAGGCACGGGGAACCCCTCAAATACATACACTTCCTTAGTGCCCATCGCTTAAGGCATGCCTCTAGGCCTAGTGCCCCAATGTGGCACCCACGGAGCATCTGCATTCCTTCCCCCTCACTGTCTCCTTCCCCCTTCCTCTTTCAGTTCTCTCATTTTCCAGGCAAAATTCAGAAAACACTGTGACTGGAAAGGAAGGCAGGGAAGCAGAAAGAAAGAAAAGGGAGAAGAGACCAGGAGAGATGGGAAAGGAACAAAACAGAATGCTCATTTCTCCTCCTCTCTGGGTGTTGGCATGGACTTGGATCTGCTTGTTCCAAAGCCTGCTCACTCTCCCAACAATCCCTGGATAAATTTCCTGGGACTTAAAAAAAACCCTCCACACATTAGAAGAAGAAAAACTTGTTTCACCTCCCAACCTGGCTACAGCAAGTCAGCAGGGAAGCATCTCCCTACATCTCCCCTTAGGTCTGCAAATGTTGAATTGATAAAAATAAAGGCAATTTTTTAGCCACCAACAGTTCCAAAATCCATGATAACCTGTCACAAAGAAAATGAAGTTATGCCAAACAAATTCCACAGGAAGCTCATGAGATTATTAACTCCACAAATTATTATTCTGACCAATTCTTTGAAATATGAGAATTTAAAGTGTTGAGAACACTATCTTTAACATTCTTCATAGGTGAAGATCAAGATGCTCAATTCAAGAATGACATTTACTTTCATGGCTCATTTTCCAATTCAATACATTTCTGGAAAACCACACATTTAGTATGGCTTTGCATGACATGCAGCAAACCTGTGTGAAGCAGTCTGATTCTGCTTAGAATTCTTGAAACTTTAGAACTCGAGCATTTTGGCTAGGATTCAGAGGGCAACACACAACCCAGCCTGTGTACATCACAGCTTTTTAACTCCCCACCCTCTGCTCCCCCTGCTTGCCCCAGAGCAGCCTTTCAGCTGATGTGTCAGGCAAGGCGCTTCTTAATCTAGACAGCCAAGCTTTCCCCTGGTTTCTCTCCTGCCTCAACCAATGTTCAGCACACATGCCGCTGCATGCTTACCCCAGAGAGCAAGGGCCACTGACTGAAGCAGGGCTTACTTCTAAGTAAAGTGAACTCTGGGGCGCAACCTTCAAGTTAGTGCCTTTCTGCTGGCGCCTTGTTGAAAGTCATGCAAAGAGAAGCAGGGTATTGTCAAAAGTTCCTGCTAGATTTAGACTAGTTCTATGTCTGTGTGTCTTATGGAACGAATGTGTGGTCCCTGGAGCCGAATTGCCCAGGGGCAAAAAACAGATCGTGCTCTTTTTTTCTTTTTTTTTTTAGAAAGAGGGAAGGGGGTATTGAAACGAAGCTGTGATTGGCAAGTGATCGGAAGGGAGATAAGGCTGCGGGTAAAGGAGGCTGCCAGGGGAGGCGGGGAGGTAAAGACAGCGAACCTGCAAGGAGAGGAGACAGGAATACTAAAACAAGCAATGAGGAGAGAAATTAGAAGAAAAGGGAGAGCAAAAAACTGCTCTAGCTAAGGAAAAGACGCTAAGGCAAACGAGAGGGAAGGGGGTGTTGAAAGCAAACGGCTAAGCTGCTGAGCAGCTGATCGGCAAGCAACATGAGGGAGATAAGGGAGGCTAGTGATAAAGGAGGCTGCCTGGGAGGGGGAAGGTAAAAGCACATGGATCCTCAGGATTTTTGCATTGGGTTACCCCAAATTCACCATCAGATCACATAGCACGTCCATGGCTATAGCCTGCACCAAAAAAATCATGCATCCACTGTTTCTTGGGACCGCAATGGCGCAAAAACATTGTTAGAAAGCACGGATCCACATGGATCCTCAGGATTTTTGCATTGGGTTACCCCAAATTCACCATCAGATCACATAGCATGTCCATGGCTACAGCATGAACCACAAAAATCATACATCCACTGTTTCGTTCAGAATATTTTTTTCCCTGTTTTCCTCCTCTAAAAACTAGGTGCGTCTTATGGTCAGGTGCGTCTTACGGAGCGAAAAATATGGTAAGCCCCATTGAACTTGGTGGGCTTTACTTATGTGTAGACATTTACAGGTGTGTACTTTTAAACACCCAGTTTAAGAGTCATTTGTGATTATGAATTACATCCCGGGGTGTGTGGTGTTTTTTTGATGGGGGGACATTTGACTACATACAGAGACACATGAGACAAGATTATAACAAATAGAAAAGTCACTCACATTTACATATTTTTAAGCGGAATCTTGAATACATGTACCATGTTTTATACAAGACAATGCACCCACTGTTCTACATATGAATTTTTTAAAGTGAACATCATCTCAAATAAAGAGAGGATTGAACATTTATATTAATGTCCTCAGTACTAAAAAAAATCATCCTAAATACCTTCTGTGCCAAAAGGGCATTATGCTTTATTTGCCCAATTGTCTCTTGTATTAAGTGTGCTAGTTACAAAGAAATAAATTCTTTCAACTTTTAGATACTTTAGATAACTTTTAACTATGATATTTATAATCCTACTCTTCCATTTCACAAGGCTAATAGGACCAGTTTTTTCTTTTAAATCACAAACGTTGACTGTTAAGATTTGAAATTACGATAGGATTGTGGAAAATGCCATCCTTCCAGTCCGGGCAAAGGCGCTTTTCTTCCTCTGGGCTTCGCTGCTCTGCCTGCCCGGAGGGAAGAGGGACTGGATCCCGGAGCCCTTTTCGCATCTTCGGCTCCGGGATGCCTCGGGCATGTGCGGGATCCAGACAGGGGCTCCTCCTTCCCCGGCGACCCTCTCGACTCCCGCGGAAGGGCGGCCGGCTCCCAGAGGGACTCCCGGCCCAGCCGCCAGCCGGCCGCGCCTCCTCGGCCTCCCTCTCCGCCGGCCCTTCCCAGCCCGGGACAGAGGCGCCACCGCTCGCCGGCGCCGCGAGGGACGGGGCCGAGGAGGAGGAGGAGGAGGGCGGCGGCGGCGGCGGCGAAGAAGCAGAGGCCCCGACCCGCCTCTCCTCCTCTCCCTTCTGCGGCCGCCTTCGCGGCTCCCCCCGCCGCCCTGGCAGAGGCGCAGAAGGAAAAGGAAAAGGAAGAATACCTATACGTAGCAAGCGGCCTTTCCTCCTCCTCCTCCTTCCTCCGCCCGGGGCCCGACCTCAGCGAGGAGAAGCCGCGCCGCCCGGCCGCCCGGGGCCTGTCGGAGGGAGGCGCGCTCCGGGTCTGGCCGCCTCACGCCGGAGAGGACACGCGGAACCCTCTTTTATTCCTCCGTTTCTGCCCCACCTTTTTCCCTGACAGGAAAGGCAGCCGAGGAAGGACTGAAGTGGCCGCCAGTGAGGGGGCCGGGGCTGCCTCCCCCCACCCTTCGTATTTTTTGTTTTTTAAAGATATTTATTAAGATTTTCAATGTTTTACAAAACACACAAAAGGAAAAAAAACAAGAAAAAATACAAAGTAAAAATATTTAAAAACAGTTCTTTCCTTCCATTACTTGACCTTCATTTGCTTATTTCCAGGACCTGCTCACACCTTCCTTTTTTGTAATTCCAGTTCAGTTATTTTGTTCAGCAAATCCCTCACCCTTCATATTTTGTAGTATTTTCTTTATAACAAAAAACGCCACTATGAAAAATGGAGAACTGAGGATATATAATAAAAAGGCAATTTTCTCTTCTTCAAAAGAATGATTAATAATAATAATAATAATAATAATAATAATAATTTATTTATACCCTGCCCATCTGGCTGGGCTTCCCTAGCCACTCTGGGTGGCTTCCCCCCAAAAAATATTAAACTACTGTAATACATCAAACATTAAAAGCTTCCCTAAAGAGGGCTGCCTTCAGATGTCTTCTAAAAGTCTGGTAGTTCTCTTTGACATCTGCTGGGATGGCGTTCCGCAGGGCGGGTGCCACTACAACTTATCTTCTCGCAATGAGGGAACCGCCAGAAGGCCCTCGGAGCTGGACCTCAGTGTCCGGGCAGAACGATGGGGGTGGAGACGCTCCTTCAGGTCTACTGGACCGAGGCCGTTTAGGGCTTTCAAGGTCAGCACCAACACTTTGGATTGTGCTCGGAAACGTACTGGGAGCCAAAGCAGATCTCTCAGAACCAGTGTTATGTGGTCTTGGCGGCCGCCCCCAGTCACTAGTCTAGCTGCTGCATTCTGGATTTTACAGTTTCTGAGTCACCTTCAAAGGTAGCCCCACATAGAGCTCATTGCAGTAGTCCAAGCGGGAGATAACCAGAGCATGCACCACTCTGGCAAGACAGTCTGCGGGGAGGTAGGGTCTCAGCCTGTGTACCAGGTGGAGCTAGTAGCAGCCCTGGACACAGGCCTCCATGGATAACTGAGTCCAAAATCACTCCCAGGCTGTGTATCTGGTCCTTCAGGGGCACAGTTACTCCATTCAGGACCAGGGAGTCCCCCACACCTGCCCGCGCCCCGTCCTCAAAAAACAGTACTTCAGTCTTGTCAGGATTCAAGCTCAATCTGTTAGGAGCCATCCATCCTCCAACCACCTCCAGACACTCACACAGGACCTTCACCACCTTCACTGGTTCTGATTTGAAAGAGAGGTAGAGCTGGGTACCATCCGCATACTGATGAACACCCAGCCCAAACCCCCTGATGATCTCTCCCAGTGGCTTCATATAGATATTAAAAAGCATGGGGGAGAGGACGAAACCCTGAGGCACCCCACAAGTGAGAGCCCAGGGGTCTGAACACTCATCCCCCAACACCACTTTCTGGACACGGCCCAGGAAGAAGGAGCAGAACCACTGTGCTCCCAGCTCCTCAAGACGGTCCAGAAGGATGTTATGGTTGATGGTATCAAACGCCGCTGAGAGATCCAGCAGAACTAAGAAACAGCTTTCACCCTTGTCCCTAGCCCGCCGGAGATCATCAACCAGCGCGACCAAGGCAGTTTCAGTCCCATGATGAGGCCTGAATCCCGACTGGATTGGACACTAAGTAAAAACGAATCCCGACTGATTGCCACACATGGCTGATTACATGCAGGTTGCACAGATTTTCTTAGGCTGATTGATATGTTTTCCATGTAGGAAAAATATTTATGAAGTTGTCCTTGTTAGTCTGGAGGACACTGCAACTTGAGAAAGTTACTATGGCCAGGCATTGCTGTTCAAAAGAACACATGAATTTGAAAACTCTACTCAAGACTGATTCCTCTAGGATGTAACAATAGTCGTTCTAGATGAGCATAGCAGAATGTTGACTTTTATGTTTCATATTTTACATAGTTTGATGCTTTGTGATGTAGGAACATAGCAATTCTATAGTAAATTACTATGGACAAAAATAGTATACCACACCCTTCCTGCAAAGTTAACATAACATTTAAACCTTAAGAGGACTTTTTTTAAGGATGCAGGATTTTACTGCACTGATAGGCTAGGATTACAAAGTCCACACCCTACATCTCAGTGTCTGAAAATAGATATTTGTGTTTGTTTGTTTTTTGCTGTGTAAGAGGAACAGAAACAGCCACCATTTGAGAGTCACAGGAAATTAGAAAAGTTGTAAGTCAATTGTTCTGGGAGAGTTCTTCCATGTTTCTCACCAGCACTGGGAATGACCAGGCAATGATCTGTCCATCTCAAAGGAACAAGTAAGAGCTCCCCCAACATATCACATTCCCTAACAAAACACCGGATTGAGAGTGTGCTCTCCCTGCCACGTGCATTTTGCCAGATCCTGAGATGGGTCCCTAGTGTGCATGATGGCTAGGAAGTCTCAAAGTGCTCCTGAAAAGGTTGTTTTTTCCTCTTCAACACCATATGTGCAATCTTTATACCCCTTCTCTGCCCCTTCACCATTCTTCCATTCCAAACACAAACTCTATAGTCTGACTAAAAATGGTATCAAGATAAATATTTAACATCTGTCCATCCCATTGACATGCCTTTCTTCTCCTTGTATATTTTCTCTCACACTTCTATTTCAGCCTCCTGAAAAGTCCCACAGACTCAAAATCTTCAGGGGAAGGGGAAGAGGTGGGTTTCATTTCCACCAATAAGAAGGTTTATTAAGAATTACCTCTACCTATTCTGTAGCGACCACTGCGTGTTTCAGATTTCTGTCAACTGATCTCACAATAAGCATTTCCCCCTTAACTTTTGAACATTCAGCAGTCAGAAGTTCTATGTCTGAGTCAGGTGCCTTGTATTTGATCAGGTCTTGGTTTCTGTTAAGCTTGAAGACAGTGCAATCTTAGCCTACCAGTTAGATCAATAATCTACTGGGGAATTTTAAATACCCCATAGCTCAAGGATGTGACAGATACAGCTGCGGCTCCAGCTCCACGTGGGGTTGTTTCATTTTGTTGGCATGCATTTGATGGCGTGGTGATATCTTGCTTTAGGGCAGAAGTATTGGCAACTTCCTTCTGGGATGGGTCACAATGTTGTCCTGATTCTGTCCTGTTTGTTATAATAGGGGTGTCAATAGAGATTACTTGTAGAACAAAGTTTTGATCAGCTGAGTTTGCTTGACAACCCTCATTTTGTTTTGCTGATATTGCCCCCTGTAACGCAGCGTCAGCAGCCATTCTGCTTTGGTCTTGTTTCTGCTGCTCCGCAGCACGTCTCATGATTTCTTCTGCAGAGAGGGAGAAAAAAGTATATTGTTAGAGAATATATTACTATGTTTGCATGCATTTTGCCTGATTGAGGGTGGTATTTAACTAAGTGTTACTCAGAGTAGATCTATTAACATTAATAAACATGATTTAAATTAGGTCTATTCTGAGTAAAACATAGTGGAAAAACCATGCTTAGAGTTTGTGAATCACAGCATATTGGAAATGTGTGAAAGCATCCATAAACCACATAAACATATTTCATTGCATGTACATGTGCTGATGAAGGTTCTGTATATGCCATTTAAAAAGATGATCCACATGTAGCTTTTTTTCTCTTCTCATACACATAATTTATTAATTACCGGTATTTATCACATTAGTTTGTTGACCAGGCATTGAGCTGGATAGATGAGTCCATTTAATGTTACATTTTAATAAATTTATTGTTACTTTTCAATATTTTTATGTGGGATTAAAGTTTAATTTTGTTTTTTCATACTATTTAGCAATGCCATCATTTTTTATCCTCACCCAACTCAGTGTTTGAGCTCTGCTTTAAAGGCTGAGATCTGCTCATCCTTCTGTGTGTTGAATTGTGGCAAAGCGTGTTCTCCTTCATGGAGAGCATGTGTTGCGGTGGGGGCCACCAGGACACTCCAGAGTTGGGGGCGGGCTAATTGATCGTTGGCCACTGATGCGATTGGAGCTTCCCTTGTTGTTGGAAGAAGTTAATGTTGCCATTTGTTGATTGACAGCCAGAAATGCTAAAACTCCTTGCACGAGGCTAGGGCTTCCTCTTTTCACCCGTGCATCGGATTGCCCGTCCCCCCCTCCCTAGAATTAGGGTTGTTCGCTTTGACCTTGCTATGCTTGTCATGGGGTCGTCTGCTCTTGGGGCAGGGGCCCGGTAGGAATTTTGTCCATCTGGCTGATTGGCTGGGGCTATTTGGTTTTTGCCTACTGCGTAGCAAATTGTCACAACTTGTAAGGTTGCGGTTAGGCATTGGTTTATGGTTTGGTTGGTTGAGGGGCAGTGGTTGAGTGCCTGCCCTTGGTAGGTTGAGTGCCTGCCCCTCTAATGCTGCTGCTGCAAGGGATTCCGTTAAAGGAATTGGGGGCTAACTATTGCTTGTCCACTCTGTCAAGGGGGCTCGGGCCATAGCAATGAGCTCCTGGTTGCATTTGGGGAGGGCTGAGGGCAGGTTCCCTGCTCCGTCGCTACCCCCAAGTGTATTCCCCTTTTCTGACTTTCGCATCGTGCAGAATGTCAGTCTGTCCCCCATGGTGGGGGCAGATAGTCGCAACCAATGCCTAAGCAGCCACTCACATTTTTGTATTTTAATGAAGTTCTGGCCAAAATTATGCCAAAAACCTTAAACAAAAAATTCAGTGTGATGTGTGAGTTACTGGGGTGGCCCTGGGGACCTCGACACGCAACTGACTTTTAGGAAATTATTAGTCTCTAATATCACTTGTTTCAAGTCAGGGTCATCAAGAAACATTCCATCGTCATATATTAATTTCAGAATTTCAGACTTTTCTAAAAAAATATGTTATTTGTCCTAGTTCTGGGGCTTGAGAGGTATACTGATATAGTGAACCTGAGGGAGGGCTGGGCCAAGGCATTATGGCACCCGAGACGGACGTCAAATGGTACCCCTCTCTTCGCCAGATAAAAAGGGGTGAGGAAAGATCAACAACAGGAACAAGAGGGAAGAAAGATCGATGTCAGGATCTGCTGCCCCAGTGGATCTTGCCTCATGGGTGGGCCGGTCCTGATCTGAGGGTGTACACCACCATTGTTTCTATCAAGTGCCAATATCTGGTGTGTGTGTGTGTGTGTGTGTGTGTGTGTGTGTGTTGTAGGTCATGTAGTCTGCCTGTTTTTACTACTATTTCAAAGCATTTCTGTTTAGTATGCACATGTTTTTACACGTTTTATAAGTATCTACTGTTTCCAGTTTTTGTTTTGCTCTTAAAAACTTGCAAAAAAGTTCCTTAGATTCTGTTTCCTTACGTTTCATTTCAAAATCAAATTCATTTTGTCCTTGTATTTTTCTGTTGTTGTCTTGACTTACTAAATTACTGAAAGTATGAATAATCCATAAATACTTATGAACATCCTCAAGCTTTACATGTATCCCACATGGTTAAGATTGGTACTTCCTTTGTTTTGCTACTTTGAAGAAAGGATTTCAGTTCAGGTTTTTTTTAACTTTCTCAGTTATTCTTTTTCATACAATAATGAGTTATTCAATTTCCAAATTTTGCTTTTTAGCTCATTGATAAAACATTAAGTTGAACATAAAAAATTTAAAAAACGCACTTTTCCAGCATGTTTAGAAGTCATTAAAACACACCTTTATTTTGTCAACGCGTCTGTTGTACTGATAGAAGAAGGGATGGGAAAAGGGGGAACCAGTTGTAGAATTTGTGGAGGGAAAGGACTGTCAAAAATGATCAAAAATTCTAATTTTGTTGCCATGCATGTGCTGAAAGGCAACATCCTTCTGAATTCTGAGGGGAAGCAAGAAACTGTAGTTATTCAGTGGTGATGAAAGCCACATAATCAGATAATTGGACTGCCATTTTCCAGGACTCAGTCTTGGCACTGAAACTCTAGGCTGAGTCCTGATGAGGGCATACCTTAAACCAGGAAGGAATGCATAGGGGAGGGAGAAGCTGTCGTCATTTTGGCAAGTGGAAGGAACTCTGTATAGGCTGGGAGGTACTCTATTATTGTTTCTCCTAAGAATTCTGTGTCACCAGATGGTCTTCCTTGACTGTAAAATGAGATTACAGTGGTACCTTGGGTTACAGACTCTGCTAACTCAGAAGTAGTACCTCGGGTTAAGAACTTTGCTTCAGGATGAGAACAGAAATCGTGCGGCAGCGGCAGCGGCAGGCCCATTAGCTAAAGTGGTACCTCAGGTTAAGAAGTTTCAGGTTAAGAACAGACTTCCAGAACGGATTAAGGTTTAGGTACCACTGTATAAGTGCAATATACTGCTTTTGCCATCTCTATTTGTGGCACACAGTGCCTGGGTTGTGTTGGCACTGCTATTTCCTCCACCACCTGTATGATGTTGGCTTGTCACAGTTCACCAATGGCACCAGCCAATAAGTGACCATTTTCATCTGTGAAATGCTGAAGGTTCATTGAGGTTTGTGCTAAAACTACCTATTAATCATCACTGAAGCCTGAGCAGAAATGGCCAATTACCGTTCCACAGGGAAAAGAAATCGACTTCACTTTTGGTTAGCTCTGACATAAAGCCAAGACCAGGTGACAGCTGGGCACCATTGTGATCAGGGACGGCAGGGTGTTCACTTTCTTTTGGGGGCTCAGGATCATCTGGTATGAATTCCTCAATGATCACATCATCGCTTTCATTAGGACGCAGAGGTTTTGTTTTTGGAACCATGCCTCTCATCTCGTATATGTTTTTATCTGTATCCTGGCCAGCAGCTTTCCTCCAGGAACTTTTATTATCCACCAATTCCTCTACAAAACAAATATGCAAAAAAAGGGACAGTCAGCTAAATCTTCTCAAATGAAAAGTTCTATTTCTCAAATGAAAATGCCACTTCTGCTTACATTCTTGTAATCTAGACAACTTTTGATAAAAATTAAAAACTTAGGATTTGCATTACTAGGAACTCCTTAAACTAGTTCCTTAGAAGAGACCAGCAAAAATATTAAAGTAGAAACATAACTGGAAATATCTAATCAGCTTGCTGTTCATGTGCTAGGAACTTGATCCTAATACTCCACTCCCATAAAATATTTGTCTCCTAAATTACTGTGATGTTTTTAAAATAAGGTATTACATTCATGCACTGTCGTCTTTGATCAAAAGCACTGGGTTCTTGTAATTACTTGTGAAGCATATGAACATTGGTTGGAACTGCCTGCAATTTTGGCTTATTGGAGGCTTAATCAATGCAGATCTACCCTCCCTTATCTCAAGTGCCTTTGTAGACAACCTGCATGAAAATATGAATCCAATTCAGGAACTCAATTTTTCAAGGAAGCAACACTCATCTGGAAGCTGCAGACGGTATGTCTAGATTTCTACATCAGTTCCTGCTACACTTTTGTAAACAGAAAATAACAGGTTCTGTTACTGAAATGAATAGAGATGGGGGAGCAATAAAATTCAGTTTGCATTTAAAGCCGAATTTCTCAAATTTGCCTTTTCTGAAACTATATGAGAATCAAAACATAACCATCCTTAAAAATTTGTATTTTTCTGAATACTGAAATGCAGTTCTCCAATCAACCAACGTTTAAAAAATGCATATTTAGGTAAAAGTGTGCATTAAAAATGCATATATTAATGAAAATGCATTATATTAGGAGACATTGCTTGCAAAAATATGTACATTAATAAAAATAGATTACAAAAATGTGTTTATTAGATAACACTTGCACTAGAATGCTGATTTATTTTCAAATTGCTGCAGAAATGTGGCAAAATTAAGATCAGAAAAATCAAAACCTAAGAGGACCAAAACTGACAAATCCTTTTATCTCTATTAATGAGTGAATGAATGCAAATTACAAAACTCTTAATTTGGTGCTGCAAAATCTGAGGTTTTGCAGAACTGGAATTTGTTAAATGTGGGGAAAGGATGCAAGGAAAATTGGTTGGGGAGTGATATACAGTAGAGAGAGAGAGAGAGAGAGAGAGAGAGCGCGAGAGCGCACTACCTAAGGATAGATTGAATGCATTTTTGTGCAAAATAAAAATAATGGATCTATGAAGACAACAATCTGGATAGAAAAGTTATTTTGAATACCATATGATTCTGTGACATCCATGACCTCGTCATCCGGCTGTGGCTGAAACGGTTCTGATGCACCTGCGTTGTAAACGATGAAGCTGACATCCATTGGTTCAAATGCTCTGTTGTGGCAAAGCTCACAATCGCAAACGGTAGGACTTTGTGGTGCAATACAAAGTTTATTGGACTTTGAAGGATGGTGTTTGGGCTTTGATGTTTTCTGGGGTTTCCCCCCCTCTTTTTTATCTTTACTTACTTTGTCTTTGGCCTTGTTACTTTCTTTCATTGGTGATTCTAAAAACAAAGGAAATGTAGAAAGACAGATAAATATTTATGAAACATTTCCCAATATTCATTTTTTTAAAAATGTGGTTTATGCACAACCACTTTGTGGACCACTCGTTTTAGGCTTTCATTCTTGTTTTTTACATGTACAAAAGTATCAGAATCACCCTTTGTACACTGCTAAGCTGTCTTGCACCTGGGTGAAGACTTCAACTTTTAGTCATCTCCTACATCTGCTAACTCAAATTATGGGAGAGAAACTGGTACGCAAGACTTTAAGGGGAATCCGCCCACCCAAACTCATAAATATATTCATCTCGGTCTCTTTCCCTGCTTTACTCAAACTTTTGTTGTTTGGATACAGTGGGAACCGAACCTTCTCTAACTGAACAGGTCAACTGACAGGCTTGCTCTTAATGCAAATGCATCTGAAAGATAAATTTGCATGTGTCAGCATGCGGGGTGTGCATGCAAAGAGAGCTGCAGAATAAGAGAGGAGGCAGCATGGAGATAGGGTCAGTTTGTATGCAAGAGAGTTGGAAAATGGAAGGGAAGGTGATTAAGTGTGTGCCTGTGCAAAGAGGGCTGCACAAAAGAAGAGGAAAAGGCATGGAAATGGGGGTGATGCGTGGGCAAGGGAGAATTGAGAAGAGGAGGAAGATGAAGGAAAAAGGAAAGTGAAGGTGAAAAAAGGGGTCTAAAGACGGTTGCAAAAAACAAGGGTGTATGAGACATAGGACTGGCGCTGGAGATGAAAGCAAGAGCATGGCAGGGTCTGAAGAATAAGAAAAAATGGTGACAAGTGTGCCGAGTAGTTGCAATGTGTGGGAGGAGGAAGATGTGGGAGGTTACCGAGGTGTGGCTTGTGAAGGCAACTTGCACAAAAAGAGAGGGAGGAGGCACGGACATCCGAATAAGAATAATATTTGTATGCCTCCCATCTAACTGGGCGGCTCCCAACAGAATATTAAAAAACGATAAAACATCAAACATTAAAAACTTCCCTAAACGTGGTGAAGGGGAAACTGGGTGCAAAGCAGTGCTGCAGAAGAGGAGAAAGAAGTGACTTCAGAAATGGGGCTGGGAAGGTAAAAAGTAAGGTTAGTAGTTAGCTGCATGGGGTGGGAAGGGGGAGCTCTATGGGATGGGGGGTGGGGGGGGGGAGCTCGGGTGCAGCCCATAGTTATACATATAAGGCTAGCAATGAGCTGAGATTGTTCCCAGTATTGATTCTGTTTAATTGGACAGGCGGTTAGGGCTAGTCTAGGAGAACTGAAATGCCAAATTAAGACCTTGTAGTTGTTTTTAATAATAGTAAGACATTTTTATTGAAGGAAAATATAAATTGCAATCTGTTCTGCTCCAGAAAACAGTCTCTTCCTTCTGCAAAGGACTTTGTTGAGAGCAGCAAGAATGGCGTGGACACAAATGTGGGAAATGGTTATTGAGTGCATGAAGGGCTCAGAGTCTGCAGAAATGGATCCTCCTACCTTTGCTCTTGGGCTCCTGGCTCTCTTTCCACTTTTTTCTGTTTGCTTCAATATTATGCACCAAGTGTTCTTCAAAGCTTGCTATATCCAATGAAATTAAGAGATTTCTCTCTGTGCAAGTCCCACTTTCACTTTTGACGCTTCCCGGACTAAAGTTTTCTTCCTCTTCAAAACTGTTCCCACTAAGTTTTGGTTTATTTTCATCTTCAGTTGACCCTGATCTTTACAAAAGGAAAGAAAACCATAAGTAATGAGTCAGGCTGAAATTGTTGAAGTAATTTTTAAGGTTTTTAGAGTTCTGGAGAAGCAACTGACATCTAAAATTGGCATGGAAAAAAGCACTGATTGCTACATGGCACCCCAATCTGTACCAAGCAGTAGCATGACCCAGGGGTTCCAGGGCCTCCCCCAGGGTCATGTTCCCATTGTGAATTCAGGCTACGGCAGAGGCTGTAGCATTTATTCTACACTGATATGCAGCTGCATGTCTCCCCGGCTTCTCTCAGAGCACCAGCCAGCTGGAGTCCAGAGCAGCCAGCCAGCCTCCCCGGGCTCTGGGTTGCAACCTCTCCAGTCAGCAGCCAAGATCATTCTGCCCTTGTCCTCTTTCCCCCCCAGTAAATCTCTCACCAAAAACCCTAACCTTATGTTAAGACACTGTTTCCTAATAGTTCACCTTGGTAACCTGCCATTTCTCCTGCTGGAAAAGACAGTTCTCTTGCATTGCCAATGGTTCTTAATGGAGCTACACTTAATTAGCCTGGCCAGGCTGCTTTGCATGGATTTGGCAGCTTGCATTTCCCCTTCCTATCCCAAATATTAGTTAGAATCTGGCATGCATTAATTTCTTGGGTTTGGGGGTTTGCGTCTTTCCTCAAACGTATACCAGCATATATTTTAAAACATCAGAAAATATATATAGTATAATAATGAGAGAAAATCAATGCCCTCTTTTTCAGGAACAGAAATGAACACTGGGACAATCAAATGCCGCTATTGCGGGACTTTTTAAAGACCTATCAATCTGCTAGTGGAGTCCAATTCACCCTTTCACTGGAAATTAAGTGAAATATTGATAACAAAATTTTACTCCACTTCAACATTTTAAAAACTAATCTCACATTACAAAAACATGAAAGTTACTGGAATGCAGTAAACTCACAGTGTTAACTTAAAATTCCTCATTGGGCTATCAGGAAGCCCTGGAGGAGAAAAGAGAAGACATGCATAGATGAAATACGGGGCTCTGAACAGAACAAAAAAATAAAAAATGAAAAAATGAAAGGTTGGGGAGTTAAATGAAGAACAATTATTGAAACAAAACTGAAAATGAGTTAATATCTTGCCAGTATCAAAGACCATGGTGACAAGAGCAATTTGTAAAAAAATAAGGATAACATTAACAAAAAAAGCAAGAAGAACAGTCATACCCGGAAAAATATCCAGAATCTCTGCTAGAGGAACATCCAGTTTCAAAAGCTTCATATATAAGAGGCTCAACAATTTTCTCAGCTGCTTCAATTATAAGAGAAAAAATTGGTTTCACTATGACATCAATAAAGCCTGAAAAGAAGAAAACATCCAGACATAATTCTTCAATTTCTTGTCCTAGATGAAGAAACATTCTTCAGTACAGAGCTTATGGGTCTAGGACTCAGCTACATTAGTGTACTTATAACGTTATAAATGTGTTATAACAATGTGACATCAGATAGCTCTGTAGAGCTGAAATCCAAAGTCAAAGGTCATTTCCATTGTGAGCTTTAAAATGTTTTTTTTCATAGCATTTTTATAGCTGTGTAGATCCAGCCCTGGTCTGAGATGAGTGCAGATATTTTGGCTAAAACTATGATATATCTGGAAAGGATTCTAAAGAGGCAAGTTTCCCCCCAAAAGTTAAATTATTAATATTATTATTACTATTATTATTTCTAGTGGTAGTACACTAAGCTATGGTTTAATAAACATGGTTTAGGGTCATGTGTGAATCAGGCCCTGAGTCCATGTGAACATGCAGGTTCCTGGGGAGGAGCTTGCAGCTGCCTGCCTTCTCCCATTTCTTTTTTGCTTCCATACTGACCTAAGACATCATGGCTAATAAGGATGGAGCTTAACCACAAGTTCCGGTTTGGACAGCACCCTAAGCCAAATGTTAGCTTAGCTTGGGGATCCTGGGAGCAGCAAAGTGGATGTGAGCTCCTCTCCACAAGCTCACTAAGTCAAAGTCTGGCTTAGCATGTCAGCACCAGGGCAATATGGTAAGCTCAGCTGGTCTTGCCACAGCCATTCTAGTTTTCTCCTGCCTGGTCTCCCAAAGTAATGAGAGAGTGGCGAGAATGTCTTGCATAAACCCTCAGCATATCCAAGTCTCCTAGAAGCACCAAGACCTATTGATAGGATTCAGACATGGCAAAGCTCAGCCTACAGCTTGCAACCCCAGTGGTAGCTCCCAGTTCACTTTAGAGGCCGGCCAAGACGCCCTGCGGTAGTCAGCGCAGGAAAAGGCCTGGGGTGCTCAGGCCTCAAGCGGAAATGTTGAGCTTGGTGGCGAAGGCCAGCATGAAGGCCACAAGCAGGAGACCTGGTGGAGGAGGCGCAGAAAACTGGCAGAAGTGCAGCTCTGCCAGGACAGGTTTGGCGTTTGGAGAGAAGCACAGCCCAGTGAGCATATATCAGACCAAGCAGGCACCAGAGCAAACAACATGAAATGTGCAACCCCGTATCTGATGATGTAAAAAAATTAACAACAGTTGTAATAAAAGGATAAACAGTAAGTGCATTTATCTCATAAGCGTTTATACCACAGATTAAGAAAGGTACCATCAGCACCAAGAGGGTGCTGTAATGAGTACAGTGGTACCTCGGGTTACAGACGCTTCAGGTTACAGACTCCGCTAACCCAGAAATAGTACCTTGGGTTAAGAACTTTGCTTCAGGATGAGAACAGAAATTGTGCTCCGACGGTGCAGCAGCAGCAGGAGGCCTCATTAGCTAAAGTGGTGCTTCAGGTTAAGAACAGTTTCAGGTTCAGTACAGCCCTCCAGAACGAATTAAGTTCTTAACCCGGGGTACCACTGTAGAGTCAAAGAACTCATCAGAGGCAAAGAAATTTCCTTTAGAAACTTGTGCAAATGAGGAGAACCAAAAGGAACATAAACTTTGGCAAAATAAATACAGCCAGGCAATAAGGGATGCCTTAAAGAATTCAAAGAACACATACATGAAAACAGTGGACAAAGTGGGCAGAGATAAGTTTCTCCTTTCATAACACGAGAGCTTGTGGACATCAAAAAAGCTGAATGTTGGAAGATTAGGACAGACAAAAGAAAATACTTTTCACACAGTGCATAATTTAACTATGGAATTAACTCCCTCAAGAAATAGTTTACCAGTAGCCAAAATTTATTATTTTTTAAAATGGTGAAGTAGTGTAGGCTTGGAAACTGCTGAGTAATCTGCACTGCTTAAAACTGAAAGAAAGGCAGGACCCGAATGAAGCTCAAAGGCATTCAGGACTGGGATGTTGTAGGGGACACATGGCTTGCAAGGGATTATAAAAACGTCACAAAGCAGTGCAGTGGGGGATTTGACGAGTCAGGTGGTTTGGTGGTGAAAGGGACATAGCACTGAATAATAATAATGACAACAACAATAACAATAATAACAATAATAATAATAATATGATTAATGTGATTTCTGGATCTGCTTTTGAGCTTCAGGAAATGGTGATCCAGCCAGGACATTTTCTAGCACCTATGGCATATTTGTTTGTTTTTGTTTTTTGTTTAGCTGTGGTGAGAAAGAAAAGCATACATCTTTAAAGCAGCCGAAATATGAGATGATTGGAGCCTTACTGAACTCGAAGCATGGGTACCCCCAACAAAAATTTAAAAAATTCGGCAAAATATTTGGATTTTATGATATGTATTGGCATAATTTGGATTAACTAATGTGATATGATTGGATTGTTAAATGGAAAACTTAATAAAAAATATTTTTTAAAAAAAGGGGGGGGGGGAGAAAAGCATACATCTGTTTTTCAGAAAGAAAAGGATTGAGAGGAAGGACTAAAGATTGGCTCCCTCCCTCATATTACCTATTTGAGTTTCAGCAATATTGGTAGTCCCACGATCACAGAGTGGAGAAATAGGCAATCCTAATTCAGCCTCCTTGTCTCCCTGAGTTGGAGGGGAAAGAATGCACAGAGATATAAGACAGTGTGAACGATATCCAATAAATTCACTTCTATTTTGATATGAAACTCTTGAAACTAAGGCTTACGAGGAGCGCTTGAAGCAGCTGGGTATATTTAGCCCAGAAAAGAAGAGACAGAGGAGATATGAGAGCCATCTTCAAATATCTGAAGGGCTGTCACATGGAAGAGAGGGAACATGCTTGTTTTCTCCTGTTCTGGAGGGTAGGACTCGAACCTATGGCTTCAAGGAGCAAGAAAGGAGGCTCCGACTAAACATTCGGGAAAAGTTTCTGACAGAGCTGTTCAACAGTGGAACAGACTCCCGCGAGGCGGTGAACTCTCCTCCCTTGGAGGTTTTAAAGCAGAGGTTGGATGGCCATTTGTCATGGATGCTTTAGCTGAGATTCCTGCATTGCAGGGGGTTGGACTAGATGACCCCTGGGGTCCCTTCCAAATCTATGATTCTATGAAGCAGCTTAGAACAGGTGTGGGGAACTGATTCCCCTCCAGATGTTGCTGATCCTATCATCTTTAGCCTGCTTGCTGAGGTTGATGGGCATTGCAGTTTAACATCAGCTGGAGGCCCACAGATTTCCCACTGCTTAGAAAACCAGCATTAAACCACAGTTTCTTGTTTCAGACATTATGGGCAACTGTGGCTTAAAGATACCAACATAAAAGCTTTAAAGCTCGTACATGGGAGGGAGAAATGAGATGGGAGAGTGTAGGCTCAATAGTCATTTCTGACTTAATAAAACCATGGGCTATACAAGATTGTTGCATCTGAATCACCCCTTACACTCTGAGAATGTATGTAATATGAAAAGATAAGTGTGTGTTTATCTATAATTGTGTAAAAAGAGACACTATTTGTGAGAGTGCAGTGTGAGCCCTCCACTCGGAATTTCAAAGATTCTACCAAGTTTATGAAAGTCCCAATAAGGAATAAATGACAACCTTTATTTCAGGGTGTTTTCCTTATTTAAACACATTACAGTATTTGGTATAACATAATGCAATGGATCCCAAACTTTCCTTGCCACAAAGCCACCTGAAAATTGCTGAGGGTCTTGGTTGACCACTTAATATTTTTTCTGCTTGTCGTAGCAACTGTCATGCGCTGCACTAGATGACACAATATTTTTAGTTATTTTTCTACAGAGAAACCATGGACCACCTGAATGAAGCTCAACAGACCAGCGATGTTCTGCAGATCACAGTCTGAGAACCTCTAACATAACAGATACTCCTGTTTTCGGAGACATAGGGCCAAATGAAACATAATATAAATGACACAATCAGCAACCACGCCATGGGTTTGATAAAGTTAAATACCAGGCACAGGACGATTGTCCTCAGGAGCGCAGTGTGTGGTGCTTGAGCCTTTTCTCTCCAGTCACAATATCAGTAAAAAAACCTCCAGTCCCCACATATAGCAGGGGTGTGGGGAATGCAGGTGAATCACATGAATCTCATAAATCATTGCAATCATTGCAATTGTCTATTGTTGGCTTCACTGCCAGAATGGAATCACTGCAGCTGTTACTTGACCTTGGGCTGAACATGCCCAAAATGCTTAATATGAAGCACAGTGTGGGACAGTTTGCGCCTTCCTGGGGTCAACCTGCAAGTGTGTGAAGCAAAAACCTAAGAGTTGAAAATTCTGCTCCTCCAATCATCTTGAAAAGCAACATTTTCAAATTCTGACACAGAGTTTGAAACATGTGGGTGTTAATCTTTCATACCAAGCTGTTAATCACACCTATTTATCCTTAAAATACAACAGAAGGGATCCTCAAGTGTACAGATACAGGGACGGGGGCACACCTATCAGTCCTTCTGAAGATATTTTAGCCACAACAGAGCCTGCTATTTGGGAGCAATGCATTCCAATGGGGTTGCTACTAGTATGCCGCACAGCAGGAGAGACCTGTCCTGCTTGCTTTACAGTGGATGCTGCTTCGGCTGTTGGCAGAAGAAGCTTTAGAACAACTATAATTAGCCAGATTATTCAGCTTTGTAATACAGTGGTACCTCTGGTTACGAACTTAATTTGTTCCGGAGGTCCATTCTTAAGCTGAAACTGATCTTATCCTGAGGCACACTTTCGCTAATGGGGCCTTCCAGCGCGCGATTTCCGTTTGCATCCTGGGGCAAAGTTCTCAACCAGGAGCAGCTACTTCCAGGTTAGCAGAGCTCATAACCTGAAACGTTCGCTTGGCATTACATAAATGGGTTTGTCCCTCCTCAGAGAAACCATGCTCAGTAAGCCTAAAGCAAACAGCTTGTAATTTGTTTGGCATGAGACAAACGACAAGCCTGGATTCAGATGCAAGGCTAAGCCAAACCATGGTGCATCCTGAGCAATGAGGCGGCGGCAGCAGCTCTGGGAGAGGGAAGAGGGAAGAGGGAAGTGGCTTCCATGTCCGCTCTGTGTGCGCTGCCTTGTTCCCACTTAGCCATGATTTGGCTTAGCACTACATGTGAACTGAGACAGAGCTTCACAGTGGTTTCTTGTGACAATGGGTGCAAGCAACAAGGGTAGGTTATGTTACATTACATACAACAATAAATGCCACGTGTTATCTTATGCATGTTTGCTTGCATATTTTTTTATAAAGGTTTTAGGCCATTTGGGATTTTCTGGACAGGTAAGATATGAATTTGATATCTATCTCAAACATGCAAAGGAATCTAGCCTACCAATGAACTTTTGAAAATGGTACCTGCTTGAAGAATTCATCCATTAGTGCATTTGCCCATTGCTGATGCAATTTCCAGGCCTTTGATGGATGACTTATGTCAGCTGCATGGACAATCATGGACATGAGTTTATCTCTATCTGTCCTGTCAAATGTAGGGCATTATTGAATTACTTCAGCAGAAAAGTAGGATTGTTTCTCATATTAAATGAGAGATGATTTAAAGAATTCATACCACCAACAAAAATTCAGATTTCCAACACGCACACACCCTTCCCAATGCAACCAACCTTTTTACATGCTGAAGGCATTTCAGAACGTGTTTCAGATATTTCATTTGCTGGAAATGATGTGACATGTCCGTAGCTAAAACCATCTCAATGACCAGCCGGCGCAGTTCCCTGAAGGCACATAAATAATTTGTTCATGGTGAGTGTTATATACTGAAGTTCTCACCCTGGGCCAGCAGGGGGATACTGTAGATAGTTATACAAATGAAGGATTGAAAGTGACGTTCAGTGATTGGATAGTTTGTATGCAAATGAAGGATCGAAAGTGACGTTCAGTGATTGGATAGTTTTAGAAAGTTGTTACAGTAACAAGGTACTGGAGCTCTATATAAGCAGGCTGACTGAGCCCTTCAGTTCAGTTCAGTTCTGGCCTCAGAATAAAGAAGAGCTGTTTGAAGAATCGCTGTGTCGTCTGATATGTTCACCCACAACTTAACAGTGAGTTCTGTGAGTTCTCTAAAACAAGGATTTCCATGCATTCTGCCCTCCTTCAGAGCCCAAAGTTATCTGAATTAAGCTGTCTGCTACCCTGAGAAGGAAAGCCACCCACATACAAAACTGTATTTGTCATTTATGGCCTACAAGCCATAGCTGCAAAGGTGGGAAATTAGTAAAGTCTCCCTGTTAACTCTGGAGTGCTTGTAAAGGCAATCCTTACTTATAGAATCATAGCATTGTTGAGTGACTCTTGAAAGGCCTGTAACTGCACAAGCATCACTACACCTTATGTAGCACCCCTATATTATCTCACCTCCATTCCTCATTGGTTAAATTGACCAAGATGTTCATATCTTCATTTTGCATGAGCTGGTAAACAGCACTCACATGATGGTTTTCAAGAACTGATTTATCATTGTACAAAAGTGCCATTTCTGACCTAGAATAAAAAAAACTAGCCCTATTACCCAAAACAGACCTAGGAAGGGCTGCACAGTCACAGATTGAACATTTCTTTTTCCTGGTGCCAGGTCATCCCCAGAGATGAAAATATACAATTTTTAGGGGGGAAATGTTGACTTTTTAGAGTACTGGTTTTCACACTGTGCTCTGGGGATCTGACATCTATTAGCAAGCACTCCACTGGTTCCAGCAGAGGGAGAGATGGGCAGTCTAGCTCTGCTGAGCTGCTTCTATTTCAGCCACTCAGTTCTACCATTTCAGTTTAGGTGGAGCTGCAATGGTCACACTGGAAAATGACAAAAGAGACTTACCTTGTCCTAACATGGAAATGGTTTGTAGTTCCAGTATGTTCATAATCATGGATTGATGTGCTGAAAAGAATTGCTAATATCTCCAGGTCAGTGAACCAATGCTAGTGAGAAGAATTAAAAGTCAGTCATGTCCTGCACGCAACTAACAATTAGACATGATGCAGAATGATCTATTACTACAATCTCCTCTAGTAGTTTTTCTTTTTTAAGTGGTAATAGCAGCTGCCAGGGTGGGGGGTTATTTGGGATCCCGGTGCACATTTTGTCCTGTGGGCCAAGCAGCTTCCGCTTCCTCCCACAATACTGGGGTCAATGGTGGAGTCTATGCCTGACGCTCCTGAGTAATGTATACTTAGGGTTCCTCCTGAATCTTATGCCAGCCTTCCTGAATCCTGTGCACTAACACAAGTTCATCTGCCTTAGTTTTTCCATTGATCTCATGAGTCAATGCATTTTTTTAATAGCATGGCAACACCATGTATAATTCACTGGTTCCCAGATTCTATTTCCTGCCTTGCAGGGGGTTGGACTAGATGACACTCGGGGTCCCTGTCTAGCTCTACACTTCTGTGATTCTATGATTCTGGGTCAGCTATATCCTATGAGCGAAATGGCTACTTATGTGTAAATAATGAATATAGACCTTAGTAAAGAACTATAATATGTGAGTTTCTAAAATTATTCTAACAAAAGGCTTTCCTAGGTCAAGAAAAGGAGGACCTAAGAATCCCAAATGCTCTTTTCCTTCACTGTAGGGCATTTCTTACCATCATACCAGTGTGAAGCATTATGCAATGCACAGTTTGGGTAACGTCTGTAGCATGGATCACATTGTGATATGGATTTTGGTGCTTGCTGTAGCCAACTTCCAGAGCACTTGCAAATGAAATCAGGCAGGTAATCGGGATCTATGGAAGGCAAGAATTAGGACATGCTTAGAACTGGAAATAAACATTTTTATTGCAACCATTGGCAAGACCAGTTGTATGACAAACACCCTTCTGAATTTATCATTCGGACGTGACAGAGGAGACTAAAGATTTAGGTCCAGACATTCAGGGGTCAAATGAGATGTTCCTGGGTTGTTTCCAACCAAACCATTGTGCATGGAAAGCAACAGCCACACTCACAATAGGACTTCCCCTCTTCTCTGCCCCCCTTGCCCCGTCCCTGATCTCTGCTAGCTTTCCAGCAACCCTCCAGAGCAGATTAGGGGACGGTGCAGATGCACAGAAGCAAGTGAAACATCCATGGTGGCACCATGGCATGGAATGGACAGATGGAGGCAAGAATTAGGGCTCGTCCACATGGGAGTTTAATGTAGATTGGAAGCTCCATGTGCATTGATTTTTTTAGGTGTCATCCATCCAACTGGGAGCCCACAGCTTTCCAACACAAAACTTGGATTTTACCAATCTGGGGTAATCTGGAAAGGGGAACTTCTCTCCAGGGCAACCCCCCCCCTTCTCCACACACTCACTCTGTGAACACGCCCCTTTGCTTCACCATGTGCTTTATTTCACACCTATCATAATTTTTTCTCATTTGCTTAGATGCTGCCGTATTATAATTTGCCCTTCAAGAACATGGAATTTGCTCTGTTAAAAGAAAGTTTGGAAACACTGGATTGTTAACATACTAAGATTTAACTAGATAAGTTCCTGACCTTGAATTGTCTCAGAAGATCATACTTGTTGAACAGATCACACATCAGGTATTTTAAGCTGTGCCCTTCACAAGTTTCATTTAAGGCAAATACATCAAAATCCCATTTATCAATGTCCTGTTGGTAATTGAAAACACACAAAAAAGCACTTTTATTTCTTAATCTAGGTGCCTGGACAACATATAAAATGCAAAATGTAAAAATATAAATGGAAACATTTTTGTTTCCCAAGTCACATGAGTAAAAAATGTAATACCAATGAATGTAGTTATGGCAGATTATTGAAAGCATGTAGATAATAAACGGCTCTTCCTCCAACTACAATTTCCATTAAATAAAGACAACCTGTTTGCCACATTTGGCTTATAGATATGGGAGTTTACAGAGATCAAAACAGCAATTTATTAGGTGTTCTTATGGCTGGTCATAATAGTTTATTACAGATCTTCATTTTATGGCTGCAAAGTTCTCAGATCCACCACCACTAACTCTGCCGAGGAGACTCACGGGATTCAAGGCACACAAGAAACGAAACCCCTATTTCAGAGCAGGAAGGGTCTCAGACCTACAAGCCAGAGATGCAGAGAGATGAACTCCCTCAACCGAATGACCTCCTCCTTCTCTGGACACCCAGCCACAGCAGGCCCCCTGGCTCCCTTGAGAAGGTCCTCACATCCTTCCAACAAGGCTCTCTTGGCCAATGACTTCTGCCATCAATACAAATGGCTTCTTTCTTTCATAGAATCATAGAATCATAGAGTTGGAAGAGACCACAAGGGCCATCGAGTCCAACCCCCTGCCAAGCAGGAAACACCATCAGAGCACTCCTGACATATGGTTGTCAAGCCTCTGCTTAAAGACCTCCAAAGAAGGAGACTCCACCACACTCCTTGGCAGCAAATTCCACTGTCAAACAGCTCTTACTGTCAGGAAGTTCTTCCTAATGTTTAGGTGGAATCTTCTTTCTTGTAGTTTGGATCCATTGCTCCGTGTCCGCTTCTCTGGAGCAGCAGAAAACAACCTTTCTCCCTCCTCTATGTGACATCCTTTTATATATTGGAACATGGCTATCATATCACCCCTTAACCTCCTCTTCTCCAGGCTAAACATGCCCAGCTCCCTTAGCCGTTCCTCATAAGGCATCATTTCCAGGCCTTTGACCATTTTGGTTGCCCTCCTCTGGACACGTTCCAGTTTGTCAGTGTCCTTCTTGAACTGTGGTGCCCAGAACTGGACACAGTACTCCAGGTGAGGTCGGACCAGAGCAGAATACAGTGGCACTATTACTTCCCTTGATCTAGATGCTATACTCCTATTGATGCAGCCCAGAATTGCATTGGCTTTTTTAGCTGCCGCGTCACACTGTTGGCTCATGTCAAGTTTGTGGTCAACCAAGACTCCTAGATCCTTTTCACATGTACTGCTCTCTTTCTTTGATTTAAGAAATGAAGCAACTCTGACAGGTGGTCATCCAACCTCTGCTTAAAAACCTCCAAGGAAGGAGAGTCCACCACCTCCCGAGGAGACCGTTTTATTTTATTATTTTTTTAAAACCACTTTCACCTTAAAAGCTGCAATTACTTTCTCTGGATAAGCCAAACCACTTGCACTGGTGGGTGTACGGAACATCCTAGGAGAACAAATGAAATATATGTAAGCCATAGATTATTTTCTAAGAAGACCCTTAGAGTAGGTCAAGTCAAGTAGTGGGGGAGACTCTATGTGGCAAAGCAGGAAGAGGGTTGAACTAGGGCTGATGAGGCAATCCTGGTGGAAATCCCCACATGGCCATGAAGTTCACTGGATGGTCTCTAAATGTTGCCCCCCACAACTGGACAGGGCTGCTCCGTCAAGCGTTATAGACAGCTAATTGCCCCCGGGCCATTTCTCAGGCTGCTGAGAGGCTGGCATGGTCCTGCCCTGCTGCCCCTCCTCCCAGTGAAATGGGTCTGTCAAGAAGCCTTGAGGCAACAGAAGCTTTTCCCCCAGCCTAATGCTGGTGTGTGTTGTGACTTCAAGGCTCCTTGTTCTCACTGGGCTGGGAAAGTGGGGCGAATGTGCTGCATTGGAGCCCTTGCCTTCAGGAAAGGTGAGCAGTAAGATGGAGACAAAAGCCCCAACTCCTTGTCCTGCATCAGAGGCAAGTGAGGAAGAAAGATAGACATGGGGATCTGCTGCCCTGGTGGATCCTGCTGCCTGAGGCAGTCGCCTCGCCTTGCCTCACCAAAATCTCCCATCTCCCGCGCTCTCTCTTCATAGAGAACGGGTTTAGGGTTGTGATGATTCTGATGCCCACGGATGTGTGGGTCTGGTGGCTCTTGGTGTGGGAGGGGATGTTCCCCACCCCTGCATTATGCTGTTAACAACCAGCTCTCGATCTGACCTTATTTTGCATATTCCATTAAGTGTGCCACAGAGAATATCTTCTCGGTCACAGCGACACCTGCCGTAATTCCCTCCGCAAATCCTTTGTTTAATGGGAAGAAGCAGCACCTTTCCCTGCAGCCCCAGCTCAGACCACCCTGGTTGTGCCACTGCTGGAGTGAGCAGGAAGCAGAGGACCACTCCAGCCCCCGCTGGGTGAGCTTGCTGGTACTGCCTCACATCTGGTCCTGGGCCTCCTGGGGGGTCCTGGGCCCCCCAGACTCCCTATGTTTCTGGTCTTATAATGAACACGTGTATGTGTAAATTGGTGAATGAGATTCCGGATGTAACATTTCTTGAAGGGACTGCGTTAGATGCACCTTTAATTCCACCAGTCATGAGCTACAGAGTTTAGGCTCATTACTTGTTCCATGGCCCATGCTTACCTTTTTACCAAAACACTAGCCTGGACTGCATATGAAATAGTTCGAATGCTTGGCTGATCCTCAGGTTTGATACTGTACGCCTCTTTTTTCCTTGCAAAGGTAACAGTCAGCCAGTCCTGTACTTCCAAAGGCACTGATCCCCACTGGATATTAGAGAGGTCGTCCTCAGTGTCCAAAAGGCTCCTGCAAGGAATAGAGATATGTATTTAAATATATACCCCAGTTTTCAAATAAATTAAGTAGCTAAAAGAAAGATTAAAATATAGCAACAATTTAAAGAGCAATTCTAAAAGTCAAATATAAAATGCCCAACAGAAATACCAGCAAAACCAACTTAAAACATCAAAATCAATTATAAAATGCCTTCCAATAAATAAATAAATGCTATCATCCTGTTTACCACCGCCACCAGAATGATATTAGTGGCCTGGTTTAACATGTTTATTTTTTATTTTCCGGTCACACTATTCTATAGATGGGATACATTAGGGTTGGGGCCCTTTGGCCCTCCATCATCCCTGACCATATGGGCCATGCTGGCTGAGGCTGAGGGGAGTTGGAGCACAGCAACGTTTGAAGGGCCACATCTTGCCCACCTTTGGCCTAGATCTCCTGGGTTAGGGAATTTCTCTTTTACTTGCCATTCCCCAGGTGTCCTAGTTCAGGGGTTCTCAAACTTCTATCCCCAGGACTCACTTGAGAGAGCAAAACACAACAGAAGATCACAATGGAGGTGCCAGGGTGCAGCCATAACAAAATGGCAATGGATGGGGATTGGGGCAATCAGCACACAATTTTTGACATTTTCTATTGATATCTAATCTGTGTTTGGAGATTGATAAAAGGAATAATGCCAATGATCTGCAGTTCTTATTTAAGATGATGATTATAATCTGAGGACCTCATAGCTCCTACATCCAGCCTAATTTATGTATTTTGGTTGGGGGATTAGTGTTTTTCCTTCCCCCTCCCAATTTGTGTAACATCTTACTTGTTGGTCCTAAGAAAAGTATTGTCCAAGTGTGGATTTTGGACTTTTCATGCAGCTTCTGTTATAAAAGTCATATATACCGTATGTTTTTAAAAAATATGTTGACCATTTAACTAGGGTTGGACAATGTGACTGAAACAGCTGTCAGAGCCAAAAGAAAGTGGCAAGCTTCTGATCAGGCCGTGTTCTTGGGCCAGATGAAACACAACGAGGACTGGGAGTCGTGGGGCCCATCCCTGCCCTCAGCTTAGAAGTGAAGATGCTGGACTTACAGCAGAGTGGCAGAAAGTTTCTTCTTGGCCCTTTGATCACAGGTTTTTGACTTTGCTGAGGTATAATTTGTTCTGGCACCAAGCTTCCCCCGTTTATCCTGTGTCATATTTGCAGCTGTTTTGTCTACTAACTTTACTGCAGTAAGTTGCTACATTTAAATATACGTAAGCTAAGAGTAGCTCCCTATCCCTACGTGCACATCATTCTTATAAATACCTTGTGGATGTCAGTTCAACAGAAGGAAGTCAAGCCCTTACATAAGCATTGTGATGTCATCCTGATGTAGCCACTAACAACCTTGGCCTAAACAGCAGTCCACACTTATTTCCCAGGGTTGTTCCCCCCTCCCTCGCTTATATTTTATGTGAAAACCTAGTGGTACTGACAACAGATGCAAGGATTGCTAAAGTACATGTCAAAAGCAGGAGAATCTAGTAGCTCTGAGATGAAATAGTGAAATAGATGAAATTGTCCAACCCATGTTTGCAGTTTGGTCTCTGGTTCCTCTGCCTCTTCTAAATCCAGCTTGCACTTCTGGGAGTTCTCGGTCCACATACTGCTTGAGCCTTCCTTGTAGAATAAGTGGAATTAAAATCCTGCTAATGTTTCCATCTGCTTACAGTGGTCTCCTAGATAACTTATAATTTTTCCCATTCTTTTTAAAAGTTTTTGTTCTCCTGGTTCCTTACTAAATGTGTGGTTTCTTTCTATGCTAAGGGAACTGGAGAACTTCGGGATTAACTTAGAATAGTCTGTTTTAGAGGTCTAACAGCCTATATTCTCATGCTTTGCTGCATGTTTTGTGATTTTAAATCATCAAATACTTGCCCCAAACCTGGATCTAGACCAGCATTTCCCAACCTTGGGTCTCCAACTGTTTTTGGACTACAACTCCCATAATCCTCAGCTAGCAAGGCCAGTGGTCAGGGATGATGGGAATTGTAGTTCGAAAACAGCTGGAGGCCCAAGGTTGGGAAACACTGATCTAGACATCCAGGGAAGTTGTCTTTTATTTTATTAGATTAAGCAACAGTTTCAAATTTCAGAAATATAGTCATACTTTATTTGAAACTAATATTAAAAACTAATACTGTAATAAAATGACAACTTATAGTAGCAGCACACCATAAAAACATAACAGCCAACAGCCAACAATAGTTAAGCAGATCTTGTACACTAGGCATTTAGTGCAGAATTTGCTCAGTTATTATGGGATACTCATACAACCTCCAATCATTGCAATCCTGGACTTTTTCCTGTCTTTCCTCTGGCAACAAAAAGTCCTCCCTTTTTTCAGAAGAGCAGCACTAACTGCACAGGTGTGTTTTTTGAAGTCCATGGTTTGAAGAAGGGCAATGATGTATCAGGCAGGTGAACGATCACAGAGCACACTCACCATAATATTTCCAGTGGGCGCCATTTTATACTGTATTGTTCATTTTAATCTATCTTTTCATTACTGGTTATAATTTTTAATATTAAAAATTTGTTAAATACCACTTAAATGAAAGTGTTACAGCATTAAAGTATGATGATATTATGCTATTATAAAAATGTTTGCTAAAAAGCCATTTCTCTCATCGTCATTTATTACCTTTGTAAGGTAGTAGTGACCAGAAAGTCCCCCCTTCTTTTCAGAATTAGCATTATAGTGTTGCAGCTCTATACTTTCATTTAAATGGCATTTCCATATTTTAAAACATTCTTAAAATTATAACTAAACAAAGTATTTTGTGTTAATTAAAAGATTGATTAAAAACCCCAATGTCTGATAAAACAACAGCCACTGTGGCAAAGGTGGGCTTAGAGTCAAGGGCAGCTCAGGTCAATTGGGACCTTCCCTTTGACATAGACAGCAGCCATGTCAAGCCTGCTGGTGCGTAGGACTGAACATAGCAGATTGTACACATTTTAAAAAGCACAATATGCTCACTAGTATGGAGAGTTGCTTGCAATTCCGCTTGCCGCTTGCAACAGAAGAGCAACAATTGGGAAGCCTCAGGTGCTACCCACCTGGAAGCACCTCAGAAGAGTTCAGGCCATCCTTTTTTCAGATAGGGAAGAGCAGTTGGAAAAGATGCCTTCCTTAAAATATTTAATAAATCTGCAGCATCACGAAACCTTACAACCCAGTTCTCCTATCGTGCAATATTCACCCTTTACCTTATTTGCACAGGCTGTCTAAAATTCAATGCCTAAGCCTGTGTGACATGCATCTGCTGAAAACATTCCTGTAAAGATTTCTCCTTTAAAGCTCTGCAGCTTTAACAAGGGAGGAGCCAGTTCCCATAGAGAGTAAGTAACAACAGACTGGGGGATTTTGTCATCAGCAGACAGACTGCTTTCTTTATTGCAGGGGCAAAATCTCATGTTGTCTTTCTCTCCTAATGTCAGTGGGACTTAAGCCCAAACAAGGGGACATAGGATTGGAGCATGAGCACAGACGGTAGGCATGTGATTCATTTTCAGCAAAGACTGCCTGTAAATATTTTTTTTCTTACTACTTTCCTTTTACAGTGGTACCTCGGGTTAAGTACTTAATTCAATCCCGAGGTCCGTACTTAACCTGAAACTGTTCTTAACCTGAAGCACCACTTTAGCTAATGGGGCCTCCTGCTGCTGCTGTGCCGCCAGAGCATGATTTCTGTTCTCATCCTGAAGCAAAGCTCTTAACCTGAAGCACTATTTCTGGGTTAGCGGAGTCTGTAACCTGAAGCGTATGTAACCTGAGGTACCACTGTACCACTAATAACTGTGTCTCATTGGATAAAAAAGTATTATCATGCAGGATTTGGGTTTTCAGTTTTTTGTTTTTGTTTTGTCTTGCACAGAGCTTAATGTAACAGCATGACAGAGCTTCACGAAGCTGTAGCATTGGGCAATTGTGACCTGGTGGGTGAGATTCTCAAGACAGGGCTGTGTGACCCAAATTGCAAAGATATTTATTGGAGTGACAGAACACCACTGCACTGGGCTGCAGCAAAAGGTAAGTAATAAATCTCTTCTACTGCATTCACAAAGAGGGTACTAATCTCACAGAAAAAAACAGCAGAATTCAGAAACAAATAGAACATTTCAGTCTCCTAAGATTCTCTGCTGCTGACCTGACCTGAAAAGTGACATTCTCCAAAGAAAGAAATTCCAAAGGGAGGCTGCAGCATGAAATGTCTGAATGACAGCTCGTTGAGAGGTTAGTTTCCGTTCACATAGGCCTTATGTGAGTTGTTGGTTTCCTTTTCCACTAGGAGTAGGAAATAACATAATAGTCTTAGGATGACTGCACTATGACCAATTACTGCTTTTGTAAATGGTCACTGTATTTACTGAATTGCCCCAAATCTCACCTGTTGCCTGTCTTGGCCATTTGACAGCACTGCTTGCAATTCTTGTCTTTTCATGCGCATGTCTACGCATCAACACAGCATTACGCTTTGTTCATTTGATGAAATGGTTTTGAGCCATGAAAGCTTAGCTTACAATAAATTGGTTCGTTTTAAAGGCTGGTGTGGGGAACGTGTGAGCCCTCCAGGTCTTTGACTCCAACTCCCATCAGCCCCAGCCAGCCTGGTTGAGGGCCAGGAATGGTGGATGAGAGCCAGCATGTGGGGAGCCACCAATTAACACTCCACACCCACACCCACACCCACACACACACCCTTAAGGTGCCACAGAGACTTGGGTGTATTTGCAGCAATCGAGGCTGGCCCACTCACGAGGCAAGGGTGGCAGGATCCACAGGGCAGCAGGTCCTGATAGAGACCTTAATTTTCTCCTCCACCCTTGTTCCTGTTGTACATCTTCCCTCACCCTTCTTACCTGGCAGGGAGGGGGACACTATTTTGTGATTTGCCTCAGGTAGCAGGTGGCTGCAACTGGAACTTGTCTATAATGAAGAAATTCCACTGTGATCCATTTCACCCACTTTGCTCCCATCCTTGTATTTCTACAGGGCACTCAAAGATAATAAAACTGCTTGTGGAGCATGGTGCTCGCCTGTGCTTGAGAACTGAAGCAGGATGGACGGCAGCTCATTTTGGGGCTGAATCAGGGAAACTAGGAGTGTTGAGAACCCTTCATTCTCTGCATGCGCCTATTGATGCTGCAGATCTCTATGGGGACACACCCAAGAGGATCGCAGAGATCTACGGACACAAAGATTGTGTCACGTTCTTAGAGGTGTAAGTATCAACAAATTGTTAACAGATAAATCAATTATTATTAGCTAGATTTATATCCCACTCCTCAGCTGGTAGAGCAGAGAAACTACATCATTCAAAATAAAATAAAAAAAGTTGTTATTTTAAAAAATCAAGTTAAAAGAATGCAATTTAAAGCAGGGATTAGTATAAAAATCAGATTAAGAAGATGAGGCTCTAAAAATAACAGTGTTTGAGTGACAATAAAGAGGCAGCCAAATCCCCACTGGAAGGGATATTCCAAAGCTCCAGTACCACAACCTGTGCAGGTGCCTCAGGACCCCCAGGGGAGTTACGTGACGCTGCCCTGGCTGTGCAAGGCTGAAGGCGAGTGTCAAGGAGTCCTGGGGGGGGGGGTGCCAGCCAGGAGGACGGACTAACCAGGCAACCTGTAGGGGGGTGCATTGCCATGAGGGCTGGTTGGCCCATAGTTAAGCCAGCTGTTGATCCACACAGCTGTCCTGTTGGACTCCACTATGCCTCTCTGGCCTGCAGGGGGGGGGGAGGCAGCCAGGTACGCTTGCCCCAGGCCTTGGAGGGCTAACCTGGCCAGGGCTCCTTTCAGCGCCCCCCCCCCTCCAGGCCTGCCGGACCTCTGCTGTCATGCGAAGAGCAAGACTCACACACCGGCCTCACATAAGCTCTGCAATGGCCTGCCTCCCCTTCCTGGCATCCTAGATCTGAACCAAGGATTTTCTGTCCACCCCCACCCCAAACAGGGGCTTGCCACACCAGAGCAAAAAGTAGATCCCAACCCATTGTTGTCCTGGACAAACAAAATGTAACATAGAAATAAGTGGTTTGGGTTACTGATTGAAAACAACCAATCAGCACACTAAGAATATTATATTTTATTGAATAAATAAAAGGTAAAGGTAAAGGGACCCCTGACCATTAAGTCCAATCGTGATCGACTCTGGAGTTGTGGCGCTCATGTCGCTTTACTGGCCGAGGGAGCCGGCATACAGCTTCTGGGTCATGTGGCCAGCATGACTAAGCCACTTCTGGCAAACCAAAGCAGCGCACGGAAATGCCGTTTACCTTCCCGCCGGAATGGTACCTATTTATCTACTAGCACTTTGAAGTGCTTTCAAACTGCTAGGTTGGCAGGAGCAGGGACCGAGCAACGGGAGCTCACCCCGTCGCGGGGATTCGAACCGCCGACCTTCTGATCGGCAAGTCCTAGGCTCTGTGGTTTAACCCACAGTGCTACCCACGTCCCCTATTGAATAAATATGCCATATCAATTCCAGATGGCTTGAGAGGTTTTGTTGAATTTGGTGAAGATGACCGTCCTTTCTCTTTCATCTAGGGCAGAGGTAGAGTGTAGGGAGTTCTGTCAGAGAGCAAAATTAAAGGGGACTCAGCTGGACCTGGAGGACGAAGATTGGGAGCGTAAAAAGGCAGAACCTTTGAAAAATAAAGCCTACACACAAAAGAAACCCACAAAAAAGCATGTGGGGAAAGACGATGATCCAACTCCTAGAGTAAGTAATGAGCAGAGCTCTGCAGATGCAGCCCAGCTGCCTTAGCTAAGTAACATGGACACCTTCCTTTTGAGCAGCGCTTACAGCATCTTTTGGTTCGATGCAAACCCTTTACTGGGCACATCTAGTAAAAATTAGAGGTGAAACCGGAGCTGCTGGTGCAGGAGGCCAAGAGGGTGGTGCCTGTGGTGGTGATGTTTCAGACACAAGGTTTATATACTTATGTATGTGTTTGCCATGTACATTTATGAACATTTATTTTATATTTTGGACCTTAGAATTCTAACAACAGGAGATAACACATTGCTGGATAAATCACACTGAAGAAAGAGATGCTGGTGATCAGAGATAAAGAATCCAGGAGGTGGATATAAAGGAAGGGACTGAAGTTTGCAAACCTTCCCGCTGTGGAAATGCTCAAGCAAACAGCAAATCGGAGGTCAGAACAACGAAAAACCAGAGTAAAGCACTGGATTATTGACATGGCTAGAGCTTGTAAAGCAGGTCCAGAATCAGACCACCTTTGTGCAAATTCTATAGCTTTGCAAGAAACATGTAGATTGCTGTAACAGCCCATATTTTATTTTCTAAATCCAAGTGTCTCCAATTATAGTTTGACTTCCAAGTACAAGGAACGCAATTAATGGTTGTGCGTGCCAATGCCCAAAATTTAGAAAACTGCAACAATGGACTGTTGTCAGACTTTGGGGCATTGGATCCCTTCCCCTGTGGCAGCAAATAAGCAGATAAAACGAAAGGAGCGTTCTTACCAAATAAGTTCTTTAATGATCACAGCAAGAGACAAAGGAATGCATATCTCTCTTAAAAATGGCGTTGCTCCCAGTAAAGTTTTACCCCTCCGTCCCCATTAATCTACATCACTCCTACGTTGGATAATCTGAGCTTGTTGCTACTGAGCTCTCTGTTCTATCACTCTCAGAGCCCGTCTGGTCTTAGGCGAAGGGGGTCAGGAATGCTGTCCAAAGACACTGAATCTGCCAGCTCTCTTGGTGTTTCCTCTTCTAGCTGTTCCTCCCTCAGTATTTTCCAGCTTTTCCCTCTGGACTATGTCCCTCTGCAAACCACTGTTCTAAATCAATACTGTCCTCCTGCCCTATGGAAGGTTCAGAAAAAGGGAGATGGGCTCCCATCATTCCTCCTCAGTCCAGCTCCTGACAACTGTTATCCTTTAAAACAGCTTTTCCACTCAGGAGGAAAATCTTCATGCCACATCCTTAGAATATGGAAGTTGGATGAACAGCCACTGAGCTTTCAGACTTGTCCAGAGAAAACAAACCCACTGAGTTATATCCATCATAATGAAGCTCCAGGTTTCTGAGAAATGTAAATATGGAGAGTATTCTTTTCACAGGCATGGTGTCATATGCTCAGTTTTGCATGCTTATGTAGAAAAGCTAAGTACCATGGATAACAGCATTTAAAAACCATATGAGAAACATGGTGAGTTTCATTAACTCTGTGGAAACCTGAAGGTTGGAGTTCCAGATGCTATAATAAACAAAAACTTATCTTGCTATGCTTCACACAGTTTAAAATTGTTTTTGTTGTTGTTTTGGAAAAAAATATGAACAAGTCAATCTTCTTAATTATCTGCTACCATTAAACTGATATTGGACTCACCATCTGAATTAGTTTGGTAGCAAATATATTCAAAAGTTTGTGGACATTTTGATACATCATTTAGATATATTCCGGACACACTTGGCTTCCCCTAAACAATCCTTGGAACCACAGTTTGCTAAGCTTACTGGAAATCGTAGCTTGGTTTCCTTGATTCTTTAGCCTTTTGCTTTAAATGTGATTAAAATGTATGTTGTGGATGTGGCCAGACATCCTAGGAGTTTCAAGAAGTAGACCCTTTCCCTTAGAGCTGCAGTGAGACAAAGGGGGAAGTCTTTCTAAACAAAGGATTCCTTCCTCCTATTCTTCTTCAATTTCATTTCTACTCCACTGGGGGGCGGGGGGGGGGGGAATCCCTTCCATTGGCAATATAGAAGGGAGGAAAGAAAAATAACAGACAAGCAAAGGAATGAAACTGCCTCATTAAAGGTTTGCTTTTAAAAGTCTTCACCTGAAGGACTCCCATGTCCCTTATGCACCATCCAGAATGGTGTATCGGATCCGTGGGATCCTTGAGAGAAGGCCTCCTGACTTCTATTAGGGCTCATCTTTTGCTGCCCTGTGCCTAGAAAGCAGCAAGTGTCTGAGCGGTTTCCCACTTGTCCAAGCCCTGTGGCCTTGGCCCAGCCTCTTTCCCCTGAAAACCCACTGATGCCCTCTCGCGTCTCTGATTCTCAAAGGCTTGCACAGCTGTTTATTGCAGCAGCCCTGGCTATAAGCTCCCCAGGCGAAGGGTGTCTCTCTTTGGGGCAGGAGGGCACCCAAAGACCAGGGGCAGCAGCAGCGGCTGCCCAGAGGACTCCCAAGGAGAGGGGGAAGGAGGCTGAGGGAACACTCCACAAGGGAGGGTGTTCGAAAAGGGTTGAGGGGCTGCCAGTTCTGCAGGCAAGGGGTGACATGCCGGTAACTGGGCTCCGTCCTGCGCCCCACAGGGGTGCTGCAGAAAGAATGTAGTTGGGCAAGGGAGCTGTGGACCCAAAACAGGTTGACAACCTCTGTGCTAAGGTGACTGTTCCAGAAGCGCAAGCATTTCTGCTTTCTAGAAGGAATGTTTTCTCCTCTTTCCTCTCCCTCCTCACACTATTTTATATATTTATTCATTCCACCTTTCCTCCCAGAGCTCAGGGGGGCACACATGGGCCTCTTGGGTATTCCTCCTCATTTTATCCTCACAACAACCCTGTGAGAGAGAGTTAGTGTGAGAGAAAGTGACTGGCCCAAGGTCACCCAGTGACTTTCATGTCTGAGCAGGGGCTTGGACCGTGGTCTCCTAGGTCTTAGTCCAATACTCTCACCGCTACTCCACATGGGCACACACTTTTCGGGGGTTCTCCCAACGGTTCTGAGCCAATTTGAGGAGGGTGCAGAGGCATGTGAAGGGACGGGGAGGGGGGATCATTGCACTGGCTTCTGTTACCTCAACAACTTATTTGGCTCCAGCCCAATATATTTATTTATTTATTTAAAATTATTTTTATTAACAGACCAATCAAATCACATTAATTCCAAATTACAAAACCGAATTTTAAATTTTTGGTGGGGGTACCCATGCTTCGAGCTCCGAAAGGGATCCAATCATCTTTATTGCTGCTGCTTTGATGTTCATAGTTCTATCCAATTAGTATTCACAGTTCTGTCCATTCCTCTCTTTCTTATTTCCTCATCTCTTCTTGTTGTTATCATATATTTTTCCTTTCTTTGTAACCTCTGATAGACTCCACAAGCGAGTTGAAAACAAACGTTGTTATAGTCCTGTGTGTGTTTTCACATTAATCCAAAGGTCATATTCACACAGCAGACGCCATTCCAGCACTTCCATAGAAAACAGTCTTAGCGTCTGCTCATTAATCTTCGCAGGCTTGTCACTCCCACCTCGATCTTTTCAGGGGGTTCTGCCAGGTCAGACACAGAGTCCAATATAATAACAAAGCCACGGCTTCCTCCCCCTCTTGATCGTCAATCCTGCAACGAAGCCTGCCTGTCATGGCGAATCTCTTTTTAAAACTGCATCATTCCAAAGGCCTTCCATTCCTTTCCAGATCTTCCACAAACAAATCCTTTGGTTAATAATTCATTTCCACACACAGTTCATAATCATCCCGCTTATTATCAATTGTTGCAACGGTTCTTCTTGGGGGGGATTGTTAGGTAATCACATAGAGGAAAAAAGAAAAGTCCCCCCCCTTCCATCCCGTTCTGACATACCGACATCTTTGATGTATATTCTTCTTGATTTATTTTCCTGTTAAATCCAGCCCGTCGCTCAGCTTCACAGAGGTCACTTTAATTAGCAGTCTTAACTCCCTTCCTTCACTCGAAACATGTGCATTTGCTGCTCTCTAATTGTTTATTTTGAGCTCCTGCAACCAGGTCGCGCGATCAGAAGCGGCGTCCGGGAGAGCGAAAAAAAAACCACACGAGTGCTGTGCGCTTAGTGCCCTCACCCCCTCCTTCTTTCAAACTCGGGGGTGATTTATTGGCAACCGCAGGCGAGGGCAGTGTTTTCCCAATTCCCTGGGAAAACCTTGGGAGGCTAATTACTCCCATATTAGCCCCTTAATTACCTCGTGTGAGCCGGAGAGATGGTATTGTCGGCCATCTTCCAATGCGCCCCTAGCGGCCCCCAATATATTTATTTATTGAATGTTATTCTTAAATTTGTTCTTTAATTGTAAATTGAATTGTCATTTTTTTTAAATGATCCAGTTAAGATGAAGAATTCTTTTCATTATAATCTGAAGAATTATTTTCTGAAAAACAGTTTTCTCAAAATGTTATTCCAAAAGTTAGTAATACATATACTTGCTACTGCAGAAGTATGTATTACAAAGCCTGGGAGAAACAGTGGCAAAGCAGCTTAAATAGGTGCAACCCCATACTGTATTCTAGTCAGTGGCAGCTCATAACACTTTGACTACTTAGGGCTTTCTGCTTTCATCACAGTAAGACTTGCACAGCACTTATTCAGGAATGTGTGTGATTTCACATGAGTAGAGTGCTGCTGACTAAAAGTCCATTATCCTCTGCACATCTGTGGACGAAAGAAGAACTTCTATGCAAGAGGGCCCAAGGTATGATTTTCAGACAAGATTGACTCTCTGCTCCTGGCAGGCTCACTCATACAGACACAAATATTCTTAATTTTCTTGCCCTTTTATCCAGTCCATCATAATGATTGGTGTTTTCTTTAATAGCCTAATTGTAATGCATATTTTCACTCATTCTATACTGTAGTGGAAAGGTTATGCATAGTTCAACAATCTGTCTCTACATAGAAAGATTCAGTTGGCTCACTACTTCATCGAAAGACTCCACTATCATTTTATTCTATAGGGACACAATTTTATTTTCAAGATTATTTTAAGTACACAGCAGGCAAATCAGGCTAGAATACAGGCTCAATCAAGCAACAAAACTGCTTTATCATCTTCTCCGTCCACAGGATTTTAATTTAATGCAGTTCCTCATGTGTCACTTGTCTCACTTCTGGATTACACGAATATGAATGTGTGTTTGGGATGCAGCTCATGCTTCCAATAATTTTTGATGGAAGACAGAATGCATCTCTCATCACACCTTTTCCAAATAAGAACATGTACCTGATATAATGCACAACTCTACTGAATTCCCTTTTCAGTTTAGGATTTCCCCAAATCAAGAGGCTAGATTGCACGGAAGGGCATGCATTTAGAATGATGGCGCAAAGTCGGCTTGCAAGACTGCTGTCTGGAAATATATTGGACAGAAGGACCATCAAAGACACAAAATTAATGACATTTATGACCAAGAGAGAAATGATTATTTTCACAGCCTGAAAATGGGCAGCCATGCTTGGGCTGCTGAAACTGGCTGAACTGTTCTGCATCTGCTGGGTGTGTCTCCACAGAGAAAAGAGTAAGAGAAAAGTTGATGTGGTTGAGATGAAGAAAGCCACTGTGAATCCCAGACCACACCACAGAAACAAATGATCCAAATCTGTTTCTACTGTAAAGCCTTCAAACGTGACATTTCCTAATATATCAAAACTACTATAGTTTTGGCATGTAAAGATGTAAATTTCTTTGAAGAAAGGTGACGTAGTTGCCAATGATCCAAGCAAAGAAGCCAGAAGCATCCAGGGTACCAATCTGGAGATTCTCGTCTTTAGGAGGAAGAAAATGTAGTGCTGGAAGTTAGCAATCTTTGCAAAGTAAAATGTACACAGGCAGGCAGTGAAGCAGAGGTTGGTACAATTTAGAAACCACGTTGTAGCTGTGTATGTTTGGTATAAGCTTGTGTCTTCAAGTATCCAAGGAAAGAATGCTCTCCAGAAAATCCTGATAACTAGCAAGCACATGTAGAAACATCTGGAGACACCAAAAGCAGTCAAGATTTTATCAATGGATTTCAGGTGTCCATTTCTCATCCCATCAATGCAATTCACTACAGCAATGAAAGCATTCAACAACATTCCAACAACAGCCTCAATTGATGTGCAAACTGTGTAGAATATAACTGGGAGTGGAAAACTCTCCGCTCTTTGATAGTTGCACCCTTGGTCTTCCATTCTTCCAGATACACAGTCTGAAAAGGCTGTAGTCTTTAACTTTTGGATAGCACATGCTTTATTATCCATGAAATTGAGAAGTGATGCTGTCATAGGGCACCTATTGCACTCTGATTTGCATTCTTCTTTTCATGGGGTGCAGAACAACCAACTCTTTTGCCAAGAGCTTGTGGCAAAAAAGCAATGATTTACATGACGTTTACTCACAATCCCCAGAGCATTTGTTTTCAAGGTTATGTAGAGATGCATTCTATTTTTATCTGAGACTGATGCATTCCTGCAGGACTTGAAAATGATGGACAATTTGCACCTGTTATTTCTTGCTAAAGAATTAGTATGAAACCCTAGGCAAATATCAGAGGAAAGTGTAACATAATATTTAGTGATACTGGTAGAGCTAGGTTGCTGCCAAACCATTCCTTAGGCTTTGACTTTAAGGGTGCACTCAAACCTCTTTCCACAGGCGAGAGCTTTGACACCAGCCTATGCCAGGAAATACTCCAGAGGCACATCCTCTGCACCAGTTTTCCAGCTGAAACTTCTCAGGCTGCTCCCAGATGTCCTCAAGTGCCCTGGCTGACTTTCTGCATAGTTCAAGAATGAAGGAGGATGGCAAGGCTGACAAGAGTGATGCACAGAAGGAGAAAGGGACAGCCTTATATGCCATGAATGGAAGTTTTTAGAGAGTGGAATGGCAGATTTTCCCCCCAGCTCTTGAATCTAATAGTTGCTGTTAGCAGACATTTCAGCTTGGGTAAATTAGACTGGAATAATCACTTACAGCTTCTGGAGTTCAAAGGCTTTAGTCATGCAAGAACTATTTTCAGGTTATCAGGGCTGGATTCCTATGCAAGAAGTAGAGTTTGTCAGAGAAGTTAACCCTTTATTCAAGGAAATGGCATACAGCTCAGCCACACTTCTCACTCAGTCTTGTCCCAATAGAGCAGTTGCCAGGACTGACTGCTCCCACTTTCACCCCCCTCTGCTGGCTGTTTCCCAAGCAGTCTCCAACTGTGTACAGGGCTCTCTGTTCCGCTCTACACATCACTCTGTATTGTTGTGTTCTGAAGGTAAAGGAAGGACTGGACCATGATTAATAAAATACACACGAGGCTTGGCCAGCAAGACTCTGGGAGGAAGTGCCAATAATAATCTGCCACACCCTGGCCCAGGTCCCTTTTATTAACAAAAGAACTTTTGACACAGAGTTTGTAAGAACCCATCAGGTTTCCTCTGAGCATTTCAAAAAATTACCATGTGGGACAAAGTTAGATCAGAGAAATCCTTTTAACTACAAAGAACTAATTTCCTACTTGAGCATGCATACATACATGGTTAAGCTAAAATAAACAGGAACCAATGCGAAATGCATTTAGTAAACCCCGGAGGTCATAAACAGGCAGTAAACAGGAAAGGAAGGACGACAAGGAAAGTCAGGCATTTTTATCACCTCCATGTGAAACTCTATTTCCTGGCCCTAAGATTAACAAAACTAACAAAAGCTACATCAAAGCTATCTCCTATCTTATGTACTGAGGATGCCTGGTGAAGTAACTGGTCTGTGTAAAATGCTCTATATGTGACTGTCAGGCAGAGAGAAAGAAAATGGCAGAGGTGCAGAGGCTTGTGGGATTTGATCAGAAATTATTGTCAATGACTCAAGCCCATTCAAGCAATGCTTTCATCGCCGACACAATGGCGTGCTGCATTTTTCATAATTCCTCATAGCAATCCCACCTGACCACCATACTGCATGCCCTTGGAGATAAGGGGGGAGCGGAGCTTGTCATAGTAGGAGAGGCAGGCTTCGGCCTCTGAGTTGGAACTGCTCTCTGTCACAGGCAGAGGGAAAGAGGACCTAAACAGCTACAGGTTGATGTCAATTTCAGGGAAGTTCCTTGAAGTCATCATTAAATAATCTGTCTGTGAGCACTTAGAAAAGGATGCTGTGATTTCGAGGACCCAACATGGGTTTTTCAAAACAAGTCATGCCAGACTACTTTTATTTCTTTTTTGGATAGAGTTACAAGCTTGGTGGATCAAGGGAATGCTGTGGAGTATCTTGACTTCAAAAAGGCTTTCAACAAAGCTCCCACATGATATTCTTGTGGAGAAGCTGATAAAATGCAGGCTAGATGAGGTTGCTATTAAGTGGATTTGTAGCTGGTTGACTGGCACAACCCCAAAAGTGTTCACCGATGGTTCATTATCCTGGATGAAAGGGACAAGTGCAGGATTCTCCTTTATGAAGGAATTGAGGAGATAGTCATACAATTTGTGGAGGACTCCAAACTGGGAGGGGTAGCTAATGCCGCTGAAGACAGATGATGCTGAAGACAGATGCCGCTGAAGACAGATGACCTTAACAGTTTGGAGAACTGGGCCCAAACGAAACAAAATGAATTTTAATAGGGGCAAATGTAGATTCTACACTTAGGCAGGAATAATCAGACAGACAACTATAGGATAGGGGACATCTGGTTTGACAGCAGTATAAATATGAGAAAAGCATCTGGGCATCCCCTTTCACCTTAGAAATTGCAGAAATGTTTATTGTGTTGTGACCAGTGTATAGTGATACATTTCCCCCTATTGTTCCAAATTTCCTAAATCAACATCAGAACAGAACAGAACAGAACAGAAGAAATATCTGGTGATAACGCTTTTACCCAGCAGGCTGGGTATGGAAAACAATATTTATAGTATTTGTATGAGTGAATATTTGTTTTCTTAGTCCACATTTAGCATCACTACGCATGTAAATGTGGGAAATATTCCATTACAGTCACAAGTTTAATTTGCTTAGATTTGCTGCCGGGTAGCGGTGTAGCTCAGGCTGCCTTTCAGATGGCATTTTTGTGCACAGATTAGGGCAGGTTCCAACATCCAGCGGAAGCCAGAGGAAGTCTGAATGGGAACATGTTTTATCCAGGGCAGCTTCTGAAACCTGAAAATATTTGAAAACACTTCTAAAAGGGGGTGGGGTGGCTGTTATTCTTCTTCCATCATACCTTCCCGCAGTGTATTCCACTTTTGGTTCCATGTGTCGTCTTCCATGAGAAATTCCAGATTCAACGTAGTAATTTAAAATATCTATTTTATTAACAAGCACACACTCATACACATACAATGCCCATCAACTGAACTGAACTTTCTCAAACTGAAGAAGCCGACAGCCTTGCCCGTGTTACAGTAAAATCTGGGTGCGATGGCGCCCGGCCGGGTTCGTGCTGCTGGTCCGGGGCGCCCCACCCCCCGCACTCCTCTTCCTCCGCCAGTGCCCCCCCAAAAAAACACATGCTTCCCCCACCGATCCCTTCCAGCATCCAAAGCAGATTTGCAGGTTCAAAGCAAGTTCGTGAGAACAAAAATTGCTGAGCAACCAGAAAGTGTGATGTTCAAAAGTTTAATTTATCCGCTCTACATTCAAATCCTGAGTAACAAATTCTAAGTACTATATAGAGGAAGAGGAAAATATGGCAAGGAAAAAAACTGTTAGTAGCAGGCATCGGAGTAGGCAGGATTTTTTAAGGGAGGGTGAAATATACTCAGTTGCACAGTGATTTCATGCTCTTTATTGCAGCTCCTAAAACAGTGAATCCCCCCCCCCCCCAGGCTTTATAAACATTATTTACACAATGGGTTCCTTCTGATTGGCTGATTCTGCTTCCCCCCTGGAGCCTGATTGGTCTTCTCCTGCAGGCCAGTCAGGTGTTGCATTCTAGGATCCTACCTGCCTCTTGTTCTAGGATCCAAGCCCAGTCCATAACACCCCTCCCCTCTATGTTCCCCTGGCACCCGGGAGGTTAGCATTCATAGTCGCCAAGGTACGCCAGGTGCCTACATATGCGTTGTGGTCAGGGGTGTCCCTCGGCGGGGGTTTCTGGTTCTGGCTCTCGTTCCGGCGCTGCCGGCTGCGACGGGGCCTTTTGGTCGGGCGCCGCCGGTCTGCTCAGTCATGGGTCTGGTTCCTGTGGCCACTCAGCCTCAGGGGTCACCTCTGGCCTTACTAGTTCTGCCTCCCTTGCCTGCTCCTCCTGCTCCTGCAGGAGAAGAACCCAGGAAGGATGATTCAGGTGGATAGCTGTGTTGATCTGACATAGTCATAATAAATAACAAGATGAAAGATGAAAAAATCTTTTAAAATAATTCCAGTGCCCCCTTAATATAATATAATATAATATAATATAATATAATATAATATATATAATATAATATAATATAATATAATATAATATAATATAATATAATATAATATAATAAGCTTTCAAGATATGTTGTTGCTGTTTAGTCGTTTAGTCGTGTCCGACTCTTTGTGACCCCCTGGACCAGAGCACGCCAGGCACTTCTGTCTTCCACTGCCTCCTGCAGTTTGGAGTACCACTCTATTCCAGACCACACCTGGAATACTGTGTACAATTCTGGGTGCCACAATTTTGGAAGGATGTTGACAAGCTGGAAAGTGTGCGGAGGAGGACCATCAAGATGGTCAAGGGTCTGGAAAGCAAGCCTTTTGAGGAACGGTTGAGGATGCTGGTCATGTGTAGCCTGGGAAAGAGGAGGCTGAGAGGAGATATGAGAGCCATCTTTAGATATCTAAGAGGCTGTCACATGGAGGAAGAACTTTCTCACAGTAAGAGCTGCTTGACTTTGAGGAGAGGTGGTGGACCTCCATGGAGGTTTTAAAGCAGAGGTTTGTGGTATGTCATGTTTCAGCAATGATACATTCAGATCAGCCTCAGTGCTCTAAAAATACAGTGCATGCAGATCCCACTATCTGAACACAATGCATTCTCAGGAAATTGTTAGGTAATGATTTCCATTGATTCCTATGGGAAAATTTATAATGCATTCCTGACCACAGAATTTTAACCCCAAGATGACAAAAGAAACATTGGGAAAACCCTCTGCAACCTTCAAAAAGGCAGACAAGGGAGGGAAAAAATGTTGTAGTATTGATCCAATCTCTCCACCCCCTTCCTCCCCACTCCCTTCTGGTTTCTGGAAGATTGGCTGCTGTGGACCAGCAATACACAAAAAGGTTGTTTAAGGCTCTTATTCTTTTACACACACAGGTCCGACTGTTTGGATATCTGTATGGCAAGGTTTCGTACAACAAGAGTTTGGATAGCAGGACTTGCATGTATTATGCCGGTCTTAATTGTTAGTCATTCAACTAACTTGCTAGATGCTGCCTGTGATGTTAGCGTGCAACCTTGAGCAGATGGGGCACTTTTGAGGCATCTGATCAAGGCCTGTATTTTAAAATGAGCTTAAAGATATATTTGCAAATGTTTGTATGTTTCATGCCAGGCAGAAACCAGCTGGCTAAGTACTTTGGCAGTTGTTTATCTTCCTGCTCTCCTGAACAAGCCCCCCCCCCCCCCCGATTTATAGCAGTAGCAGGAGACAAGTTTCTCAAAGTTGTAAAAGGGAATTACAGGCTGGGAGCAAATGTTACACTGACCCTACATATTACAGAATACAATCAAGCTGCAAAAACACTAATTAAGAGTTGGTAAATAGTAAGATTTATTGTTTAACAGAAAATAGTACCATGTGCCTCCCATCAGACTCTAGCCATATTTTCCTAAGGTTTAAGGTATACTGAGAGAGTTAAAGGGCAATAAATTTTGGGAAGAGCTAATGGGAAAAGCAGCTGGCTGGGAAAGAGGGTGTAAACTGAAGAAGCTTCTTTTGAAGCTGTTTTTACTGAGTTCCTTTTTACTTTGCAAAGGCCTTTTCTTCTAAAAAGCTATCTATGTTATGTATGAGATTTGTTGGCTTAATGTAATTATGCAAAGGATTTAGAAAGTAAGAAATGTTAGATTCTTATGTTAGATTCTTATTTCATTGATGGTGTGTGAGAATGTGAACCCAAGATCTCTGTTTAGATAGAATTTAATACAATGAGCCATTTGTTTTAGCCATTTGTTTTGGAATGCAGGGGCAACAGGGGCAAAAGGTGATCTGGTAATTAAGGTGCCTTGTCGAGGCAAATGTAAGATATATGGCTACTTGTCTGCCATTTATGGATAGAAGGAAATATAGCTCTTTGTCTCCCATAAAAGGTAATAGGAAATGGGTGTATCTTTTATGATTGGTTCTAGCAAACAGCCAATAGGAATTTCAACCAGGCTGATTGGACAGAGGCAGCCAAAGGAGGAGCAAGGGGGCTGGGCTGAGGAAATATAAGTGCTGGCCATCAGGGCTGGAAAGGGGGGCAGAGCTTTGGTAACCATACACCACTGTGCCTATCATTTATTTGTCTGACAAATAAATTATTATTTTAATTTGTCTATTGCTGCGTTGAATATTTCATTCCAGCTAAGGGTTAACCACAAGCAGGGTGCTACACTTTCACACCCACTGTCACTGTGATTTTCTGATTTTCAGAATCTTGAGCCTAGCTAGGATGCATCAATTATAGGGGGAAATAGCAAGATCCCACAGACTCCCAAGTATAGAGATATGGGTGTCTTCAAAGACCCCCCAGCCCCGATGGACAAATCACTCAACAATGTCTTGTTGTAGAGGAAGAGAGAGGGAGAGAAATACAGGCAGCACCTTGGCGTGTTCCTGTTACTTTTTAAGGAGAAGGTAGGTGCACAAAGGATGCAGAAGGGCCGACAGTGGAGGCACTGAGCCCCAAGAAAGTATTTCAGAGGAATATCAGGAACCTGAAGATACATAAAGGAAAGCAAAACCCCCAGCTGGACTATATATTTAGCACTGTGGTTAATGGAGCCTGGTTTTAAGCTCCAGGGTAGTTATTAACAAGCTCCCTGAGGAGATTGTTCTCTCTGTTAGTCCCTCTCCTACTATCAAGAAGGAACTCGCTGACATAATGTGTGGGACGCTCTGCCCACTCAGCCAGTTTAATCACGTTTCACAGGACATCTAGTGCACTGGAGGTCGGCAATGGACACTGAGTTCAGATTTAATCTTATAGTCATAGGATTCTGTTTGCTTCTGTGTTGTAATTAAAATATTAATTGAATTTTGATTTTGCAAGAAGTTCAAAATGAAACAAGTAAAACGCACCAGGCAGCCAATAACTATACATGCATCTAAAAGGTCCTCATTAGCTTCTTTGAACTCACTATTACTTACTAACATGGGTGGACTAGATGATCCTCAGGGTCCCTTCCAACTCTACGATTCTATGATTCTGTGAAAGAGGACCGCTGTAATCAGAGTCTTTTTGTAGGAGATTCTCTTCTATAAAACAAGATTTTAATTCCATTGATCTTGTGGAATAGGGACTGACAGGCAGGCAAATGGCAGCAATAGTCAGAACATATTTTGGCTGGCTTTTTCAGGATGGATTCTAACTGAACTCTGCTTGCTTTTAGCATGCCTCACCTAGGTTCTGCAAAGCAGCGCAGAGAAGCCTTGACATCTCAGCTGCTTTGCTGAGATGTTTCTGCCTCTGGTTTTGTTAACGTTCAATGAGGGGTGGGAGGATAAGCTCCAAGCCTCATTTAAAAGTGTTTCTGTGACAAGCTGCTTTGTGCATTGACAAGAAGGGATTAGAAGGTCTGTTTCTTTCTGCCATGCCTTCTAGTACAGCTTTCCAGTTTTTCAGTCTCACTGTGCTTTTTGCACATTGCACCTCATTTTCAGTAAGTTTCAATCCAGCGACACTCCTCCCTCTTCGTTGCCTCTTTCGGTGATTGCTAAACACAAGGAATAATTTTCCTTCTTTTTTAGGTCGACCGCTTACTACCGGATGATGGTAAGGTGCTGGAACTAATTAAGACGCTCAAAGTAAAACATTTTTTATTTCGTTTTCTCTTTGTGTCTGAAACTTAATATTATTGCTTGTATTGATTAGATGCTGATGCTGGTGAACTGAGAAAGGACATCCCTGAAATAAATTCAGGTGGGTTGCAGTGAGACAGTTAACACTTGGATAAACATACTCCCAACCCAAAAAACTTTTCTTTTTCAAATAAAGTGGGCTCTATGAACATTTTGGCACTTTGCTCAGCTCCTTTCTTTAGCATCAAGAACATTGCATTTTATGGTGTTGTGGGTTTGTGGTGTGCAGTTTGATGTGTGTGTTGGGGTAACACTCCCAAGATCCAAGAGTTGAAACCGTATTCTCTCCCTGCCCCTTGGATAAATGTTCTTGCTGGCCAAGAGATAATTTAACTGTTCGGATAAAACTTTGAAAAGAATCCAAAGGGAATATTCTCAACAGAATTCAAGAAGTTTACCTAGTGGACATTTTCTTTTAGCTGTGGGTTAACTCCTTTCAGCTCTCCTCTGAATGTGTTTCTTTTCTCCCAAGTTTTAAAAAAACTTCAAATAGTTTTGAGCTTTTCAACAAAAGTTGTGTGTGTGTGTGTTTCCCACGCCCCCTTCTTAAGCAAAATCAAAACAAAGCAAAGCAAAACCACTTACCTTTGAAAGGAAGAGTGGTACTCTGAGTAGGAAATGAAGATTATGAACACGCACAGAAATGGCATTTCCAGTTAAGACTTTCTTTTTGGAAGGAAATGCGAAGCAGTCAGGACCTGGCAGGGAAGGTTGTCTAGGAAGGAGGAGAGGCCCCGTTAGAAGCCATAAGTGAATTTAGAGTGGTGTTGCTAAACGCATATGACCATGCTGCAGATATTAGTTTGGTGCGCTTTGAATAGAATTGTTAGTCATCTTGTGAGTCTTTATAGTAAGCATATTCAAAGAGTGAACACATTATTTTAAATATCTGATGAATCATCTTTTGCATTTTGATTATGCCATCTCTTTTTTATTTTCTTCTAGCTGCTGGACTCACCCTCTTCCAGGGGGATATTGTACTGCCTGTAAGTGTTGTTGTTGTTTTAGGTCATACATTTTTCCTTCTTATTTGTGTGCCCAAAGGTAACGCATCTAATCTTAACCTTTCTCCGTTTTCAATAGAGAAGCCGTAGTGCGATCAAATATGAGGCTTACCGATGGCAGTTCCCTATTCCATTCATTCTGGGTGACAGCCTTGGTAATACAACCTTTGTATCACTACAATACTGCCGAGGTTAAAATCTGATCCTGTTGTGATTCCTCTAGCTGTGCCTCCTACATTGCACAGGGGGTTGGACTAGATGACTCTTGGGGTCCTTTCCAACACTATAATCCTTTTATTCTATTACTCAGAAGATCCCTGTACCTGCACAAATAAATAACCCAACCTGTTAAGCAGTTCCTCTGAACAATTCCCTGCCTTTTACGTAAAGGCAATCTGATGTCCCTCTTTAAGCTGCAGTAATCATAGGAACATGGGGAGCTGTCTTACATCCTAGGCCAGGGATCGGCAACGTGCAGCCCATGGGCCGGAAGCAGCCCATGGAGGCCGTTTAACCAGCCCACGAGCCACCCCAGAACCGAGCCGCCCGCTGCGCTAAACTGGTGCAGTGGGGACTCACTTCTGCAGCGCCAGAAATCACGGGCACACTCGCTTGTGCGTGCGCGCATGCGATCCAGCCACGGAGGGATCTCCATGGGACCAATCCATCTCAGGCAAGGTAAACCTTGCCGACCCCTGTCCTAGGCAGGTCCATTGAGCTCAGTATTGCACACTGAGTGGCAGCAATGGCTCCCCCAGCTTTCAGGCAGTGGGCCTCATCCCCACCTGGGGATGCCACTTGGGGTTGGGCCTGGGACCTTCTGCATTCCAAGCACATGCCCTGTTCCTGAGCTAAGGCCATTCCTCTCAGTTTTCAGAAAGATAAAGCTAGTGTAGATTTGTCCTGGTCTGGTGCATGTAATGTCTTTTGTTTTGTACCTGTGTGATTTGTGCTCATATTGTATTGTGATGGTCATTGGCTATAAACAATAAAAATGATTGATTGATTGACTGATTGATAGTGGCAAAACTGATTTCTCATGAACTGCTTTTTTTAAAAGATCTGAATGCCAAAGGGGTAATTCTTAGAACGCTTGAAGGATTCCAGTTAAAATCCTGTGTGGATTTCAAACCATATAATGGGGAGCAGTCGTATATAATATTTCAGAAGTTAAAAGGGTAAGTAAAAACACATTGGTGCTTGGGGTTTTTCTTTTTTAATTTTTAAAATTAAAAACACATTTATTCAAAGGTTGCAATGCCATAAAACCACAGAATGGTCACCTCATTTTCCAGAGACATTTAGGTAAGGGGCAGTGAATCACATTGTTCTATTTTCTTCCAAAGCGATGGAAGCTTATGAAATCTTGGCTGTGAATCATTGCTCAAGTACTCTCTTGTTTGGACAATCTTGTAGAGATAGGCAACCTGTGAATTTCGTTTTCTCTCAATTCATCCAACTTCAGCAGCGAGGTTGTTTGTTTGTTAAAGTTGCATGAAAATTTGTACACTTTTTGTATGTAACTTTGTCTAATAGAGGCACTTTTGCAAGCAGCTCCCCCCAGCCCCCGCTATAAAGCTGCTTGAATGATATTTTCACCCGTATTTGCTTTTTTGTGTGCTCTTCCCCCTAATATACAAAAGCATTTTCTGTCTGGTGAAGGGCATCACAAAATTTGGAAAAGTGTGAAATCTGAAAGGTAGCTGAGCTTTGGCTGGTCATGCTGGCTTGATCCCTGAGACGCTGCACCAGAACACAACAAAAAAGCCTCTTCCTGTGCTTCCTTCCACCTTCCTGAACCTGCTTTGGTCCTCCCTCCTCTGCCTCTAGCCTTGTGTGGAATGAAGATTTCCAGCTGTATCATCACCATTCTAGTTGTGCAGATAAGGTGAATGTGTTGGGGGTGGGGTGGATCTTGTGCGCTCACAGCCTCATGGAAAAAGAAAAATGGAGAGGAATGATAAAAGGCCAGAGGCAGAGGCAGAAGGAGGGCCAGTGAGTGAGTTTGCAGAGGACATAAGGAGGACTCTCCACCTCTTCAGAGACTTTGCTATGAAGGGGACGTGCGGATGGTGGGAGGAAGTGTGGTCCAGAGGAAAAAGGAACATGGGAAGAGTCTGGCTGCTGGATCCGGCCAAAAAGGGCTCCGCATGTCAGAGGTTATTGAGCTACTGCATCTGTATTGCAGGGGGTTGGTCTAGATGACCCTGGAACCCATGTCCTGCCCTACAATTCTATGATTCAACAAAACCAGATGACAGGAGCTGGCCTTGATACAGCCCATCACTATTTATTTTGTTTTCTTTTCTTTTAAAACCTGTATTTTACATGCAGTTTGGCCCTATGAATGCTGAATACAAAAAGAAGAGGGAACGGAAAGGCAAAGGAATAATTAAAATTAATTTAAAAGGTGTAGTCAAAAATAGTTACAAATTGTTATTGGTTTCCACATATAAAGAGTGTTGTCCAAAATGAAAAGCTGAAAGTTTATCCCTGTCAAGCACCTTTACTTTTCATTTGCGTTTTTCAGATGTTGGTCTAAAATTGGAGATGTAAAAGGAGGCCAGAACCTTTCTGTTGGTGCAGGATGTGACACCAAAGGCATCATATCTCATGAGATCTTACATGCTTTGGGACGTATCCATGAGCAGACACGGGCAGACCGAGATGATTATGTCGAGATCTGGTGGGATCACGTGCTTCCAGGTTGGTGTTCAGACCCTTGAAATGAGTTGGGATGTGGACATTGCAGCTGCCTTGTTTCTGCTCCTGCGGATGCCAGGGGAAATGGGGGAAAGGACTTTGGAGAACAGATGGGTGATTGATCTCGCCTCTGGTGCTATGTATTATTCCTCTGCCTTATACGAAACATTCATTCAAGAGAATATACATATGCATGCTCAGCAGTTAGAACAGGCATAGGCAAACTCGGCCCTCCCGATGTTTTTGGGACTACAACTCCCATCATCCCTGACCACTGGTCCTGTCAGCTAGGGGTATTGGGATTTGTAGTCCCAAAACATCAGGAGGGCCTATGCCTGAGTTAGAACAATTGAAATGGTTTATTGTCAAGAAATTTGAAGCTACTGAAATGGCTTTACAATTGCCCATCTACCTAAGTGGTATTATTATTATTATTATTATTATTACCCAAGATGGGTTACAACAATGTAAAAATACAATATTAAATATTTTGTAAATGCCTTTAATTTCATATATCCCTAAATATACTGTAATATTCACACATTATATGCCCACAAAACCAGGCTTTCTACTAAGTGTAACTCAACAGACAATCCCAATTCTCTGATTATTATATATGTATGATGCACATGTTTTCAAGAACTAATTTGTTACTTTCGTGGTCAATTGTTTTTTTAAAGTTTAGTCATTAGCCATAACCAATTACCAAAAATTAAATTAAAAACAAAATTGAATGGCCCTGGGATCTTCAGATGAAGAGTGGTATAAAATTATTATTATTATTATTAATTATTATTATTATTATTATTATTATTTTAAATAATTTTTTATTAAGGTTTTAAACAAAAAAAAAAAGAAAAAACAACACACACAAAAAAACAATACAAAATTTAACAATAAAAACACAAAACATAACAATTAAAAAACAAACTCTCTTTTCCATTCCCAATTTTAAATTACTTATTTTCTGGACTTCCTCATACCTCCCTCTTTTGTATTCCAATCTGCATTATTTGTCCAGCAGTTTCTTTTCCACTTTTTTAAACCCAATCTTTAATTTAATAAAATATTAAAATATATAGCTTCAACTTTTTTAAACATAATCCTTGTTCTTAATGTCATATACCTTTAAATTTTTCCCTTTTATTATCAAATTTCCATTTCTTTAAACATCTTTAATCTTGATCTTTAATCTTAATCTATCCTTAACTTTAACCTGTACAGCTGGAAACCACTTATTTTCAATCCAACATCACTCTAACATTCCTTAATTTTGCAGTGTTTCTGAAGATAGTCTTTGAATTTCTTCCAGTCTTCCTCCATCGACTCTTCTCCCTGGTCACGGATTCTGCCAGTCATTTCCGCCTATTATTATTATTATTATTATTAGCAAGAAGAACAGTCTGACATTTGCAACACAATTAATCCCATTTAGCTTAATTCATAGAATCATAGAATCATAGAGTTGGAAGAGACCACAAGGGACATCGAGTCCAACCCCCTGCCAAGCAGGAAACACCATCAGAGCACTCCTGACATATGGTTGTCAAGCCTCTGCTTAAAGACCTCCAAAGAAGGAGACTCCACCACACTCCTTGGCAGCAAATTCCACTGTCAAACAGCTCTTACTGTCAGTTCTTCCTAATGTTTAGGTGGAATCTTCTTTCTTGTAGTTTGGATCCATTGCTCCGTGTCCGCTTCTCTGGAGCAGCAGAAAACAACCTTTCTCCCTCCTCTATGTGACATCCTTTTATATGTTGGAACATGGCTATCATATCACCCCTTAACCTCCTCTTCTCCAGGCTAAACATGCCCAGCTCCCTTAGCCGTTCCTCATAAGGCATCGTTTCCAGGCCTTTGACCATTTTGGTTGCCCTCCTCTGGACACGTTCCAGTTTGTCAGTGTCCTTCTTGAACTGTGGTGCCCAGAACTGGACACAGTACTCCAGTACTCCACAGTACAGCATCAGACATTAAAAACTTCCCTAAAGAGGGCTACCTTCAGTTGTCTTTTAAAAGTAAAATAGTTGTTTATTGCTTTGACATCTGCTGGGAGGGCGTTCCACAGAGCAGGCGCCACTACCGAGAAGGCCCTCTGTCTGGTTCCCTGTAACCTTACTTCTCGCAATAAGGGAACCGCCAGAAGGCCCTCGGCGCTGGATCTCAGTGTCCGGGCTGAATGATGGTGGTGGAGATGCTCCTTCAGGTATACAGGACCGAGGCCGTTTAGGGCTTTAAAGGTCAGCACCAACACTTTGAATTGTGCTTGGAAACGTACTGGGAGCCAATGCAGATCTCTCAGAACCGGTGTTATGTGGTCCCGGCGGCCACTCCCAGTCACCAGTCTAGCTGCCGCATTCTGAATTAATTGCAGTTTCCGGGCCACCTTCAAAGGTAGCCCCACGTAGAGCGCGTTGCAGTAGTCCAAGCGGGAGATAACTAGAGCATGCACCACTCTCGCAAGACAGTCCGTGGGCAGGTAGGGTCTTAGCCTGCGTACCAGGTGGAGCTGGTAGACAGCTGCCCTGGACACAGAATTAACCTGTGCCTCCATGGACAGCTGTGAGTCCAAAATGACTCCCAGGCTGCGCACCTGGTCCTTCAGGGGCACAGTTACCCCATTCAGGACCAGGGAATCCCCCACACCCTCCCGCCCCCTGTCCCCCCAAAACAGTACTTCTGTCTTGTCAGGATTCAACCTCAATCTGTTAGCCGCCATCCATCCTCCAACAGCCTTCAGGCACTCACACAGGACCTTCACCGCCTTCACTGGTTCTGATTTAAAGGAGAGGTAGAGCTGGGTGTCATCTGCATACTGATGAACACCCAGCCCAAACCCCCTGATGATCTCTCCCGGCGGCTTCATATAGATATTAAAAAGCATGGGGGAGAGGACGAAACCCTGAGGCACCCCACAAGTGAGAGCCCAGAGGTCTGAACACTCATCCCCCACCACCACTTTCTGGAAACGACCCAGGAGAAAGGAGTGGAACCACCGTATAACAGTGCCCCCAGCTCCCAGCCCCTCTAGACGGTCCAGAAGGATGTTATGGTCGATGGTGTCAAAGGCTGCTGAGAGATCCAGCAGAACTAGGAAACAGCTCTCACCTTTGTCCCTAGCCCGCCGGAGATCATCAACCAGCGCGACCAAGGCAGTTTCAGTCCCATGGTGAGGCCTGAATCCCGATTGGAAGGGATCCAAATGGTCCGCATCCTCCAGGCGTGCTTGGAGTTGTTTGGCAACCACCCGCTCAATCACCTTTCCCAAGAATGGTAGATTTGAGACTGGGCGATAGTTGGCCAAATTGGCTGGGTCTAAAGATGTTTTTTTAAGAAGCGGTTTAATGACTGCCTCTTTCAGCAGGTCTGGGAAGGCTCCCTCACAGAGGGAAGCATTCACCACCCCGCAGAGCCCATCGCCCAGCCCTTCCCGGCTCGCTTTTATCAGCCACGACGGGCAAGGATCAAGGAGACAAGTGGTTGGTTTCACTTGTCCAAGCAGCCTGTCCACATCCTCGGAGGTAACAGATTGGAATTGATCCCATGTAACAGGACTAGACAGAACTCTAGCACTCTCCCGCCCTGGCCCTGCTCCCACGGTGGAGTCTACCTCCTTCTGAATCTGAGCGACTTTATCTGCAAAAAACTTTGGAAAAGCATTGCAGGAGATCTTGGGGTCCCTACCAGGCCCCGGTGGTGCAGGTGGTTCCGATAGATTGCGAACCACCTGAAAAAGTCTCCTGCTGCTGTTTTCTGCAGATGCAATGGAGGCGGTGAAGAAGGCCCTCTTCGCCGTCGCCATTGCCACTTGGTAGGCTCGACGTTGAGCTCTAGCCTGATTCAGAATGAGTTTTCCACCACCGGCGCTCTAGCCGTCTCAACGATTGTTTCATCACCCTCAGCTCCGGGGAAAACCACCATGCAATCGGAAAGGGCGCTTCGGAGCCAGACAGTCAATAGCCCTGGTTAACTCCGCATTCCAGCGGGCCACCAGGGAATCAGCTGAAAGGCCATCAACTTGGGATAAAACATCCCCTACCAGTCTCTGGAAGCCAATTGGATCCATTAAGTGGCGGGGGCGGACCATCCGAATCGGTCCCACCTCCCTGCAGAGGGGAAGAGTCGCGGAGAAGTCCAGTTGCACCAGGAAGTGATCTGACCATGGCACTTCTTTTGTTTCACTTTTAGTTAATGTCAGATCACCAACATCCGTAGAGGTAAACACCAAGTCTAAGGCATGTCCGCGGCTATGAGTTGGGCCAAAATTATTCAGGGACAGCCCCATGGAGGCCATGCTTTCCACGAAGTTCCGAGCGGCCCCTTTTAAGGTTGTGTCGGCATGGATGTTAAAATCCCCCAGGACAACCAAGCTAGGTGTCTCCAGGAGCATATCCGCCACGACCTGAAGCAGCTCGGGCAGGGAATCCTTGGTGCAGCGGGGAGGTCGGTACACCAATAGGAATCCTGTACTGCCCCTATTGCCCATGCAATAGTTCATGCTCTTAACTAGCACACATTAGTTGAGGTCATAATTTTTCTACACATATTTGTTCAGAGGGTGACCCCCCCCCCAAGTCATCTTACGAGTCGAAGGTGGCAGCCATGGCCCTGATGAAATCATGGCATCCTGTTCCATAATCAAGTCAGTTGGCAGAGCATGGGTTGCAAGCCTTTTGCGAGGTCTTCCAGAAAGTAACTGTGTGGTGTATATTTTGCATGCAGATCAAGAGTACAACTTTAAGAAAGCGGATGATGACGATATAACAGACTTGAATACTCCTTATGATTACGAGTCCATCATGCACTATGGTCCATCTTCATTTAGTAAAAATGAAAGCTTAAAAACAATTACTACGAAAATACCAGAATTTAATAACATTATTGGCCAACGCTTGGATTTCAGCGCTTCTGACCTGGAAAGACTCAATCAAATGTACAACTGCAGTAAGTCATGATGAGACAGTGAAGTTTGCAGAGTGAAACTGAATCCATTGCCTTTGAATAAAACTGATTAAATGGTTTTGTTAAATGGAAATGGGAAAGGCACTTCTCTTTAATTTTTAAATATTTCTTTCTGTATTTTTATTCTCCCCTCATTCCTGCCCCAGCGAGAACTGTCACCCTTTTGGACCAATGTGATTTTGAGTCAGCTGATATATGTGGCCTGGTTGAGAAAACCAGTGGAGATACCAACTGGATTCGTAAGAAGAGTGGCCAAGACCATACCCTCTCTGGACGCTGCAAAGGTAAACTGGGGACAATCCCCTCCTTCTTTCATGGGACCAGTTCTCTGCTTCTTGATTTGATCACTGTGTTATCGCCTGTTGACTCAGTGGAAAGTCTGTCACAACTCTTGGCTTTGCCATTTTCCTGAGCTTCCAATCATCTTGGCCCAAAGTGAAGTGGAAGACATGCCAAATGAGTCTTTAATCCAGACAGCGGTTCCAGTAGTTACATTTTATACTTCTAAGAATAGTCTGAGACTAGTCAATTAAAGTGTGCAAAACTAACGTAAGGAGCATTTGCAACAGGAGCAATTGCTTCCAGTTCTGCACTTCTATGATCCTAGATTTGTCGTGTTCATCATTCAAGTGAAAGGGAATTGAATGGGGCCACTTAAGGAGCTGGACTCCGGCAGCTTTAATGCAATGAAGTTTTTGTGGTGTTGGAGAAGGACCACATTTGTGTCAGCAGCAGAGTGTCCTGTTCAACCCCCAAGTGAAAGAATTGGACTCCTTGATGCCAGATTTGCATCAATTTATTGTTTTGCATAGAATCTGTGTGCAAAAGAATAAAAGGACAGAAACCTGACTCCACAAAAGAGACGCAAGGGGGAGAACCGTCTTGCAGGAGGATTCTATTCTGGGTGACCCCAGTGCTGCACTAGATGATACTGGAGAAGGGAAAACGGGGAAGCATCTGCCTCCTCCATTTGATAGAATTCACTGAACTTCAGATATGTGGGGCTACTTCCGCTTCTGGAGCCTAGCCAGTGGCTTAAGCCCTGCCAGTGGTGAGGTGGGGGGTGGGCCTTTACTCACCTGTCTCCCAGTTCGCCCCCTCACATTGCAGCCAGTAGGTCAGAATTCACCACATCAGCTTGAGGATTGGCATAGTTGAGGAACCATTTAGCAGGAGTGGCCGGGGGATGAGGATTCTGTAGATCCTCTACTATTCCTCAACACACACAAACACCCCCCCCCCGACCTGACCTGTTTGGTTCCCTCTGCAAGTGGGACCAGGGCCAAGTCACTGCCTCTCTGCCAGCAAAGCAGCCCTTTTGTCACATCAAACAGCCCTTGGCTGGCTTTAGGGCTGCAGCCTTCATTGCATACAATTTAAGAAGAAGGAAAAAAACACATAACTTGCCAATATTCATTCCATTCCGTTTGATAACTGAAGTGATTGAGGGTCTTGGAAGCCTTCGCTTGGTAAGAAGAATCTAACAGAGACCCTTAGCCCCTCGAAGAGCCATAGTACCCAGGACTCTTAGGAAAGCCAATGACTGCTCAGCCATTTTAATACCATGAAGCAGATATGCCCCTAAGTGCTCAGTTTTTTCAAATTTTTGGAACCCAGCGAAAATAAAATTATCAGTATTTGTAAGTTATAAAAAATTACAGACATTGTGATTCAGGTTGTACGTAGCTCATTGGGTAGAGCATGAGACTCTTAATCTCGGAGTCGCTGGTTCAAGCCCCACGTTGGGCAAATGATTCCTGTTGGACTAGATGATCCTTGTGGTCCCTTCCAGTTCTATTATTCTGTGGTTCTAAGAGGTAGCATATGCATAATAATGCTTGATACGCCTTCAGTAGCGCTGGCTTCTTCTCCACAGATGCCGGCTATTTCATGTACTTTAACACCAGTTTTGGGAAGAGAGGCGAAACAGCGATTTTAGAATCCCGCATTCTGTACCCAAAGAGGAGAAACCAGTGTCTCCAGTTCTTCTTCAAAATGACAGGAAGCCTCTGGGACAGGCTTTTCATCCAGGTGGTCAAGGATGACGGCACCGGAGAAGTCCGCAGGCTGGTTAAAGCCAAAACATTTCAAGGTAATGTTGAAAACCAGTAAAAGATTTTTGGAGTGTTCTAAGCATACAGTGATACCTCGGGTTAAGAACTTAATTCGTTCCAGAGGTCCGTTCTTAACCTGAAACGGTTCATAACCTGAGGCATGCTAATGGGGCCTCCTGCTGCCACTGTGCCACTGGCGTGCGATTTCCATTCTTATCCTGGGGCAAAGTTCTTAACCTGGAGCAACCACTTCCTGGTTAGCGGAGTTTGTAACCCAAAGCGTATATACAGTGGTGCCTCGCAAGACGAAATTAATTCGTTCCGCGAGTTTTGTCGTCTTGCAGTTTTTTTCGTCTTGTGAAGCACGGTGTCGGAAAAGTTTTGGAAAAGCTTCAAAAATCACCAAAGTCTTCAAAAACCTCAAAAAAGGCTACCACACCGCGTGCTATGAGTTGCTCCTCGAAGTCAAGTCGCAACTGTATTAACGGTGTTAAGAAAAAGGAAACAAACTTGCAAGATGTTTCCGTCTTGCGAAGCAAGCCCATAGGGGAAATCGTCTTGCGAAGCAGCTCAAAAAACAAAAAACCCTTTCGTTTTGCGAGTTTTCCGTCTTGCGAGGCATTCGTCTTGCGAGGTACCACTGTAACCTGAAGCGTCTGTAACCCGAGGTACCAGTGTACCTTGTTTTAAGACCACAGCAAGATTTTATATCATTTTGGCAGTGACTGCAATGGCCAAGGACTTTGGTGGTCATATATTTGGAGCAGATTCTCACTCACGAATAACTCCTGCACAGGAAAAAGATGTAGGAAATATGAGCAACATCCTTTATGAAGACTGTGCAAGTGTCTGTTTCACCAGATTTTCCAGGGTTCTAAAATGCACAGAACCCTGCATCAGATAGCCACCTTCCATTTGGCCACAGAGGCAAGCTGCTTCTTCCTGCTGTCCCCTCATCAGTTTACTGCCTCTGTTAGCGGCACATGTGTGGATTATTCTAGGTTAATACAGCATTACTAAGAGCTGGAGTCAAGCAGCAATGGGTTCCAGGAAATAAGTTATGCTTTTACAATTAATGGCAATTTTGCTATCAGCAGATACAGCAGGTTTTAGGGATAAATGATTCAGATAATTTCTGGGTCATTCCACTTCTGCATATTTTGAGGGGCTGGAGTCTCTTTTGTCCAATTTCAGCAATAATGTGCAGGTGTTTAGTTTTTGTTTTTTAAAGAAGAATTCCACATAAAACTCTGATATGAGCGCCAACATGGTCATCTTTCTCATATGCCAACACAGAAGTCACAGTGTCTGTCTTTACTTCCCATAGGAGACAGCGACCATAACTGGAAAATTGCGCATGTGACTCTGAAAAATAAAAAAAAATTCAGGTATCTCTTCCATGGCCTAAAAGGCAATCCCGATGACTCATCTGGAGGAATTTTCATTGATGACATCACCCTGAGTGAAACGCGGTGCCCCAGTGCTGTCTGGCTTATTCGCAACTTCTCTCATCTTCTTGGAACTGCCCCTGAAGACTATGCCATGCTCAGTCCCCGGTTTTATAGCTCTGAAGGCTATGGTTTTGGCATAACGTTGTATCCCAGAGGCCAGAGTGATTCTGCTTCGGCAAACTACACAAGGATTTCTTTTCACCTGGCTAGTGGAGAAAACGATGGTGTCCTGGAGTGGCCAGCTCTGAACAGGCAGGTGACCATCAAGGTGCTAGACCAGCATACCAGTATCAAGGAAAGGAGGTCCATCGAGAGGAGTTTCACAACAGATGAATCACAGGTTCTGCCAGGTAGGTCGCTTCTGCCTGATAAGGCAAGAGGGGAGAGAGTGGTTCAATGTTTTTGCCTCCCTGAGATGCTGGAATACAAAATGCGGGAGCTTTTGCTCAAGATTACAAGCAAATGTCACAGAAGATGCTGAGAGTAAAATTCTTTATTTGTGTGCTGTTAATTCAGCAAAGGACGAATTTGCTCTTTAACAATCCAGGGAGACAGGGAATGAAGCATAAACTGTGATTTAAAAAACCCCCGTCACAGAAACAAGTTTGTAACGGGAACAAACCTTTGGTGTAAAATGCTTCCTTTAAGGCACATTGATACCTTCAGGTAATAATAATACTATGACATTTGAAGGACATAAAGCAACTGAAAGCAATATAGCAAATCAAAGGAGGGAGCTGCTGCTGCTCCTGCCTCTTGTCCCTCTTGTCATGCTCTGAGGGGGCAGTTGGAAAAGTAGCAAAGCAGCAAGGAGGAAGCCATGAGGGGCTAGCAGGGGCTGAGATTCTGCTCTTGGTGCCAGAGCTTCCTTCTGCAATGCCTCACCCATTCTTTCATCTGATTCATCTCCTGCAGCTTCCCCACCAAATTTGTTCTCAAGGCAGCATGCTAAAGTTAAAACCAACACAACGGCTTAACAAAGGAAGGGTATTTTTTTCTGCCAGCTAGAAAACTCTATCTGGAATTCAACATAGTGCTAAGTGGCGTATGATAAGGTTGCCAGACGTCCCCGTTTCCCAGGCACAGTCCCCGGATTTACAAATCAGTCCCCTGACAAAATCCATCTATTTAGCAGGAAGTTGAAAAGTGTCCCCGGATTTATTGAAAAAAATCTGGTACCCTTAGGGTATGAGCCTGCGAAGATGGGAATGCAGGACAGCTCTGCTTTGAAAAAGTGTTAGTGGTTGTCATGTGTTTCCTTTTGAAAGTGAGCTGGCTTCTGGTGTCCCAGGGAAGGCCCTCAAACAGAAGGCCCGCCAAATTTCTGGTGTCCTGGGCCCTCATCGCAAGGCCTCAAGTATCCAGGACCCAGATTACTTTTGGGCTTTAAGTGTCAAAGCCAGCACTTCCAAGTCAGCCTAGAATCTAAGTTGCAATCCTTGCAGCTCCTCACAGAGTGGATCACATGGTCTCTCAGACTGTCAGCTGTCGGGCTGATGCCTCCTGGACCGACTGAAGTTTCTGAATGCTCTTCAAGGCCTGCGCAGGCAGCATTGCACTAGTCCAAAGTAGGGTATGTGCACATTGGCAGCTTAAAAGGCAGAGGTTGCTTCCCCCCCTGCTTTCCAAGTCGCATTTGATAGGAAGCCTCCGAGGGAGGGAGCAAGACGGGAAGCCTGGGGAGGGAAAAGTCCCCGGCTCTGGTGCTCCTGGAGACAATCATCACGACTATAGTCAGTAATAGGATTGCCGACTTAATTTAGAATTTGTGTGCAGAGAGCAAACAGTGTTACTGCGTAATTTGTACTATTTTGTAGAAAAAAACGATTCTTCCCGATGGGGAAAGCCTTCTCTTCTGGGGAAATTTGATACTTCATGCAAATGCAGCCGGAGCATAGATCGAGGATGGAGCAAATTTGTGTCCCATGCACACCTAAGAGGAAGGAATTATCTGAAAAATGATGATCTTATTATCTTTGCAGAGTTTGATGGTATGGAAAAAGATTCTATTAGAAGATGGAAAGCAGAGACTTTTTAAAAACAAAGAACAGAAAGTTATTTTTTCTTAAGTAAGGAAAAGGAAATAACAGTAAAGTATTATTGGGGCTCCATTTGAGCTAAGATTCTACAAAACCTAGCATTCAGTTCCTGGGATTTACTCTGAAGAGTAATAGTAAAAAAGTGTTAGTGAACAAGTACATAATGTTTTTCATTCATCACTGAGTAGCCACACATCTGGAATTAGAAATATTAAAACTTCCCTAAACAGGGCTGCCTTCAGATGTCTTCTAAAAGTCAGATAGTTGCTTATTTTCTTGGCATCTGCTGGGAGGGCGTTCCGCAGGGCAGGCGCCACCACCGAGAAGGCCCTCTGCCTGGTTCCCTGTAACCTCACTTCTCGCAATGAGGGGTAACGCCATACAAGTCTCATTTTTAGAAATTAAGCAATGTGCACCACTGTTCTCATTTATATAGATAGATTTTTATCCAATAGAGTGTGTATTATATATAACAAATGGCTCCAGCTTCTCAATATGTTTGGGTTTCTCTCCACCCAGCCTCCACAACTGAGGACTAGGATTCTTACAAACAGCCACCTAGTATTTTATGAGAAAATTACAATTGTGTATAAAGGTTATTTACTTCTTTTTAGTGCAACATTTGACAAAGACATTTAGTTTTAGTCTGCATTGCTCAGCCTAGTTACAATTTTCATTTCATTTCATTTCATTTTAACCTACTGTAACCTATGCATTCTGGTTTTTTGCTGCTGCTTTAAATAAAATTAAATAAATTAGTAGGTGTAAGTTTTCATTTCAATTTTGGTTGAAAAATATGTGCCACATTTGTTTGGACCAGTCCTTTCTCTCTTTCTGAGTAAGATTTAACACATCTCAAGAAGACGGAACACATTTCCCCAGAAAAACGGCCTGTGGAACAGAATGACTCCCTGGAACGGAAAAAAAGATCAGCCTCTCTGGAAGACTGGCAGTCCTACCTGAGAGAACAGTGTGATCCAAATCCGTGCCAAAATGATGGCATTTGTGTAAAACTAAAAGGAAAAACAAGCTGCAGGTATCCTATGCTTTCATGGCATTTTTTTTCTTTCTCATTTATGTGCCACATGATTAGATCACAACAACAACAACAACAACTTCAAAGGTAAACTCCACCATGGGAGCAGGGCCAGGGTGGGAGAGTGCTAGAGTCCTGTCTACTCAAGTTGCATTCCAATCTGTTACCTCCAAAGATGTGGACAGGCTGCTTGGACGAGTGAAACCGACCACCTGTCTCCTTGTTCCTTGCCCTTGGCTTATAAAAGCTAGCCGGGAAGGGCTGGGCAATGGGCTTTGTGGGGTGGTGAATGCTTCTCTCTGTGAGGGAGCCTTCCCAGACCCGCTGAAAGAGGCAGTCATTAAACCGCTTCTTAAAAAAAATCTTTAGAACCGGCCAATTTGGCCAACTATCGCCCAGTCTCAAATCTTCCATTCTTGGGCAAGGTGACTGAGTGGGTGGTTGCCAAACAACTCCAAGCACGCCTGGAGGATGCGGACCATTTGGATCCCTTCCAGTCGGGATTCAGGCCTCACCATGGGACTGAAACTGCCTTGATTGCACTGGTCGATGAACTTCAGCCGGCTAGGGACAAGGGTGAGAGCTATTTCCTAGTTCTGGATCCCTCAGCGGCCTTTGATACCATCAACCATAACATCCTTCTGGACCATCTAGAGGGACTGGGAGCTGGGGGCACTGTTATACAGTGGTTCCGCTCCTTCCTCCTGGGTCGTGTCCAGAAAGTGGTGTTGGGGGATGAGTTTTCAGACTCCTAGGCTCTCACTTGTGGGGTGCCTCAGGGTTTCGTCCTCTCCCCCATGCTTTTTAACATCTACATGAAGCCTCTGGGAGAGATCATTAAGGGGTTTGGGCTGGGTGTTCATCAGTATGATGATACCTAGCCCTATCTCTCTTTCAAATCGGAACCAGTGAAGGCGGTGAAGGTCCTGTGTGAGTGCCTGGAGGTAGTTGGAAGATGGATCACGGCTAACAGATTGAGGTTGAATCCTGATAAGACAGAAGTACTGTTTTGCGGGGACAAGGGGTGGGCAGGTTTGGGGGATTCCCTGGTCCTGAATGGGGTAACTGTGCCCCTGAAGGACCAGATGCGCAGCCTGGGAGTCATTTTGGACTCACAGCTGTCCATGGAGGTTCAGGTCAATTCTGTGTCCAGGGCAGCTGTCTACCAGCTCCACCTGGTACGCAGGCTGAGACCCTCCCTGCCCGCAGACTGTCTGGCCAGAGTGGTGCATGCTCTGGTTATCTCCCTCTTGGACTACTGCAATGTGCTGTATCTGGGGCTACCTTTGAAGGTGACCCAGAAACTACAACTAATCCAGAATCCGGCAGCTAGACTGGTGACTGGAAGTGGCCGCCGAGACCACATAACACTGGTCTAGAAAGACCTACATTGGCTCCCAGCACGTTTCCGAGCACAATTCAAAGTGATGGTTCTGATCTTTAAAGCCCTAAACGGCTTCAGCCTAGTATACCCAAAGGAGCGTCTCCACTCCCATTGTTCACTGAGGTCCAGCTCTGAGGGCCTTCTGGCGATTCCCTCACTGCGAGAAGTGAGGTTACAGGGAACCACGCAGAGGGCCTTCTCAGTAGTGGCACCCTCCCTGTGGAACACCCCCCATCAGATGTCAAGGAAATAAACAACTACCTGACTTTCAGAAGACATCTGAAGGCAGCCCTGTTTAGGGAAGTTTTTAATGTTTGATGTTTTCTTGTGTTTTTAATATTCTGTTGGGAGCTGCTCAGAGTAACTGTGAAAACCCAGCCAGATGGACAGGGTATAAATAATATTATATCATCATCCTCATAATCTGTTTTGCCTTTGCTTTTCTTGCAAAAATTCCAGCCCATTGATGTTGCACTTGGATAGGGAAAGGACTTTGTGCCAGGGTGCCTCACCTTTCTTTGAGGCCTGCACTGAGCCACGGTCCTCTCTCCAGCAGCTGCAAGTGGGCATGGCCAAAGTATAAAAGTGAGCATGGCCAAAAGAAATGTATTACTACTACTACTACTACTACTACTACTACTATTATTATTATACAAATTTGGGCAGAAAATTTGGGCACAAAAGCCATTTGTACTGTAGCAGGGGACGCATGGTCAGTAAAAAGCAACAATTATTTTTATTTTTATTTTATTTTTTATTAAGGAACGAAGGAAGAGTCCCAAAACTCCTTTTAGTATCACAAAGGGGCTCTATTGGAGCAGTCTGTTAAAAAAAAAAGAATTGCAGGGACCATGGGGGTGGCACATAAAACTTTGTGGCATCACAGGAGCAGTCAATCATTTAAGGAGGTTTCTTAATTACAAATTTATAGGGGTCTTTGCAAACACACCAAAAGACTTGGCGGGGGCTCAGTTACAGCCCCTGCGGTGCCAGTTAGCCCCCCCCCTTGCAGAGGGGGGCTACTCTGTGTGTGCTTTGGAAGCATAGGTACAGCTTTTCTCCATGAAGCAATGTCAACAGAAGCTACACCTGTTGAATTTTCTCCTACCTGAGATCTACGGATGAAGGGTGGTATATAAATTTAATAAACAATAACAGTAATAAATAGCATGCAGCTATTAAAGGCCCCAGAACACCACCCTTCAAGCTCTTAATTTAGCATTTACCTCTGTCCCTAAAATCTTGGCAGTCTTTGAAGCGGGCCAACATGGGCAATGGCAGTCTGGTTGCTCTGAACATGGAGACATGCATTAGGTCACAGCTCATATTGGGATTATGGTGGTGACACATTTTCTGGGCTGGGCTTTAAGACTAATAAGGGGCAGGGAGGCTAACCTTTCCTTGAGGCAACGAAGCAGCTACCTTCCACTGGGAATTCCTGAACTCACATCAATGTTGTCCCTGAACAGTTTTCAAAGAAGCCTCCTGTTTACACTCTTCATTTGCATTTCGGCTGCTCTAAATGGTCATGGGGAGAAAATCCAAGCTCCAAAATAGACATTTTCCCTTCTTCTGTTTACAGGTGTGCTACAAGCTACCTCTTCTTCTACACAGGAGTGAGATGCCAGGTGACACATGTCCATTGGAACACCCTTGGTCTGTTAGCTGCTGGAGCTGTAGCACTAACCATAGTTACGATTTCCTTATTAGTTAGGCAATAGTCTTCCTTTTTCCAGAGTGTAGTTTTACAGTGATTTCATACTTTCCGTGAATTTTGTTGTAATTCCAACTCACCTGAACTCGATCATCTGAATTATGTGAAAGTGATAACATGATCACCTCCTGTCACCTCAGTCATGTGCTCCAAAACTGGAGGTCAAACAGGGAGGTGATAGAAGGTCCCGACTCCTTGTCTTGATTTAACTTGACATAACAGATAACTGCCCTTAGAATCTCAATGGAGCATTAAACATGACTATGGCCTCTGTTGGAGTTCTGTTGATTTCATTGTGCAAGCAGAGTCTGTGGAGATGCGAGCAGATATTATGTGCCTGGTTAAGAAGGCGGAGGAGACCTCTTCAAAGTTGGCTTTGCATTCTTAGAGCGTTTGCACTGCGCAGTTCTATTCCAGGCATAAGAATGTTGCAGTATCCTTTCTCCTTTCCTCCTAAAATGCTTTGCTGTTGGTTTTTATGGGTGTGTAGTCCTCAGCACCAAAGACAATGGGGCAAGGTTACTTGTGAATTACTGTTAACTCCAGATTAAAGTTGTGACACAATGTGTGGTACAATAGTTATCTATAGAATGCCAAAGGAATGAGACTGAGTTTCAAACTGAGTACTAGGGATGAAAAAGGTGCCTAGCTCAGTGGTAGAACATCTGCTCTGCATGTAGAAGGCTTCATCGCCACAGCATCTCTAAGCAGAGCAAGTTGCCTGAAACCCTAGAGAGCCGCTGCCGGTCCATGTGGACAGCACTGGGCAGTACGGACCAGTGGTCTGACTCATTAGAAGGCAGCTTCCTATCATTACAGAAATGGATTCATAAGTTAAAGGCACCTTTTTTTAGGTTTTCATCCTTTAAAAGGCTTGTTTTGTTTCTGGTTTGCGTTGCTTAAAAACACACTCTCTGCTTCTCAAAAGAAGGCCTCTTCTCAAACCTTAACCTTTGATACGTGGGTGTGACCCACTTAGAAATAAGCTGCCTGAGACGCTGTCGTGGAGGCCCTGGACGTTCTGGCATGAGAAATGTTCACAAGGAGGTAGAAGTCACACAGTGTTTACAGTACGCCTCCAGTTTGGACCAGGAATACAGAGTAGAATAATCATGTTTTCTGGACTCCTACTCCGTCTCGTCTAGTGCCAGTTAAGAGCCGTCTCTGAATTTATCTGTGGAACTGACTCTTCTGGCATGTGGAACGGAACCACCTGAAGCAGCTTCTCCTGTGAACTGCGTACCTCAAGGGGAAACTGCTGGCATGAAACAAAAGCTGGCAAGTAGCAATTCCGCAACTATCTATAGTTGCTGTTTTAAAAGAAATGGTTAACGGAGGGCAAGGTGTTTGTTTAAACATGGTGCAAGCCCCTTTTATTAAGTATGACCATAAATAAATATATATTTACATGTTTACAGAAAAATTAGAAATTTCCCCTTCATTTTAGTAAAGCAAGGTGTATAACTGGAAATTGTTCTCTACTATAAAAGTAAAGTGCTTTATAGAGGGCAGTTTACACAACTGACTTGATAGTCCTAGTCCTCTTTCTTAAGCAGAAGTCCTACTTCATTCAACTTCACTCTTTCCTGTGCAGGTCAGTATAGCCTTGTCTCCTGGTGTCCCATCGGCCCTTGTGGGCGCCACAGGAATCCCCTCCCTCGCCCCCTCAAGGCCTCAAAGCCAGTGTGGTGTAGTGGTTAAGAGTGGTAGTCTCGTAATCTGGGGAACCGGGTTCGCGTCTCCGCTCCTCCACCTGCAGCTGCTGGGTGACCTTGGACCAGTCACACTTCTCTGAAGTCTCTCAGCCCCACTCACCTCACAGAGTGTTTGTTGTGGAGGAGAAAGGGAAAGGAGAATGTTAGCCGCTTTGAGACTCCTTCGGGTAGTGATAAAGCGGGATATCAAATCCAAACTCTTCTTCCCCTGTCCACCTGCCACGCTTTGCTCGGCCTTGGGCTGCTCCTGGAAGCGCAGCCCCCCAGCGGCCTTCAGGAGACAAAGCCTGTGCTGCCCAGCACCTGTGGCCTTTGGGCAGTGCCAGGCGCCCCTTTGGAAACCGGAGGGAGTGAGGAGAGAGGGGATGAGCTGGGGAGGGGAAGAGGGGAAGCCACAGAGCCTAGGGGGAATTTCTTTTCCATAAAATGCCACTGCAGGGGACTCTACACTGTGTGGTGGTGGTGGTGGTGGGGCTTAATGGTAGTGCAAATTACAATCCAGACTGAGACTCCAACAGGGAGCAAAAGGTGAAAACACATTATGCCCCACATATGAGGGTCCTGATGCACATCAGCCCCTTGGGCCTGCCATTTAGTGCTGAAAGCAGCCCAATTCATTTCAGTCAGAACATGTTTCGCATTTTTCAATTGGCTGTTGCAATGCAAATTGCTAGGCTTTGTCTGTGGTGTGTCCGTGTTTGCACATGCGTATCTGAACATCAGTTTTCTTCCAGTGAAGTTGGTATTTTATTGTGCTTTGTGAGAACAAATGCATTGTTTGGCTCAAACTTAACTGTGTTAGCTTCTTGAGCAATTTACTTGTGCTTTGTACTAGCAAGGCCCTCACAACCACCATTTTGTAGGAGGGCCCACAAGTTTTTCTGATTTTCCAGATGTGCCTATATGTATGAAAAGTTTGGGCGGTCCTGCTTCAAACATTGCAAAAAGCACAAAAAACAAACCCACCCAGAAATGCTACAATCCAGCAAGGAACTCGTTTGAGGTGCCTGGATACCTACTTTGCTGTGCTGTATCTCTCACTCTGCCCTGAAAGTCAGAGTGCCCAGTTGCTCTGGCACATCTACTGGTCCCATGACTGCAACAGGGCTGGGGAAAACACGACCATGTGTTGCAGGATTAGCGGGGCTCTGGCACAAGACGGCATTCAGCTTCTTATGGCGTTGGGACCCTCATCACTGAATTTCTTCTAGCATCAAGCAGATATTATAATTAACTTTCCAGACAGTGCATGGTATATCGAAGAAATATTTTGTTAAACTAATACGCCACAGTTCTTTACAGCCTATACGAAGTCCATGCTTCCATTATTCACCAATTATTTCCATGCTTATTGCCACATCAGGGGAAAGAGCCCAGAGGTCTTCCAAGCTTCTCAGTTTAGCAAAGAATATGCCTTTGAAGTGCTTTCAGAAGCTGAAGAAGATGCTGGTTCTGTAGAAGAGACTTGATATTTTCCTGCAGGACACAAAGGCAAAGTAATGTTCAAAAAATGTTGTTTCATTATTGGACATGTAAAGCACACACACAAACCCCTGCTCTGCCACTGTCAATGTGGCTGGCTGTTGCCAGAAAGTGCTCTTCTTGCTTGTTTAAGAGAACACAGCATAAAGTTAAACATTACTGCTTGAACAGTGTGCAAGAATAAACCACATTCAATTGTACTGCAATCACCATCGGTTTCCTTGCTGTGTACAGCATGCTTTGCCCTTTCTATCCTCCAGGGTCATATTCACAGAGGAGGGGGCTATCAGTGGCCCCCTAGCCAGGATGGCTCTGCTCTGCTCCTGCACACCACTTGCTGGAAACCAGGGGAGGGGAGGGAGCTGCTCTTGGGCTCATGTTTTGCTCCCTGGTTTCTCACAGGCATCTAGTGGGCCACGTGGCAATAGGGTGCTGGACTGGCTGGGCAGGGCCTCCTCCAGCAGACTCCCACCTTATGCCTGGCTGAAGGGTGGCTTCGATTAAGGCAGAGCTGTCCCTCTGCTCAGCTCTGGAATGGGGCCAGGGTCCCCGCAGCCACAGGAAGACCCTGAAATGGGGGGCGGGTCTTGGGGTAGAGAGAGGATGGCGCTGATCCAGCCTGGGATATGCTGGATTGCAAGTCTGTCTCGCTGCTGTTGAGTGGCAGCATTTGACCTGATCTGTGCCCAGACTCAAGCTCATGCGGCCATCGGGGTCTGTTTAGAGCCCAGGCCCCCTCCCCTTCCTCACTGTCTGCTGCCACTGCAGATACATTGCTGCCCTCTAAGGGTGGGAGTTTGGATTGCACCCTTATTCTGGCAAGAGGGCTTGGGCTGAGCTGTTGAAGGCCATCCAAGACAATGTTGTACGTGGGTCTCCATTGTTGAAGTGCAGCCTTTTAGGCACTGTTATCGCAGAGGCCCCCAACTGCTTTTGGAGGCTGATGGTAACCATGCTTGGAAAGCGCCTTCCCCTCATAATGAACTGAACCATCAGGGCATCACTTCCAGCAAGCAATGCTTTGCGCATCTGGCTTCTAGGGCATATCTGGCTTGTTGATGTTTTAGCACAGCAGTTGGCCTTGCAGTGCCTTGAAATGGCATGAATCTGAAGGCCCAACTTACAGAAGGACATTTGAAATTGTACAAGGAAGTTGGTTGCTGATTACATACTGTACCTGTTTTGCCAAACCAGTTGTTTAAAGTTTTTGAGAATGGAGAACTGATGGAAAGCATAGGCGCTGACATGCCTTGGGATGTTGACTGTAAGACACAAGCACATCTTAGTGAAGAGCAAGCAGCATTTTCTATAGGACAGGCTTTTATTTTGTCTTAGCTTTAATCTGGCATTTGTGGAAAACCTCAAACTTAAAACTAAGTTAACTAACTTAAAACTAAGGATTGTCAAATTGAGCCCTGAACCAAATCAGGGGGCCCTTGCACAGTCCTCGTGCAAACCATAAGCACAGATAGAAAAGTGTTGGAGATAGCAAACATGTCCCTTGCACCAGAGTATGTATGGCGGAACCATATGGACCACGGAGGGCAGCTGCACTTTTAGCCACACCCCAAACTTTGTGTTCCTCCCTTTAACTATTCCCCATGGTGCATATGTATCCTGACAAAGTCCAAGGGTCCTGGTCACATGCAGCCCCCGCACACAAACAGGAATTTGCACACAGAGCTTTCTATACAACCAAAGAAAAAGGATCCAACATTGTCTGAAAGCAGGGGGCCCCCCCTCACACTGGGGGCTGCCAACAGGGCATTTAAAGGTGTCGTGGTGCTCAGGCCTCTGAGGAGGGCCACTCTGAGCTTGCTAGCTTTCTTTTAAGTATTTAGCAATCTTAGGAAGTTATCAGACAAAACTTGCAGGTCCTCTTCAAGGCAATTTCTGTGAAATGAGACAGACTGGCTGCTCCAATTGATAAGTTGCTCAAGAGTCCTCAAGAGCCGCTAATTTCTCCCCATCTGTAGTGAACGCTTCCTGCTTTTGTCTTACTTTCAAGTTCTTGGACCCTACATTGTTTGCCCTTCCTTTCCCCTAGATGCTAGGATGCATCTTCCATGGGGGGGGTTTGTCTGAGATCAGGTAGTCCCTAGGAGTTATTTTCCGCAAGAACTGCTACACAGTAAGTGTGAATGAATGCTGAATAATCACCCTTCCCCCACCCCCCAACAAATGTAAATACTTTACAAAAAATGCTAAGGCACATCTGCTTTGTTGTTGTTTAGTCGTTTAGTCGTATCCGACTCTTCGTGACCCCATGAACCAGAGCACACCAGGCACTCCTGTCTCCCACTGCCTCCCGCAGTTTGGTCAAACTCATGCTGGTAGCTTCGAAAACACTATCCAACCATCTCGTCCTCTGTCGTCCCCTTCTCCTTGTGCCCTCCATCCATCCCAACATCAGGGTCTTTTCCAGGGAGTCGTCTCTTCTCATGAGGTGGCCAAAGTCTTGGAGCCTCAGCTTCACGATCTGTCCTTCCAGTGAGCACTCAGGGCTGATTTCCTTAAGAATGGAGAGGTTTGATCTTCTTGCAGTCCATGGGACTCTCAAGAGTCTCCTCCAGCACCATAATTCAAAAGCATCCATTCTTCGGCAATCAGCCTTCTTTATGGTCCAGCGCTCACTTCCATACATCACTACTGGGAAAACCATAGCTTTAACTATACGGACCTTTGTTGGCAAGGTGATGTCTCTACCTTTTAAGATGCTGTCTAGGTTTGTCATTGCTTTCCTCCCAAGAAGCAGGCGTCTCTTAATTTCGTGGCTGCTGTCACCATCTGCAGTGATCATGGAGCCCAAGAAAGTAAAATCTCTCACTGCCTCCATTTCTTCCCCTTCTATTTGCCAGGAGATGATGGGAACAGTGGCCATGATCTTAGTTTTTTTCATGTTGAGCTTCAGACCATATTTTGCGCTCCTCCCTTTTACCCTCATTAATTCTTTAATTGCTTCTCACTTTCTGCCATGAAGGTTGTGTCATCTGCATATCTGAGGTTGTTGATATTTCTTCCAGCAATCTTAATTCCGGCTTGGGATTCATCCAGTCCAGCCTTTCGCATGATGAATTCTGCATATAAGTTAAATACAGTGGTGCCCCGCAAGACGAATGCCTCGCAAGACGGAAAACCCACTAGACGAAAGGGTTTTCCGTTTTTGAGTTGCTTCGCAGGACGAATTTCCCTATGGGCTTGCTTCGCAAGACGAAAATGTCTTGCGAGTCTTGAGATTTTTTTTTCGCTCCCCCCCCCCCTTTATCTAAGCTGCTAAGCCTTTAATAGCCTTTTAGCAGCTAATCCGCTAAGCCGATAAGCCTTTAATAGCCGCTAAACCGCTAATAGCGCTAATCCGTTAAGCCGCTAATAGGGTTGCTTCGCAAGACGAAAAAACCGCTAGACGAAGACACTCGCAGAACGGATTAATTTCGTCTTGCGTGGCACCACTGTAAGCAGGGAGACAATATACAGCCTTGTCATACTCCTTTCCCAATTTTGAACCAATCAGTTGTTCCATATCCAGTTCTAACTGTAGCTTCTTGTCCCACATAGAGATTTCTCAGGAGACAGATGAGGTGATCAGGCACTCCCATTTCCTTAAGAACTTGCCATAGTTTGCTGTGGTCGACGCAGTCAAATGTTTTTGCATAGTCAATGAAGCAGAAGTAGATGTCTTTCTGGAACTCTCTAGCTTTCTCCATAATCCAGCGCATGTTTGCAATTTGGTCTCTGGTTCCTCTGCCCTTTCGAAATCCAGCTTGCACTTCTGGGAGTTCTCGGTCCACATACTGCTTGAGCCTACCTTGTAGAATTTTAAGCATAACTTTGCTAGCGTGTGAAATGAGTGCAATTGTGCGGTAGTTGGAGCATTCTTTGGCACTGCCCTTCTTTGGGATTGGGATGTAGACTGATCTTCTCCAATCCTCTGGCCACTGCTGAGTTTTCCAAACTTGCTGGCATATTGAGTGTAGCACCTTAACAGCATCATCTTTTAAAATTTTAAATAGTTCAGCTGGAATACCATCACTTCCACTGGCCTTGTTATTAGCAGTGCTTTCTAAGGCCCATTTGACTTCACTCTCCAGGATGTCTGGCTCAAGGTCAGCAACCACACTACCTGGGGTGTACAAGCCATCCATTTCTTTCTGGTATAGTTCCTCTGTGTATTCTTGCCACCTCTTCTTGATGTCTTCTGCGTCTGTTAGGTCCTGCTATGCAGGAGCTAAATTAAGAATTCACTATATAGGTAACTCACAGTGCAATGGCATGCATGTTTACTCAGGGATGCTGAATAGTAGCCTAGCCTTTGGTTTAGGGTTAGCATGGGGCGGGGGAATTGGGTTCTTATGCTTTTAACAGCTGTAGGACAGGCAGAAATTCAACAGATCAAGGCTTTTTTAGTATGGAAATACAATTATGAGAAAAGTTTCTCCATGACAGTACTCTCTCTAATCGTGTGTTATGCCATGCCTGCACAGCAGCCATCCAAATGTTGCCACTGATTCAAAAAGGTTGGCAGCCCCGGCTGTAAACCATTATGCCTTAAACATAAGAAAGACAGTCCATTACAAAATCCTGTTTGATGAGGATGGTGGTGATGGTGATATGTTTTTTCCATTCCCTCATTCCCTCCCTTTTCCTTATTGTGAACAGTTTCAAACACATACTCTTTATAAAGGTTGATAAAATAAAGGTTTTTTCATTCATTGTTGAGGGATTAAAATCAGAGAGAGTCTATTAAAAATTAGGCAGAGTGCAAGATTTAAAACAGTGCTTCCATTAGCAGTGGATATCTTCTGCATTTAGAAGAGCACCTTTGGCTCCAACCCACTATTTATTCCTGGAAATAATACTACCTTTGTGTGTTGTGAACTCCAGCTGGAGAGGGAACACTTTTTCCACAGAGCTTCCCATACCTGCACATTTGAAACAGAGGAAAGCCAATATCAAATAATCTCTGCAATTCAATATAATAAAATAAAGCTCTAATATTTTAAAATTCATTTCCTACCGTTCTATCTGAGAGGATTCCAAGCAGCAGAATGAATAATCCCTGCAAAATATTTTCATATTAATATTATACACATTTGTAAAATGGCACCCTAGATGCCTGAATCTAAAGGCCAAAGGATCTCTCTAATGTAATTCCAAAGAAAGAACAGCATTTCTGAACACTGATTGCCAAAGTGTATGAGGGAAAACATGGAGCCTAGGAGAAAAATAAGCAAGAAGTTTTGGATAACATTCTGGGGATTACAAACTAATCCTGATAACAAGCTTCAAAAGGTCAACAAGCAACATACTGGGGAAAGAGACCTCACATTGCAATCCTATGCGTTTCCTACTGAGTTCAATGAGACTTAGTCCCTGTTAAGTGGGATCAGAATTGTAGTATAACAGACCCTCCAAGTACCCCTATTTTTCCAGGGTCAGTTCCAGTTTCTGATTTGATCCTGGAATGAGACCTCCCCAGGTATAGGGCAGTATATTAAACAAACAAAAACAAACAAACAAACACATATGTAATGGAACAAGGAATCTTTCACAAACATTTGCTCCGCATGCAATTCTGGATTCAATCTAGAGGTGACTTTGAACTCACAGTCACAGGTGTTAATTTAGGATCAGGGCTGGCACTACAGTGCTTTGATCTCAGCATTTCTCAGGTCAGGAAATATATACTTCTAGTAAGTTTAATAGGAATATGTCCAGGGGAAGCAGGCCTGGGTCATCGGTCATGTGATGGCACGGGCTCTAGGAAAGGAGACGGCAGCCCCTTCACTCCGCCTGGCTTGTGTCAACAGGAGTGTGTGAATCGGCACTTGCATTGCTAGCAAAGTCTATTCAAACTCCTGAATGGGGGGGGGGGCAAGGTAAGGGGGGTAGCAGTCTAAGACATAGAGCAACAAAGATAGGGCCAGGTTCAGTTAACGGCTCACTATCACAGTATTTCACCAGATTTTAGCCATTTCCTCTCTCGGATGGGCAAGAGGAGAACGGGGCCAGGCACAGAAGTCCAAATTCAGTGACATCGCTAGACTCTTACCACATGAAAAGTAACTATATGAATCACCTCCTCGTGTGTACAGTGGTACTGAGGAGTCCCAAGAAATGTTGACAATATTTTTTTATCAGTTAAGCATAGCAAACAGCTAGTATCTTTTATCTACTTACCTGAAAAGCATTGAAAAGAGTAAATAAGTAGTGGAATGTTCTAGGGCTTCCAGGGATAACTGTAGCAAGACCAAATAACCAGGTGAGGCCTAAGAGTGATGTCAGAACACCGATACACTTGGTGATGCGATACAATGAGCTCTTTTCTTTATTTATTGATTTTTCGCCGATGGAACGTCTTTGCATTTTTGCTATGACCACAATGGTAACAATCACATTGACAGCGACAATGATCATGGCAGGAATGACTAAGGCCAAGAGAGCTCTACTCTCATCCCAGTTGAGTAAACAGACCTTTTTTCTTGTGTAATGTGGGTGGGTGCTGCTTACGGTGATAGCAGATATAGCTAGTGGGCAAAAGTATCCCAAGCAGAAGCTAAGAGCTTTCATGATGGTCTTGCTTGCATTATGTACGATAAAGACTATGTGGTAGAACACCATGAGGCCCAAGGTTAGCATCCAAAAGAAGACACAGAGGTAGAAAAACTGAACAAAGAATGCTGCTGCTATGCAGAGCCAGGCCTGGTCCATTTTCGTGTTTGTGTCATGCATTGCTGCTACCACAATGAACCAGACGTCTGCAATCAGGAGAGAAATCGCTATGTTCAGTATGCAAACATGGCGCATGTAGGATATTCTTGCTTTGGTCACTGATTTCCACACGACAAATTCTATGCCAATGCAGGCCACCAGGCTCAATATAGAAATGCTCACACCAATGTAAGACATGTAATCCAACGTGTCCCATGGATCGTGACCGGGAGACATCAAAATGGAGAATGAAGTCAAGTGATTACAGGAGCAAGTGACATTGTCCCCATTCTCTGTGGTTTCACAGCCAGTAACGTCCCAACCTCCACCATCTTCTGAGAAGCTGAAATTCCAAAATACACATCGAGGATTTTTCAGGGTCTTGTTATCCTTCATAAATGTCATAATGATCCTGAACTCTTCACTTAGACTGCTGTTGGCATTGATTAGTGTTGTCATCACCAAACCATTTACTATGAATTCATCCATCTTCTTATAGTGTGGAATAATAGGCCCCAAAGATGAGTAAGCCACACTGATGATGGTGGAGATTCCAGTTTCAATTTTTGCTTCGTTAATTAGCACACTACCACTGAGGTTTGAGGGCTTGGAGAATGTAAAGCTCTCGTCGTAGTCTGAAACCTTGCTTTTGTCAATGACCACACCTTTGAGCTGGAGGTTGTCATAGCTGATGGAAGGAATAGAATTGTTAATAGGTTGAAGGGAGTCAGAAAATTGCTCCACTGAAGCCAGTAATTGAGAAGTTCCATTCACAAAATCCTTCCAAGTTTTTGTTGGACTGCTGATAACCGTGTCTACTGTGGATAAAAAATTCTGCAATAATAAGAGAATAAAGAGATATTACTAAAGTCCAGTAACAAAATTATCAGTGTGCATTAGAAATTCCAATCCCTTTTCATTTAACACTAATCCACCTACCAACTTTTCAAATTATTATTATTATTGTTGTTGTTGTTGTTGTTGTTGTTGTTGTTGTTGTTGTTGTTGTTATTTATTGAATTTATATATCACCCTTCATTCAAAGTTCACAGGGTAGTTTACAATATATAAATCCCAAAATACATAACATAAGAACAAGCAAAACAATAACCCAGCCACCCACCCTCTCGTTTTAAAGGCCATAGATAGTTTCACTAGCCTTTTCAAAGGTCAAATGGTTGAAAGCTCAAGCTCCTCTCATATTTCAAATACATTATTAGATACAGATACTGATTTTATCATATTGTGATGCTGTCATATCCAACAGTCAATCAACCTATAACATCCACAGCAAGCCATGAGGCTGTGCTGTAGAACAGTCTGAGGTCCTGCATACGTATTTGTTTCGTGGTAGAAACTGAAACTTTGCCTCAGTTTGCTCATTATTATTTAGGAAAAGTATAGTTCTTGATTTAACTTCTGTAAGAATTATTGGAACAAACTCTTGATATTTCCACATTGATCCTGATGCTTTCTCATTTTCTTCTTTCCTGATCTACTCTGTCATGCTCTTGTGAATAGGTGTGTGAATCTGAACTTATTCCTATGGTTTATCTAATAGCATTGAAATAAAAGCTTGACATAACTGAAATATGACATGAGATTCTCCACCACAAACCTTCCTTGACCTTGGTACAAACCTGAGGCCAGCCTCATCTCAAAACATGTCCTAAAGGCACTCTGAGAAACACCCTCAAACCTTGCATAAATCAAGCTGTCTATTCAACTCCTGAATGGGAGTCAGCAGACAAAAGTTAGCCAGTTCAGCCACAGCCCACTAAGATGACTTTCATGCAAACATTTAATTTGCAAGATGGGCGAGGTGAGAAGCAGGCAGAAATTCTGGGATGAATTCAAATGTATAACAAAACTAGCTGAAGGAGAAAACAAGCTTGCGTCATCTTCCATGTGACAGCCCTTTAGATATTTGAAGATGGCTCTCAGTCTCCTCTTTTCCAGGCAGATGAAAAGAAAGGAGTTCTCAACTTCTGCAAAGTCCTCTGTAACTTACTTCCATTGTTTCCCGCTCAGCAGCTACCGGCACGACTGAAACCATATTCAAAATTTCCACAACAGCTTTCAGGTTTGCAACAGCTTTCATACTTTGCTGCTGTTGCTTGATGGTACGGTTCAGGTGGCTGAGGAATTCAGGCAAATTCTTCTTTTGCTCAGGACTAGACACCAAAGACTAGAATTAAAGTTAAATGTGTTAAACACAGAGTAAATTGCACTTAAGGCTTGTTATTCTCTTCAGATTCTCTTCAGCCAGCTGGAAGAGGCACAGAATGTTGTGAAATTAATTCTAGAAGGGAATCTTGCTTCACAAAAGTGCAATTTCCTGATTTCCCAGGTGACCGTCACTTGTGGCACAACCAACTTTTCCTGGTTTGGCTCCCACGGCTTCAGCAGCTAAATGATAGAGACACACTGAACAGGCCGGGATTCTCTTTGGTGTTTCTTTGTTCAATGAAATAGGACGGAGCTGGGGGAGGAAAGTGGATTTCTGTTCGAAAAGCTTTGGATGCCCTGGGAGCCTTGCTACAGAGAGGTGGAAACACTATTCAGCAGTATGCAACTTGGGGCACATCTACACTTGTGTTTGTAATGTTAGGAAAGGTTAAGGAAGAGTTGTGATAATGCAAAGGGACAAATGACTTGTTGCTTTTAACATTCTTAATTTGTTATTAAAATGTGACACCAGAGGGCGCTGCAGAGCAAGTGTTTTGACGAAAATAAACCATTTTTAAGTATAAGTATGCCCTGGGACATTTTAGAACGATAGATCTAATATCATTCTAATAACGTTAAAACCGGTCAGAGTAGATACAGCCCCAGTGCCAAATTCATTTCCATAACATCCATAGCTGGAGATCACATCAGGTGTGCAGTTTAGTGCTAATGCAGCTGCCTAATGTGTTGGCTCCATTGCCATTCTGGGGGCTTCCCGAAGGGGGGTTAATATTGCAGGTGGGTTGTTCAGATACCACAAACTGGTCATTGACACTGGGGTCTTTTTAACTTGCTAGATTTTCTGCTGAAAGGGAAAACCCAGGTCAATGCAAAAAAAAAAAAGCAGGTTGGGACTTTGATGCAGACAAGGTTGTGTGGCTGCTGTGACAGCAAAACAAAGCCCACATTCCAGTGCATGAGCAGCAGCCCACAAGAAACTCTCCTCCCTGAGCTGGAGGCTGCCCTTCGCCCTGTTCTCACAGAAGCTCAGGGACTGTGATGGCAGCGAAGGAATAAAGATCCCCTCCCCCATGATTCTGGCTCCCCCCCTGAACAGTCATGGGAGATGTGGGAAAGGATAGATGCTTATTATTATATTAATAATATAAATAAATAAATAAATAAATAAACCTGTTCCTGGGCTTATCTCACTTATTTCTTTGCAAGCTGTTCAAAGACCATCTGTTTTAAGGGACAACGCAAAGCTTCTAAAGAACCTACACCATAGCTGTCAACATTTCCCTTTTTTAAAGGGAAATTCCCTTATTCCGAATAGGATTCCTCACAAGAAAATGGAAAAGTTGACAGCTATGACTTACACAAAACCCCAAAATGCAATCAAACTCACTCAGGTGTCTTCAATTTGTCATAAAGTGGAGATAACCCAGTATATACAGCCCTTGAAGTCTTTGAAGAGCTTACAAAAAAATAAGTGAGATCAGCCCCTGAGGAAAGCTTACCAGAGACAAAACATGTTGGACTACTAATAAAATAATAAGCACTCATCCTGCCAGAGGTACAGGGCAGCCCAGCCGAAGCATCTCTGGCAGCAGAAGCCCCCAAGGCACTTCCCCCGCAGGTGGCAGAGGCAGCGTGGAGGGTGGCAGTGGGGGGCATGGCAGCAGGGCCAGTTGGCAGAGGTGGCAAGAGTGGCAGACTGTCTGGCCAGAGTGGTGCATGCTCTGGTTATCTCCCGCTTGGACTACTGCAGTGCGCTCTATGTGGGGCTACCTTTGAAGGTGACCCAGAAACTACAATTAATCCAGAATGCAGCAGCTAGATTGGTGACTGGGAGCGGCCACCATATAACACCAGTCTTGAAAGACCTACATTGGCTCCCATACATTTCCAAGCACAATTCTGTTGGTGCTGACCTTTAAAGCCCTAAACGGCCTCAATCCTGTATACCTGAAGGAGCGTCTCCACCCCCATTTTTCAGCCCAGACACTGAGGTCCAGCTCCGAGGACCTTCTGGCGGTTCCCTCACTGTGAGAAGGGAAGGTACAGGGAACCAGGCAGAGGGCCTTCTTGGTAGTGGCTCCCACCCTGTGGAACACCTTCCCATCATATGTCAAAGAAATAAACAACCATTGGACTTTTAGAAGACATCTGAAGGCAGCCCTGTTTAGGGAAGTTTTTAATGTTTGATGTTTTATCACTTTAATAATAATAATAATAATAATCTGTTGGGAGCTGCCTAGAGTGGCTGGGGAAACCCAGCCAGATGGGCAGGGAATAAATAATATAATAATAATAATAATAATAATAATAATAATAATAATAATAATAATTATTATTATTATTCTACTCCTATGTGTTCCCTCCAAATGAATGCTTCATACTTTGTGACGTCTCTGTCACCATTTTAAAAGCTCTTAAACCTGCTGATATATCCCAGCCATGTTCTGTTTACATATGTGATCAACTCGTTTTGCACAAGGCTGCTAATTTGAGTTGTTGCAGTGTATAATGTTTAGTTTTAAAAATCAATTTCTCTGAATAGTCTGGAGGCAACCTGTGCTCCAGACAAAGGGATGCTTTTACCTCTGCAGAGCTGAGAAGGTTGTCCACTGGGACAGCTAGGCAGCTATTTCCCACGATTTCCCACAAATTATGTTTGCACTTATAGGTGATACTTCCTCTGACAGGGTGGTTTGCCTCATTCCTGCAAGGCCTTGTGAGCTCAGCTCCATCCTCTCCGGTGCCAATCTCTGAAGAATTGCATGCTACCTTCTTTGCTGTGAAAGAAAGGAGAAGAGACGTTGTTTTATCTCTTGAAACATCAGGACGCCATACAGTGTAGACAAGTGTAATGTATGGACAAGTATAATGACATTTGGATCACATTGATACAAAATATAGTAAGCTGCAAATAAACACACACACACGGATAATAATAAGATTTGCATATATACGTAGCAATAGAGTATACCTTCCTCTGCACTTTTTATTTATTGTTTCTTTTTTTGTTCAGTTGAAATACAAAATTAATACCAAGAAAGGACACCAGCCGTCTACAAATGCAAAGTGTCTCTCTTCCTTTTCCCATTTTTATTGACGTGAGACACTTCGAGAGACAAGACTTGTCTGAAGAGTGGGATAGAAATACAGTAAATAAATAAAATTAAATAAATAAAATTAACTGACAGAAAATGCCCAAATTAATATACTTTATTTGCATCATTAGTAAACATTTTGCACAATTTGCAAATATAACTGGGCTATGGCAACTCTAAAGATATCCTATGCCATTGCCCACATTTTCTCCTTACCTGGTAAAAGTTTTAGGACCATTGGTGAACTTTGAACATGCCCATCAATTTGGTTCCTGAACTCACAATGCACAATGTGCTCTCTAGAATTGCAGTGATCTTCTGTGAAATTTACTGTGTGTTGATAGCAGCCTTTTCCTCTTCTTTCTGTAGGAAAAGCTTTTGTATAGAATGAGGTAAATTCAGACAGCAAGTAGAGGTAGTGAGAGCTGACTTTTGTGTCAGAAATGTAACTGTTTTTTCTCTGTGAACTGCTTTGGGAGCTTGGAATGAGGAGCTGCCACTAAATATATAGAGCCATTGGCTTGATTTACGTTTTTGAATGGTGCAGGGCAAAACTAAGGTGACAGTGTGAGCACAAGTGATGCTGAGGTGATCCATTTAAAATAATACAAAATTACCTTCTCCCACATGCACACATAGCATGTGCTCTAACTAGTCCTTTCTGTGCCCAAGGCAGGGCACTAACTCAAAACGGATCAGCACTGAGCTGACTGAAGGATGGTTTAAAGGAGCTCCTGCTGAAAATCCAAGTTTCCGTTTCTCAGGTAAACTCCTGCTCAGAAGCTGCTATGCAAAAAAACTGGAGGCAGCTGCTGCCTGCTATTGTCGCCTCCTGTTTTCCCATTGCCTTCCAGTGGTATTCAGTAGGTCAACAAGTTTTTCTGCCCTACGAAAAGCCGCTCTATGTTAACCCAAAACCCACATTAAACCTCTGAGCAAGTTGGTCTCTAAGCTCTTCACTGACTGTCTTGAAAAGTTAAGTCTGGACTGAAGAGAAAACGTTAAAATAATTCTAGCTCTGGAACCTCTGGTTGTCCACTGGCCCCTCTGTCCAGAGCGCACCTTTGTCACGCCACTGCCAGCCAGTGGTTGCTCTCCCACCCAGCCAGTGGTTGCTCACCTGCCTGAGCAAAGGGAGGCCCTTGTTGAACAGAGAACTTCACGGTGTAATTTCCGCTCTTGCTTGTACAACACCTTAGAACCTGAGTCCCGGGACAAGGGATGGATGCATTTATGGGATCTCTTATAATGTCTTTTTTCAGTGGCAAAGGAAACACGTCGATTTGCATGTGTGCAGAGCTGTTCAGAAATCTTTGGGAAAAGGTGCAGGTATAGTTGCCTAAAAACAATCAAACCAGATGCTCTTTAGCCAACAGCACAAGCAAGCAAGTAACTAAGATCTGTCTAAATTAGCACCAGCAGCCACAGCAGCGAATTTAGGGAAGTTTAATGTTTGAAGTTTTATTCTGTTTTTAGTCCTCTGTTGGGAGCCACCCTGAGTGGTTGGGGAAACCCAGCCAGATGGGCAGGGTATTATTAATAATAATTATTATTATTATTATTATTATTATTAATTATTATTATTAAACACAATACAGGTACACACATGGTGGAAATTGTATTGTGAAGGTGGTTTTCACTGCTTTATTTGTTTTTGGTTCTGACAGTGGGGATGCACTTCACTCACCAGCCCAGTCCAGATTAGCACTGCCGACGGTCAGCACAGACACTGGCCCCTTTCTGTCCTGTGTGTGCCACACGCTGTCAACCTGCTTAGTAGAGCTTCCACTTTGGATTTGCCAGGTGACGCTGTCAAAGTTGCTCACATCACTGCTGCAGTTTAGAGAGAAACGTTGTCCCTCAGAAACCTTGCCACTTGTTCTAGAAGATATGCTCACCTTTGCTGGTGAAACATAAACATTGGGGATTTGATTGTGAGTTCATTATTTTGTTTATTTAGGGAGATTGTCTCCCACTTTGCACATTGTCTCAACATGGCTTACGGTAAAATAGCAGAAACTTAAACATCAGAATAGCATACACACAAAGAAATCAAAGGAGAAAAGTCCTTCCCAAAGAGATGCTTACCCACTCGAAAATATGTGACACTGATAACTTTGTGTTTGCGGGCACCATTGGTAGTGTTCAGCTCACATGTGTAATCCGTTTTGGTTGCAGACTTGTCTGCTGGGCATTGAGATTCATTAGCCTGAAGGAGGTACTTGGTACAGTTGTGAGTGGCAGTGGTGGTCCCTGCAAGGAAGGGAAATGAGTTAGAAGCAGGTCAAAGCACTACCTGCAACTGAGGCTGAAAACTGGTCAACACCTTGACTCAAAGCAAAGCTGAAGAGTTGCTTCAGTGTCAGTGTCGCTGGGTGCTCAGAGTACAATGTCACCCCCATTTAGAAGCTGGCCAGTATGTTATCAGCTCCTACTCCCAGTAGAGACTTTGGGTCTAACATGTCCTACAAACTTATCCAAAGCGGCCTGTTTAATTCCAGAAGGATGTTTTCAGGGACATGCCAGACAATTGCTCCCGGCCATATCCAAAGCTGCTCTAGGCCAAAGATACCACACTTAGAATCACAGAACTGTAGAGCTGGAAGGGACCAACCCCCTGCTTTGCAGGAATCTTTTGCCCAACGTGGGCCTCAAACCCACAACCCAGAGATTAAGAGTCTCCTGCTCTACTGACTGAGCCACTGGAAGACAAGGAGAGGCAGCAGGAATTTGTGACTAGGAATGAATGAACACCCCCAGTTCCCATCAAAAGCTGTTCGCTTTGTGGTCATTTCTTGCATACACTAGCAAACAAACAAAAACCCTCAAAGTGTTTTGCAAGGACTCACGAGAAATGCTTACAAAACCAAAGTGTTATTATCATTAAAGGTAAAAAGGTAAAGGTACCCCTGCCCGTACGGGCCAGTCATGTCCGACTCTGGGGTTGTGCGCCCATCTCACTTAAGAGGCCGGAGGCCAGCGCTGTCCGCAGACACTTCCGGGTCACGTGGCCAGCGTGACAAGCTGCATCTGGCGAGCCAGCGCAGCACACGGAAACGCCGTTTACCTTCCCGCTAGTAAGTGGTCCCTATTTATCTACTTGCACCCGTGGGTGCTTTCGAACTGCTAGGTTGGCAGGCGCTGGGACCGAACGACGGGAGCGCACCCCGCCGCGGGGATTCGAACCACCAACCTGACGATCGGCAAGTCCTAGGCACTGAGGTTTTACCCACAGCGCCACCCGCGTCCCGTTATTATCATTATTATTTATTAAATTTGTAGCTGCCCTTCATCTGTAGATCTCAGGGCAGAGCACAACATAAAAATACAATATAGAAAACACAAAATACATAGTAAAAATAAGAACAAAAACAAATCAATAATCCCCCTCCCCCTTGCAGTTTTCTCTCCCCCCCCTCCTCACAAGGAAGAAAAGGGCCTCTCCTTGTGAAGGAGGCAAAGGTATACCAGCAGGGAATGGCAGCAGCATCGCCTTGGCCCTCCTGGCTGACTCCAGAGGCTGCTGTGGCTCTGCCTGCAATCTGAGGCGGATTTAGGGGAACAGGACCAGTTCGCCTGCACTGGGAGCAACAATGACAAGCATCAAAGGTGAAGGTGAGTGGCCAGGGTGGGGGCGCTGCTGGAATTTTAAAGCCCAAAGTCCACCACTGCTGTGATTCCCCACTCTGTGGAGCCGGCAATGACAGCGCAGGAGAAAGAGCCTGACTCTTGACAGGTCTCCTTGTGCTTTGCAAATGCTGTGAGAGAGATGCATGTGTGGAGTTGGGCAAAGAAAAAGTTTTATGCACACTTAGGAGCCAAGAGAGATTCTTGCACTTCATACCTGAAATATTTATTGCTCCATTTGTTTTCCAGTAATAAGTGAAGAACTGCATATCTCTGTCTGTGCAGCAACTCAGTTCTTTAGTGTCACCATTGCATACAATCACAACATCCTCTGAGGGCACAATTTTGATTGGAGAGACTGTTATATTAGTCCCAGCAACATGTATGACTGACACATTATTAATCCATTCCATAAAGCTGCAACGGTAATAACCTGCAAAAAAGACAAAAATCTGGTATTTAGCTCCATAAAGCAATGTGCTCAAACATTTCCAGATCCAACTGTGAACCTTCCAGCTTGTCTCATCTCCATGATAAAATTAACTCAATTGAATCAAAGCATTAAATGAGTGGCAAAACCTTTACATTTACACCGCTGATCTGAATGCGCAAAGGAACTGCATAACAGTCAGCCGTTTTGTGTGTGGAGCAGCTCCCCCGAAAGGGCAGTTTTAGGCTGCATTAATGGTTTCCAAGCTTTGGTTCCTCTCTCTTCTGCTCTGGTCTGCTCTGGAGAACTGCCTTCCGTTCTGGGCGTTTTCCTTTAAGGAGGGGATAGACCAGCGGCTCTCAGCGAAAATGGCTGGTGGTCTTGGTAGACTACTTAAGGGTTTTTCTGCTTGTTGCACAATTGTAATGTGCTGTGCTAGATGCTACATTTTAAATCCAATTTTTATTACTTCTTCTATTTCTTATACAGTAAGACCGCAACATACTCACATTTACTTTGTGCCCATCCAGCTTCATGCGCTTGGCAAAATAAAATAAAATAAAATAATTAAAAGGGGACAGGCCTCGGGGGGGGGGGAGACTTTGGCCACATACCCCCATGGCACTCGATGTGCTTTGACTATGTGCAGTTTTGGCACAGGTGCAATGGGCACTAGCTGCCTCTGCCTGGAGGGTGGCAGACTCTCCCTTGCTGGAGATTTTCAAGCCAAGGCTGGGTAGCCATCTGTGGAAGATGTTCAAGCTCTGGATTTCCTGTATCTGCATGAGTTAACCAGCAAAAAGCCCTTTCTACATTCCTTCTACAGAATGGAGATTATAGGTAACATAAATATTGCCAACTCACTAAAGAAACATTAACTAATCATGAGAGATAATCGGGTCGCATGACCCCTCCTGGTACACCTGAGACCCCGGGGGACACACCTATTTTATGGTCAGACAACTAGAAGTGCATGACTCTTGGGAAGGGCAAGAACACCTGCAGAATTGATTTAACAAGACACAGAAAAAGCTGTGGCGCCCTAGTCACGGCTGCATCCCTTCTCTGAATCTAGGTTTCCATTGCATGTCACTCTGTATGTTACAATCTTAGAATATGATGGTCATTGTTGTTGAATATGATGGTCACTGCAGGCCACCCAATTCACTCCCAGCCTTGTTTGATGCAGAATATTGCAGTGTTTGCTTGATGCGGTTTTATTCTTTGGAGTACTGTCTTACAGAGGGTAATAATCTGTCTTTGTTCCCCATGTTCCCTAGTGACAGACTACTTCCCCTGTCCTCACTTTGGTAGGAGGTGACTGTAAAGCCTAGGTCTGACTCAGTATAGCAATTCTTACACTCTTGACTTAAATACTTTTCTATTTAGAATTACCGGCATCTTCCAATTTAATGTTTGTAATTTTCAGTGTTGATGTTGACTTTCCATCTATAGTGTCATTTTTAGGAAGCTCCCTGCCACGGCTAAAAGTTTCTGGGAAGTGCCAGGTTGCCCCCAAAGAAGAATTTGACTCGCATGTCATTGTTACAGTATCACCCTCAAAAATGTCGTCAGGAGAAATGGAGATGTTTGTTCCACCTGCAAGGCAAAAAGAGAAGTTCTCAAAACCAACGAAAAGAAAGCTTTATTTCTTGCTACATATACAGAGTGCCACTCACCTAATGCATCAACTATTCATTTCACAGTTTCACTTGCTGTTGTTCTGAACGCACCCAGGAAAGGTTTGGAAAATTAGTTTGCAGAGTCTAGACAAGGCCTTGACCAAGGGTGGTTGCGGCAAAAGTGAACATGTCTTGCTTTCCTGTCATGGAGTTTTATAAGTGGGATTTTCCAAAGTGACCAATGGCCTTTAGCTGAGTGGGTTTAAACTCTCCATGTTTAGAATGAAGGCAGCACCAATGGGCAGGTGTGCTTCCCACCTTCCAGGGCAAATGAGGAATCTCTATTCCCAATTGTCACTGGCAGAGCATCAGCTGCGATTGCAACCCAAATACATATTCCTGATGTGATATATTGACAACCATGTATGATGCTGGCAACATTGCTCTTTGACAGGAAGCTGAGTTTATCCCTTCTTCCACCAGCACCTTGAGCCCTGCTTTTCCCACATCAGCAGTTAATACCCATTGACTAGGTAAAGGTAAGGGGACCCCGGACCATTAGGTCCAGTCGTGACTGACTCTGGGGTTGTGGCGCTCATTTCGCTTTATTGGCCGAGGGAGCCGGCGCACAACTTCCGGGTCATGTGGCCAGCATAACTAAGCCGCTTCTGGCGAACCAGAGCAGCGCACGGAAACGCTGTTTACCTTCCCGCCAGTGCAGTACCTATTTATCTACTTGCACTTTGAGGTGCTTTCGAACTGCTAGGTTGGCAGGAGCAGGGACTGAGCAACGGGAGCTCACCCCGTCATGGGGATTTGAAGCACCAACCTTCTGATCGGCAAGCCCTAGGCTCTGTGGTTTAACCCACAGTGTCACCCGCGTCCCATTGACTAATGACTATTAAAAACCCGTCCACCAAAGACAGGTAGATTTGACTTGATTCTTACTGTTGTGTGGATGCAGGGAAGACCCCTTCCACAGCAAGAAGCCATGGTGCAGAGTACACAGAGCTTTGGATGGCACGATCCTTCTGGCCTAGCAAGGCTAAACTCTTCCCCTTGGAATGCAGATGTATTCATACACGTATATTGGGAAGGGGCATCAGTCTGCACACACAAGAGAACGACTAGTTCCTTGCATAAAACTATTTGGAGAGCTCTCTGAAACCAGAACATGAAGCTTCCACCAAAAAGTTCCGAAGACACCCTGCAGCACGCCCAGAGGCTACTGAGCACCCGGGACACAGGCTGCGCACATGCAGTAACTTTAAAACACACTTTCCCCTCAGATGATTCTGGGCTCTGCAGCTTCCTCCTCAAGGTGCTACAGTTACCAGCAACTCTTTAGCAGACTGCAGGGATCAAAAGTCTTTGAGGGAGAGAATGTGCTTTGAATGTGCTTTAAAGGCAGAGTGTGAGGGAGCCTAGCTTCTCTCTCCATAATCAAATTGGGGTGGTCTGGAGGGTGTTTTATATGTGTATTCATTGTGGGAGAAAAATGGCATTTCTACCATTAAAATGATAATATACATCTCAATAAGCAGGCTTTTGACATTACCATGCACTTCCATTGAAGACACCTCAAATGATGTGGGCACAATCTTGTAGGAACGATCTAAGGCTTCAGCTGCATCTGTATTTGCACTTTCAGGCGGCATATTCACTGCTGATGTTAATTCATATTGAACCATGATGCTTCCAGGTCTATGCAAAAAGGATATCATACCTGATTATTTCAGATTCATTATTAGTATATGTATAGTATAGTATATTAGTATTAGTAAATTGTAAGATAAGAGAGGGAAAACAACAGTGACCTCACTGTGGGGGTCTGCTATAGACCGCCAAGCCAGACTGAAGACTTAGATTATGCCTTCCTAGAGCAGATTACCAAGTTTCGAAAAAGAAGAGACATAGTAGTCATGGGAGACTAAAACTACCCAAATATCTGTTGGAACTCAAACTCTGCCAAGAATGAAAGGACAAAAAATTCCTCCATTGCCTTGCTGACAATTTCATTTCTCAGAAGGTGGAAGAAGCAACAATGGGATCATTTATCTTGGACCTGATCCTCACCGATAGGGAGGAACTAATTGACCAAGTGGAAGAACTCGGAAACTTGGGAGGAAGTGATCCTGTCCTCTTGGGTTTCATGTTACATAGGCAAGAGAACAGTGAGTGTAGTTGGACATGCACTCTGAACTTTAAGAGGGCCAATTTCAAAAAGCTTAAGCATCACTGTATGAGAGATCCCAAGAAATGCAGGCTGAGACCCTCCCTGCCCGCAGACTGTCTCGCCAGAGTGGTGCATGCTCTGGTTATCTCCCGCTTGGACTACTGCAATGCGCTCTACTTGGGACTACCTTTGAAGGTGACCCGGAAGCTGCAATTAATCCAGAATGCAGCAGAGAGACTGGTGACTGGGGGCGGCCGCCGAGACCACATAACACCGGTCCTGTAAGAGCTACATTGGCTCCCAGTACATTTCTGGGCACAATTCAAAGTGTTGGTGCTGAGAAAATGTGATGAAAATGATGTATCGATGGTATGTAACACCGGTGAAATTAGCAAGGATGTATAAGTAACAAATGTTGGAAATGTAAAGAAAAGGAAGGTACATTCCATCATATGTGGTGGGAATGTAAGAAAGTTAAAAGCTTTTGGGAAATGATATATAATGAATTGAAGAAAATGTTGAAATATACATTTGTTAAAAAACCAGAAGCGTTTTTACTAGGCATTACAGGTAATGAGATAAATAAGAAAGAAAAGAAGTTATTTTCATATGCAGTGACAGCAGCAAGAATACTGATGGCCCAGAAATGGAAACAAGAGGAGCTACCTACGATAGAAGAATGGAGAATGAAAATGATGGACTATGCAGAACTTGATAGACTGACTGGAAGGATCCAAAATCGATGAGATCAGAGATTTACAGAAGATTGGAAGAAATTTATAGAGTATATGCAAAAATTAAGTGATAATCAGATAACGTTTGTAAGTTTTAATGAAGCTCTGTGAGGAAAATGTTAGAATACTACTAAAAATAGGGTTTAATATATAACAATAATATAAGCATAAGTTAGAAATGTGGAAGAAGTAAAATTATGAAGGAGTTTCAGACAAATTGAGGGAAGTCAAAAAAGAGAAATGGGATGTAATTAAGATGTATGGATTATATAATTTTGTATTGGAAAATGAATAAAAAATATTATTAAAAAAAACAAAGTGTTGGTGCTGACCTTTAAAGCCCTAAACGGCCTCAATCCTGTATATCAGAAGGAGCATCTCCACCCCCATCGTTCAGCCCGGACACTGAGATCCAGCGCCGAGGGCCTTCTGGCGGTTCCCTCATTGCAAGAAGTGAGGTTACAGGGAACCAGGCAAAGGGCCTTCTCGGTAGTGGCGCCTGCCCTGTGGAACGCCCTCCCAGCAGAGGTCAAGGCAATAAGCAACTATCTGACTTTTAGAAAACAACTAAAGGCAGCCCTGTTTAGGGAAGTTTTTAATGTTTGATGCTGTATTGTTTTTAATATTTGGTTGGAAGCTGCCCAGAGTGGCTGGGGGAACCCAGCCAGATGGGTGGGGTATAAATAATAAATTATTATTATTATTAGGTCAGAAATACTCAAAAAGAAGGGAGTCCAAGATCGATGGGAGTTTCTTAAAGGAGAAATATTGAAGGCCCAAATGCAGACAATTCCAACCAGAAAGAAAAGTGGGAGGCATCTAAGGAGCTTACAGATGAGCTGAGATGTAAGAAGGGCATGTACAAGAAATAGAAGAAAGGGGAAATCACAAAGGAGTAGCAAACAGTTGCAAGGAGCAGGTTAGCTGGGTCCAGCTAAGGATGAACTCAGGCTTGCAAGAGAGGTTAAAAACAATTTTTAAAAGGTTTCTTTGGCTATGCTTGAAGCAAGAGGAAGAACAAGCAAGTGGCAGGTCCTCTGAATGGAGAAGACAGAGAAATACTATTGAGTGACAGAGAGAAGGCAGAACTGATGCAATGCAGGGGGTTGAACTAGATGACCCTCAGGTCCCTTCCAACTCCATAATTCTACGATTCTATGTAATAAATAATGAAAAATTTCATGATGTTTTTAACATTTTAAAAAGATTTTTATAGATATTGGGAAGGAAAAGGAGAAACTAGTTTCAGCTACAGCTTCTTTGTCACCTTATCTACCTGGCCAATGGAGAGGAAAGCAAAATATTAAAAACATAAAAGGCTTTAAAACTGAAATAAAATTGTCCCTATCCTATTTTAAATGCTAGTGAATATTCATATTTTTGTATTGATACTGATGATGGGCAAGTTGCAGCCCCTGCCAAAAGCTATTTTAATTAGGCTCTGGCATCCCAACCTCATGCTAAGCAGGATGTGGAATAAAATTTGTAGGTGCTGAGGTTATTTTACACTCAAATAAATATTATGTTTTGCTTTGGCTTTGCACCTACATGCAAAGGTGTTCACACTGCGGCTAGAGACCAAGCAGGACTCCATTCGGTGTGAAACTGGTATGATGAACAGCACATCCAAGAGCAGAATTTCATAACAAAGTGCAGGATTCATTTGCATTTTGGATAACATTGTATTAACATGGATTTAAAAGTAATCACTGGAAATGCAGTGAGCATAACAATAAACAGAAGTGTAAAACCCCCGTTAATGTCAACTGCTTGAGAGGGGTGGAGGCAAAACGAAGGTGCCTCCTTCCCAAAAGGGGAAGGGGGTCAAGAAACATGTGGTGGGAGCAGGCATGTGTTTGTGTGTGCTGTGCCTACCTTTTAAAATTAACAAGGTGTCCAGATGGAATCCTTTAAGAAAGCCCTGTGGTCACTTGCAGGGTGTCGGGCTCTTTGCAGATGGGCAGCACTTGGAATGGCCACACAGCCACAGAATCACAGAATTGTCGAGTTCAAAGGGACCTTGAGGGCATCTAGTCCAAGTCCCCCCAACTGAGAAATCTCAGCTCAAGCTTCTGTGACAGATGGCCGTCCAGCCTCTGCTTTGAGACCTCCAGTGAGTCCACCACCTTCTGAGGAAGCCCATTCCAAATTGCACTTCTTTCTCGGAAGTGCTTTTCTAAAATGTTTAAATTCAATAATGTGACTAATGTACAAAGATCAAAGCATTTTTTTTATTTTCTCCTGTAATCCAAGTGAGTGCAAAGGGAAAGAAGGTGAATGTTTTCGATACCTGAATCCTGCAACTTTTACACTTCTGAAGCCTGGCAATGATTTGTATCCCTTGGTAAACTGGAAAAAAAACCAACAATATAAATTATGACATCTTTATGAGACAATTAAAACCTCATAGGAAATTGGACTGTTTTATTTCACCTAGTAGACTGTGAACATGCCTACTTCATGCGTGAAGTGAAATGAATCTATTACATTACTTTATTACTCTGTTACTGATTTTATTAATCTGTTTATGGATGGCCCACCTGCACCCAATTTGGAAATGATCCATTAAAGATTAAAAATACTTCCACTGAGCTTCTGCAATTAGAATCTCTTTCTTAAGTAAATCATTTCCAAATCGGCAAGGCCGCCAGGCCATATCAGGATCCCAATGTCACCATCAGGAGTATATTGGGGGCTCAATAGTTTTTGGACCCTTTCCGAACCATTTTGGAATGGATAACCTTCACCCGCCTCAACTCACTAAATGTGTCCCGTTTAAGGAATCAGTGCAGTTGGCACAGTGCTGCTGAAAAATGATAATAGTGCCCAGTCAATAACATGGCAGCTGCATTTTGCACTAATCAGTTTTTGAGAAGTTTTCCAAAGCAGCCCATGTAAGGATCCCTTATGATATTTTTTGAAGATATTAAATCTATATTCTGCAGATGATAGCTGTCAGAGGCTTAATGCTGTCCAGCTGGCATAGATAAGACTCCGGGCTCCCAGCCAGTTCCAAACTATTTGATTTATTTGACAAAGTTCAAACGTACATCTCCAGCGTTTCAATTAGCGTCCGTCCCGTTGTTGCGCAGTTGCCGCCTCTAATCTTTCTTCTTCCTTTTCCGTACCCAGCATGCAAGTCTGCGGAAACTCCTCCCCTGACTTCCTCTGTGTACAGAATGACTTGTTCCAGGCTCATCCTCCTCCCCCTCTACGTCAGACCCACTGTCAGACGACAGGCTGCTGATAATCTCTTTAGGCTCTCTATAACCGCTGGTTTCTGTCCTTTCATCTTTTCCCGTTTGCCTCTCCCTGACAATAGCTATTAGAATCATCTCAGCAGGTATGTTGCACTATAACATGTACCATGAAGTTTTAACCTATGAAAACCTCTGCCATACCTCAAGGATCACCTTGTAGGAGGTATTTTAATAGCTGGGAGAGGATATATAAATTGCAATTTACCTCTCCAGGTCTCACATGCATGGGCTGAAGAGAGTTTTAGAAGTCCCATCCTCGGCAGCAATATGGAGGCCTGTCAGAATTGGCAGTAAGTGGTGCCTTCCTTTAATTAAGTCCAGCTGCAAATCAAGCTGGCTTCCCCCTTTATTTAATTGGACAACTGGAAAGTACGGTAAGCTCAAAATCTGATTTTTTTACTCAATAGTCTTGCATTGGTTTTCAGCTACAGCATCAGTAAAAACTATGCAGGGGAAATACTTATATTTACAGCAAAAACAGTCTCAGGCTTGTGCCTGGAACTGGAGCAAGTGCAGGACACGTCTGTCCTCATGGCTGGCTGAGGAGAGAGGAGGGAGGGGGAGGGAAGAGGGGAAATGACATCACACAGAGCCCTCTCTGCCAACTACATTTTCTGTAGTATGAGTAGCTGCCTATCAGCAATATAGCTCTGTAGTATTAGCCCCTTCTTATGCTAACTATCAAGGGACTCTGGTGGTCTAAATCACGGAGCCTCTTGGGCTTGCCGATCGGAAGGTCGGTGGTTCGAATCCTCGCAATGGGGTGAGCTCCCATTGCTCCAGTCTCAGCTCCTGCCAACATAGCAGTTCAAAAGCACATCAAAGCGCAAGTAGATAAATAGGTACCTCTCCAGCAGGAAGGTAAATGGTGTTTCTGTGCGCTGCTCTGGTTTGCCAGAAGCAGTTTACTCATGCTGGCCACATGACCCAGAAGCTGTCTGCGGACAAACACCGGCTCCCTCGGTCAGTAAAGCAAGAAGAGTGCCACAACCCCAGAGTCGTTCGCGACTGAACTTAACTGTCAGGGGTCCTTTACCTTTACCATATGCTAACTAGCAAGAATATGTGTTTGTTAGGTTTGGCTGCTAATCTCGCACATGCATCTCCTCATATGAACCAACCCAGACCCTGCAGTCATTGGCTGTGGCTCCTCTGTGAGATGCCCAGAGGGTGGCAAGACAAGAACAGGCCTTTTCTGTGGTGGCTCCCTGCTTGTGGAATACTCTCCCCAGGGAGGCTCGCCAGGCACCATCATTACATATTTCTAGGCGCCAGGCAAAAGCATTCCTCCTCTCCCAGGCCTTTGACTAATTAAACAATCTATGGCCATTTTAACGGTGGTGGGGGAGGGGCATCGTTTTGTTTGCAACAATGTATTTTTGGGTTTTTATATTGTAAACTGCCCTGTGATCTTGTAATAATAACAGAAATGCAATATATCTCTGCCACATGCAGAACCAGCTCAAACATACCGCTTTCTCCAAATCACTTTTGTATCGCTTAAACATGCTAGAGGACAGATTTCTCAGATCATCTTCAAAGTCTTTGTCAAGCCGGACAGACATTTTTATAATGTATATAAATGGAACACCTAGTGCAGAAAAGAACCGGAAAAGTAGTATTACTAGTAGTAGCAACTACTACTGCTGATTACTACACAGCAATAAATTTTGTTTTAAAAAAATCACCGTAAAATTCTTTCAATCTGTCCTCAAATCTTAAATATCTGTTCCTGTCTTGTTGTTTTGCACACAGCAAAGAAGAGAGACCTTAGACTAAACCGCAGCACTGGAAGCACATGGAACTGCATGTAGAGGAAGAGCAGCTTGGCTGCAGGAATAAGATTGTAAATAAAATCGGGGAGAAGACCTCAGAGAGTGTAGCAATAAGAATAAAGGAGGCAGGGAAAAGGAAAGGCAAGTCCTGCGGAAGACCTCTCTCAGGAAGGAGTTCCCTAATCCATGGTGCAGGCAAGAGAGACCAGAGTCGTTGCTGGGCCATCTTTAAGAAGCAAGTTCCACTGAATTCAGGGCTTACTCCTGGTCAGCGAGTATAGGATTGCAGTCAGTCTTAGAGATAATTCACATGGTAAATGTGTGACAAGTGAGGGGCTCAAATGTTACAAAAAGCACTGGGAAGCAAAGTTCGAATTCTAAAGCTGAAATGAAATTTCATGAAATGGCCCTTCCCTGAATTCCTTGGGGAAAGGGATAAAAGTGTTTTCAATGAAATGTCAAAATCCAGCAAATTTTCAAATTCTGCTGACGTCAAAATCAGATGTCATAATGTGAAATACTCCTTTTCCGCCCTAGCTGCCACAGTATGGTTGCCCTCATTTACTGCCCATTACCCCCCCCCTCCTACCTGCAGATTGCGGTTGACAGTAGGTCCCCCGAGGAGGGCGCTGGACAAGGCAGGGGCAGCTCTCTCCTGCCGGCGCAGCACTGGGACAAGCTGGAGCAGCTCTGCATGCGCTGGCCGGCCATTCATAGCCCGACTCACAAGAACAGTGGGTGCCCTGGGGGCCACCTGAGGTGCACACTAAGGTAAAAAAGCATGAAACAGGAAGGGTGCAGGTGAGACAGGGCATTTTGCTGAGCAACGTCTACTTCCTAATTATAATTCTCTCTGTGCATGACATTCACACTGCACAAATAGTTCTTTGAAAGTTGTCAGCATTATTTGACCAGACAGTTGGAAAGTTTCTCTAATATTGACTAAAACTGTAGTAGCAGAGCTCGCCATCTCTTTTTACAATGTAGAAATTTACAGCTGTAAATTACTCTGGAAATATCACAAAATGCCAGCTACATTTAGTCTAATTCAGATATTTTTTAAATCTATCCTCTTCTCATTGGACTTTTCCCCCTTTTCTTAAAAACAAAACAAAAACCTAAAACCAGAGAAAGCCAATTAAAAAAGTGGAAACTAGTGACATATAACCCACCTGTGGTGACATCAATGCTTGAAATGTTCACAGCTGAATCAGAAGCATTTACTGAGACTGGGAAGCTAAGGCTGTTTAAATAACTTCTGAGGGCCTCCAGGAGGGAGGAATCTGGAAGACTTATCTCAACAGCAACCGTGTATTCTACAGGTGAGATGCCTAATGTCACATCTGGAAAACAATTTGATAAGTTAGACATGTTATAATTACCAATCAGAAACTCCCTGTTTCAGTCTCACAAATCGTTTATATCTCTCTATACGTAAGATAGCCTCAGGCTCAGGAACAAGGAGGGCTCGCCTGAGAATACATTTGTGGACCAGGGGGCTGCTGGCTTTCTCCTTGTCCCAACAAATTTCCAAGGTTTTGAGCCTGAATGTGTTCATTTCCATTCTCATTCTCCTCTCTCTCTCATGTGGGTGAGCCAAGATCCTTCAGCCCTTGGATGAAAATTTTTAAAATGATGATTCAAATGAGAGAGGCATAAAAATCCCATAAAAGCCCCATAAAAATAATGATTGCAGAGGCACAGGATAGCAATTTAGAGAGGCCAAAATACCTCTGGCCGAAACACAAGTGCCAAAGACACTGGATGCTAATGCTAGAAGACGCTGAGCCCAGATGGGTGAACTGGAGAGCTTGGTCTTAGAAGATGACATCAACATAGTGGACACAATGGAAAATGGAGACAACCAGTAGGACACCATTATCTCTGGATATAAGCGCTATAGGAAGGACAGAGAAGGACATATCTCTTTCTGTATGTCAAAGACAGTGAGTCCAGCAAACCAGGAATCCCCCAAAGGCAGACTCTGTCACAGAATCAGTTTGGGTGATAATAATTTAGTAACGAGGACATGCTATCATCCTCTTGATGAAAATGCTAAAGGAGATATTGAGATGATAAATGAAATCAAGGAAATGTCCAAAGGAGGAAATGTTGTGGTATTGGGTGGTGTTAACTGGTATTCTCACAGAGACTGGCTACAGAGGTGTTCCTGTTGGAGAATTTGTAAAGGCTTCACCCCTCAGCTACTTGCTGGTTGAGGTTGTCTCACATTGATTTGCAATGCCCATATAAATGTCCTTTTGACTGATAGTTGGAGTCTGGATCCTTTTAGCTGTCCAGCCTGAACTACAGTACAGTGGTACCTCGGGTTAAGAACTTAATACGTTCTGGAGGTCTGTTCTTAACCTGAAACTGTTCTTAACCTGAAGCACCACTTTAGCTAATGGGGCCTCCTACTGCCGCCACGTGATTTCTGTTCTCATCCTGAAGCAAAGTTCTTAACCTGAGGTAATATTTCTGGGTTTGCAGAGTCTGTGACCTGAAGTGTATGTAACCCGAGGTACCACTGTTGTGGGTTGGGTATTAAACCCCACTTTCCCCCCAACAATCCAGTCATGACAAAGCGATGACAGTTCTAGATCTGGAAAGTGGCCAATGGAACACCTTTTTTTTTTTTTTTAGGGGATCCAGAAGGGATCCTGGAAATTACAAGTCAGTCAGCTCAGTGTCTGTTTGGAGGAAACTGGTGGAAAGTATTGTTAAAGTTAAAATAACCACGCATAAACCTGTTCATCTTTGATGCTTCCATTCTTCCGCTGAATTGTACTATGCTCTTAGCAAACAGTTCATCTGAATACTTTTGAGGCATCTAATCATAGCCTGCATTTTTATCAAGGCTTATAGTTTGATTAGGGTCTGTATTTTAAAATGAGCTTAAAGATTTTCAAATGTTTTATGCCAGGCAGAAGACCAGCTGCCTAAGTACTTTGTCAAGATGTTTATCCTCCTGGACAAGGGGGCCCCCTGATTTATAGCAGAAAACAATTCTCAAAGTCGTAAAAAGAGAATTACAAGCTGAGAGCAAGGTTACACCACCCTACATAATTAAGAGTTGGTAAATAGTAAAAACCATTAAACTTGAGCCATATCTTTCTAAGGTTAAAGGCCAAGAGCAACTGGCTGGAGAAGGAGAAGTGTAAACAGAAAAAGAGGCTTTTTCCTATTTTATTTTGAGGCTGTAAACTGATTCCTTCCTGTTACTTTGAGAAGATTTATTCTTCTAAAAAGCTATCTATGATAATGTATGAAATATACTGGCTTAAATGTAATTATGCAAAGGATCTAGAAAGAAAGAAATGTTAAATTCTTATTTCATAGAGTCATATTGCTGTAGGAGACCAGAGGGGCAAACGAGCCCAGCCCCCTGCCAGACAGGAGACGCCATCGAGCACTCCTGATATATGGTTGTCAGGCCTTTGTTTTAAAGACCTCCAAAAAGGAGATCTTTCATTGATGATGCATGAGAATGTGAACCCAAGATCTCTGACATCTGTTTAAGATAAAAAATTAAAATTATTAACCATCTGTTTTGGAGGGCAATAGGGCAAGGAGGGCAAGAGGTGAGCTGGTAATTAAGGTTTCTTGTTGAGACAAATGTAAGATATATGACTACTTATTTGTCATTTATAGATAGAAGAATATATAGCTTTTTGTATCCCATAAAAGGCAATAGGAAATGGGTGTATCTTTTAGGATTGGTTGTAGCAATCAGCCAATAGGAAATTCAACCAGGCTGATTGGACAGAGGCAGCCAAAGGAGGAGCAAGGGAGCTGGGCTGAGGGAATATAAGTGCTGGCCATAATGGCAGGAGACCAGGCCAGAGCTTGGTAACCATATACCACTGTGCCTCTCATTTATTTGTCTGACAAATAAATTATTATTTTAATTTCTCTATTGCTGCGTTGAATATTTCATTCCAGCTAAGCGTTAACCACAAGCAGGGTGCTACATTTTATGGTGCCTGCGACTCGGATAAGTGGTCTGCTGGAACGCAGCCCCTTCGCCTTACTGGGCAGGGTACAAGAGAGAGGACCACTCACTGCTTACCCAGCGCGCACTGGGAAGTTTTTTTTCCAGGGGAACGCAGAAGTCTCGTCTGTCTGATACCCTGCCCACCGACGGCGACGGACCGGGGGGAACCAGAGAAATAAACAGGCAACCAACTAAGGGTAAGTGCACTAAGGGGTTTTTGGCCCTCCAATTAATTGGGAGGAAGAGAAGTCTTGATCAAACTTCTGCGTCTCAGTAAAGGGGAACTGAGTACGCTAGGTGGTTGGGTACATCAGATGGTGATCTGGTGTAGGGAAAGGAAAGGTTGGGAGGTAGAGTATGGTGAAGTATCCAGCGCATTGTATGTGTGAGAAAGTACAATTTGTAGCTGACCTGAGTGTGGAGTGGGTAGTACTTCGGTTCCCGGTAAGGCGACTTCACCCGGGCAAGGAATCTCACGAAGCGTGTGTGTGAGTGACTGAGTGGATACTTCACAGGGCCATACAATGGGAGTTGGGGGTTCAAAGGGGGAAAATACACCTCTTGAATGTATGTTAAATAATTTTAAGAAAGCCTTCTCAGGGGCATATGGAGTCAAAATGACGCCAGAACGCTTGAGAACGTTATGTGAATTAGAGTGGCCGAAACAAAATACTGAATGGCCATCTCAGGGAACCTTTGATATAAATTTAGTAAGCAAACTTTGGTCTAACATCGCCAAAGAAACTGGAGGGTGCCCAGAACAATTTTCATATATAGATTCTTGGCTGAGCACATTAAATAAAAATCCTCCATGGATAAGGGAATGCAAAGTCAAACGATGCAAATTATTGGCTGTAAAAGCCGAAGCTAGGAAAGGAATCTTGCCAAATAAACTCAAACCCATTTTTGAGGGACCAGAGGAAGAGGTGCTTCCACCTCCACCCTATGCTCCACATCGAAGGGAGCCTAATCCAAACACTCCACCAGTTGTAACCCCAAGGCAAGAAAGTGGAATGAATAATGGGGCTGGAGTCACAGAACTCGATTCCTTGATAGATTATGATAAATATCTTCAGGAGGCATTGGAGGCCTATAATAAAGCCCAAGCAGAAGTGGTTATTCCACCTGTGAATCCCAGTAGAACTCCATCTACAGTCTCTTTTAGTGGAACAACTGATTGCCTACCCCAAACCCCTGTACATCCAAGTCCTAGAGAATTATTACAGAAGTTACAGGGAGACCTTAATCGGTCAGCAAGCAATACAGCCAGGCGTATAAGGCTGCTAAAAGAACGCCTTGGGACAAATACCATCCCCTATGATTTGAGGCCCCTAGAGCAAAGCGAAGAGAAAGATCACGTAGTAGCCCCTCTCAGAAGAGTATTTGATGCACTTGAGGAGCCTGTGCTGGTTAACGGGCAACTCGGACCACGGCCACCTCGAACTTCGACCCTCCAGTACATTCCATTCACAACTACGGATCTGATGAATTGGAAAACACACACCCCATCTTTCGCAGAAAAACCTCAGGCTATGATGGACTTGGTGACTTCAATAATAAATACTCATAGTCCTACTTGGACAGATTGCCGCCAGCTCCTGAATACTCTGTTCACCACTGAGGAAAGGAGAGACATAATTGAAAAGGCACAGATATATTTGCGTGAGCAGGCCAGAGTGGGAAATATTTTAAATGTTGACCGTCATCTCCGGGACAACTTTCCCTTGGAAGATCCTAATTGGGATCCAAACAATGCAATTCATCTGGCCAGGCTTACCACCTACCGCCAGACGCTTGTGCAAGGTATCCGCAGGGCATGCCAGAAGCCCACTAATATGTCTAAAGTCTCAGAAGTAGAACAGAAACCAAATGAGAGTCCAGGAGACTTTTTAGAGAGGCTGCAGGAAGCCTATCGTATATGGACTCCTTTTGACCCTGAAGCCCCTGAAAACAGCAGAATGATTACTGCTACATTTGTGGCCCAGTGCGCTTCTGACATTCGTAAGAAAATTCAGAAATCAGAAGGATGGGAAGGGATGCTGATGAGCCAAATTATGGCCATTGCACGCCGAGTTTATCGGAATAGGGATGAGGCTGAGAAGCAAGAGAAGAAGAAGTGGCAGAAGGAAAAGATGGTAATGCTGGCCACAGCAGTAAAGCAAGACTACCGCCCCTTAAATGGAGGGAGAGGGCGGGGAAGGAATCCACCACTGGGAAGGAATCAATGTGCGAATTGCAAGAAGGAGGGTCATTGGAAGCGGGAGTGTCCTGAACCCCTGAGGTTGGAAGAAGTACGCCCAGGCCCAGGCCCAGGCTCCGGCCCAAGAAACCAGGGACGGGGACGGGGAATGATCCGAGATGGAAGATATCAGAGACCTGGACAAGGACGGAGTAGGGACAATTTCATTGGATTGGCAGAGGAGAATTTTACCCAAGACTAGGAACGACCGGACTCCATAAAGTTAGGCTTCCAGGAGCCCACGGTCACGATTCAATTAGGGAGCCATTTAATAGACTTTATGATTGATACTGGGGCTGAATACTCAGTACTCCCAGAACTATTGCAGAAAAAGGCATCCAAAAGTGTAGTCATTAAAAGTGCCACTGGTCAGTCAGCTAAGAGGTCTTTCCTCCAACCTTTGGAATGCCAGATTGGGGGACATCGTTTAACCCATCAGTTTTTGTATATACCTGAGTGTCCAATACCTCTCTTGGGTAGAGATATGCTGTCCAAATTGCAGGCCCAAATCACCTTCACTCCTCGAGGTCCAGAAATGAAACTGCCATCAAAGGCAGCAGGAATAATTTCCCTCTCAGTACCTAAGGAACAATCATGGCGCCTAATGTCAGCCCTGCAAGTCCAACCCACATTGGATACAGAGTTAAACAAGCTCCTCCGAACCCTACAGGTGCCATCAGGAGTATGGGCCGAAAATAGCCCACCAGGAATGGCTAAGAATATAGCTCCAATTGTAGTAACCCTAAAACCTATGGCTACCCCTGTATCTGTAAAGCAATATCCTTTACCCCGGCGAGCAGCAGAGGGCATCCAGAAACATTTGGACCGCCTATTAAAATATGGTCTGCTTAAGCCCTGCCAATCAGAATGGAACACACCTCTATTGCCTGTTCGGAAACCTGGGACAGATGAATACAGGCCAGTACAGGACTTGAGGCTCGTAAACCAGGCTATCGAGACCTTGCACCCAAATGTACCAAACCCATATACCCTGCTGAGTTTGATCCCACCAGAAGCAACATTTTTTACTGTATTGGACTTGAAAGATGCATTCTTCTGTTGCCGGCTGGCACCACAGAGCCAACCTATATTTGCCTTCCAGTGGGAAGACCCTTTAACAGGAACAAAAGGCCAGCTAACCTGGACGAGATTGCCCCAGGGATTCAAAAATTCCCCAACTTTATTTGGCACTGCCTTGGCGAAGGATCTAACAAGTTACCCCTCAATACCTGGAGAAAAGGTGGTTCTGCAATATGTAGATGACCTTATATTAGCAGCAAAGGATTTTGATACCTGTAAAGAAGGGACAGAGGAACTGCTCCACTTGCTCTGGGAAGCTGGCTACCGAGTTTCCCAGAAAAAGGCACAGTTATGTTTAGAAAAGGTCAAATATTTGGGCTTTGACATCTCACACCAACAACGAGCATTGAGGCCAGAGAGGAAAGAAGCTATTTGCCTTATCAAGGAACCTACCACAAGGAAACAACTCAGAGGATTCCTGGGAACAGCAGGGTTTTGTAGACTATGGATACCTGATTTCAGCAGTCTGGCCAAGCCCTTACATGAAAGCACTCGAGGTGCAGAAAAGGACCCATTCGTATGGGGACCTGAGCAGCAAGAAGCCTTTTTAGTTATCAAACAACGACTTATGGAGGCCCCAGCCCTTGGACTGCCTAATTCGGAAAAACCCTTTCAGCTGTATGTACATGAACAGAATGGGATTGCAGCGGCAGTCCTGACCCAGAGATTAGGAAGTTGGAATCGTCCAGTAGCTTATTTGTCAAAACAATTGGACTCAGTAGCAAAAGGATGGCCTCCATGCCTAAGGGCAGTAGCGGCCACTGCAAGCCTTGTCAAAGAAGCTGATAAATTTACCTTCGGCCAGATGATGTATGTGAATGTACCTCATGCTGTTCTGACACTCATGGAATATAAGGGTAGTTATTGGCTAACGAACCCAAGGATGGCTAGATACCAAGGCCTATTGTGTGAAAATCCCAGGATTCATCTACGAGTAGTGAATATGCTCAATCCAGCAACTTTGCTGCCCCTACCAGAGGTAGATGATGAAGAATCACATGATTGTCTCCAAATAATGGATGAAGTTTATTCCAGTAGACCCGATCTGAAAGATGAACCATTGAAAAATCCAGATGTTGTATATTATACTGATGGTAGCAGTTACCTGCATGAAGGTGCCAGACGAGCAGGATATGCTGTGGTCACCAATGAGGAAGTTGTGGAAGCTGAAGCTTTGCCTGCTGGCACCTCAGCACAAAAAGCTGAACTTATAGGTTTAACTAGAGCTCTGCAATTGGCAGCCGGATGTAAGGCAAACATCTATACTGATTCTAAATATGCCTTCTTAACCCTGCATGCACATGGTGCTCTATGGAAAGAAAGAGGTCTAATCGGAGCCCACGGGAAGGCCTTGAAATATGGACCTGAAGTAGAAATCCTGTTGGAAGCAGTATGGGCTCCAGAACAGATTGCTGTAATGCACTGCAAAGGTCATGGACGAGGAAGGGATCCAATAACCAGAGGAAATCATGCTGCTGACAAAGCAGCCCGAGAGGCAGCCCAAAAGCCTGTGGGAGGATTTATAGCAGCCCTCATACCAGAGGTAGTTCCAGGAGAAGTTAAACCTCACTATACCCCAGAAGAGAGGAAGTGGGCTGAACAGGAAGGAGCGGTTGTGAAGGACGGTTGGATGATCCTGCCGGACAATAGGATTTATGTACCTCATCACCTAGCAGGCACAATTGTAAGAAATTATCATGAATCTACTCACCTTGGCGGTACTGCAACCAGAGAGAGTCTCAGTCGGAAGTTGTATATTATTAACCTATCACAATTAGCAACTTGCATTTCACAGAAATGTGTTCTTTGTGCTAAAAACAATCCCAGGCAGGGACCGGTACAACCTCCTGGAATCCAACATGTGGGATATGTCCCCATGGAAAGCCTAATTGTGGACTTCACAGAGCTGGTCCCTTCTAAGGGATTCAAGTATCTCCTTGTGTTTGTAGATACTCTTACCGGATGGGTTGAAGCTTTTCCCACCCGAACTGAAAAGGCACGAGAGGTAACTAAGAGACTCCTCACTGAATTGATCCCGAGGTTTGGGTTACCTAGATGCATTGGAAGTGATAATGGGCCAGCGTTCATTGATCAAGTAGTACAAGAAGTATGTCGAGTCCTACAAGTGAAATGGAGACTGCATGCAGCATATAGGCCTCAAAGTTCAGGGAAAACTGAAAGAATGAATCGGACTCTGAAAACCCAATTGGCAAAATTAACCCAGGAAACGGGATTAGGATGGGTGGATGTGTTACCCATAACACTGTTTCGTGTTCGGTGTGCACCCACAAAAAGACTTAAGTTGTCACCTTTTGAGCTCCTGTATGGGAGGCCGCCCTCCTTTGTTCAGGATATTCCAGCTGACCTCAAACAAATAGGAGACCATGTGACACAGGAACAAGTGCAATCTCTCTCCCGTGTTTTTGTTTCTCTTAACAGGTGGGCCCTCGAGCGCACGCCGTGCAGCATTGCCGAGCCGATTCATCAGTTCCAGGCTGGCGATAGCGTATGGGTGAAAGAGTGGAAACGAGATCCACTTGCACCTAAGTGGCGTGGACCTTACACCGTCTTGCTCTCTACTCCAACAGCGGTGAAGGTAGCTGAGGTGACCCCCTGGATTCATCACTCCCGTTTGAAGAAGTCCGAAGGCAGTTGGACGTGCAAAGGTGACCCCTCTAATCCTTTAAAACTGACTCTCTCCAAAAACCCCTGTATCTAGCCCTACGGGGAACGGGCTAGGTCACGGGCAACATTAGACGACCGGCCTGCTGCAGCCACAACCTGGAAGCTGGCTGACCTGCGCACGCCTGAAGCTTGAGGAGCGTCTAAACCAGCGATTGTGAACGGGAAGATTCTCTAATACAATTAATTGACTGCCCCCCCCCTTGTGGAACAATTATCAAGGATATTACTCATTGGGGATCCTTGGGATATATGTTTTGGTCTTGGTGGTTCCCCATTTCTGTCACTGGGGGAATTATATTGGGGCTAATATTTTTATGCTATCACAATAAGGTAATCTTTTGTGGAAGGAATGCATATACTACACATCAACATGATTTTATTATTAATCCTGATCCCTTGGGACGGGGAAGGGTCCTTGAATCTGACCAAATTTACTAAATATGGATTCCGCCATGACCACAATATGTGGGTAGGCTTAGCTGAGATGGTAGCCAATGTTGCAAATAGGACCAATTGCCTTGTTTGCTCTCTTGGGCCAGATGATTCAGAAGGAGGTATGCCCTTATTACCGATACCATTAAATGCCATTGGTATGGTAAGCGAAATGCCACACCAAACAGAAGTACAGAATTTCCCCGGATGGAACTCAACTAAACCAATACGAGTTATACCTGTGCAAGGGGAATTCTGTGTACATAAATTATCAGATGCAGCTGATTCTACCATGATAGGCTCTTCTCATTGTCACTATACTTGGGATTATATTAAGAATAGTCAAACCTGGGTAAACGGTACTACCTATCGAACTCGGAATACCTTGCCCTGTGCACCTCCTTTTATTCATGCATGGAAAGTGGTATGGAACATAACTGTGACAGAAAAAGGCAATCTAACATACTGCACTGTGAACTCTGTACCCCTTTTGATATTTCGCCTACTGCACTCCACGTACCAAAAACCTCAGACCCGATGGTTGTGGTGGATATGTGGAGAATGGGCATACAAGAAGCTCCCTTCCAAATGGAGTGGGACTTGTTTCCTGGGATGGGTATTACCACCAATGTGGATTATGCCCACTAATTCGGCCAAGCGTACACGAAGAAACGCTGATATTTCTCGTATAGCAGGAGGAAGTACCCAAAGTTGGAGCGATACTGATGATTGGCCACCAGAGCGCATTATAGCCTATTATGAGCCTGCCTCCTGGAATCCTGGTGAGCTCATACAAGGGGCACGGGATCCTATTTATAATCTAAACAGAATAATTCGATTGCAGGCAGTAGTGGAACTTGTAACCAATGCAACAGCCCAGAGTTTGAGACTTATTGCACAACAGCTGGATGAAAGTAGAGCCGCCATTTTGCAGCTGAAAATGGGAATGGATTATGTACTTGCCAGGCAGGGAGGCCTATGTGGAGTCTTGAACTTGACAGGGAATGCCTGTTGCTTTAACATTTCTGATAATGGTGAGGCAATCCGTGTGTTGGCCACAAAGATGGAGAGTATAGCACACGTCCCAGTACAAACATGGGAAGGATGGGATATGGGATGGCTCACCAACTGGTTACCTAATGTTGCGGGACTCAAAGGGATACTATTGTCTTGCTTGTTTTTCTTGACGGTAGTAATAATGGTTTTATGTATGGTGCCATGTATCATTTCATGTTTTAGAAGTACAATTAGCAAGATGATTTCGAATGAAACTCTACCTCATATCATGGCCCTATATAGAGCTTTACCTCAGGAATATGATGAAGGTCAAGCTATCAAGGACACTTGGGATGAAGGTCCTTGAGCTTGAAAGGGGGGAATGAGGCATCTAATCATAGCCTGCATTTTTATCAAGGCTTATAGTTTGATTAGGGTCTGTATTTTAAAATGAGCTTAAAGATTTTCAAATGTTTTATGCCAGGCAGAAGACCAGCTGCCTAAGTACTTTGTCAAGATGTTTATCCTCCTGGACAAGGGGGCCCCCTGATTTATAGCAGAAAACAATTCTCAAAGTCGTAAAAAGAGAATTACAAGCTGAGAGCAAGGTTACACCACCCTACATAATTAAGAGTTGGTAAATAGTAAAAACCATTAAACTTGAGCCATATCTTTCTAAGGTTAAAGGCCAAGAGCAACTGGCTGGAGAAGGAGAAGTGTAAACAGAAAAAGAGGCTTTTTCCTATTTTATTTTGAGGCTGTAAACTGATTCCTTCCTGTTACTTTGAGAAGATTTATTCTTCTAAAAAGCTATCTATGATAATGTATGAAATATACTGGCTTAAATGTAATTATGCAAAGGATCTAGAAAGAAAGAAATGTTAAATTCTTATTTCATAGAGTCATATTGCTGTAGGAGACCAGAGGGGCAAACGAGCCCAGCCCCCTGCCAGACAGGAGACGCCATCGAGCACTCCTGATATATGGTTGTCAGGCCTTTGTTTTAAAGACCTCCAAAAAGGAGATCTTTCATTGATGATGCATGAGAATGTGAACCCAAGATCTCTGACATCTGTTTAAGATAAAAAATTAAAATTATTAACCATCTGTTTTGGAGGGCAATAGGGCAAGGAGGGCAAGAGGTGAGCTGGTAATTAAGGTTTCTTGTTGAGACAAATGTAAGATATATGACTACTTATTTGTCATTTATAGATAGAAGAATATATAGCTTTTTGTATCCCATAAAAGGCAATAGGAAATGGGTGTATCTTTTAGGATTGGTTGTAGCAATCAGCCAATAGGAAATTCAACCAGGCTGATTGGACAGAGGCAGCCAAAGGAGGAGCAAGGGAGCTGGGCTGAGGGAATATAAGTGCTGGCCATAATGGCAGGAGACCAGGCCAGAGCTTGGTAACCATATACCACTGTGCCTCTCATTTATTTGTCTGACAAATAAATTATTATTTTAATTTCTCTATTGCTGCGTTGAATATTTCATTCCAGCTAAGCGTTAACCACAAGCAGGGTGCTACACTTTCATGATGAAAAGGATTTCTTGTGTTCAGGCCAGAGTACCCTGACTGCATATCTAAGAACAAAGATTCTGCCTTCAGGCAAAACACACTGTTGAGAAGTATTAACGTACCCTGCCGTTTCTGCCTGTGCAACTCTCTCTGTTCCTCTCCTCCGTTACTTTTGCTGTAAATCTGAAAGAGATGCACCCACAACATCACAACATTAGGAAAATTGGTTAAGGGCAATACAATGGGGGGAAGGGGTTCCAAGAAGAGCTAAACCCACTCATCCCTAGTGAACCGATAGCCTTGAAAGTCAGAGTGTGCTCAGAAAGAAGCAAGATTTGAAGAAATGTGGGCCTCTGCCTTTTCAGAGCTCTCTGGAGTAGGAGTCAGAAAGCCACAGGGGTGAATTGGGTTGGCCACCTCAAGTCCTGATACGGTTTCTGCAGGGGCTCTTCCGCTCCTTCCCCCTGTGGTATGGCTGGCTTCAGCAGTGTAGCCACAGGAGGAAAGCTCTGGCCAACCCTGCCATGCTTTCCAGAGTGTCTCTGCATTGAAAGAACAGCCATGTGCTCATACATAACTGTGAAGCTACACACAGTAAACATTACTCACAGGTGAATGGATGAACGAGCCAAAATTAAAATTTTGGGAAGCTGTGCTCACAACTATGAGGGTACAGAACATTGTTATCTTCCAAGGCAGCATGTTTTCCATGTTTTGTTGCTGTAGAACCTACAAGGAAATCAAAATATGATATTCTATTATTATTTTTGAATAAAATTAACATAGTTTCCCTTCTAAAGAGTCAGTCCTATAAAGAATAGGCTGTAGAGAAAGTTAGCATGTTTGTTTTTTAAGAATCCTATATACACACTGTTCCTTCATTATGCCGCTGCTGCTGTTCTGTGGCAAATCCCTTTTCTTATTTTACAATCTCCCTGTTTGTAATCCTTCTTCCCTTTAAAGCCTTCCAACATGGGGGACAGGATCCCATAGCATTAACTCAAGGCACCCCAGAGCCCCCTTCTGGATCCCATCAGCCCAGGGAGAAACAGCACCCCTGCAACTCACTGCCACCAGCCTCCGAGAGCCAGTCGGGCAGAAGACCATGGTCAATGGTATCGCAAGCCACCAAGAGGTCCAGAAGAACTCAGAGGGACACTGACTCTTGTCTGGTGTAAGGCATCCATCGGAGCAACTAGAGCTATTTTGATGCCAAAACCAGGCCAGAAACCAGACTGAAGTGGCTCTAGAAAACTAATGTGATGCAAGCGGAGGGGGGAAAGAAAGCCAGTCAGTGGAGGAGACCAGTAGTGCCCTGTGATGATGAGGGAGCCCCATATCTCTCTCTGCAAAGCAGCCTGACAGTGGTGGACCTTGGGCTCTCACATTTTAGCAGCGCCCTGGACAACACCAAAATGCAGCGCCCCCCCACCTCCCATTCTACAACATAGTTTGGCACCTGTGAGGCTCTGCACCCCGTGAGACCAAACAGTTCACGCTCCTCTACATCCACCTCTGAGTCTAACTGACACGTCGCCTGGAGCTGCAGCTTAACTGTAATTGTTGCAATACGGAAACTAATTGGTGCTTGTGGGACACTTGTGGCTCCTCCCCGGGGCTCTTCCAGACGTCCTTTTGTGCCATGTTTCTAGGCACAGGTCCACGCTTTAAAGCTCTGCATCTCTGCTTTCCCTGCGAAATCCCACTTTTTACCACTGAAAACAATTCCACAGAAACCCTGAATTGCTGTTTGTCCCAATTCAGCATTAAAGAGTGGGTTTTCCTGGGGAAAACAGGGTGGGGCAGGAAGCAGGGGCATACCTAGCTGCTCTGGCAACCGGTGGGGGGGGGGGACGGGGCAATCTGTGCATGAGGGCAGCGCTGGGCCCCAAGCCACTGCGGCACTCCCTGGAGAGACGTATGGCTCAGGAACACTGCAGGCCAAGCCCCTCAGTAAGTGCCCCCCCCAAGGATGACACCCGGGGCGGACCGCACCCCCCTTCCTACGCCCCTGGCGAGAAGCGCTCAGACACAGGCTGGGAAAGTGTGGAGCTGTGCCTAGGAAGCAGGGGGCAAAAGGTCGTTGGGGATAAGTAAGAGTCTGGGCTCAAGTGATGCTCAAAGCACAGGAGGCAGATCTGATTTGGGGGGAAAGACTATGACCGGAAACCCCTCTCCTCCACTAGTTTCATTTGCTGAATTAAGTTCAGCATAATCCTCACAAAGAAATCCAGAAGCCCTTTTGCTCTCTCTTGCTGCAATATTGAAGGGCACCTAAGCTCTCTGGAGGAATGGCAGAGCTTGCTGCTGCTGCTGCTGCTGCTACCTCCTGCCACAGTTTATATTATCACACTCTTTTTTTCTTAATTCTTTTTATTAATTTTCACAAACAAAAGAGAATAAAGAAAAACATGATACAAATTATAAAAATAAAAAAACAAAAAGAGAAATAAAGCAATCTTTTAAAATCAATATTTTGTACCGTCTTCTTTACAAAGCGCATACTCACGCCTTGACTTCCCTCCTTCCCCACATCAGCTTTCTTAATACATATCTTCTCCTACAGATTCTTATTCTTATTCCCTTTTTGTGCACATCACGTGATTTATGTCAGACCCGCTACAGTTTTTAAACTTCTGCAATTTATCTTTATATAAGCAACAAATTTCCCCCATTCTTCCTCAAACTTTGACCCTTTTTGATCTCGGATTTTATAGGTCATTTTGGCCAATTCTATATACTCAAAAAGTTTAACTTGCCAGTCCGATACTGTTGGAATTTCCTGTGATTTTCATTTTTGAGCAACAAGAATCCTGGCTTCTTGATTTCTGGCATGTGGTGAACACACTCGATAGAACATTTATGCTACTCAAGTTGCTCATTGTGTTGTTATGTTGGTCACAAGAAATGGTGCATGTAAAAAAGTTTCAGGTAACATCTTATCATATTTGCTTAAGGTTATGACTCTCAGATAAAAGTAAATCATGTAGATTTTTCTTTTCATTTGTTGGCAGAGGAGGTGCATGTTTTTGTGACCAATGTAACAGGCATGCCCAACATAAATTTTGTTATCTGAAGGTCTTCTTATTCTGCTCCTAGGATAAAATGTATTTTCAGTTCATCAAATGAGAAATATTATCAAAACGATAAAGTGTCATTAACCTATTATCTGTTTTCCTGGAGAGGTCTTTAACTGAACTTTAGGAAACAATTAGAGAAGTTCTGAGTTATCTTGTGTGTCATACTTCTGATTGTTTTACTCATGTGTAAATTGCCATTTTGAAAATCTGTTGCCATATATATATTTTCTTTAAAATGATACACAACACTTTAACTATATATGAAAATGAAAAATGGGTCTGTAGATTGATGTTTTCATGGAATTAATGTTGGCCTTTCCTCTTTCCCCCCAAAACATACCATTCAAAGCAGTGTCTCTTCTCCAAAAAATCTACTAGCTGTGTCTTCAAAGTTGGTTTTGGATTCATTCACAGAGAAAAACAAGACTATTGCTCCCCCTTAATCCAGCTCTTCTTATAAAGCAAACAATCTCAGAGCAAGTCTAGGGTTGGCTGCCCAGACAAGTCCCAATAAGTTCAGTGAGACTTATTTCTAGGTAAGTTCGTTTGTCGTAGATTTCAGACTCCGTGACCTGGGGTTGACAAATGGTTCCCAATGAGCAAATACTCTATTCAGACACTACTCAGACTTTTCATCTTTCCTCCTGGAGAGAGCCTAGTAAAGTGATGCTACAGCTTTCTCTTGGGTTCCCCTCAATCTGATGTCTTTCCTCCTTCTCAAGGCACATAAGATACATTCCTGCTTTTTTACCTGATCAGCTTTCTCTGGACTCAGCCCTCCTATGCAGATCTGGGATCTGTGGACATCTCCTTCCCTGCGCAGTCCGGGGCTCTTGCTTACTGAAAGGAAGTCATGCCCAAGGCAGCAAGTTAAAGAAAGTGAGCTGCGCGTTGCTGCGCAGGCAGGATCTGGGCAAGGGAGGAAGTTGAATTTCACTGTCTGTTCAGTGGGATTGTCGAAGTTATTTCCTGATGCCATTCACCTGATCTAAGCTTTTCAGTTTATTTTATCTGAGCAAGCAGGCGAACATGTTCCACAGGCATTTTACTTCTGAGAGACGCATTTGTCATGTTTGTTTGTTTGGGGTTTTTGGAGGAAATGGATGAGAAAACGCCAACAGAAAAGCTTCAGCCTTGCCTTGTCTCCAAGCATAGCTAAGGAGGACTTCTATTGCCAGATTTGCTTCTAAGCATGATGCCAAATATTTAAATTAAGAACTAATATATTGTTGGCATAGTTTAATTCTCTCACAGCAACGGGGAAGGCACAATAATATATAGCAGCATTTCTTTTTTAAAGTTGCTGTTAAAGCCCTGTCATTTAGTGCAAGCAGGAAGCAGGAATGAACACAAGAGTCCCACTAGCACTTGCTGTATGAAAAGTCCCTTATCCAAACACAAGGAAGTAGCGCCCAAACCTCACCTTGCACACCACAGATTCAGATATCCAGAAAGTCAGGTGTGTGTGTAGTACTGTAAAAAACACAAAAACAAAAAACAAGCAGCCTTAAACAAGCCTTACTCTTTATGTTTTAATCATCCGTGACAGCTGTTTTACCAGAAACTGGGGGTGGGGGAAGAGATTAGACAAATATTTTTTTTCCTTCCTTGTTTGCCTTCTGCAGGGTTTCAGGGGGTTTTCCTGGAGTTTTCTGGGCAGGGTTTCTGTCCTTTGGCGTCAAAATTTGGGGTCAGGAATGCATTAGAAATTTCCCCATAGGAATGAATGGAAATCATTGACTTGTTGTGTGAATGCTTGCCTAACAAACCATTTCCTGAGAACGCATTGTGTTCATCTAGCAGAACCTGTGTGTACTGTAACCCTTTCCAGAAAGCTGCCCCTAGAAGCCTTCCTTACCTGGGTCATTGGGCGGTCGCTGCACCTTTCCCACCTCCAGGCCCTTTTCCAAGGCCAAGAATTAAAATAATGGGGAACCCAACCCAGACAACCCCCTCCATGTACTTAGCAGTTGCTGCAGCTGTTTAGTCAGGGATAAAGTGTCAAGCCTCCTCTTCTCCCCGACACGCCAGTGTTCAGCGTCCAGGGCATTTTTTGTAGCCAGAAGCGTTTGATCCGGTGAGCCCTGCAAGACAGGGCACTGGTCTCCTGCCACTACCATTTCCTGCAAGCCAAGGAATCCTGTATCTCAGGTATCTCCCACCAAGTCTTCAAAGCCCCAAGGTGCCTTAGGATGCTTACCTGGGAAATATGACCTACCAGGCAATAAAAACAAAATAAAAATGACTGTGTCTTTCATTGGTTAGAAAGAACCGTTGGCCACTCCCTCTGGGGAGAGGGGAGAGCTCTGGCCTCTCCCCATGGGTGGTGGGGCTGACTTCTGCATCATCCTGGGCACCACTCCGTGAAGCTGATGGCCCTCACTGCCAACTCGTATGGAGATGGTTGTGTCATCAGTAAGTAGCAGAGATGGAATCATGGGGCTCCCTGAGAGCCAGTGTGGTGTAGTGGTTAAGAGCGGTAGACTCGTAATCTGGGGAACCGGGTTCGCGTCTCCGCTCCTCCACATGCAGCTGCTGGGTGACCTTGGGCTAGTCACACTTCTCTGAAGTCTCTCAGCCCCACTCACCTCACAGAGTGTTTGTTGTGGGGGAGGAAGGGAAAGGAGAATGTTAGCCGCTTTGAGACTCCTTAAAGGGAGTGAAAGGCGGGATATCAAATCCAAACTCTTCTTCTTCTTCTTCTTCTTTGCTTTCAGTATTCTCTCCGCCTTTCTTTCATTCTTAAAAAAAGTTTCACAACTGGACTAGTGGAAATTGTGTGATCATTGTTCTCTCTTTCATTAAAATGGTTCTTGGGGCAGATTTAAACAAAATTAAAACATGAGAACAAAAAAACCCCAGACATATTTTGTTGTCAATGATACATACTTTGTTTCCCCAACAGGAATGCATATGGAAACTAGATTCAATGGAATTACATATTCTTGGGAATTTTACAGGAAAGATCTGATTAGATCTGGGATACATTTGTTGGCTCCAGTTCAGATTTTCCTGCAAACATTTTTTCCATATTCATTCCTTTGTGAGTAAATGCTATGCTGAAACTGAGATAAAAGGATGATAAATATTATTGATTATATTGTAGGTCAGGATTGTATTTCCTATGAACAAACTATGAGGCTGCAATCCTGCACACACTTAGCTGGGGAAAGTTTCACTGAAATCGTTTGAGGTTACTTCTGCTTACGCAGGCCTAGGGTTGCTCTGTCAATGGCACTATTAATTGGTTGAGTAATAATAGCCCATAGTTTCACTCCAGTATCAAAATATCAACAGATTAGTTTCCTATGATTAAAATAATTCCCATGTACTATTAAAGCACAATATATTTCTCATAAAAGTAAGGCATTTTAATTGAGCAATAAGGACAATCACAGATACATAAAAATGGTTCAAATTAATTCTAGTTCAGAATAAGGATGGAGCAATATTTAAAAATTATACAACAACCAGAGGAAGAAATGAAAACAAATCCAAATATGATGCCCAAAATTTCAGTTAAGTTATTTTTTAAAAAATCATTATTTTAGGTGTTACCAGAGGCCAGGAACCTCCAGTCCATGGGGAACCTCCCCATCTGGCCCCAGAGGTCATTCTGGGCAGGCCACACCCAGCCAGCCCACACTTGATGTCATGCACAATGTCAGGTGTGGGCAGGAAAGGGCAGGGCTTGGCGTAAAGGGACTTTGTAGGCCCTGCGGATTGGGAGGCCTGCAAAGGTCTCTTGCACAGCTTTCAACGCGCCTGATAACTTTCTGTCGCGTTGTGCAAAGCAGGAACTCTGTGCATCAGCTGCTGCGCAGTGGGGTGAGAGAGAGAGCGCTCCCTGCACAGAACTCTCTTGCAGACACAATCCCATTTTTGCCTGGCGCCTAAGCATATATAAGGAAGGCACCAGGCGAACCTCCCTGGGGAGAACACTCCACAAGCAGGGAGCCACTGCAGAAAGGCCCCGTTCTCGTGTTGCCACCCTCCAGACCTCACGTGGAGGAGGGAAACAAGGAAGGGGAGAGGCAGTTTTTGAGGTCTTGTGGTCCTGAGGCACTTGCAAGGCAAGGGAAGGGGCTGTTTCCTGGCTCCTCACTTTTCTGTGGCGCTTGGTCATCAGGCAGCTGCGAGTCCAATGCAGGACCCCCCCCCCAAGCAGGGGGCTCTGTGGGGCAGACAGAGGGCAGGCCCCCCTTAGGCAGGAAGAAAGGGGGCAGAGAGGAGTGGAAGGAGTCTTGATCTAAAAATAAATGCTTTGTGCATCCACATCTAATCTTGCCCCTTTCTAAAAGTTGCTTATTGGTGTGTGTTTTTCTTTTTGTCAATCTACCAAAGAATAAAGTAAAATAAAATTGGGATTATGGGTTTTTCTCAGGATGGTGGAGGGCCTGTGTCCCGTGTCCCGTTGACGTTGGGATGGGGGCACACCCTTCTTCTGATAGGAAATGCTCTGTGGGAAGGGGCACAAAAACAGGGGGTTGAAGAGGATCAGTTGGGAGGGGGAGTGAGAAATGTCCCTATTTTCATCTGAGGAATGTTGGAGGGTATGATACAGCTTATTATGACTTGTAAGAAACAAAACCCTACACAAAGCAAGAATCAAGGGGAGAAGCTGTGAGAATGAGAGCAAATCTGCGCTGACCTTTACAGATAAAGCAGCTTAATATAAACAGCAACAGCAAAAATTATTAAGGATTGAAGTGTCAACTTTTGCGGTAATAAGGATTTAGAGGTTAAAAAGCAGGCATTGACGTATTTCCTGCTTCAGTGTGCTGGGACAGGAGAGCAGTCATCAGTGGGAGACTCCAGTTCCAGACACGGCAGAAACAGCAGCTCAGTTGTTCTGCCCTTTGCATGGGGCATAGCAGTGACTTCTCTGCACATGGACTGAGTTCGCTTGGGGCTTTGACACACACACAGGGTTAGGAATGCAATTTCAGATTTAGAGGGAATGCCCAGTGCCTGATGCACACACACACACCCCTGCAAACTTTTCTGACTGCCCAAAACTCCATGGTTTGGGGCAGCAGCCGGAGCAAAAAGAAAAAAGAAAGACCCAGTGCTTGGAGGGGGGAGGTTTAGATGCAGATGCAAAGAAGTCCCTCCCTGCTCATCAGATCTGGCTTTGGATGAGTGGAGAGGAGGCCGGCTGGATCTAGACACAGCAAAGAAGCATTTAAGTTAATCGCATTGCAAACTTTGTACAGTATGAGAAATTGGGTTGGCAAAAACGGAACTCCACAGCGCCATCTGGTGTCATAGTGTTAGAATGCATGAACAATGCCTATAAAGCGCTTTTTCTTTGCCAGTGTAGCTGATTCCGCTATAAACTCTTCCCTTCATACTTGCACAAATCATTTATGGGGAGGGGGACGTTTGCTTGTGCAAGGCTCTTCCAATCAAAGGCACACCCACCCATGTCATACCAGAAGGTTAGTTACCCCTGCTGTGTACACTAACCAGGGAGTAAGTCTTGCTGAGTTAAATGGAGCTTGCTTCTGAGTAGGTATGGACAGGATGGTACTGTTAAGTTTCAAAAACAGTGCATTTTGAGGTGCCATTGCCATTTGTTATTTATAATGTATGTACCCCCCCCTCTTAATGGCCAGCATAGCCAATGGTCAGGGATACTGGGGGTTGGGGACTGTTGGTGTCTGAGAGGCCACAGGTTCCCCACTCATGCACAAGAGTGGACTACAGGGGAAAGTTTTAACACAAGTTCAGGTTAAAAATAAAAAAGGGAAACTTTCATGCATTTGCTAAACAAATACCAGGAGCATTTTTTAAAAGGGGGGGGGGGCTTGACAGAATATGCACATTTTTGTGTACAAATACATGTATATTGTGGGAACTACACATAAAGATGCATATATTTTTGGAAACAAAACACAAAAATGCAGATTAATAGGGGAAATCACTTTCAAATATTATATATAATACAAAATTGTGTATTAGGAAGAAATGTGCATGAAAATGCACAAAGTGATGCAGAAATGAGGTAAACTGAGCTTAAGATTAGAATAATTAGAAACAGAAAAACCAACATTCTCTTTCCCTAATATTTATTTTACAAGCACCTGCCCTCGAATTTCTTTGATGTTTGAAGCAATCCTAACAGCGGTTGGGGGGGGGGGGAATAGCACTGGAATACTCCCTTCCCCCTGGCAAACTCCCCAAATCATGTCACTTGGCCTTAGGACTGAGCTATAGCTGGGGAGAAAGCAAGGCGGCTTAGGAGGCAGGGGCGGTAAGGGAACAGCTGGCCCTGGCCCCATTGTAGCCACTACCTCAAGTTACTATGCAGCATTATTATTATTATTATTATTACTATTATTATTATAGGATATGCTTTTAAAGTGCATTGTTTTGGAGACAATATAATATTGAATAAGTGGGTCAGCAAGCACCCCTTGAACATCCTGCAGATCTTAGATCTACTCACTCAGTCACTCAGTCCTTCTCCCTTACCCTCCCCCCAGCAGCTCCCATGCTGAGGGAGGCAGGAGGTGGGAGGGAAGACACCCCAGTTTCCCTTTTCCAGAACTGAGACAAAGACCCAGTTCCTTCCACTCTGCCCCTTGGAGACTCCCTGGGATTCTGCCTGCCCTGAAATTGCACTCGTAAGCTGCACATCATCAGGCACAGACAAAGAGTGTCCACCAGGTTCTTAGGGCAAGTGAAAGCTGGATACTTGGCTAAGCACTGGAGTCCTAGAAAGTCTAATGGCAGGATGCTTCCTACTCATTGCAGCTCATTAACCTTTCGAAAACCCTTTTCCTGTTATTGTCGGCAAAGTTGCTGAAAAGACATCAAGGCAGCCAGGCCTTGGAGGAAGCGGGTCGTGCAGGTGTGGATTGTTCCACATTTACATAACTCAAACAGCAGAGACTGAAGCAGTTTCCTCGACAAAACCTTAATCCTGCCACACCTAGAAACCACATTATCTGAGAACAAATAAGCGTGCAGTTCCTGACAAGTATCAGGCATGAGTTAATGGGGCTTACTCCCAGGCAAACATATATAGGATTACAGCAGTGTATTGCAACAAGGGCAGGGGAGACCTCCAAATAAAACTGTCCAGCTTAGGCAGCCTTTTAGAAAGCTTGTATAAGCATAAGCATCATATACAGTTGGCCCTGGCTTGAAGGCCATTTATACGACAACCCTGGGGACAATAGTAACTGGACTTAAACAGTGGGCGCTCATCCACCCTTCCTCTCATCCCTATTTCCCCTCAAGGAAAGCCGCTCTTTAGTGCTCAATCAGAGCAAAGAGCAATTTGTGTTTCCTCTGGATTGACATTTGTTCTGATTTAGCACTAAAGTGTGGGTTTTCCCTGGGAAAGCATTGGGGCAAGGGGGAAACTGGTCAGACCCACACTTTCTAGGCACAGGACAAGCGGCAGTGTGGACAGGCCTGTCAATCCAGAGAAAACCCAAGAGCTGATTCCCCAGGGGGAAAGCAGAAGAACAAGAGGAAGTGTGGCTAAGCACCGAGAAGAGGCCCATTGAAAAGAATGGGACAAGTCTCCTCAGTGAGTCACCTCTCAGCATGACTCTGAATCCAACCCATTGAAATGGCAATTCAGTTATTCTGCTGTGGACTTGCGTGTTGGTCCTGCTCCCAAGGAATACCCATCTTTCACCCTAGCATGGGGAAGGTTTGGGCAGTTATTCTATGTTTGTTTTTATTGTTTCATTTGAGTTGTGGTGGTGTAACGTCCTGCCCGTAGGATGAGAGTGATGCACCCTCTAGTGCAGAAGGGACTGAAGAGGAATTTTAGCCCACCTCAGACACCAAGCGTGCAGTAAGTGCAGCAGAATGAGAGATCCAGAGGTCCGTGCCTGGCCTCTGCTTCTCCTGTGTGTGGCTGCTGCAGCGTCTGGCAGAGTGGGCCATTGCCAAAGGTAAGGTCCGAGTGGAGAGAGAAGAGGCGCTCAGAAGGCAGAGTGGAATTCTCTAAAGGGCTGGAGACAGGCTGACTCTGGGGGTCTGTCCAAACCCCTGTTATTTGGTCAGGGATCTATTCACTGGCCCCTTCCTTCAAGTGATTCTTAAGAAGATGCCGCTATATTTCCATGATCTGAATCCTACGGCGATACGGAAACAGCCTCCGGACAGGAAAATTAGACACCGGATATCCTGTCGAGAGATTGGTGATGGACAAGCTGAGCTCCTTCCATCTGTCAGATTCCGTATCACAGTGGGAGGAAGGATTTGGGCAGGCAGGGGTAAGCCAGAAGGAGATTGGTCAGAGGCCTGGGAATCGCCATCCTTCGCAAACACAGTCACATCACACGTTCTGCATTCATTCAAGCAGTGGGAAAAACAAGGAAATTTAAAAGTGGCCTCATGCTGCTTTGAAATTATCAAATAGAGTGAAGCTGAGCACATTCATTTTGAAAAGTAAACACAGGGAACCCTGTGTTAAATATGGACGTCTATATACCATGTTTCTTAAATATTGTTTTTTAAAACATATTTTTTAAATGAAGTTTTTGTCTCAATTTTTTTTCCTGATATATTCATAAAATATAAAAAGTAGATCCAGAGAAAAAAATCAGCAACAAGCCACTATTGAAAAAACAATAAATAAAAATATTAATCATGAACTATGCATTTATCTCCAAAATTGGATTATATTCTACACTATTCAACAGCTCATGCTTTTTTACCTGTTACAATATGCATTATATACAGAACACACCCATATGCACTTTCTCTGAACCTTTTAGCCTCCTAACTTTGCTCATGAAATCTTCTCACTGACTCCTTATATGCCGCTCCTTGCTATTACTTCACTGCCTGGACCTTGATTTGTAATTTCTCTAACAAAAATGTTTTTCTGCACCCCAAAGCAGCTGTGATGCTGGGGCCTGTTTTTCCAATCTAGATGAATGGGTTAAAGAGAGACAGGAACTTGACTGCAGTTCCAGCCTTTTCCTTTGTGCTTTAACAATCAAAGGAAGCTCAGCCTTATTTGAGGAATTTCCCACGCCTCTAATTCAGACATTAGAAAATGGTTTTCTTAAACTCATATCAGATATGTTTACAGAAAGAGCCAAACAAGCTGGGGGGGGGGAATCCTGGATAGGATAACTATCTGTATACGTTACAGCTATTTGAACATTTTTAAAAGAAAAATTAAAATAAATAAAAGGATAAGCCATGGAACAGTTTGGGTGCTACAGATGCCCAGCCATCTTCACTGCGAAATAAGGAGGCAAACCTCCACTTCTGTCATTGTTTCATAGCAGGCATGTCCAACTCCCAAGAGACTGCGATCTACTCCTGGTAGAAAAAAACTGGCAGTGATCTACCCCTTGTCACTGGAGGGAGGAGGAGCGGGGGGGGTGGGTTACCCAGAGTTGTTGAGCTTCTTTGGGGGATGATTACACAGAGTTTTTTAGCTTTATTCCCATAACTTTTTCCACACAATAAGGATCCCGCGATCTACTAGGATCAGCCAGGGATCTACCAGTAGATCATGGATGCTTGAGCTGAGATTCTTGCCTTGTAGGGGGTTGGACTAGATGACCCTGGGGATCCCTTCCAACTCTATGATTATATGATCTGGGTGGCCACTGTGAGAACAGGATGCTGGACTAGGTGGGCAATTGGTCTGAAGCAGCAAGTTCTTCTTCTTGTTGCCAGCCACCCCAATCTCTGAGCCGTGTGAGAGGCCAGGGCTTCCAAGCACTTCCTTTGGGAATGAGGCACAGCAGAGACTGTGATGTCCTTGTGGTTTATTGACACATCTATACAGCCTGAGCCTACGAGGGAGGAGTGCACGGCATCCGCACCCCAAAACGGTCTTGCTTCTCCCATAACTGCAGCCTTGGAGTCACACAGAAATCAAGCCTTTGCTCTCTGATCCTCTGCTTGCTGATTTGCTTTTTTTAGGTCACATCACTGCAAACCTTGCTCTAAAACTCAGGCTTTGTTTTTCAAACTGTCTGAGAGTTAAAGGAGGGACCCCACTCATTTGGCATCTGGCACGCAGGTAGGGCTGCCATATCTGGAAGAGCAGGGAGCCTACTTGGGCCCCCGGTTATGGGTGCCCGTGCATGTGATGTCATGATGTCAAGCCTGTGCCACCCAGCCTTGGCACCTGACTTCCGGTGGCATTGCAAGTTGGGTTCCGAGACCTCTGAAAGCATCTCCAGAGTTGTGCCCTGCAGGGGCCCTGCAGTGTGGGTGAGGAGCACCCACAACAACATTTTTGTGGATGCTCGGGCACCCAGAGCCCCCTATAGTTGGTGCCCCTGTTGAAGAGCAAAAAAGGGGGCAGCCTAAGTCACTGCCAGCCCAAGCGCCCAGGCCCTTCTTTCCCTGGCTCAGGCTGGCAGTGGCTGCAGAGCAGCCCAAGCCCAAGCCCACCAACTCCAAAACCTAGACATTTCCTTTAAAATGTAAAAATCTGCCCAGGTGGGCATGTTGACCCCCCAAAAGAGGACATGTCCGGGTTTTCCTGGACACATGGCAACCCTATCAGAGGCCCCTTTCCTTTGTTCTCTTCAGAGCCCATCACCCAAGCAATCACTTCAGCAGGAAACCAGCCTTGCTGGATCCAGGGGTTCAGGATCAGCCTTGCTGGATTAGCTTATAGCACTTGCTGGATCCAGAGAAGAGAGGAGTCCGGCACCCACAAACTCATCACAAACGTCCATGACTCCACCCCCGGGGGGAGGGGATTAGTCAGCCTAAGGGCCTTCCCCTTTGGGTCACACCCCAAAGAGCTCGCCAGATGAAATGATCACCCCTCTTTTTCACATAAGTGTATGTGCAGAGGGCTTTATTTTACCCCAAAGAAACCACATCCTGTTTTTAAACAACCAGATTCTTTTTTTGGGGGGGGGGGGGAGTGAGGACCACATCAGCAGATCTTGCTTTGTGCCTTCCACATGAGATTCTCTCTCAGTACTTCCCAGACAGACACTAACCTGGCCTGTGTGGAACAACAAAAAGAACAATGTGTCCCAGCACATGTACAGAGAGTCTTGATGGCGTTATCTGTTCTCAGCTATAAAAACAGAAGAGGGAAGGAAAGGAGAAGCAGGAGTGCTGGCCTCTCTTCCTTTAAAATTGGATTCATCAAGGATTAACCTAGAACAATTAGCTGATAGTGGGATGTTTCCAGGTCTTTGGGAGAGTTGGCCCCTTTTATTGTGATTTGAATGATATTTACAGTTGTTGCTCCATCAATCCTTACCTGAAAGAAATGCCAAGGCCGCTTTCACGGAGGTCCCAGCTAATGGATCTCTATTCTTTTTTTTGCAGGCTGCGGGACGTTCCTGCCGCTGTGCATCTCTCGGCTCTGTGTGCTGTCTGGTTTTCCCCCTGAAATCAACAAGGCACATCGGATTCTCTTCTACATTCAATACAGGTCCAGGGAAAAGGGTCAAATATTTTGAAAGCTGTGATCAGAGAGCATAGCTTCAAGTTTTCAAGTGTGCGAAACAAAACATTCAACAGAACAAAAGACCACTTCCTAACCCCACCGCCCTTTCCTGTGGTCAGCAGGAATCTCACGAGTGAAATGGAGTAAACAAAGCCAATGAAACGGGGAGGCTGGTCATCAGCTGAAGTGGCCCCAGGAACAGCACAGGAGTTCACCCCCCACCTTAATTCAGGTTCCAGCTTGCAATAGTAAGGGGCAGATATAGGATGCCCATTACGGTTCCCTGTTACTGCCGTGACAGGAAAATTAGGCAAAAAGTTGGCCTTTAAAGAAAGAAAAAATATACAATTCTGGAGAACTCATAAAAGCTATTTTGTGACATTTCTGCTGGTCTTAACAAAGTTATTCTCCTAACTGGGGGAAATTAGTCAGCTATAAATGACAAAAAAGAAATTATTTTATTTGTTGGTTCCTCCAGCCAACAATAGAGAAAGAATTTTTGTGTTATTGGCTTTATAGCATGCCATCCCAAAAGGAGAGAAATGTTCTTTAGGGAACACACGCATTTTTACTATGAAATGGCAGCAATATCAAATAATGATGGGAGAAATGGCCACCACTGATGAGTCACCACAGAGCTTTCCTATCTTCCCAAACCCAGTTCCTGTTTGGGAGAGCTTGCTTCAGGGCACCCAGGGGCTGGGGCAGCCTGGGCTGCTCTTCGACAAGCCAAAGGACAAAAGCCCCATGGCTGCCCCAAACTAATTGCAAGACTTTTCAGGTAACTGAATTCATATATTCATCTGTTATATTGTTCTGTCAGTGCAAGCTTTTTGGCATTCCAGAGGGAATGGGCTCCTCCCCCCCCCCCACAACCCCACCAGAGCCAATTTCAGGGGGTACAGGAGCCCCCTTATGCTAGCAAGTCCTTGTGTGGGCTCCCACTAGTGGGACTTATCAGTTGAATCCCACCCAGAATGACAAAAGCCCTCCAGCAATATAGCATATGATGCTGGCCCATTAAGAATTGCATTGCTCTTGTGTGAAGTATATATGTCACATGCTTACGTCAAGCGCAAAGAGAGAGAGATCTAAAAAGGCACCCCAAAGGGCCTTCGGGATGCTGGGCCTGGATCCCAAAATCTGTTCTTCCTTACCTTTTAATTATGTCTGCTGGCTTTCTTAAAAAAGTGTCATATTTCTGGTTGAATGGAGTATAAAGAAAGAGTCTCATTCAGCAGCATTAACCTTAAAACAATTGCCAGAAGAGATAATCCCAAAGGGAAGGAAACAAGAAAAGGAATTTACATGCATTAGCATGAGGTGTCAATAAGCCAGTTCTGCTCTGCTCTTGTTTTATCTTCTTCGCTTATTCAGAGGAGGAAAGTGGGGCAAAATCCTGGGCGTGGGAAGTTACTGCATAGTTTAGACTTGGCACTGAGTGCAAAAGTTGTAGTCCAATGAAATATAGGAATATTGCTAACAGAAGAGTCGGTGGAAGAAGATTGGAATAAATTTAAAGACTATTTACAGAAATATTGTAAAATTAATGAATGATAGAATGATGTTGGATAGTAATTAAGCGGTTTCTAGCTGTAATGTTTTAAGAGAATATGAAAAAAAAAAGGGTTATAAATGGGTTAAAATCTAATGGTAAGGATTTGCTGAACCAATATATCGAAGTGGAATACAAAAAAGGGAGTCAAAATAAAAAAAATCCTTCCAGTAGCACCTTTAAGACCAACTAAGTTAGTTCTTGGTATGAGCTTTCGTGTGCAAGCACACTTCTTCAGATACACTGAAACAGAAGTTGCCAGATCCTTCTATATAGTGAGAAGGTGGGGAGGGGTATTACTCAGAAGGGTGGTGGGAATGGGAGATAGGCAGATAGCTGGGATGAGCCTGCTGACGACTCTTAACGACTGTAATGGGTCTTACAGGAAAAGGCAAGGGGTGAGAAGGTGAGAAATGGCTTAGTCATGTATAATGGGATAAGAATCCAATGTCTTTGTTCAAACCAGGTTTCTCCATGGTTTTAAGTTTGGTAATGAGTTGCAATTCAGCAGCTTCTCTTTCCAGTCTATTTCTGAAATTCCTTTGTAGTAAAACAGCTACTTTGAGATCTTGTATAGAATGTCCTGGGAGATTAAAGTGTTCTCCTACTGGAATAAATACAAAGAATAAATGGACATAAATCTGACATCAAGAATCACAAAACAGAGAAACCAGTAGGAGAACACTTTAATCTCCCAGGACATTCTATACAAGATCTCAAAGTAGCTGTTTTACTACAAAGGAATTTCAGAAATAGACTGGAAAGAGAAGCTGCTGAATTGCAACTCATTACCAAACTTAAAACCATGGAGAAACCTGGTTTGAACAAAGACATTGGATTCTTATCCCATTATACATGACTAAGCCATTTCTCACCTTCTCACCCCTTGCCTTTTCCTGTAAGACCCATTACAGTCGTTAAGAGTCGTCAGCAGGCTCATCCCAGCTATCTGCCTATCTCCCATTCCCACCACCCTTCTGAGTAATACCCCTCCCCACCTTCTCACTATATAGAAGGATCTGGCAACTTCTGTTTCAGTGTATCTGAAAAAGTGTGCTTGCACACGAAAGCTCATACCAAGAACTAACTTAGTTGGTCTTAAAGGTGCTACTGGAAGGATTTTTTTTATTTTGACTATGGCAGACCAACACGGCTACCTATCTGTAACAAAAAAGGGAGGTACAAGGAGGTCCGGCAAACAAGCTAAAGGAAAATAAGTAATTGAAAATATGTGTGTTTTTAACTGTTTTTATTTTGTATTTTTCTTTTTTCTTTTTCATTTCTATTGTAATATTTTAAAAAACCTTAATAAATATCTTATTAAAAAAAAAAAGAATATTGCTAACATTGCCATGGCATAGTCCTTGAAGATACAAAAAAAACCCACTGACAGTCACTTTGTGTCAATTCATTATTGGAGTCCAAATGCAAATCAGTTTTATCCAAAAAAGATAATGAATAATCTAAAAATGACAGTAACTTTTTCTTTTCCTTTCACATTAAGTCCTTGTGTTCCTGTCAGGGAAAAAGGTGGGTTAATGATGATGATGATGATGATGATGTAGAAATGGTGCTATTGCTTTTAGAGGCTGTGGGACTGGTTTTATTGTTTTCAGAATCTGTCTTTTCGTATTTTATCTCATTTCTGTCTTGCTGTGGACTATTTCAATGTTTAAGTCTGTGAAACAAACAAGGTCCAGCTCCAAGGGTCTTCTGGCGGTTTCCTCACTGCGAGAAGCCAAGTTACAGGGAACCAGGCAGAGGGCCTTCTCGGTGGTGGCGCCCGCCCTGTGGAATGCCCTCCCACCAGATGTCAAAGAGAACAATAACTACCAGACTTTTAGAAGACTTCTGAAGGCAGCCCTGTTTAGGGAAGCTTTTAATGTTTAATAGGTTATTGTATTTTAGTGTTTTGTTGGGAGCCGCCCAGAGTAGCTGGGGAAACCCAGCCAGATGGGTGGGGTATAAATAATAAATTATTATTATTATTATTATTATTATTATTATTATTAGCAAGCAATCAAACAAACAAACAAACAAACAAACAAACAAACAGATCTTTCCACTGCCCTGTGGATATTGAATCTCTTCAGGGCAACGCATGAGAAACGTGAGGGCTACATCAGAGGCCAAGAAGCAAGTTGGAGGCTGATATCAAAACAAGACTTGATTAAACTTGTTTAAATTTCTTAATAACTGATGTCATTACTTTCTAATGTTGTTTTATGATTGCAAGTTAATGTTGTGTGCTTAGTAGGATATGTTTTATATAGAGAAAGAAAATGTTTAAAATAGCATTACCTGACATTTTCAGAAGAGAAACTTAAAATTATTTGGTTTTCTGAAAGCCATTTATGTGCTTTTTAATCAAACATAGATTTACTAAGCTAAATGTTGTCTAATCACAAAAATAATAGCAGATTTGAATTACTCATATCCTAAACCATCTTTTTAAGACCTCTCACTGAAAAAAATTGCAAAAACTAAGTTTCACCCCCTAAAATGACACACCCTCTGGGTGCAAATGCTGACTTTCAGTTTTGGTTACAGGAACAGTATTGCAAGGACTGTTGAGAGGCCAGGACCCTCACGCCAGAATCTGAAGGGCAGGAATGCGCCACCTTGATGTTTATACAATGTCAAGAATTTGCCATTCCACATTCCAGACACGCACTCCTAGGTGAGCACGACAACTTGCTCTTTATTATTTCTGAGAGCTCTTCCTGTCATAGGAAAACCTGCTTCCTCTGCTTCCATGGAATTAACTGTTGTCCGTTTCAGACCAGACTGGATTTTTTCCATTCCTTTCCAGGCCCGGTTATTACATTAAAGAAGGTAAATGATTTTTGTAGCTTGGATGAGTGCAACGGTTGCTTCGCAGTTGAGGAAATCAGAGGAGTTCTCTCCAGGCATTTGTCCTCCCTTGGCTTCCTGCTGCCCTTGGGGATCCGCAGGATTCGGCCCAGGGAAATAAAACTATCTTGCCTTCCCACTTACCAAAGCAACGCTCAAGGCGGCTAATAGCAATCAAAAGGCAATAAAATGAGCAGCAATTAAATGTTAAAGTGAAACAGCAGCAAAAGAGATAATTAAAATGGTGTCAGCTTAAAATAACAAAATTAAAAGAAAATGTGCTCAACTGCAGCAAAGGTGTTAAGGTCTTCTGGGTATCCTTCATGGCCATTTTTGTTGTCCTGTGGTTAACCCTCATACTACATGGATACAACATTGTCTGGGTTGTCAGCCCAGTCTTCTCTCTCTTTTAGCAACCAGATCTGGTAGATCAAGGAAGGCTTTTCAAATAGCATACCAGCAAGGGTTTTGACAAGGTTCCATGGGAGACTCTTGTTTACAAAACTGACTTCACTTCTCCACTTGGGTGAGGGACAGGGACTTCCTGTGAAAAGAAGACAGAGGCTTTGCTTGTTTCAGGCACAATATCCTCTGCAGTTAGATTTGGACCTGAAAGACTAAGGAGAAGTGCAAGGCCAACAGAAGATATACTGCACTATATATTGCAGGTTTTAGCCTTTTTATGAAAACTATAACAGCTAGAGTGATTATTTATTTCCCCCTTCTTAGGAACTGACTGAGCAACTATTGAGAACGCACTGGACTCTGAGATTGAGCAAAAAAAAATAAATCCAATATACTGTACTGGAGATGAAACTCATTCTGTTACTTTTAATTCAGTTTTATATACACTTGGTATCCAACATTTAGCAAACAAGTGACAGTTTCATTTCCTTTGACAGGGGTTTGTCCCACAGAGCATTCTTCTTCCTTGCATGTCATTCATCATTGTTATGCAACCCAATCTGTTTCCTTCAGCTTCTGTCTGCAGGGAATCTGTAAAATAATAATAATAATAATAATGATAATAATGATAATAATAATAATAATAATAATAATAATAATAAAATATAATAATAATAATAATAATAATAATAATAATTTATTATTTATATGTCACCCATCTGACTGGTTTGCCCCAACCATTCTGAGCAGCTTCCAACAAATTAAAACATCAAACATTAAAAATTTCACTATACAAGGCTGCCTTCAGATGTCTTCTAAAAGTCACCCAAAGAAGCTGCTGGTGTTATTTAAAAACAGAAGACTACAAACTTTTTTAGTAATGAAAAGTCTGTGTCAACCAACTCTTCCCAAAACTGGGAGAAAAGGAAATAACTTTAAAGTGGGCACCTAATCTTAAATCAGAATCTCCTAAGCATAGCTTAAGCACTCTTAGAGCTGCTCTATTTTGATTGTTCTGCTTGCAAAAGAATTACAAACCCCCCCCTTTCCTTGTGTGCTGTTCTTGGGGTTCTCCTGCCGCCCAGAGCCAATTGCAGAGGGCAGAGCAGGAGAAGATAAGGGCTTCCGTTGATGGGATGTGATTGGTGAATCCTGTCCTTAAGTTCTATTGACCTCAGTGGGAAAATGCAGCATCAGACTGACTCCCTTTTGCCAGGGAGACTTTAAAGATGCTTCATGTTGGCTGCGTGGTGCTCATATTTTCCTGTTCAATTCAGACGCTCCAGGGATTTGAAGAACTGCTCATCCACTCCAGGGTCAGCAAGTGGGCAGCTGCTGAGGGCACACCACTGCCTGTGCTCCCTTGGAATCGTTGGCAGAATCCACACACATATGTTTTATAAAAAAAATTTGAAAAATACATTGGATTTTGCCTAGCTCACTGTCACCATCTAGTGTCACATTTGTATTGCACTTTCTTCTTTGGCGATCACTAATAGCCAAGTGAGATTGTCTTTCATGAACACGGTTTTAACAGTGAGTCTGTGACTGTAGAGGCCAATTCTAGATCCACACGTCCTTCCACAGTGGGGACATAGGTTTCCAGGTGGGAGATGATCATGGTATGGTTTTGCCAAGTGTGCCTTCCCCTTAGCGCGTTTCTCCCTTTTCGTCCTGAGTTCGAGCGTCATAGAATCATAGAATCATAGAGTTGGAAGAGACCACAAGGGCCATCGAGTCCAACCCCCTGCCAAGCAGGAAACACAATCAGAGCACTCAACAACATCAGAGCACCCAAGACACCTTTGGTAAAGGCTGCTCTCCAACTGGAGCACTCGCAAGCAGTGTTTCCCAGTTGTCGGTGTTTATACTACATTTTTAAAGATTTGCCTTGAGAGAGTCTTTGAACCTCTTTTGTTGACCATCAACATTATGCTTTCCACTTTTAAGTTCGGAGTAGAGTAGTTGCTTTGGAAGACGATAATCAGGAATCCGCACAACATGACCAGTCCAATGAAGTTGATGTTGAAGAATCATTGCTTCAACACTTCAATCAGGAGAAAGCTGTACTCGCAGAGCTCAGGCAATGTTGGATTTTGACATCAATGTCGGCCCTTGTGGAAAGGTAACTGACCAGGTAGGAGAAGTATTTTCCAATGCTACTCCATTGAGTTGCATTTGTGGCACTGCAGAGAGATTGTTTTGTGCTTGTTGGTGCAGCACTTTGGTTTTTTGGATGTTGAGTGACAGGCCAAGCTTTTCGTAAGCTTCTGCGACGATATTTAGGATGGTTTAGAGGTCATCCTCTGAGTGTGCGCACACTACGTTGTCATCAGCATAATGAAGCTCTATGACAGAAGTTACGGTAACCTTACTCTTTGCTTTCAGCCTGCTCAGATTGAAGAGCTTTCCATCTGTTCGATATATGATTTCTTTTCCGGAGGGGAGTTTCCCTTTGACAAAGTGTAGGATCATGGCAATGAAAATAATGAATAGAGTTGGGGCAATAACGCAACCCTGTGAATGGTTCACTTTGAGAGCCATTCTTATCCGTGACTGTTGCTGTCATATTATCACGGAGGAGCGAATAATGTTCACAAATTTATCTGGGCAGCCAATTTTCAGAAGGACAGTCCACAGGGCATTACGATTTACAGTGTTGAAAGCCTTAGTCAGGTCAATAAACACCATATACAGGGGTTGGTTTTGCTCTCTGCATTTTTCTTGAAGCTGTTGAGTGGTGAAAATCATGTCCACTTTCCCCCTAGAAGGCCGAAAACCATTCTTGCAATAATTTTGCCAGCCGCAGCTAATAGAGAGATGCCTCGATAGTTTCGGCAATCCGTTCTGTCACCTTTTTTAAAGAGATTGATAATTTTGGCATCCCTAAAGTCTGCTAGAATCTCCTCTCTCTCCCAGACTTTTTCGATGAGCTTGTGAAGTTGTTGTGTAAGTTGAATTCCACCCACTTTGAAGACTTCGGCAGGTATCCACTGGCTTTGTTGTATTTTGTTATGTTCTCACCCTGGGCCAGCAGGGGGATACTGTAGATAGTTATGCAAATGAAAGCTCAAAAGTGACGTTCAGTGATTGGACAGTTTTAGAAAGTTGCAACAGTTACATTGTTCTGGAGCTCTATATAAGCAGGCTGACTGAGCTGCAGTTCAGTTCTATTCTGGCCTCTGAATAAACAAGAGCTGTTGAAGAATCGCTGTGTCGTCTGATATGTTCACCCACAACTTAACACTGGCAACGAGCATGGGATCAATGGACATCAGAGCACAGCCAGATGCAGCCACCCTCTGAACTGAGCTGAATCACTGAGCTGAATCACTGAGCGAAATCACTGAACAGAACCAATTCAGAGCTGACTGTTCTGGCTAGAGCACAGTGTTCCATCCATCGCCCTCTACACCGGCATCGGAATCATGGCTTCACTTGTGCCTCTACCGCCATTTGCGCCAGCCTCTGAATCATGGGACTCCTACCTCACTCGGTTCGACTGCTTTCTCCAAGCCAAAGAGCTGACGAAAGTATCACAGGAGCATAAGCGGGGCCTGTTCCTCAGCCTCTGTGGGCCTGAGGTGTTCGAGACGGCCCGTGCATTGGTTCATAGAATCATAGAATCCTAGAGTTGGAAGAGACCACAAGGGCCATCGAGTCCAACCCCCTGCCAAGCAGGAAACACCATCTGAGCACTCCTGACATATGGTTGTCAAGCCTCTGCTTAAAGACCTCCAAAGAAGGAGACTCCACCACACTCCTTGGCAGCAAATTCCACTGTCGAACAGCTCTTACTGTCAGGAAGTTCTTCCTAATGTTTAGGTGGAATCTTCTTTCTTGTAGTTTGGATCCATTGCTCCGTGTCCGCTTCTCTGGAGCAGCAGAAAACAACCTTTCTCCCTCCTCTATGTGACATCCTTTTATATATTTGAACATGGCTATCATATCACCCCTTAACCTCCTCTTCTCCAGTTGCGCCTGTAGCAGTCCAGGCAACACCGTGGGACACGATCCAAGAGAAGCTCCGCAACCACTACGCACCAAAGCTGTCCAAGATTGCTGCCCGCCATGTGTTCTACCACCAGAACCAGGCAGATGGGGAGTCAATCAACAACTACACCACCGCCTTCCGACAGGCTGCAATGCACTGCGAGTTCCGAGACTTAGACGATGCCCTGATGGATCGAATCGTCTGCGGGGTATGGGACATCTGTCTGCAACGGTGTCTCCTCGCCAGGCCAGACCTCACGCTGCAGAAGGCCACTGAGGAGGCCGTGGCCTCGGAAGCTGCTGAACGCTCCGCCCAGGAGATCCGCAAGGCCAGCAGCTCGCGTCTTGCGAGGAAGCCAATTCCAGTGCATCACGAAGAGGCCAGCAGTGATGAGGCATCCTCCAGTGAAGATGATGACGTTCACCAGACAAAGCGGGAGCGCAGGAAGTTCCAAAAGAAGTCCAAGGGCCAATCGGAATGTGCCGGCTGCGGAGGCAACCATTCCCGTGCCAAGTGTCAATTCAGAGACGCCATCTGTCGGACGTGTTCCAGAAGGGGCCACATCGCTAAGGTCTGCCGATCGGCTCCGTCTGACACCCCCCCTTCACCGACTCGCAAGTCCAAGTCTTCACTCCAGTCCGCCAAGGAAAGCTGTTTCGCTCTCACCAACTGCCGCTGCTCATCTGGAACCACGATTGGCCAAACCGACTTGCCTACGCGACGCAAGCTGAATGTCACGGTGCTCATTGAAGGAGCTCCATGTGACATGGAGATCAACACCGGGTCTGCCCTGTCCATCGTGTCTTGGAGCACCATCAAAAGACTGGTACCCAGAGTGTCCAAAAGGCAACACAACTCTCACCGCGTACACCTGAGAGACAACCAGGGAAACGACATTCCCGTGGTAGGCATTGGCCGGTTCCGGATCGCCTTCAAGGATTTTTCGGGCCTGCTCCGGCTGGTGGTGGTTGAAGGTCAGCGGCCAAGCCTTCTAGGGCTAGACTGGTTTGATGCCCTCGGCCTGGAAGTCACCGGCATCAACTGCATCTCGTAACACAGAGACTGAGGGTCTAGTCAAAGACTTTGCCAAGGTTTTTGACGGCACTTTGGGTCAATATACAGGTACGCCCATCTCCTTTAGCCTTGATCCACAAGTCACCCCCATCAAGCTAAAGCCATGCTGGGTTCCGTTTGCTCTCAAGGCTAAGGTGGGCGAACAACTGGACAAGCTGATCGCCCAAGGAGTTTGGGAGCCGGATGTCCACACCAAGTGGGGAACCCCCATCATCACACCTGTCAAGCCAGACGGGTCGGTGAGAATCTGCGCTGACTGCAAGTGCACGATCAACAGGGCACTTCAGCAGCACGCTTATCCGGTTCCTGTTGTCCAACACCTGCTGCATTCCCTGGGTGAGGGTAAGGTCTTCGCTAAGCTGGACCTTGCCCAAGCCTATCAACAACTTCCCGTCAATGATGCCACTGCTGAAGCCTAGACGATCGTCACCCACCGAGGGGCATTCCGTTGCCGCCGGTTGCAGTTTGGGGTGAGTGTGGCTCCTGGCATCTTCCAAAGCCTTATGGAGCGTCTCCTGCAAGGGCTTCTGGGCGTGGTACCATGTCTTGGTGTCTGCAGACTCACACCAGCAGCTGTTCAAGCGCCTCCATGCCGTTCTGACCAGGTTCCAGGAGGCCGGGCTCAAGGTAAAGAGGGAGAAGTGCCAGATCGCTGTTCCACAGGTGGAGTTCCTGGGCTATCTTATCGATGCCTCCGGCCTTCACCCGACCACATCCAAGATCCACGCTATCCAGCGGGCCACTAGGGGGCGCATTGGAAGATGGCCGACAATGCCATCTCTCTGACCCACATGGGGTAATTAAGAGGCTGTTATGGGAGTAGGCAGCCTCCCTTGTTGCCCCAAGGAAATGGGGAACACTGCCCTTGCCTGCTGTGCCCATAAATCACCCCCTAATTCGAAAGAAGGGGGTGAGGGCTCTAGGCAGAATGCCCCCGTGTGGACATCGGCTCTCCTGGACGCTGTCTCTGATCGCGCACTAGTTGCAGCAATTTGGAATAATTAATTACAAAATAAGCAAATGCACATATTTCAAGTGAAGAAGGGGAGTGAAGTCTGCTAATTTAAGTGACCTCTGTGAAAGAAGACGACGGGCTAGAGAAACAGGAATATTTTACGATGAAGATACACCAAAGGCGGGGTATGTTGACAACGGGGCTGAATGGGGGGAGGGAACCTTTTTTACTTTCCTTCTATGTGATTTACAAGAACCCCTCCGCATTAGAACCGTCGGTTGAACTGACCCAAGCAGGATGATTAAGGTCTGTGTGGAGATAAACTTTAACCAAAAGTATGTTTTATGGAGACCGAGAAGCAATAAGAGCTTTTGAGAATGGCGCAGCAATTAATTCAGAGTCGCCATCTTGCCAAAGGATTTACAGCCAGGAGGAAGAACGGATTTGTTTTCAGACTGCATTCCTAGTGAATCTCCTCAGAGGTTTTGAGAAAGGAGGCAGATTGGTGAAGATTAATGACGCTAAGACTGTTTTGATGTATGGAAGTGATGTTATATGGAAAATGTCTGGATATGGCTACTGGATAAAAAAAAAAATATCCATGCAGGATTACAAACTGTTCTAACCAGCTTGCGGAGACTATCAGAGGTCACAAAGAGAAAGGAAAAATATATGAAAATAACAACAAGAGATGTGGAAAAATACTAAGAAAGGACTGGATAGTACTGTGAACATCATAAGGTTAGATTTGTGGACATTAAAACAGCAGTAAGAAGCAAGAAGTTGCTTGGATCCCTTCGGAACTTGAAATATGGGTACCCCCAACAAAAATTTAAAATTCGGCTCTGTAATTTGGAATTTATGTAATTTGGTTTGATTTGATGTGATTGTTCGGTTAATAAAAAATTATTCTTAAAAAAAGAAGATCCAAGATCCACGCTATCCAGCAGGCCCCCATCCCAAAGAACAAGACGGAGTTTCAGGCGTTCCTGGAACTGCTGAACTTTTATAACATGTTCCTGCCCCACAAAGCCACAGTGGCTGAGCCTCTTCACCGACTCCTCAGCACAAAGACGCCTTGGTCCTGGAGTCATCGGGAGACAGCGGCCGTCAAGGCTCTCCTGTCATCGGACAGTGTGCTGGTAAAGTACAGTGAAGCCAGACCACTGGTCCTTGCCTGTGACACCTCACCTTTTGGCATTGGCGCTGTCCTTAGTCACCGTTTTCCAGACGGAAGAGAAGCACCGCTCGCCTACTTTTCCAGGACGCTATCTCTGACTGAACGGAATTACAGCCAGCTCAGCAAGGAGGCACTGGCACTTGTGGCTGGAGTGAAGAGGTTCCATGAATACCTCTACGGCAGGACTTTTGACCTCATCACTGACCACAAGCCGCTCCTGGGCCTCCTCGCCGGTGATCGACCAACTCCACCAGTCCTCTCGCCGCACATGCTGCGATGGACTGTTTTCCTGTCTGTCTACCACTACCGGCTCGTCCATCGCCCGGGGAAATTGATGGGCCATGCCGACGCCCTCAGCTGTTGCCCTCTTCCAGCGTTTGTGGAAGACCCGGCTCCTGCTTCATCGCTCCCCCTGATTGAGGATCTTCCGGCAGCGCCTGTATCGGCTGCCACTGTGGCCTCCGCATCTGCCCAGGATCGCACCATCAGCCATGTGCTCAACTGGGTGTGGAGGGGGTGGCCACAAGGGCCTTTTGCATCGAAGTTCCAGACGTTCGCAACCAGACAACACAAACTCTCGGCTCATCACAGCTGTCTGCTGTGGGGAGACCGCGTCGTGATTCCCCAAAGACTCCGTCAACGTGTCCTGGAGGCTCTGCACATTGGCCACCCGGGAATCCATATATCATATATCATCACTTCCATAAATAAAAGCACTCTTTCCATCATTAATCTTCACAAATCTGTCGCCTTCTTTAGTCCTCTGAGGAGGTTCGCCCGCAATATGAAAACAAATGCATTCCTCCTCCCAGACACAAATCTTTCGACAGAACTTGCCAAAATGGCAGCGCTGTTTTTTACTGCGTCATCCCAAAGCTCTTGTACTTTTCCACGATCTCCTTAAAAACGTGCTTTTGGTTAGAAATTATCTCCACACAGTCTTAAATCTTCCAGCTTAGGTCATTTAACCGGCATTTCTGACTTGTGGGGGGGGGGATTATTGGTTAATCACATAGAAGAAAGAAAGGAAAGTCCCCCCCCCCATCCAGGCCCGTTGCTGACATACCGAGCCTTGGTGTGTATTCTCATGATATATTCCTGTTTATCTGACCCGTCTTCTTTCTCAGAGATCCCTTCAATTAGCAGTCTTTACTCCCCATTCTTCCTTGAAATATGTGCATTTGCTTCTTCCTAATTGTTTCTTTTGAAGTTGCTGCAGCTAGTGGCGCGAATCAGAGACAGCGTCCAGGAGAGCCGAAATCCACACAAGGGCTTTCTGCCTAGTGCCCCCACCCCCTCAAGTTCGGGGGTGGTATATATGGGCACAGCAGGCAAGGGCAGTCCCCCCCATTCCCTTGGGGGGGCAGGGAGGCTGTTTACTCCCATCACAGCCTCTTAATTACCTCGTGTGGGTCGGAGAGATGTTACTGTCAGCCATCTTCCAATGCGCCCCTAGTGGCCCCCTCGGCCGGCCCCTTTCACGGCCGGACCTTTATGGTAGTGGTGGACGCCTATTCCAAATGGCTGGAGGTGGCCCTGATGCCCTCCACCACTACTGAGGCCATCATCCGGTGCTGCGAGGCCTCTTTGGAACGCATGGGTGTCCTGATGTCCTTGTCTCCGACAACGGACCACAGTTCACGTCAGGCACTTTTGAGCGGTATCTTTTGGGACTGGGCATCCGCCATGCCCTAACGGCACCCTTTCATCCATCCAGCAACGGGCAAGCGGAGAGAATGGTGCGCTCGGCAAAAGAGGCACTGGCACGCCTGGACCGGAGAGACTGGCACAAGCGAGTCACCGAATACTTATTCGTACAACACATCACCCCTCATGCGGCCACAGGGCGGAGTCCTGCTGAACTGCTTATGGGCCGCCGCCTCAGGTCCCCGCTCGACCGGCTACACCCAGACTTTGCCATGGCCGAACCCCCGGGCTGTGCCAACGCGCCACAGCCATGTGTTCCAGGAAACCAGGTTTTTGCCCGGAACTTTGTGGGGGACATTCCTTGGGTGCCAGCCACTGTAGTGGGAGTCACTGGACCTACCTCGCTCGTACCAGGTGGCACTCAAAGACGGACGCTTGTGGCGCTGGCACATAGACCAGCTTAGGCGCAGGGTTGGGGACTTGGACACTACCGTGGTGCCCCCAGCTGCACTCGTAGCTCCGGAAGAGACACTTACAGATGGTGAGGCTCCACCTACACCTCTCTCACAAACTGCTGGCGTGGAGCTGAACCAAGCCACTTCAGAGGGTCTGCCAGACTTACTACAGACTCAGACCACTGCCGTGCCTGACATTCCACCAACTCCACTTGCGGAGGTTCCACCCGCAGCAGCAGATCCAGGGGACTTGGTTTCAATGCCACCTAGGGTCGCACCACAGCCTCAGCAAGTATTGGATGGCCCCCCCGGACTTGGCTACCAGTCCCCGGCGGTCTGGCAGAGTTTCCAAGCGCCCAACTTATTTAAAGGACTATGTTGTTGGACATGTATCACCGTTGGTCTAAGTATGTGAAATGTAACCGATATGCTTTATGCCTAATTGAACCATTACGTGTAGTGCTGTATATAAGGAAACCATTACGATTGTAACTAATGCCTTATCTCGGTGGGTAGGGGTGTTATGTAATGAAGTTCTCACCCTGGGCCAGCAGGGGGATACTGTAGATAGTCATGCAAATGAAGGATTGAAAGTGACGTTCAGTGATTGGATAATTTGTATGCAAATGCAGGATCAAAAGTGACGTTCAGTGATTGGATAGTTTTAGAAAGTTGCAACAGTTACATTGTTCTGGAGCTCTATATAAGCAGGCTAACTGCCTGCAGTTCGGTTCTATTCTGGCCTCTGAATAAACAAGAGCTGTTGAAGAATCGCTGTGTCATCTGATATGTTCACCCACAACTTAACATTTTTCATTTAGTTAATAGGTGTACACAACTCCCCCAGATTTGGAGATACTGCAAGCTCATCTCTAATTTGTTTCTGCGGACTTTGTGATAGTACCTCAGCATCTACAGGGGAGTTGCAGTTAAGGAGATGCTGGTAATGTTCTTTCCAGTGCAGTGCAATAGCTTCTTTATCTTTTAGAAGTGTGATACCATCTGTTGAGCAGAGGGGGCATATGCCATGATTTATTGGCCCATAGATGGTCTTTGTGGCTTTAAAGAAACTCTGTGCATCGTGAGTGTCAGTTAAGTGCTGGATCTCTGGAGCTTTTTTTATTCACCAGGTGTTCTTTAGTTCTCTGGTTCTTCTTTGAACCTCAGCCTTAGCGTTGGCATAGGTTTTTTTCTTAGTGGCACAGTTTCTGTCTCTTTGCCACTTCTGAAAGGCCTTCCTTTTCTTGCCAATCATGCGTTCAATCTCACAGTCATTCTCATCAAACCAGTCCTGGGGTTTCTTGGTTTGGTATCCAATAGTTTGTTCACAGGCTGCAATAATGGATGTTTTTAGCTTGGTCCTGTGTCCCTTGATGCTATCAGGGAATTCCAAAAGCAGATGGTCCTTAAGAGTCATTTGGAAGTAATCCCGCTTAATAGGATCTTGAAGGGCTTGAGTGTTCATTTTGCGCCTTGGTTTCCTTCCTTGAACCCTGCATTGATGTATAATCCTGATAGCCATCGTGGAGCGTATTAATCACTGATCTGTCCAGCAATCGTCAGCACTCGTCATAGCTGTGGTAAGGAGCACATCACAGCAATCTTCAGCTCTGACAATTACATAGTCTAAGAGGTGCCAGTGGTTTGACCGAGGATGCCTCCATGAAGTTTTTTAAAAAAAATTATGTCGAAAGAGTGTGTTGGTAATAACAAGGTTGTGCGCTGCACATATCGTCAAAAAGTAAGATTCCATTCTGGTTGCTATTGCCAATTCCTTCTTTCACAAAAGTCCCAGGCCACAGATCGGAATCTCATCTAACTCTTGCATTAAAATCATCCGGGAGGATAATTTTATCCTCCTTAGGTGTCTCTGATAGGATGGTATCCAGCTGAGAGTAATTTTTTTCTGTAATGTCTTCATCGGCACCCAGTATTGGTGCATAAGCACTTAGAATAATAGCCTGTTGGCTTTTGGTGAGCTTTATTTGAAGGGTTGAGAGTCGTTCATTAATGCTGGTAGGGACTTCTGACAAGAGCTTCACAAGATCATTTTTGATAGCAAAGCCTACTCCATGTATTTGACGTTCTTGTTCACATTTAAAACATTTTATTTGCAGCTATATAGCGGCCACCTCTGTAATTTCCCACAGGGCTCAGTAGCAATGCCATTTTGCTGAGGGGCACTGCAACCATTTCTGATGGAGCCCTGCCACGGCTGTCCTGCTCCTCTCTGGCAGGGAATCCACACAAGCTCCCTGGGCCTGGACAGAAGGAAAAGAGAAAAGGGACTTTGTGCTGGCATGGGGATCAGGGAGGCCCATAGCTGGTCAGAGGCTACTGCAGCTGAAAAGAACTGCCCCCTGCCCACTTTTTAAGCAGCCATTGGCTAAAACCAGAGTTTTCCTAGGATGAGACACCAGAGAGGTGCTAATGCTCTAGATTTGCTACGTGGCCACCACCTACTGGTGCAAAGTGTCCATTGTAAATAATTTGAACCGCAGGTTTATACAGAATGTTATGATCCCTTCCATATTTTTAGGTTCTGCGGGCTTCCCTGCTCTCATGCCGTTGAATCCACAGTGTGATACACAAATGGCCACTATTAGAAAGGCACAACTAGTCCTTTCCAAGTCTTTCCACATGAATTAGTTTTTTGCGAAAAAGGGACATTTCTTGCAGATGAAGTACCAATATTTCCTTTAAGTCTGGTGTCAGTGCAATATTTCATTCCTAAGAAACTACATACTTCTCCCAAATCCATTCCTGTTGTGCTTTTTGTGAACTTCCCTTTAATTGTTTACAAACTTAAAAAATTGTCTGCTGTAGCCCTCCACTGCTGTACAACCCCACGGCTGGCTCAATACTTCCCTTGCTGTTGTTAATTTGTTTCTAATTCTCATAAAGTTATTATAACAATAATAAGTAAAATATTTAAATGTGTGTGTGTGTGCAAAAGAAGCTCTCTATAGTATATTTGCACTAGTCTGTCATTGCCCTGCTTTTATTGGCTGTTTCCCAAGATCAGAACCGTCTTTCCTATTGGGCTTCCTGGCGCCTTGTGCCAGGGCGCTGGCCTCTCAGGGGCGCCCCAGCGAGTGGGGGAGCTGTGCGGCTTTGCCGCTGGCCTCCCCTTTCCCTGCACCCGCCAACTATATGGCTGGCTGGTGTGCCGCGCTCTCTTTCTCTCTCTCTCTCGCCTGCCCTGTGGGAAGAGGGAGGCGGGCAATGGCGAGGGGGAAGCGGAGTGCGAGGAGAAGGAGGAAGGAAGGAAGGAAGGAAGGAAGGAAGGAAGGAAGGAAGGAAGAGGAGGAGGAAGAAGAAGAAGAAGAAGAAGAAGAAGAAGAAGAAGAAGAAGAAGAAGAAGAGAGGCGCGCCCCCACTTGCCCCCTTTCTTCCTCCTGGGTTTGCAGCTCTGCTTGCAGGGTCCCCTTACCCGCCCGAGCCGTGAGTAGTAGCAGCTGCTGCCCTGGTTTCTCTCTCCCCCTGGAATTGTGCCCTGTGTTTAATGTTACGGGCAACTCTATCCCGGGGAGGGGAAGCCTCCTCCCATCGCTCTTCTTCTTCTTCTACTTCTTGGGGGGTGGGCTCCTTCTGTGCCTCACCACCACCAACAGGGTCCCTAGGGGTTGTAAAGCAAGCCAGACCATTTAGCACCGACCCCATTCATCCCAGCAGCTGGCCATCACCCACTCCAAGCCCTGCGAAAAATATCTTCACCATTACTATTACTATTACTACTACTACTACTGCACTCCCCCCATAGATATCAGGGCAGCTCACAGCCTGAAATTACGGTACTAAGCACGTGCTAGAAACTAGAACAAAGGCAAACCAAACCAAGCCAGCAACCCTCCTTCTCCCTTATTTGTGAAACAAGCCTGTTAATTGCCTATCCGACTAAAAAGAAAAGGCACTGATGGTTTTTGAGATCAATGCAAGCTAAAAAGCATTGCAGGGGGCTGGGCTAGATGACCCGCAGGGTCTCTTCCAATTCTACATTTTTCTGAAAAACACACACGCACAACCCAACTATGGTCCCTCTGCAGTCCTCGCCCCAAGCAGCTGTGTGCGAGACTTGCTCCCCAGAAAGTGTGTCTTGTCTTGCTACCTGTGGTTTTTGGTCTCTCGTCAGCCCCCTCCCCCAATCTATTCATATGCCTTTCTCCCTAATCTCCAATATTACATTTTCATCTGGTTGAGACTTAAAACAGAAAGCCCTAATTCCCAAGCTGTGTTTCTTGCTGCATTCCTACTGTCTACTCAGAAGTAAGGTCCTATTAGATTCAGCAGGGCTTACTCTCAGGTAAGTGCAGTTAGGGCTGCAGCCTTTGTGACCCAAGTATTGGGTCCTTTTTAGGTTCAGGATGCCACTGCTTTACACACACACAAACACACAACATTTGAAAACGTCAGCTTTGTACTTAAACACAAATTGCCCGGGAACTTCATTGTCTGTGTCTTTATTAATTTATTTAAAGAACAACAAACTGATGATTGCTTTAACTTTTTGATATGTGGTGATTTGAATCATGAGGATGAATTGGAAGAACTGCTGAGTCTTGGTCTTGCTTTGGAATTGAGGACTTCATTAGATTTTCTTCTGCCTTTTCATTTTATTTTGTTCTAAGGGCTTGTTCAAGATAATGTGTAAGCATGGTGTCAGCTCCCAAAACAAAGGTCAACAACTCTGGGGAGAGTTGTTCCTTTCCTTAAAAAGGTCAACAACTTTGGGAAATTGGGGGGGGGGGGCAGAGGGATCTTTGCACTACAGCCCCGGATATACTTAAGACGGCCCTGCCCAAGATCCTGCCCAAGGCTGGAGGCGGGAGGGGGGGGCAGGAGGAAAGAGGAGGGCTCTCTTGTCTGCAGTAGATGACTTGGGTGATAGGGGGGGGGGGGAGAAGGGTCTCCGTGTGTGTGTGTGTGTGTGTGTGTGACTTTAATAAATGACTTCTACTGCACCTACCAATATATTATAAACATGCTCCATTTTTTTCTATGTAGAGTTGTCCTCCCTTAGGTGCACCTCTCAGAGTTCTGCTTACAAAACGCATGCCATTTTGAAGTCCTGGGAGTTTTAAAGCAATTTCCAAGCAATTCACAGGAGCCTCATCATCAGCCATTGCAAGCTCTGCTTCACTGAACTGAGAATAAAAAATTAACAGGAAATAAACTGAAATGTAGGATATGATAATAAAGGAATATTGCATTTCAGGGTTTGTTTCTGTGTTTATATTGACATCACAATAGAGCTGGCTGACCTTTTCATTCCGTGTTTTTGCTATTCCAAGCTGCCTCCAGGTGGGGATAGAAGCCCTTGAGACAGAGACAGAGGCGCTGTTGTCATCTTTCCTCTGGGAACTGCATCAGTCAGAAAATATATAATAATACATCACTACTTGGTGCTAAATTTTCAATAAACATTTTCTGTGACTAATGTGGAACACCTGTGAAGAGAATAGAGAGTGCATCGTCTGGTAGAGGAGAAAAACGGAAGCAGCTGGGCAGCTCAAAACAGATTTACTTTTCCTTCCCTGGATGAACCCTAAAATTTGTTGAATGCACCAGACAGTGTCCATCCAGCTACAGTTCTGTTCCTACTGCCTGGGAAGTTAACAGGGTGGAACTGAATTCTGAGTAGACACACAACAGTGGACAGAACGACCCTTCTTCGAACTTGAACCAAAACATTTGTGAATCATGAACATAGCAGGTAGCACTATCTGTCAAGATGTGTGACTGTGGCATAGAAATCTCTCTCTTTCTGTATACACACACACACACACACACACACACACACACACACACGGCAACTTGATGGAAGGTAGTATTCACAGTATAAATTAATGAATATAATGAAAAAGTATTCTGTCTCTTTGCCATGCTTTCCTTCATAGCAGTGTAAATGGAACCCTTCACAGCAAAAGTTCATTTGCTCATTCCTCGGCTTAACTGATTTATATTTAGAACCATTTTTAACAGGAAGAAATAATAGTAAAAGATTAGGACAGAAGATGTAAGACCAATAAATCAAGATCTGTGACTGTAACATAGATTAATGCAGAATAATTTTTTTAAACTGTCTGAAAGCTTTTGGAAGAATTGACAATATTGGATTAATGTAAAGAAAACTGAATAATAATTTGTATAGATCATAATTAGAAATAAAATGACTTGTAGAAATATCTAGATTTCTGATTAGCTATAAAATATTTGGGAATAGTATTTTTCATTAAGGATGAAGTACTACAACAGCTGAAATGATAGAATGGAATATAAGATTAAGGCAAAATTGTAGCTTTAAAGATGGAACTATTAACTAGAATTATTTTTCCTTTGCAATATGCCGTATTTTTCGCCCTAGGACGCACCTAGTTTTTTGGGGGGAAATCAAGGAATTTTTTTTTATTTCAACCCCAGGTTTGTGCAGCCATCCCCAAGCTAGAAGAGGGAGACGGAGCGCTCCGTCTCCCTCTTCTGCCTTCAGGGACAGCCTCTCTAGCCTCCATACGCACCGACCCCTCTCGCTCTCCAGGCTTCAGCGAAAGCCTGCATTCGCCCCATAGGACGCACACACATTTCCCCTTCATTTTTGGAGGGGGGAAAGTGAATGTATGGCAGTGAATAATTGATCATTTTGTTTGATATGACAAGAAGCTGAGGTTAAAATCAAATATGATGAGGAAAATAATATCTTCTAGGAAGAACAGGCAGGATTTAATAGTAATTTCTCTACTTTTCATGGTCTTGTGCTGAAGGGCAGAAAGAGATGATTGTCTGCAGCATTTGGGGATTTGAAACCTTGCTTTTGATGCATTGATCATGTTTATTATATCAATGATAAAACAGTCTTTTCTACAGCAACCAGAAGGGGGAAAGCTCCTGTCTTACTAAATGCATATGGTATAGTCCTCTTGTTTGCTGTTTAATAAGGATATCAATCATAGAATCATAGAATCCTAGAGTTGGAAGAGACCACAAGGGCCATCGAGTCCAACCCCCTGCCAAGCAGGAAACACCATCAGAGCACTCCTGACATATGGTTGTCAAGCCTCTGCTTAAAGACCTCCAAAGAAGGAGACTCCACCACACTCCTTGGCAGCAAATTCCACTGTCGAACAGCTCTTACTGTCAGGAAGTTCTTCCTAATGTTTAGGTGGAATCTTCTTTCTTGTAGTTTGGATCCATTGCTCCGTGTCCGCTTCTCTGGAGCAGCAGAAAACAACCTTTCTCCCTCCTCTATGTGACATCCTTTTATATATTTGAACATGGCTATCATATCACCCCTTAACCTCCTCTTCTCCAGGCTAAACATGCCCAGCTCCCTTAGCCAATAGTCTTACAGACCTTTTGGGGGACAAAGATGGACCGAGGGCGTCCTCTTGGTAGTTCCTCCCCCCTCGGAGGCTGGGGGCTGACCCTGGAGAGGGCCTTTTCTGTGGTGCCTCCTAAATTGGGAGTTCCACTCTCCACAGAGGTCTGTGTAGCATCTTGACTATATGGCTCCCAGGAAATGCTGAAGACACAACTCTGTACCCTGGTTTTTGGCACACAAGAAGAAAAGGCTAAGGAGTAAAACCTACACAGATCTGGAGTGGAGTGGTTGGGTGGCGCCTTATATGCCCCCTTCCAGCAACTCCTGCCTCCAAGTGGGTGCCAAACGTCTTGCTCTGCTTTGCAAGGCCAGGGGACTTGTCATCTGGGCAGCCCAGGACCTCCAGACACAGGGCCCAGACTTGCACACCAGAGAAGTCACTACAGTGCAAAAACCGGAGGCAGCAGTTATGAGTTGCCGGTCTCTACAGCCGCAGCGGGTGCTGTGATTCTCTGGTGGTTTGACTTTGCCCTGGGAGGGGTGCCCCATTGTCCCTCAAGATGGATGGATGATGCCAGCAGCAAGTTGTTTTAAAATGTTTTTAGTATTGTGCTTAGATTGTAATCCATCTTGGGACATCTGGTTGAAGGTCGGGTAAATAATAATAAGATTGAAAAGAGCTGTTACCTTCCTAATAACACTAGTCAAGGCATGTGTGGAATTTTATAAGATCAGTGTAAGAATTCTGTTGGAGAGACTGGATTATTTCACTTACGTTGCTTTTATTTTTATATGCTTTGTTATAGTTATGAAAACTAAAAATAGAAACTGGCATAATGGAATTTTAAATTTGGGTGTGTAACTGGTTGTGCTGTATTTAGTGTTTTATTCATTGAGTCAACTGTTGGTTTAAACTCAGCTGGGCTTTAGTGATGCTCAGTTCATTAAGATCAGCAGAGGGACCTCTTGGTGCCCTCAGAGTTGTGCGGTGCTGGCAGCCCAGGAGAGGACCTCATCATTCAGCAATGCTGAAGATACACCCGGCTGTCCTGTTTTCAGGACCCACCCTATGCCTGTGAGTGTAATTTGTTTTTAATACTGGAATTTAAATTGCTGTAACCTGTCCTGGGAAAACAACAACAACATATTTATTATTTATTAAATACAGTTGTATACTGCCTAGATTTGTATACACCTAGATCTCAGGGCAGCTCACAGCATTAAAATATATAATATAAACAAGAACATAGAATGCTCAGTTCCCTTATTTTGTATTGTGGGTAGATATCTTATTGGTGCTTCCACACATGGAATTAAACAAGTACTTGCTAACTTAGCATTAACTGTCCTTTCCATACCGAGCGAAAGCCATCCACTCAGATTTGGTTAGACCTACAGTGGTACCTCGGGTTACGGACGCTTCAGGTTACAGATGCTTTAGGTTACAGACTCTGCTAACCCAGAAATAGTACCTCAGGTTAAGAACTTTGCTTCAAGATGAGAACAGAAATCGTGTGGCAGCAGCGGGAAGCCCCATTAGCTAAAGTGGTACCTCAGGTTAAGAACTGTTTCAGGTTAAGAACGGACCTCCGGAATGAATTAAGTTCTTAACCCAAGGTACCACTGTATTTTAGAACCTGCTATACAGTAGTTCCATTTTTTAAAAGTAATTCAGGTAGCCTCAATTTCGTAATTGCTCCACAATAGACAGTGCTTGCAGTCCTTGCAGTGCTCCAGACTGCTGTGGGAAGTTGTTGCAGGAGTTTAATATGTTCAGGGGAGTCATGGCGCTTCTTGCAACAGAGCACTGGCAAAATGACGCAGTTGCTGCCAGTGCAAATGCAACCTTGAAGCAACTTCACTCTATGCAGGGAATCAAGTTAAAGGAACTTTGTGAATAACTTGCCCTCTGTCTGTATGGCCATTCCCTGTCAGTGCCATTCTATAGTCATTAATATTTTGGTCAATGGCCCAAGCCAAAAATGTCAGTGTCAAATTCTATTATTGCAGATGTCTGGTCCATAAATCTCTCTCTGGTAGTTTAAGGTCAGCTTCCAGTCCAGATCACCATGACCCACATTCTATTTCTAGAGACATCAGATTCTATGATAGCGTAGGATTGGCTACTGAGACAAAATCTTCAGCATTGAGTTAGATGCAAGTCAATGCCATCTTGTAGAGGACACGTTCCTTTTTAATTAAAAAGGAGGGAGGGAAAGAAAGGCAGAAAAAAGAAAAAGATAGAAAGCAAGAGAAAAGAAAAGCAGCTTTATCCTTATCCTCAATATTCTTCTGCATGGCTGGCTGGCTGCATGCTCTTCATTTAGCTGTTTCCAGGCCTGGCTGGATGCTGGGGCAGAGCCATAGCTACAGGGGGACCAGCCAGGTTTTCTGCCCCAGGTGAAGCCCCCAAAGGGGTGCCATTGGGCCTCCCACACGGGGTGTATGTGTACACAAATGCGTGTGCAGGGGTCTTTGACCCAGTTTCGCCCCTGCGCTGAGGAGTCATGCCTGGATACTGAGGAGTGGGCAGCACAAGAAGGTGGGGGTCAGGACCGGCTTGGAAGAAGGGATCAGTGATCTGAGCAGAGAAGCTGCAGGACTGGAGAGTGAGGAACAGGGGCAGGAGGAGGGCGAGATGGGTCTGTGGGTGGAGAGTCAGGGGCTTCCCCACATCCTCCTTCCCTGCCCTCACCTCTCCTGCTCTACTGCCTCCAAGGGCCAGGCAAGGATGGAAGCAGGTGACACGCAGGTGGAGTCTGCACTGCTTGCACACAGCTCGGATGGGGGAGATGCACAAGAGCGAGGCCTCTCTGTTGCGGCCACTGCCTCACTGGTGCACACCTAGGAGAAGCTGAGAGACAGAGGACTGATGGACATGCCTTTCCCTAACTTGAAAGTTGATTTTCCACAATGAAGAGTTGATTCCTCCCTCCGGACATTTCTTACTTGTCAGGGCCATGACTGCTCTATATGCATTCCAGTCATCAGCTGCATATTCTTTCTCACATTCACAGCAAAGTGTGCTTGTAGAACTGCCTGAAAGTAACTCATGCCTAACTCACATAGAGGATTGCACTCTAAAACACAAATATTTTGTTAAATATGTGAAGATTTAGGCAATATCTACAATGTATTTGACAATAGCATTAGTTTGGAGGAAAATCTTTAGGAGCAAAATTAAACTAGCTCTAATCCAGTGCCACCCTGGCCCCTTTCAAGCCCTCTAGATTCAGGTTTATTTATATATTGGATGTGTATCCAACTCTTCCTCCAAAGAACTTGAGGTCCAAAAGCTGACTCACACGACTAACCCACCACACCCTTCATTTTGTCCTTCAGGATATACAGACCTCATCCAGACCTTTTGCATCTTATCCCGTGTGCTCTGTGCTCATTTCATAATGTTAAGATCAGTTTTGCAAATTTCAGGTACAAGGAGAACCAGGCCGCCTGCCACCCATAACTGACCAAGTTGTGTCAACAATACCTTACGTTAGCCATCCACATTTCAAACTTTCATCGGTGTGTCAACATGCCCTCATTTATTTTGGATCACTTGGTCAGGATCTCGCCATCAGAAGCAAACAAGCGGCTTTTTGTGAGGCAATGACCATGGAAAAATATTGCTGGCAGGTGAAAGCAGCCTTGTTACTTGGCACCAGCTGGGCCTGCAAACAAGAGTTTTCACTTTCCAAGCACTGCCTTATTTACTGAGAGCTGAACAGTCACTTCCTCCATCAGAAAGTTGTATTTTTAATTCCTCCGGGCTGCTTTTTACTAGCAATCTGCTAGTTATTATATGGTTCCACATGTACAGTGCAAAGACTCCAGCTGCCCCAGTAAATATTAGCATTACTGGCAGACTCCAGAATTAGGTCAAAGTCTGAGTCGTCTAGAAGAAAGAAGCCAGGGCTTGTTCCAAGAGGGGGGGAAACCATCATCAAGAGGGGGGCAGAACTCAGTCGGCACTGATTCCAACCAACCCGTATGTGGTTGACTTGAGCTGCTTTCAAGTTCCATAGAAGACACCATGCAGTTTCGTGTGGCCCACAGGAATCCATGGGCTGAATCAAACTATTGAGCATAAACAACATACATCCCAAGAATGGATTTTGCATTGACCTGGGCAGGGTTCTTCCCATGAGCCCAGGATGGAGCTGATTAACATAACTCTTTTTTTTTTCCCATATCACTTCTGTCATTTCCCCTCTGTCTTAGAGTGAGAATCAACACAAAATTATGTCAAATTTTTTAAGGCTGGGGTTTTTTTCCTCACCTGAATAAGGTTTTCCACCATTGCCAGTGTGTCTACATGAGCCAAAGTCTGCATGGCCTTTGCCATGATCTATGGAATGAGGGGATCACAACTGTTTGTAGGACAAAGAACTAACCTTGTAATGTGGATCCATCCCTTTTCTGCCTAGTAATCAAGTTACTAGAAATATATTCACTCTCCTAGGGGCCAAATGTTTCTCTCTTAATTAAAAGTAAAGTCTTTTCTTCTCTTTATTCTGGTGAATTTTGTGACCTTTTCAATATTAATGCTCAGTAAGCTGTTTTGAGAAGCAGTGATTGAATAATATCTTTCCTAATTTCTTACCCTCTTGTTTTGTTTTCGTCTCTGAGCATCCTTCCATTTCCTTGTCTGTCTTACTCCCATGACAGCTGTCTCTGGAGGAAGGCTCTCTCCTACCAGCTTTAATGCTCTCAGGAGCAGAGGGCCAATTACTCAGAAGGTAGAACTGGGCAAAGTACCAGTTTGATTCAGTCGCACTGCGATGACGTCTTTCAGCTGAGCCAGGTGCTGTCTTGCTGTGCAGACCTGAGTTGCCGTTAGTGAACAGGGCACCTTGTATTAGTTCCCTCTTCCCGAAAGGGATATTTGGTGGAGGGCAGCCAGAGGCAAGCAGGATGGGAGTTACAGGCAACTATTGAGTGGATGCATGCATTTGAAATAGAAAAAGAATCATCTATGTATCCTGGATCTATATGAGGCCAAACTGATGTTCATGGATGCTGTACATGTACAGCAGTTAACATTCAGGAAGGAAAGAGGAAATCTCCCAGGTGAGAGACAGGGAGGGGAAAGTTCCCAGGGGGGAATTGGGAGGCTCTGTCATTCTTTTGTATGGGGTGGGCATGTGAGATTAAGAGCTAGTATATTAATTTCAAAAATGCATAAACTTGGTATGAAAATTTGCTGAAGAAAAGCAATGTTCCAAATTTGCTGAGAACATTTGCCTTCCACAGAATTGAAAATTGTAGAGGACTGAATTCATCCACTTGCTGTTTCCTTACCTTCATTGTAGATAATGGACATACACTTGTAATGTGTGTTGATACAGGCCACACACAACCCCAATCTCTGCCTAGTGGTAGAAAGAGTCCAGGGGTCTTTAGACGTAACCAGGGTTTGTGTTCCTTTGGAATGAGACTAATGTCTTTATGAAATATGGCTCATTTTACACATATTTACACCGCAGAGGAAGTACAGAACATTACACCCCGAGAGCGTCTCTCGCTGCTCCTCACGTAGCTTCAGCCAGTTTGGGTCCAAAGCAGCAGCCAGCCCTGTCTCACCCCCAGTCTCTTGGTGGAGCCTCCTCCAGCCAGCATAGAGTTCTGCCCACTTCTTCTTCCTCCTTCCCAGCAGCCTTTGCAGGAAACAAATCCTCCCCAATCTGCTGCCAGCACTCTCCCTCTGCCCCTGGTCACTCTGGCATCCTCTGTTTCCAAAGCTTCCTGCCAAAGGCACTTTTTCCTGTGATGACATCACAGCCCCTGTTGCCCTGGCCTCCACAGCTGTGGAAGGAAAGCATCTACAGGCTCAATTGTTCTTAGTTCCCAGTATATTTATATACAGCTGTATCATAAAAATGTATCACAATGGCTTACAACAATATAAAAACATAAAACCAAACAATAAAATTATAAAAATTAAAAAAACAAGTTAAAAGCAAAAAACAAACAAACACCAATAGAGCCTTGTGTGGCATGTGTAATTGACTACATAGGCCTGGCAGAAGAGAATTTTTTTGTCAACTTCTATTCAAAACTGTATAAAGAAGGCCCAGAGAAAAATGAAAAAAAATAAGGAATTCTTAAAGACATGTAAATTACCAATAATTTCTAAGGAAAAATTAATAACTTTGAATTCCCCCATTACAGTGATGGAAGTGCAGCATGCTATTCAAAGATCAAAATCAGGGAAGACACCAGGTCCTGACAGTCTTCCAGCTGTTTATTATAAAAAAATAGAAGATGCTTTATCCCTACCCCTAAAAGATTTAATGAATAAGATCCTTAAAACTGGGAAGCTACCGGACTCTTGGAAGGAGAGCTATATCTCGGTCATCCATAAACAAGGAACAAAACCATCAAATATCGCTAACTATAGACCTATCGCTCTGCTAAGCAACGACTATAAGATCTATGCTGATATCATCGCAAACAGATTAAAGATATTGTTGAAGGAGATAATTCACAAAGATCAAACAGGTTTTCTCCCTGGAAGATATATGCAAGCCAATATAAGAACACTGATAAATGTATTAGAATACTTGGATCTTAAAACTGAAAACCAGAGGCCATCATGTTTTTCGATGCTGAGAAGGCTTTTGATAATGTGTCTTGGAGCTTTATGAAAGAATTGATAGAAGAAATGGGATTCGGCAAAAATTTTAGTGGAGGAATAAAGGCAATTTATTCTGATCAAAAGGCAAAACTAATCATCAACGGTAATATCTCAGAGGAATGCAAAATTAGTAATGGAACTAGGCAAGGATGCCCCTTATTGCCCCTAATTTTCATATTAATAATGGAAGGATTAAATAACCAAATTAGGGAAGACAACTGTATCACCTTAGGCAATAACACGTATAAGATCAGAGTATTTGCAGACGACTGAAAATCCCAAAGAAAGTTTGATAAGAGTAATAGAATTGTTTAACAACTTTGGAGAAGTTGCAGGCTTTAAGTTGAACACTAATAAGACTAGGCTAATAGTTAAAAATGTACCTACAACTGAAAAGAAAGGCATAGAAGAAGCTACGGGACTGAAGATTTGCCAGAAAGCAAAATATTTGGGCATCTGGATTACCTCCAAAAATCTAAATTAAATACAGGATAACTATATAAAAACTTGGCAAGAAATAAAAAACAACAACCTTGAAACCTGGACTCAGCTGAAGTTGTCTTCCTTGGTAGGATTTCGATCATAAAGATGAATGTTCTCCCTAGACTGGTTTTCTTATTTCAAATGATCCCAATTCTGAGTGAGGTAGGCTGCCTCAAAAAATGGCAACAAGAAATATCTAAATTTATATGGAAGGGCAGGAGACCCAGGATTAAACATCGAATTTTAATAGATATAAAGGATAGAGGTGGCTTCACCCTGCCCAATTTGAAATTGTATTACGAGGCAGCCTGCCTCACGTGGATGAAGGTATGGTGCAATTTGAAAGATATGGATATGTTGGACTTGGAGGGACATAATAACCATTGGGGTTGGCATGCTTATTTAATATATGGAAAGGCAAAAATACACAGAGATTTCTCAAATCATATCATAAGGAGATCACTTCTTAAAATTTGGGAGAAACATAAAGATTGGTTGGAGTTCAAAATCCCGTGGTGGGCCTTTCCAGTAGAAGCCACAGTGGTGAAGAAAAAAAATTTGTTGGAAAATTGGCCTACCTATAAAACACTTTTAAAAGAAGAAGAGAACCAATTGGAACTTAAGAGCTTTGAGGAATTAAGAGATGTCATTACAGATTGGTTCCAATATTATCAAATATTCAAAAGATTTAAAGTAGATAAACAAAAAGGGTTCACCAAGGACACCTCAAGATTTGAATCCGACATAATAAATTCAAAAAGTAAAACCCTCTCTAAAGCTTATCGCCTCCTATTTGACTGGAAAGTCGAGGAGGAGGAAGTTACATCAGCCATTGTAATGGTTCTAAGGGGTTGCTCGTGTGGAAGCAGGTGCCTATCTCCCTGGCTGGGTGCAAACACCTGGCTGGGCTGCCAGGTTGCTCCTCTGTCCGGACAGCCACTCACCCGTGGCTGACTCAGTCGCTGGCAGAATCCGTGAGTGGGTCTTGTGCTGTCCAAACTGCCCAGCTGTTGGATTGTCATGGAGCTGCCTCAGTATTTTGCCCCTCAGTGTCTCTCCTGGTACATACAGCGGCCCCTTGTAGTACAGTAGCCCTTCCTTTTCCTCAAAACCCCCATTGTCTTCCTTTCCACCTCTGAGCTCCCTGATTTTAGTCTGAGCAAACTCATCTTCTCTGGTGAGCCCTGCTAGCTCTCATTTACCTACCAACGCTCCCACACACACCCACCGGTCCTCGGGGAACACGTGCCTGGCCTCCGGAGGCCCTTTCCCCTCTATGTATTCCGGTTTCCTGGAGAGTGCATCCGCCCTAACATTTTCCCCTCCCGGCACGTATTGTATCTCGAAGAAAAACTTGGCGAACTCCTGGGACCATCTGATCTGTCTCTGGTTAAGCACTCGCGCGGTCCGCCAGCATTCCAGGTTCTTGTGGTCAGTTCAGACCTGGATCTTGTGCCGCGCCCCTATCAAGAGGTGTCTCCATTGACGAAATGCCGCGTAAATCGCAAGCAGTTCTTGGTCATACACCGTGTAGTTTTGCTCCGACTTGCTCAGCTTCCTGGAGAAAAAGGCACACGGTCTCCAGTTCTCCTTGGACCCGGGTTGCAACAATACTGCTCCAATCGCGTGGTCGGATGCGTCCGTCTCCAGTCTCATGGGCTTCTCCGGATCCACGTGCAGGAGCTGCCCTTCCGAGGCGAACGCCTTCTTCAATTTCTCAAAGGATTGCTGCGCATCCTCTGTCCATGCGAACTTCTTTTTGCTATTAAGACAATCCGTAATGGGTGCTGTCAAGTGGAAGAAGTTCTTTATGAACTTCCTGTAGAAGTTGCTGAAGCCTAGGAACCTCTGCACATCCTTTCGGTTTTGGGGGGGCCTTCCATCCCAGCACTGCCTCCACCTTGCCTGGGTCCATGGCCAGTCCCTTGTCTGACAACCTGTATCCTAGGAACTCGACCTCCCAGGAGTGGAATTGGCATTTTTCCAGCTTGACCCACAACTGATGCTTCTTCAATCTCTGTAGCATCTCCCTGACGTCCTTGACGTGTTGTGCTTCATTCTCCGAATAGATTAAGACGTCATCCAAAAAGGCCACGCAATTCTTGTACAGCAGTGGCCCCAACACATGGTGCATGAAGGATTGAAAGCAGGCGGATCCCGATTGTAATCCAAATGGCATAACTAAATACTCAAAAGCCCCCAGGTGGGTGAACATGGTCGTTTTCCATTCGTCCCCCTCCCATATTCTAATCAGATTGTATGCCCTCCTTTGGTCCAGCTTGGTAAAAATCTTTCCCTGCCTCACACGTGTCAGAATATCGTCGATTCTGGGCATTGGGAAAGTCACGGGTTCTGACACCAAATTCAAACGGCGGTAGTCCACCACAAGTCTGGGCTGATTAGTTGATTTTTTTGTCCACAAAGAACACTGGACTCCCCCCACACACACACCGCCTTCGATTCCCTTATGAAGCCCCTCTTCATGTTCTTGTCAATAAACTGCCTCAACTCCTCCATCTCCCGGTCGGACATGGCGTACAGCTTACCCACCGGTAACTGGGCTCCCGGAAGCAGGTTGATTTGGCAGTCATATGGTCTGTGGGGGGGGGGGGACGGTCTATCCGCCTCTCTCTCGCTGAAGACCTCCTTCAAATCTGCATATTGCGGTGGCACCCGTCCCTTTTCCTCCAGGGCCACCCCAGCCACCCTGGCCACAGTCATTCTTGGTTCCTTTCCTCCCAGGCAGTGTTCTAAGCAGTAAGCTGACCCAAAGGTGAGCGACCGCTGATGCCATGACACCACTGGGTCATGTAGCGCCAGCCACCTCATTCCTAGTATTATTGGGGGTCCCGCCAGCGTGGCCACGTGAAAGGCCATGGTTTCCGTGTGCCTGGAAACACTCATCCGCATTGGCGGTGTCTGGTGTGTCACTTCCCCTCCCAGTAGTTCCCTGCCATCAGTGGTGGTCACCTGCAAGGGGAAATCTAGTGGCAACAGGTGGAGCTGGTGCTCCAGGGCAATGTCTCTACTGAAGAAATTACATGAGCTGCCAGAATCCAGCAGACCATTCACCTTGACTGGGTGCCCATTTGGGAGTTCTAGCACCACTTCAATGGCTATAGCTGCCTTGGGAGGGTCAGGCCGGGGCACTTCTATTGGTCGCTGGCCTGGCTGCTGCCCCTGCTGGTCGGCAGCCAGGCTTTCTCGTTTCCCTGCACCGGCCCCTCCTCCCCCTTCTCGTCGTGGCCTGCTGTCCCCATCATGCCTTGCCAGGCCTTTCGTTGGGGACAGACCTTCGCAAAATGTCCTGGCCGCTGACAGAGGAAACACTTCTTGGTAATTTTCCACTCCTTCCCCTCCTTTTTCTGGACTTCTCTAGCGTTTGAAACTTTGCGTGCGCGCTCCATCAATTTCCATTGGCTCTGCCGCCTGGGAAGGCTCCCTCGGCATCTCAGGAATGTGGTTGCCATGGAAACGCTCCCCCCTTATCTCCTGCTTTTCCTGAGCCCGCGCTTCCTGGCGTACACCAATCACAAGCACAGTCTTTGTAAGCTGATCCATCGACCGCGGGCGGGGTGCGTGGGACAACTCGTCTTTCACTGCTGGATTCAAACCTGCCTCAAACAGCGTTTGTACGGGTTCAGAATCTAAGTCCCAACCGAGCTCGTGCACTAACATCGCAAAACGCGGCCAGTAGCTTCTGACGGACAGGCTCCCCTGCTTGCACCCCAGCAGCTCCCTCCGTGTCACACTTTGCTCCACCTCGCTGGAGAACATTGTGTCCATTGCCTGGTAAAATTTTTAAAGATCTTTTAATGCATCATTCCCCGTCGCCATCAAGGTCCTGATCCATTCCCTTGGCCCATCCTGCAGATGTCCAATAATGTATGCCACCCTCTCCCGGTCATCAGCAAAGTCATTTTTCTGCAATTCCAAAGCGTATTGAATTTCCGTTCGGAAAGCATTGTAGTCTTGGGGCTTTCCTCCAAACTTATTTACCAGCCCGGGGACCTTCCTCCCTATTGGGGTGGCTCTGACCTGCGCATCCTGAGCCCGCCTCTCCTCCAGCCGCGCCGACAGGGTAGCAACATGTGCCTCCAGGTCTCGATTCCTCTCGACCAGACCTCGCACCATGGCTTCTTGCTCTGTCTCTCTGGCTGGTCTTGTCTGACTCATCGTGCTGCCTCCCCTGGGCTGCGCACAAGCAACGTCAGGGACTCACAGATTGCTGTAATGGTTCTAAGGGGTTGCCCGTGCGTAAGCAGGTGCCTATCTCCCTGGCTGGGTGCAAACACCTGGCTGGGCTGCCAAGGTGAACCTCCTCTGTCCGGACAGCCACTCACCCGTGGCTGACTCAGTCGCTGGCAGAATCCGTGAGTGGGCGTTTCTTAAACTTCTTCCAGCAAAGAAGCTCTTTGACGCCTAGTCTCTGCCTACCCTCTCTGCGTGAAAGCCTTTTGCGCAGGGAGGGCGTGGGCAACGGAGGACCCCTACTCTCCCCGCTGGTCCCAGGCAAGGAGTCATGGGACCGCTTTGCCACTTCCCCCACCTGCCCCCCTTCTCCACTGGTGCTATGCTGATTCTCTTCCCCAGAAGATGGGCTGCTTCTCCCGATCCCTGGACGCTCTCTGGAATCCCTCTGGCTTTTGCGCTCCCCCTCCAGTACTGATGGCAGTTCCCTGACAGCCATGATAAAATGGTCTCAAGATTTTGGGTATGTTATAACAATGTCCCAATAGGAAAACCTGTGGAAGAATAGTTGGAAATTTACTACGTGCTATGCCATAAGGAAAACTTGTTAAAAATGCAACACCGGTGTTATTTAACTTTGTGGAAATTAGCCAAAATGTACAAAGGAGCTAAAAGTAATTGTTGGAGATGTGGAGACCAAACAGGCACACTGTACCATATATGGTGGTAATGTAGCAAAATAAATAAATTTTGGGAGGAAATCCACTTTGAACCAGAAAAAAATGTTAAGAATCTCATTTATCGGGAAACCAGAGGCATATCTGTTAGGCATCACTGATTCAGATATTCCTAAAAAATTTAAATAGGTTTTTTTTATTTTTTTTATTCAAAAGTGGCAGTGAGAGTTCTTATAGCTACAAGGTGGAAGAGCGACATAATTCCTTCTAGACAAGAGTGGATGCAAAAATTGATTGAATATGCTGAATTAGATAGTCCATCTGAAAAAAAACAAAAACCGAGAATTGAATTTGTATCAAAATGGGAGGCCTTCAGAACATATCTTGAACAAAATTATACCATGTTAAAATCTGTAGCAGCTTTTGAGTGATCCCATCAGTTTTTATTAATTGCTTATATAAATATAAACATTTATAAATTGTGAAAATATTAACATAAAAAATAGTATTTTGTTATGGCAGTAAATTTATGTAAAAAGAATTAAGGAATAAATGGGAGGTTGGGTATAAAAGATAATGAGATTTTTATTTTTATTGTAACATGAAATTGCAATCACAAATTTTTATCATAATTTTTATCTTATTAACAGATTGTGTTGTACCCCTTTTCAGTATTATCTTTTTTTGGTATGTAATAAGTATGGAAATAAGCATGGGGGGAAAAAAACAAAAATAAAAATAAAAATAAATAAAAGAAATTCTGGAACTTTCCTGACGTTGGGCACTGTAGTCTAATGAACCTTTTATATCAATGGCTGCAAAATATATCTTTATATAACGTGGTTGAGAGCTATGCAGAATCAATAAATGCAAACTACTTTGAACAAAAGATAATATCCTTGAAATGTTTGAGCTTAAAGGTTATGTTTCATCCATTTGCTTTCTATGTGCTATTTTCTCTTCAGAAGAATGTTCTATTGTATTCTGTGCTTTGTCTGAATAGATTCCTATGTTTATGGTCCAACACCATGGGGTCTGTTAGGTAAGTGTGGTTTTGAAATGTTTGAACTAAACATTAGAAGACATACTTTAAATGAATAAATGAAATGTTTCATTTTTTAAAAAAAGAAGGGAATTTTTTTCAGCAGGCATTTAAAGGTTGATACATCAAAAAATCGATGTATGAAAAATGGGTGTAAGCGTATAAAATACAAACATATACAGTGGTGCCCTGCAAGACGAATGCCTCGCAAGACGGAAAACCCGCTAGACAAAAGGGTTTTCCGTTTTTGAGTTGCTTCGCAGGACGAATTTCCCTATGGGCTTGCTTCGCAAGACGAAAATGTCTTGCGAGTTTTGAGATTTTTTTTCGCTCCCCCCCCCTTTATCTAAGCCGCTAAGCCTTTAATAGCCTTTTAGCAGCTAATCCGCTAAGCCGATAAGCCTTTAATAGCCGCTAAACCGCTAATAGCGCTAATCCGCTAAGCCGCTAATAGGGTTGCTTCGCAAGACGAAAAAACCGCTAGACGAAGACACTCGCGGAACGGATTAATTTCGTCTTGCGAGGCACCACTGTACAGTGGTACCTTGGTTTAAGAATAGCCCTGTTGGTTTACGAACTCTGCAAAACTGGAAGTAGTTTGTGAACTTTACCTCGGTCTAAGAACGGAATCCAAACGGTGGAAGGGCACCGGTGGCGGGAGGCCTCATTAGGGAAAGCGAACTTCAGTTTAAGAACAGATTCGGTATGGAAGGAGGGTTTGAGATTTACAGGATGCATGACTTTAAAGGAAAACTTGCTAAAAATGATGTATAGATGGCATTTGACGCCACTAAAATTAGCTAAAATGTATAGGAAAAAATAAAGAAAATGTTGGAAATGTAAAAAGGCAGATGGGGACTATTTCCATATGTGGTGGACCTGTGATAAGGTAAAAAAAAATTGGGAATCAATTTATAATGAACTCAAAAAAACATTTAGATATACTTTCCCCAAAAGACCGGAAGCGTGTCTATTAGGCTTAATAGGAACAGAAATTAAAATAGAAGATCAAAATCTGTTCATGTATGCTACAGCTGCCGCGAGGACCCTTCTGGCCCAAAGATGGAAAGTACAAGATATACCAACTATTCAGGAGTGGCAGGCAAAGTTGACAGAATATGCAGAACTTGCCAAACCGTCAGGGAGGATCCAGGACCAGGGAGATCAAAGATACCAAAATAACTGGAGTAAATTTATTGAATATTTAAAGAAGAATTGTAAAGAGGTCAAGACACTAGCAGGATTGACATAATACCTCCAATGTATAATAGTACTAATATGAGAATGATGTGCGTGATGGAAAGAGGATAAATATACCAGTTGTGGGGAGGGAGGGGGGTCGCGACTCGGCAGAGTCAAAGGGAATGTATGGTGCTATTACAATTTGTTGGAAAAGAATATGTAAGGAAAACAATAAAAATTCACTTGGGGGGAAAAAAGAACAGATTCGGTTTAAGAACGGACTTCCGGAACGGATTAAGTTCGTAAACCAAAGTACCACTGTATTCTAAATATTCTAAATATTTTGCCTACTGTCAAGGATTCGGCTGTTTCTGTTTTCATTATAAAGTGAAGCGCACGTACGTCAGAGTGAGCAGGCAGCTTTGGTCAGTCACTCACCTTCTCCACGTTGCAGGATTAGGCACGCCACTGGAAATGGTCTCATTGCTGGCAAATGAATTCCCATGCAGCTAAAAATGGTTCCAAGTCTGTACTGTAATATACAACTTTGCCCTTTCAAAATTCTAGCAAATGCCTCTGGGACACCCTGATCTGCCAAGGACTCCCGGAGAAGTGAGAGGGTCAGTATCTGCATCATCGCTGCCGGGGGCAGGGCAGAGGTCCGGGCGGGGGGTACTGGTCCTTGTTGACATATATGTGCAGCAGCTGCCCTCAGGACAGAGAAAATCAAAACGGGGGTGTTGTGTTTCAGATATGCCCCCCTGGCACAAAGGTTGTGGAGCTGCCAAATAGAGAGAGCTTCATTAACATGTGACCCCCAAACTGTTGCCAAAGTTCTGCGCATGTTTTGTGCTCTTTTGTGTAATGAATCCTACATTTTGTGCCACCCCCCAAATCAAGCAATTGACAAAACAAATTAGGGTTACAAGTTAATGCCAGAAAATCCAGCCTTGTCTGACTGACTCCAAACAAGTGCCAAGCTTTTGTGCTAGTTTTGTACGGCAAACCCCATGTTTTGTGCCACCCCACAAACTGAGAAATTGACACTCAAACCGGGGTCACCTTTGTGGGAATTATGGCAGTGCTATTACCACGTAGGAATAAAACATTGTTATTTGCATTTCTATAGTGTTTAGGATGTAATCTACTCAAAAGCAAAGCCCATTGCCTACAGTGAGGCGTACTCCTTGCTAGGAGCCTAGGGAGGAGGACTACAGTTTTACAGTGTTGTGTTCAAAGGGCTAAGCATATATTATTCCAATTCCATTCCAGTTTCCCTGTTGCACTACGATAGCCTTTGATAATCAGATTATCCCCCCTCTTTTTCAAAGGCAGGGCTTCCCATGGGCAGCCTGGGACCCAGTGACTTCTGGGTCTGCAGTAGGTCAACCTCTTAGGCGCAATGATGCACCAGCCCACAGAAACCAGTGTCAGTAGAGGATTTGGTATCTTTGTGCTCAGTTTCAGTTTGGGGTGTGAAAGTGATGCCAGAAACACATTTGTGTTGTGCTTTTCACAAGACTTTTCACAAGGCATAGGAGAGGAATTTGTATAAGTTCACTTGCAAAAAGGAAGAGTGTATCTCTGTTTCTAAAATGCATCTGAACAATACAGATCTGGGACATTTGTTTCTCAATAAGCCGTACGGAAGGCCATCTTTTCCTTTCAGCCACTGGAGAGGGGGGCAGTGGACAAATAACCCACCTGCTAGAGTTCTTATTGCATATTCATGAGATTTCTACAGCACTGACTGCTAAGGTAGACCTAATGAGCAGTTTCACATAAGAAGAGTCTACTGGATCAGGTCCAGTGCTATTTTTCTAGAAAAAGAGGTGCTGGAACTGAGTCCCCGCTGAAAAAACCCCCTGTGCATAGGCCTGCATATACGGACATCCCACCACGAAGTGTGGCTTCCAAGAGTAAGAAGAGAAGCATGAGACTGAAGACACGATGACCTCAGGGCTGTTAAAGCTGTTTAAGCAACAACTTAGGCTGGAATAAAGCCCTGGTCAGGTCAATGGCCCATTTTGTCCAGCATCCAGTTCCCACAGGGGCCAACCAGAGTTCTGTGGGAAAATCACAGGCAGGATTCAAGCCCAGAAGCCCTCTCCCCACATGTGATTTCCTGCAACTGGTCTTCTGGCCTCCTGCCTCAGACTGCTTCCCCCAGACCCTTCTATTTTCTCTTTGTAGCTTCTCAGAAATAGCTCCTGTGTCTAAATATTGCTCTTTTCATCAGTGTCTTGGACTTTGCCATGACAAGTGAGGAATCTGGGAGCAAATGAGGAGAGAAGGTAACCTGGAGGGACGGCAGCTGCCGTCTGCATCACTCCCAGAAACTCAAGAAGAGTCCATGGCGTCCACCTCACACGTGGGGAGGTATTTCTGGAACAAGGACCAACCTCCCGTAAAGGTTACAACTAGTTGCTGCTGCCTTGATCTTTGCTGAAATGATGAGTCAGTGCTTCCTAGCCCCTTTGGATCCCAGAAGAGCTGCTTCGTTCTGTGAATATCAAACTGCTGGCAAGAGTTTCACAAACAGTGCAGCTGGAAGGAAGTCTTAAAAGAGGCAACATCCCCATTTGAAAGTAAGTGAACTTGCCAACTTCTCTGCAAAAAAAAGAGGCTTTGCCAGCCCCCTTTATTAACAGCCCCCCCCCCCCCATGTTTAATCAAAGCAGCAACGTGCTCCTTAGATTGGAAGGCACAGCTGCAGGGCCAGGTCTTGTCATACAGTGGTACCTCAAGTTAAGTACTTAATTCGTTCCGGAGGTCCGTACTTAACCTGAAACGGTTCTTAACCTGAAGCACCACTTTAGCTAATGGGGTCTCCTGCTGCCGCCATGCCACCGGAGCACGATTTCTGTTCTCATCCTGAAGCAAAGTTCTTAACCTGAAGCACTATTTCTGGTTTAGCGGAGTCTGTAACCTGAAGAGTATGTAACCTGAAGCGTATGTAACCCGAGGTACCACTGTATTTGCTAGTCTTAGTCAATTTGAAGTTTCCACTGAATTTCACCTACAGCACAAGTTGAGGAGATTCCTGTTTGCTCTTAATGTCAAGAGTTTTGATCAGACCAGAGACACTTCCAGTTTGAGTCCTGCACCTTCCTAATTGTACCACTGTCACCTTTTAAAATTATTATTGTTAATTTTTATTATTGATAATTGTATGGTTTTATGTTTTTTGTAAAAAAACACAACACAATCAAGCTGTGTATGAATTTTATGTATTTTTAAAAAATGAACAAAACCCCAAGTTCTAGCAAAACTTGTTTCTGGTAGGGCATGGAGGGCCACTGCTGTCCCCTCCATATTTTGTGGCCTGCAGCAGTCCCTGGTGGGCCTTCAACTTGTGTTGCAGGTGAAATTCAGTGGAAACTTCAAATTGACTAAGACTAGCAAATATGACAATAGAGAGGATTAGCTTGGATTAATCATTAGCTAGAAGCCTAGAACAATCTTTGAGACCTTAATAGGTTTACTTTACAGGAAGTCACCAGCTAGTGTTTTCAGAATTGATATGCCACTTACCTTCTGCCCTCTGTAGATATAATGATGATTAGGCAACTGCTAAAACCTGAAAACTACAGGTTTGAAATTGTTCTGGTGAGCAGCCCAACGTATGGAGCCATTCAAGGTGTCTGAGACAATAAGGCTGAGGCAGTTCAGAAGCACGATATGCAGTGCAGAGTGTTTTATTTTACATAGCACTCGAAACCAAAGTTAAAACAAACTTCCATTTAATGTGAAAGCAGAGTCAGGAACAGACCTACTACCGTGGATTCCGGCGTATTAGGCAACTGGGTGTATTAGATGACCCCCCAAATTAGTAGCTGCAATTTGGGGATTTGTCTTATAAGCCCAGTTGCCTAATACGCTGGGCAGCTCCCCGTCGCGAGAAAGCCGCCCGGCGTGGAGCTGAGCCGGCCGCCCGCTGCTGCTGCTTCGGAGCTGCTGCCACCGCCGCCACGGGGGGGGGGGGGCTCCGCTCCGTGCCGCCCATACCCGGCGTATAAAGCGCCCCCCGACTTTTTAACCTGTTTTCCGGGGCTAAAAAGTTGCCTTATACACCAGAATCTACGGTACTTATGGTTTGTTTGGAGAGAAACCAACTGTGATCTTGGGTTCAGCCATAATGCTAAGCTTTTTGGGGCAGCACAGCAGCAAGGAGGAGGGAAGCTCCTGTGATTTTAGCACAGCCCCATTAAACCATAGTTTATTTTAACTGTGATTTCAAGTGATATGCAAACCAGGCCACAGTGTGCCAGCCACAGTGACATTACTTGCATGGTGTCAGCATGTTAAAAGCAGACAGCCAGGCTAGGTCAGCTGTATATTGGGCAACAAAGATTTGTGTAGTTCACACTCTCAACAACCTTGAGGGTAATTTTCAAGGTTGCACATCACTGCACAGATGAAATGCAATATGGTATCTGTTAGGGGAAATGTCAGATGAGCAGTTAACGTGCCTAAAACCTTGTCATTGAGCACATTGTTGTTTAGTCATTTAGTCGTGTCCGACTCTTTGTGACCCCATGGACCAGAACACGCCAGACCCTCCTGTCTTCCACTGCCTCCCACAGTTTGGTCAAACTCATGTTGGTAGCTTTGAGAACACTGTCCAACCATTTCGCCCTCTGTCGTCCCCTTCTCCTTGTGAACCAACATCAGGGTCTTTTCCAGGGAGTCTTCTCTTCTCATGAGGTGGCCAAAGTACTGGAGCCTCAGCTTCAGGATCTGTCCTTCCAGTGAGCACATTATCTGTCCACAAAGAAGCATCTATTATTCCCAAACCTGGTGAAGACAGTACTCACCATGCATAATAGAGGCTGTTTTTCTTAATGTACGTGCCAAGATACTAACAGCAATAGATGCTAAAAGGTTAGCAACATTAGTATACCCAGGTCAGGTGAGTTTTATTCACCATAGGCAGAGTGCAGATAATTTAAGGCTAGTAACAAATTTGTTAGACCACGGGTAACACTGTGGTCTAAATCATGGAGCCTCTTGGGCTTGCCGATCGAAAGGTCGGCGGTTCAAATCCCCGTGACGGGGTGAGCTCCCGTTGCTCTGTCCCAGCTCCTGCCAACGTAGCAGTTCAAAAGCACATCAAAGTGCAAGCAGATAAATAGGTACCGCTCTGGCGGGAAGGTAAATGGTGTTTCCATGCGCTGCTCTGGTTCACCAGAAGCGGCTTAGTCATGCTGACTGCATGACCTGGAAGCTGTCTGTGGACAAATGCCGGCTCCCTCGGCCAGTAAAGCGAGATGAGCGCCGCAACCCCAGAGCCATCCGCAACTGGACCTAATGGTACCTTTACCTTTCCCTTTTAACAAATTTAATTGCTTCAAACAGTAATTGATTTGGCACAGCTGCAATTATGTCTCTTTATGCTGAAAACCTAGACAGCATCTTAAAAAGTAGAGACATCACCTTGCCAACAAAGGTCCGTATAGTAAAAGCTCTGGTTTTCCTAGTAGTAATGTATGGAAGTGAAAGCTGGACCATAAAGAAGGCTGATCGCCGAAGAATTGATGCTTTTGAATTATGGTGCTGGAGGAGACTCTTGAGCGTCCCATGGACTGCAAGAAGATCAAACATATCCATTCTGAAGGAAATCAGCCCTGAGTGCTCACTGGAAGGACAGATCCTGAAGCTGAGGCTCCAATACTTTGGCCACCTCATGAGAAGAGAAGACTCCCTGGAAAAGACCCTGATGTTGGGAAAGATGGAGGGCACAAGGAGAAGGGGACGACAGAGGATGAGATGGTTGGATAGTGTTCTCGAAGCTACCAGCATGAGATTGACCAAACTGTGGGAGGCAGTGGAGGACAGGAGGGCCTGGTGTACTCTGGTCCAGGGGGTCACGAAGAGTCGGACTCGACTAAACGACTAAACAACAACAAGAACATGCTGAAAAAGGCTTTTATTGCTTAGGAAAAATTTGGGTTTCCTCCGGATTAGACTATTGTACAGTGGTACCTCTGGTTACGTACTTAATTAAGTTCCGGAGGTCCGTTCTTAACTTGAAGCACTTTAGCTAGTGGGGCCTTCCGCTGCTGCCATGCTGCCGCCGCATGATTTCTGTTCTCATCCTGAAGCAAAGTTCTTAACCCGAGGTACTATTTCTGGGTTAGAGGAGTCTGTAAGCTGAAGCGTATGTAACCCGAGGTACCACTGTACTTGTAAAGGTACCCCTGACCAATAGGTCCAGTCGTGACCGACTCTGGGATTGCGGCGCTCATCTCACTTTATTGGCCGAGGGAGCCAGCATGACTAAGCCGCTTCTGGTGAACCAGAGCAGCGCACGGAAACGCCGTTTACCTTCCCGCCGGAGCAGTACCTATTGATCTACTTGCACTCTGACGTGCTTTCAAACTGCTAGGTTGGCAGGAGCAGGGACCGAGCAATGGGAGCTCACCCCGTCACGGGGATTCAAACAGCTGACCTTCTGATCGGCAAGTCCTAGGCTCTGTGGTTTAACCCACAGTGCCGCCCGCGTCCCCATTGTACTTGTACCCTGGACTAAATCACTGATGAGGCCAAATGGCTTTCTCTTGCCTGGTTTAGAGATGTAAGGGCTGCTATTTGCATTAGGTTTATATCCATTGGGAAGTGCAATTAGGCACTAAAGACAGGCTGATGGTTTTGTACATGAATGAGTGGAATTTAAAATAGCCATGCATGCAGATGAATAGTTTATTAGTAGGCCTGAATCATCCATATCAGAATTTCTGGCTAGGTGATCAATTGGTCAAAATCCAAATTAAAGCCAATGGGCACTATAAAGTTATCTAGTTTATATTCTAACTGGCAATTTTGTTGGTGCCGAGAGGTGCAAGTGTCTCTTTCTGCTAATACCCTTTCATGGGTAGTCTTGGAGATGACCTACTTGGCAACCCCTTTATGGGTGGCATTATATAAATTATATATATATGAGGACCAGTTCCATGTGCGCTTACAACAGCTAGGGAGGCCCTGGTCTATAGTATCCCATTGCTTAGTTTGAGTCACATGCTCATGCCAAATTAATTTCATGGGTTATTCTGATTAGAAAATAGAGAGGCAGCCTTTTTGTGCAAGAGGGAGGCTGATAGTAGGATTTATAAGTAGGATTTATGTCAGCTCAATTAACAGGGTCAGATGAATTTTTGCCATTATGAGTTTTGCTGTTCAGATAATACTTCTCTGCTAGCACTGAATGGCAATGCTTTTTGGAGACTCCTAACTCTGAGATTCTCGGCATCTCCTATACTGTGTTGCTGGAGGAAATCATTAGTTCACAGATTAGATTATAAATGCTTATTGGAATGCTGTAAAGGATCTTTGAGATGAATGCAACAGAGTTACAAATGTTTCATTCTGCAAAGTCAGTGGAAAGTTGCTTTTGCATCCACACGTAGTGTCACTTTAGATTTAAAATTGAGCTGATTCCACAAAAATTGATGTTTTGAGTATACTGTACTCCACAGCAACTTGATCAGAAGGGTATAGCTAGGTTGTCACCAGAAAATGCCTCTTGGGGTCTCAGGCTCTCTCTGGACATCCCCACCTGCCCCCCAACGACTCTTCACTTCTGACACACCAACCATGTCTTTTTACGTCCACTGAAGAGGAATTCACCAGGATTGCAAAAGGCAGTCTCTAAAGCAGACAGACACGCCTGGCAACTCTTAGCTTCCCATTGGTGGCAAAATTAATTTAGAGCATGCTTGCCCTTTTAATTAATACTCTTGCGGAGTATGTCAGGGAATACCTTTATTTTAGAAAGTGCAGGAAAAGCTGTGTTTTCCAGCTGGATATGCAGGGCCAGGACAGAAGCGTGGGGAAATGAGGCTGCTGGCTTGCCAGCCAAGGAAGCCTGCCGAAAGATCCCTGTGACTCAGAGACAGGAAACAATACAGAGACTTGGCCTCCACATTCCTTCCAGTTGTGCTCACTCTGTTCTTTGTTCAAGGATTGCAACATCCATTAAGCCCATTAGCAAAACCTCCAGCAACACAAAATATTTCTGGTTTCCTTGCCATGATTAGCAGCACAAGGAATGTGTAACTGCTCAAACCAAATTCAACTAGTTTAAGGCAAAACAGGTATTTGGTGTTTTTAATGGATACCTGAACTCATTCATGGTTGAAGATGTAGAAAGACTTCAAGGCACGGCAGAAACATTTCCCAAAGGATCTAAAGCAGCTTGGTAAGTGAGTACAGAATTGCAGTCTCAAGACGGGACAAGGGGGACAGGACACTTACTCATTCAAATCCCAGCCACGGCATTGAGAACTCTGTTTTCAAGGTATCCAACAAAGGATGGCGGTTAAGACAGAAACATCATCACATAGCAAACACCTATTTATTAATAAATTAGTATACGAGAAGGCAAGTTTCTTTCAACGTCATCCTCTCCTTCCCCTCCCCATGCAAGGTAGGACATTCCACCTTGCAACATCCTCTCCAAAGTAAGCATTACCATGGACTGGTTTATTACTGGCATAGTAGTTGCAAATATAATAGAGGCAGATTTCTTACAATGCAGCATTTTTAATAAAAAGTGATGTCTGTGTGGAGGGGGAAATGCAAAGACCAAGTGAGGTATTTGAAACCTATTGGCCACATCCGTATAGATTTTTTAAAAAAACACACACACAAAAAGACAAAAATTTGAAGCACAAATCAATGTCTTGTAGAATGAGAAATGTGGCCCTGCCAGGGTTCTTGTTTACCTTCCAGAGTCCAGCTCCAGGTGCTACTCCAAAAATGACCCAAATTACCAAGCCCACTGAAATCCTAAAATGGCAAGGCAAAGTACTCCTCTTGAGTTGAGTGGACAGAATTACATTCATCTGCAGGCCAAAATGTCATTATCTTGAAGGCTGGAGAAATTACATGTAACATGTTTTGGAGGAGTCGCCCACCAATATCTGCTTTGTCCACTTGGAAACCATACAAGGAGCTCGTAAAACATCAACAATTGGAATCATCCAGCAGTGCAGGTGCTTTTTCTTTATAACGTCTTAAGAAAAGCTGATCAAACTGACAACCGTTTTTCACATAAGCCTCCAGTTATGAGCAGGGCAGTAAATGAGAATTAAAAATACCTGCCATGAGAAAATATATATATATATTTCAAGTTGGAGTTAAAAAAAAAACCACACATAAAACATCAAAAGAAGAACAAAAAACACCCCTAATTGATGATGAGATTAGAAGTAGATGAAGCCAGTCCAAATTCAACAGATAAAATTGAAAAGAATATCTGTGGTTGTTGTTTTTAAGTGGTTAGAATGACAGGTTAAAATGTTGTAATTAAGAGGGGGAAACAAGACCTTTTAATTCAGATAATAAACATGAAAGGGTGCACATTGCCCCTCCCTCCTCCGGCAAGGAAGGAAAAAGCAAAACCTAGAAGAAAATACTGGCCACAAGTTCTACAAAATATCCTGCCGGCATGTTGTCTTTAACAGGCGCCAAGCGAGCACAAGTAGCAGCCAGAATATGTGTGCAGCGTGCAATCATTTGGTGAGCCAGTCTAGAGCAAATCAGGCAGGTGGCTATAGACCGAATCCAGGAGAGTCTGGCTTGCTTCCTGGCTCTTGACACCAGCAATTTCGAAAAGCCTGTCCAGCTTATCTTCTGCCTGTGGGATCTCTTCAATGGCATGCAGCTCTTCTGGGTTCAGTATGTGAAGCATGTCGTCAAAGATGGGCTGCAGGTCACAGGGGTCCAAGCGCACCTGTCGCAGCACAGTATCCTTCTTTTCTGTGGAAAGAAAGAGGGCGTTTTGCTATTAACCCAGGATTTGCCAAAAGTCCCTTGGCCACAGCAACCTCTGCAGCTGCAAACTGAAGCCTCAACACAGAGCCAAACTATAAGTTACACTCCTGAGGTTGGATCCAGGCTCTCAGCGTGCTTAGAGCAGACACTGTTTAATCAAAGGAAATTCTACTATACTATTAAGACTGTCATATTTCTCTTTACACCTGCTTTCTGCCTAGCCAGAAATCTGTGTGTAACAGAGACTGCAGCAACAGATGAGCTTAATGTTTTGAAAAATGGAGACCACCCACTTCTTGCTTATCCCAGAGTCCTAAGGGCAGCCTGATAGCTGCAAGTACCTAACAGAGACTAAGGATGAAACAGTAAAACCTCCAACGGCACAACCAAGCAGCTATCAGACACCTCCACTTCATCCCAAACCCATCCAGCCTGGAATAACAAGGGTTTGCACTGCTCTGTAAGTCTGGATCCAACCCAACAGGGAAATCTGCATTCTTGCAGCAAATCAGCCCACCCCACCCCTAAACTTGCTATGCAAATGCTGCTCATTAATCCATCCATATCTGGTTCATGTGGAATCCGCTTCTTGCCCACTTAAGGGCCTGTTTGCAATACCCTGAGCTTCTTATTTCTATCCTGTTTTCCTATCAGCTCAGATTCCAGCATTTTGGGGCTAAGGTTCTTCCAAACCCCTCTATCATGGTAGCCCAGCATCCTCTTGCCTGGCTTATGGAAAATGGTACCCCAGATGACCCACCTGGGCCATACAGGTCTGTTAGGATAAAGTAGTGGGAGGGAACTGCACCTTGAGCAATGACAGGAAAAAATGGAACTAACAATTGCAGTTATTTTAAAATGTTTGGCATGGCATAAAATCAACAACAAAGCTGCTTTGTAGATAACTTGCCTTATGGGTGATAATCATCAAAAGGAATGTTTAGAAACACACACTGCTGTATTTTGGGCAACAAAATCTAAGTCTGCATTCCTAATATGTTACTGTTGTTCCATTTACTTTGAAGTCTGACAAAAAACACTAAAGCATGAGATGAGATTTCAGACTGGCAAAATTCAGTACCTTTGGTAATAAAGGAGCCTGTTCGGCTCAGAGCAGAGCAGCCACTGGAGGTTGAATCACAACGCAGAAGCGGTTCTGACTCATCCACAAAAAAGCACTTGTTCTTCTCCAAGGGAGATGGATCCACGGGAATAATGGCTGCATCTGGCTTTGGAGCTGGGCTAGGACTTAGAGGAGCAAGATTTGCAGGAAGAGCCGATTTGTCAACTTCAAGCTGAAAGACAAGGACGCAAAATGCATCGGACATGAGGAGTCAGCAGTATTGCATCTCTGCAGTGCAAGAGGTCACACCCTGCAGGGCTGAGAAGAACCATCAGCCAATCCACTTCTAGGAGAACTTAAAACAACCTGCTTGCAGAGAATTATTCGGCATTAACATGAAAAGCTTATTAGCTAAAGAAATTCTCCACTCCACAACTGAGTGTGGGGCCAATAAAAGGAGCAGGACATTGCCAATCTTTCCTGTACCTTTTTTTTTGGGGGGGGGGGTGTTCTTGTTCATTCAGGGGCAGAAAAAATGCAATGATTGATCCTCATGATGAAGCAGTTGCAGCAACAGGGCTGACTTCAGAGCACACACACAAGATGAGTCAGTGCAGGTTCTCTCTCACTCAGGTTTAAAATCACAGGCCAATAAATGCTGGTTTTGAGCAGGAGTGGAGAACCCTTCTGGGCTGGTGGGGCAGGTCATTCTCTGCACCCCACGGTCTAACTTTCACAGCTGGGTTGAACAACCTTAAGGAGAACCCCTTGCAAAGCTTCCCTGCTGAGCATGCGGGGTGAGGGGTGAGGGGCCGGACTCTGCAAGGGCTTCTTGCCAGTCCGCCAGACTAGGGGAGGGAGCAACAGACAACCCTCTGCTTTCTGAAGCTCCCTTCCTGTTGCCTTGTCTGTTGCTGCTGCCTGAGGCAGTTGCTCGCCCCTCTTCAGGAGGGCAAAAGCTCTGGTTTCATTGCACTATGAAACTGCATGCCATCTTACAGTAGTTTATAACAATTACTTTTGAATGTACAGTTACTCATTTGGGTTTCCGTTAAACACTAAAACTAATAAATGGCTTTGAGGCATCAGTAACTTGCACAAAAGTGCCTGTGTTGAATAGTAAGAAGAGGCTGCCCTTTCCCCAAGAAACAGTCGTACCTTGGTTGTCAAACGCCCTGGAACTCGGACATTTTGGTTCCCGAACACTGTAAACCCAGAAGTGATTTTCCGGTTTGAGAATGTTCTTTTGGAACTTGAACGTCCAATGGGGCTTTTAAAGTAATATACTTTTAAGTGAATTTTTAAAGAAGTGGACACAGTAAAAGGGGGGGGGTAAGCAAAACTGAATTATTTAACCACTAGATGGACAAAGAGCCTCTTAGGACCCTCTGTGCATGCCAGCATCCTGCCTAATGCTCTGACATCAAGAGCAAGTCTATTGCAGCCGGGGCTGAACGCTGACTCACCCACAGAGCCTTGCTTTAAAGGGGGGGGGGAAGGGTTCCCAAGAACAAAAGGAGAATAAACACACGCACAGAGTGCTCAGCTAGCCAATTCAATTCTCAATTTGAACAAAGCAGCATTCATGTAAAAATGTCTTAAAACTCAAGTGAACTCAGCTGAGCACGTGCAGGTTCCACATGCAAAAATAGAGAAGCAGAAACAAGTTTCCTACACAGCAACTGTTTGGGCTTTGATATTTGGTAGCTTAGATGACTGGTAGCTCCGTCCTCTTCTCTTCTTCCCCCTCTGAACGAGCGCCCTTGTGCATGGTTTTGTGCTTGAGCACACGTAATGGAGGCTAGGAGGCAGCAGAATGAGGTGGGCCAGATCGCAGGAGGGGCTCATCCTATTGGAAATTCCCTTGGTGGGTAGGAAATTAGCATGCTAAAGAAGGTGCTAGGCTACAATGTCTTTACATGTTACAGAATACAGAACACTGTGTGAGAGAGAAAACATGCTCAGAGACAATGCCAAAGGCAGAAGCTAAAATGTTCCTGCGGCCGCATGTACCTCCAGCCATGCAACCAGAGATGTTTTTAATGGAAGGTGTTGGGGACAATGGATGTCGGCAACAGATATGTGCTTTGCTTCTGAGCTACGGCCTGTACATATATTTGAATATGGCAAGGAAAGAGAATTAATAGGAATTAGAATTGTATTAAAGCAAGAAGAAAAGCCACTTGCTCAGGCTCAATCATGACCAAAGCCTTAAAAATGCTTTTCCGCCAAATAGCTACTGCCTTCCTCGCTGGAAATAGGAACGCACGAGCAACTGAACTGCTCAGCCCAAAAGGGTCCATTTATTTGCCAGTGTTCAAACGAAACAGTCACACAAAGTTCAAGGACTGCTCCCAAAGCCCAGTACAGTGGTACCTCTGGTTACAAACTTAATTCGTTCCGGAGGTCCGTTCTCAACCTGAAACCGTTTTTAACCTGAGGTACCACTTTAAGTTAATGGGGCCTCCCACTGCCGCCACACGATTTCTGTTCTCACCCTGAAACAAAGTTCTTAACCCGAGGTACTATTTCTGGGTTAGCAGAGTCTGTAACCTGAGGTGTTTGTAACCCGAGGTACCACTGTATTCTGCTACTGGTGGAGCGCCTTTTCCTGCCGGGACCACGAGTCACAGAGCTCCAGGTGGAAATTAACATTATCCATGTCATTTCCACTGGGGAGAATGACATTTGAGCCCCAGGTTGCATCCCCAGGAGAAAACTCTGCTCTACTTGGGCTCAGGGAGTATCTGCCCGCCTCCGTTACATTCCCCAGAGTCAGTAGAAGGGCCTTTCAGTGGTGGGACTCACTGGACCAAGGTGATGCCTTCCATAGTTCTAGTTACAGGTAGGTAGCTGTGTTGGTCTGCCGTAGTCGAAACAAAATTAAAAAATTCTGTCCAGTAGCACCTTAGAGACCAACTAAGTTTGTTATTGGTATGAGCTTTTGTGTATCTGAAGAAGTGTGCATGCACACGAAAGCTCATACCAATAACAAACTTAGTTGGTCTCTAAGGTGCTACTGGACGGATTTTTTTTTTATTTTGGACCAAGGTGAGCACAGGACTTGCTTGCCTCCCTCCAGCTCACAAGCATTCCGTCAAGGGTGCTAGGTCTCGCAAACATCCAAATACTTACTGCTTTGCTAACTAGAGATAGCTTGCTACTTTTTTGATCAACCCAACATTCGTAGCTGTGGCATTCCAGGCAGTTTAAGTCAAGAGAGATTAATATTGCTAACCACCAGTAAAAAGGCCTCAATACATGGCCCAAACACGAGACGCAAAATGAGTAAATATTCCAGTCGGAATCATCAATATACAGAAGTCAGTGCTGTTAAACTGAGAAGGTTTAACGGCAATAAAAACACATTCTGAGCCGTTCGTTCAAGCAGTCGGCCCAATCTTCACTGGGCTCAGAAGCAGGTTCCTAAGCTGCTTCTCAGCCCTGTGGCTTCCCTAAATTGCAGCATGGAGCATCTGGGCCCAGAGCTTCCTGGTCCTTCCCAAAGAAAGGGCTGCCTCGGTGCAATGCGGCTGACTGGGCCTGCGTCAGGAGCAGCTGGCACTGGCAGGGAAGGGAGAGACAAGAGGAAATAGGAAATGAAAAGGGGTCATAGGAGGACAGAAGAGGACGCCCAGGAGAGCAGATACTGTTACCCTCAGTTACTCAAGGCAATTAGCTCCCATGACTGCTAATAAAATATCTCCATGAACCCAGTATAATCCACCACGACTCTCCAGACTCTGTGTGTCTCCTTCTAGGCAGCCTTCAGGCTAAACAGTCAGATCCCAGTCATGCAATTCTCTGCTAAAATCCTGTATTTTAAAAATATTTTTATTTATGTATTTATTAAATTTGTAAAGGTAAAGGTACCCCTGCCCGTACGGGCCAGTCGTGTCCGACTCTGGGGTTGTGCACCCATCTCACTTAAGAGGCCGGGGGCCAGCGCTGTCCGGAGACACTTCCGGGTCACGTGGCCAGCGTGACAAAGCCGCATCTGGCGAGCCAGCGCAGCACACGGAAATGCCGTTTACCTTCCCGCTGGTAAGCGGTCCCTATTTATCTACTTGCACCCGGGGGTGCTTTCGAACTGCTAGGTTGGCATGTGCTGGGACTGAGCAACAGGAGCGCACCCCGCCGCGAGGATTCGAACCGCCGACCTGTCGATCGGCAAGTCCTAGGCGCTGAGGTTTTACCCACAGCGCCACCCGCGTCCCATTTGTACACCACCCTTTAACCATAGATCTCAGGGCAGTTCACAACATAAAAAATACGAGATAAAAAACACGAAACACATAATAAAAAATGCAAACAAAACCAAACCCATACCCCCCATGAGAGGCGCCTGGACATGTTTTGCCTATGCTTAATCTTGTACCAAGGTCTCGTCTGGACATGTTTGCCAAGGTTGAACTAGTGTAACCTCTGTCTACCCCCTCCCCTTTTGTGACATGTCAGTGATGTAAAGTTGATGTATCAATGATGCTGCATGAACTGTATTCTGGGATATTGTGGGAAGTTTTAAAAGTCAATGTTGCCCCATGCTCGGAGTTCCTTACTCCTGTGGGGACCTGCTGAGCAACAATAAAGATCATGATCTACTGACCACTGTTTGGCTAGAATTTCCTTCTTTTACTGACCGCATGGACCTGTGGGGGACTTGTACTGGGCTGTTGAGTAGTCTCTCACCCCAGAACTTTTCCTTATCAGCGCCAACATCAAAATGGTAGGTGTCTAGTCTGCCAGAATTTCTCCCAGGGGCATACTTGACCCCTTCCTTTATTTTCACCAGAGGTGGGTGGATTCTGTAGCCAAAGAGCAGATTAGAAGCTCAAATTTCCAACCACATGCAGAGCTGGGGAAGTGAAACGATCAAGCGGGACTCAACTCGCTTCCATTCAAATCTCGCATTTGTCACAAATCCAGTAGATGGTCTTGGGACAGTCACTATTCTTTCAGCCTCAGTCCACATGGTAATCCTGCTGGCCTACCTTACAAGGTTGTGGCCAGGTGAGATAAAGAGCTGTGTAAATGGAAAGTGTTGTATTAATTATAGCACCTGCATAACAACTACAGCCAGCTTGCCCAGTAGCCAAGGTGACTATGGCCCAGATCAGATGCAATACTAAACCGTGGTTTGTAATGCAGACAAATCTCACAGAAATATTACATGTGGGTGGGTGTTTTAAAAAAAGAAAGGTTCAACAATTTCCAAGACCCTGCTATTTACAATTCCCCGCTCACACCATCATGTCTACAGGTGAAACTTGGAAAATTAGAATATCATGGAAAAGTTCATTTATTTCAGTAATTCAACTTAAAAGATGAAACTAATATATGAGATAGACTCATGACACGCAAAGCGAGATATGTCAAGCCTTTATTTGTTATAATTGTGATGATCATGGCATACAGCTGATGAAAACCCCAAATTAACAATCTCAGGAAATTAGAATATTAAATGAAATCAGCAAAACAAGGACTGCAAATAGAGCAATATTGGACCTCTGAGAAGTAGAAGCATGCATATGTTCTCAGTACTTGGTTTGGGCCCCTTTTGCATCAATTACTGCCTCAATGCAGCGTGGCATGGATGCTATCAGCCTGTGCTTCATGAAGTCCAGGGTCAACGCAGCCGTCTACTAGGAGATTTTGGAGCACTTTGTGCTTCCTTCCGCAGACGAGCTTTATGGAGACGCTGACTTCATTTTCCAGCAGGACTTTGGCACCTGCCCACACTGCCAAAAGTACCAAAACCTGGTTCGATGCCCATGGGATTACTGTGCTTGATTGGCCAGCAAACTCACCTGACCTGAAGCCCATAGAGCATCTATGGGGCATTGCTAAGAGAAAGATGAGAGACATGAGACCGAGAAAGCAGAAGAGCTGAAGGTTGCTATTGAAGCTATTGAAGAAGTCTTCCATAACACCTCAGCAGTGCCACAGGCTGATAGCATCCATGCCACGCCGCAGTAATTGATGCAAAAGGGGCCCAAACCAAACACTGAGTACATGTGCAGGCCCATAAAGCTTGAACAGGAGCATTCCTGTTGGGGGATTTGTCACACTGCAGCATTTTGTTGCAAGCATCCATAGGGATGCAGCTGGCGCTGTGGGTTAAACCACTGAGCCTAGGGCTTGCCGATCAGAAGGTCGGCAGTTCGAATCCCCATGACGGGGTGAGCTCCCGTTGCTCGGTCCCTGCTCCTGCCGACCTAGCAGTTTGAAAGCACAAAGTGCAAGTAGATAAATAGGTACCACTTCAGTGGGAAGGTAAACGGCATTTCCGTGTGCTGCTCTGGTTCGCCAGAAGTGGCTTAGTCATGCTGGCCACATGAGGTCTTTAAGCAGAGGCTTGACAACCATATGTCAGGAGTGCTCTGATGGTGTTTCCTGCTTGGCAGGGGGTTGGTCTCGATGGCCCTTGTGGTCTCTTCCAACTCTATGATTCTATGATTCTATGCCGGCTCCCTCGGTCAGTAAAGTGAGATGAGTGCCACAACCCCAGAGTCGTCCACGACTGGACCTAATGGTCAAGGGTCCCTTTACCTTTAATACCAAACTTCGGTGGTTGGGAAGCAAAGCAAAGCAAAACCACCCAAAACAAGTCAGTCATTTCTGCATACTTAGGGCCCTTTCCCCCTCCTCCCATATACACAGAAGCGTATTAGTTTGCAAACAAGAACCTGAACAGCCTGACAGTACCAATATTCCAGGACTTATGAAACATTGAGAGTGTCAGTTAAAAAGGGAGGGGAAGAATTAGGAATTATTAGTCTATTTGAACCCCTAACAACTTACAGTATCCTGGCGATGGGGACAAGGGTCTGGGAACACAAAGAGCCACCTAGCCAGCCAGCCAGCCAGCCAGATGCACTTAAGGGGACTGCTTTCCTTTCCTTCAGTTTTATGGCATTCATGCAATAATAGTTTTTAGAAGCCCAATTTATGCAGGAAAAATGTCATGCAAATCTGCTGACTGTACATGTACTGTAAGCAAAACACTAGGAGGCTGTTATGAAACACCGCTGGCTTTCTGCCAAAGAGTCAGTCAGTCAGAACACACTTGATGTTCTTGGACAAACGGCTGCTATGGAGAAGGGCGGGCTGTAGCTCAGCAGCAGAGCACCTGCTCGGCATGCAGAAGGAGGTCCCTCTTGGCAGGGCTGGGATTATCCCCTCTGAAACCCCGGAGAGCTGATGCCAGCCCAGTATTGAGAGAGATGAACCAGCAACCGAGCTCAGCAAAAGGCAGTTTCTCCTGTCCCCATGTACTGCACAGAGTGGTTTTTAAACATGCCACACCAGAGGACTCAAATGAACAGTGTCCAGGATTTTGCACTGGGACAATGGAATGCAAAATCCAGATCAGACGATGACGACTTCTTATTGGATATCCTACTGGAGCAGGAATGGATACTAACAGAATACTGAACACAACAACCCAGGACTGATTTTCTGTCACCTCCAAGACTGTATGCAAAACTGTTATCAAACTTCTGCACCAAGTAACCAAATTCTGCAACTGGCTTGAATTGGGCAAATCTACACACTTCCTCATTTTACCTCATTTATTCTCTTTCCAGCAGTCATAGGGATGAGCCAAGGAATTAATTACACACAAGGCACTGAAGCCCCACCATCTGCCCCATGGAAACTACAGTGGAACCTCGGGTTACAAACGCTTCAGGTTACAGACTCCGCTAACCCAGAAATAGTACCTCGGGTTAAGAACTTTGCTTCAGGATGAGAACAGAAATCGTGTGGCGGCAGTGGGAGGCCCCATTAACTAAAGTGGTACCTCAGGTTAAAAATGGTTTCAGGTTGAGAACGGACCTCTGGAACGAGTTCAGTTCTTAACCCGAGGTACCACTGTATTCCTTTCACTTTGGAGACTTCATCGGGCATGGGTGAGGCATTGAGCAATAGTCAATGTCAGCCATGTTCACAGTAAGCCCATTGAAATCAATGGACTTAAGTGAATTACTTTAAGTACTCAGACTATGACTTGGCTGGATATCACCAACTGAAAATGTACATTTGCAACCAGAAAAGCCAATGAAAGCCATGACATAGTTGGAGGAGACCGTGAGGGTCATCTAGTCCAACCCTCTGCAATGCAGGAATCTCAGCCAAAGCATCCCTCCCTCACAGATGGCCAACCAACCTCTGCTTAAACACCTCCAAGGTAGGAGAGCCCAGCACCTCACAAGACACCTCCTCGTGTGTCTAGGTCTTTTCACACTGCTAGCCTGAGGGCAGGGACTTTGTTCATCATATTGATATGTAAGCTGTTCTGTGAAGCTTTGAATGAACGAAGGAATGAATTCTTAAGATACAAGTTGAAGTCTGCACCCACTACCACATTCTGCAGTTCCTTTGAGTTCCCACAGAAACATAACAGACAAAGAATCATATTCATGACATGATTTTAGGTAGGGTGATGTTGCATTAAGCTTTTAGACACAAATATTTGATGCAAGAACTCATCTAGCACCGAACACAGAGACAACAGCTGTATGTGGCACAGTTAAGAAGAGGTTAGAGAAAAATGCTTAGCTTTCTGCTGCTTAAAATTAGAACAGGAACTGCAGCGCATAACATGGTGAGACGAAGGTATTCATTATTTAAAACAATGAATCAGAAGCCAAGCTTGGTGCACAGATGACTCTGCTCAGGTTACAGCTGAGAATCCTGCACCCACAAGAACGAAGCCTAGGAGAGCAAATTTCAGGTAACACAAAACAGACTTGAGGAGTCACTCATGCAGCACCCTGTTCGTAAAAAAACTGCCCCACTGAAAGGAACACAATAACACACAAAACTTTTTGATACACCATGATCTATTGCAAAGTATATTTACTAGGGAAAACAGGAACAAGAACAAAAGCTCAATGTTGTCAGAAAAGCCTCTGGCTTTGGACCAACAACCCACATAATTGCGTTAGTCAGGTCTTTCTTCAGAGAGAAGATTTTCAGCAAAAAGGAAACATGAATGCCCATAAGTAATCATAATAAAAATAATGATAAATAATATATTATTTATACCCCGCCCATCAGTTGGATGTTAAAAACACAATACAGCATTAAACATTAAAAACTTCCCTAAACAGGGCAACCTTCAGATGTCTTTTAAAAGTAAGATAGTTGCTTATTTCCTTGACATCTGATGGGAGGGCATTTCACAGGGCAGGAGCCACCACCGAGAAGGCCCTCTGCCTGGTTTCCTGTAACTTGGCTTCTTGCAGTGAGGGAACTGCCAGAAGGCCCTTGGAGCTGGACCTCAGTGTCTGGGCTGAACAAGGAGGGTGGAGATGCTCCTTCTGATATACAGGACCCAGGCCATTTAGGGCTTTAAAGGTCAGCACCAACACTTTGAATTGTGCTCAGAAACGTGCTTGGAAAAGTGTAATACAGTTTAAAAATAAAAGGCAGAGGCAAACCTGATTTAAACAAATGTGTAGAAAATCACCTGCTGCTGACTTGGCATTATGAAATGGTGCACTCTCTGTGGTATAATCAGGATCTCCGTAATACTGAGAGATTGCTGGAAGATAGTGGTAAAGTCCCACTTTGCTGCTTAACTATAGGATTGACACTGGCCAATTGTTTCAGAAAGCAACTTTAAACTACATTATGCACTGCTTAATTGGTAGGTACTAGTGTCATTTCAGGGCTTCCAACTGCTTACAGAAGCATGGAGTGAAACAAGGAACAAGGAAACAAGGGGAAAGGGGAATTCTTCTGCTAGCTCCCTGTATTTTGCTGTACAATTCCTGCTTGACACATGTAACCAATACCAGGATGCCTGAAGGAGGCGAAGATCTGGTCCAAGAACACAAGGGTTCCGTTATTATCTATCGGCACAGCCACCTCTCAAAACGGGAAGCATGATTTCCTCCAGGTTCCATGAATTCATGGTACACAAAAAGTGGAGCTCCATCAGATCGTTGAGGAAAATCTTTCAGGCCATAAGAAACTGGCAACATTTTGCCAGGAATGTAAGGATATGAGTTAAGATTCCTGCATTGCAGGGGACTGGACCAGATGACCACCGGTCTTCCTTCCAGTTCTACAAGTCTATGGTGCTATGAAGGTAGTTAAACCCTACAAAGGGCTATCCTGTTTGTAGGCCTCAAAATCAGCAGCAGGGACCGAGCCTTAATTCACTAATGCTGCAGCTCTAATTCCACTTACCTGAAAGTAAGTCCCATTGAATCCAATAGGTCTTACCTCTGAGCTGACATGGTCAGGATTGTGCTGGGCATGAGCTAACAGAGCCAAGCATTACATGTGTATCTTACCTGTGTCGTGTCTTCCATTAAGCCCCTGATCTTCTCCACCACATCTGTGCGCCGGTGCTGACGGAGAGCACTGATCAGCTGGGCAAGGCTGGCTTCAGAGCCCCTGATGGTCCAGTGCTGTAAAGCTGCATAGGCCCTCTCGTGGTCTGCAGAATAGCTGCTGGTGAAAGCAGCCACCTCCCGCTCGCTTGCATTGCACAGGAACTGGTAGATCTCCTTCCACTGGCTTCCAACTTGGGCTGCCACCAGCTTCAGAATGTCAATGCCTGTTTGACGGGTGATAAACCAAAAGAAAATTGAATTTCGCTTAGTATTCCCAGGGGTCATCGTTGCATATTCGGACCAAGCAACAAGGTCCCTCACAGCGGTATTTCAAAAGCTTTTTTGTAGTCTACTGGTTAATATTTTTTTCTGAACCAGAAGGTTCACTGAGAGGCAAACACCAATGCTCTAGCTTTCTTAATAGTTGAGGGTGCCACCTTATGTCCTCCAAAAATGTGCCAAGTTGGGGATCCTATGAGTAGCCCTGATCATTGCCTCATGCAGTTATGGCGATGCCACTTTGGTTCACCTAAATTTGAAGGGTTTTAAAAAATGGGTATTATTGCTTGTGCTTCTGCAATTCCCATACTGCAGAGATGGGCAGACTTTGGACTTTCAGGATCTACTTTGTTTTTTACTAGAACCCCAAGATCTATCCACTGGAGTCTGGCAGTGGGGAGTTGGGCCCATGGGGAGCAACATTCCCCCATGACTGAAAAGATAATAATAGGAAGAGTTTTGGGATTTGAAAAGGATGGATGACCTGGACCACCTCTGGAGAAAGCTTAGTAGAAACTGTCTCACTTATCTATCCATACAGAACCTCAGGGCTCTACAGACATCCAGAAGGCACCTTTCTCCATTTCCCTCTATGTGAAGTTCCAGAGGAGAGAACATGAGGAAAATACCTCCTGCAACCTGTGGATCCAGCTTACTTTGGGCCTCAACATCCTTTTCCCATATGCCCTAAGTGGTGGGAGGGCTCCTTTAATTTGTCTTCATTGCCAAAGGCTGCCAGCCAATTGTCTTCTGCTTCTGCTTCCCGTTGGCAATGGAGCAAAGGGCAAGGAGACTTGTTTGTTGCCACCAGGAGCATGGAAGCCATGCACCACATAGAAGAATTTGAAGCTGATTTGAAGCTGAAAGACCAAGATATATATTAAATTGAGGAGGACTGAAGATGATAGCCATGATTTCCTTTCCACCTTCAACACTTGGTTACAACTCAAATGTATTTCAGAATTACTCTGGCATTTATGCTGATGCCAAATTCTGAGAGACTGCACAGCCAACTCACTAGTATAAGGAAATAAAACTTTCCTTTTATTGCAAGCAGTGACCTTTCTATTCAAAGAGCAGCTTTTTAAAACAAAACTCAGGGACCAGGTACCTTGTTTAGTACTGATGGAGAGATGAAAAATACAAACGCAACATATGAGCCGAAGTCCCAGCATGATAAGGCATTTTGGGTGCAAGTCTCTCAGAACACAGCTGTGAAATGTGCCCCCATTGCAAACTGGCTGGACAGAAAGCACCTCTGCAGTTTCAGAATGGAGTTCTTGATCAAGCAAGCCAACAGGCCATTAGAGCCTCTTCTGGCTCACCAGTCTTCCCTTCCTCAGGCAGACAGCCTTGTCCATGCCCCAGGGGGGCTGCCCTCCCACTGCCCCGTAGGACATTGCAGCGGTCCTTTGGAAGATCTTTGGATCTGAGGAATGCTGTGTTTGTCAGCGCGTCTATCAAGTGGGGGTGATCCACCTCCATTCGCCCTGTCAATCTGCTACCATCAGTGGAATTCAGTGGGTTCGAGAAGAGTTCCCTTAACAGTATTGAAAGAATCTCTTAAGGGAACTCTTGCCAAATTCACTGAATTCCACCGACTGCAAGAATCTTCTGACATTGGAAAACAAACAGCTTTATTGCAGCATGACATTTTGTAGTACAGAGTACTCACAGATGCATGCAGTGAGCTCCGGTCCATAAACTTATGCCACAATAAATCTACTACTCCTTAAAATGATTGTTTTCTCCGCAGTCTAACAACTCCCTGGAATATATATCACAGCAATCTTTACAATACTTTGGAAAGTTAGGCAGACTCTCACATCAAGGGGGTGTAAGACTGTGGCCTGCCTCAAGTCACCTTGTGAGTTCATGATAGTGTTGAGACTTGAAGCAGGGGGAATGCCAGCTGATAAATAATTGCTCTTATTCACTATATTACGTTAGGCTTTCAACAAGCTTGAGACTTCCTCACTACAGAGTCTAACACCAGCCCAACTCAAGCCAGTACTCTGAACACGCGTGGAGTGCCTTTCTCTAACAAAAAGCTAACTAGGCTCAGCACACAATAACCCAAACATGGACAGAAAACAAAACCACATCATAAACACAAATCACCTGGAAGAGCTTGTGAGGAGGACTGAGAGGGGGGCAAGGGGAGCAGGACAAAGGCAATTTAAAGCTGAAAACTAGTTTTGAGTATTTGCAGACTGCAGTTCTCATTGAACAGATATTGCAGATCGGCTTTCCCCTTATCCCCAAATCGCAGCAGTTGGCAAAGTCACAAATCCCGAGCTTTCATTTTTACGTACGTGAACTAAGTCTCATTAGACTGGGTGGTATTTACTTGGGAAAAAATATTAAAATGATCATTTTGTAGGATATAAACATTTTCTATGCTACTACTTTCCATGAGATTATAGGCTTATGGATCAACTAAACCAAGGTTATGGATCTTAAAAAATAATAATAATCACATATGCTCCAATTAATTCCCTCCTTTATCTAAACCCTCCCTGTTTTCTTTTCCATTTAATTTCCATGATTCCATCCTCCTTTCCTGTGCTGGCTTCAGTTCCCCCCCTCTTTTTTGGGGGGGTGCCTGGGAAATATGCCCTCTGTCCCCCTGCTCATGAACACCCTACCTCATTGCCCCGTCAGCCCTGCCCAGTCCAGCTTTCTCCTTCAGGGCTCAACTTGCATAGTTGCCTAGAAGGGGCAAATTAATTACTAGAAGAAAAAGGTAACAAATTGAAACTGAAAAAATATGAGGAAGTAAAACATCACCAAACAGGGTGGATTCAGTACCACCATCAGAACACTGTTCGGAAGTGTTCAGAACAGATTAAAAAAAAGGTTTTGCAAGAGAAATTTGAATATAGGACAAAGAATTGTTACAAAATAGGATAAAGGTAATCTCAAAAATGTATGAAACTTTACTAGAGTGGGAGGTGAAGGATGAACAAGTAAAAGAGGTAATGATTAAATGGGCAATGGACATTGGCAAACCTATTCAGTTATCATCATGGGGGAAATTATGGAAAGAGAATTGGAGATTTGCAGCTTGTGAGACGATAAAGGAAAATTTGTTAAAGATGTTTTATAGATGGTATTTAACATCACGCAAAATATTTAAAATGTATAAAACAAAACCTAAATTCTGCTGGAGGTGCAATCAAGCAGCGGGGACGCGCCTACATATGTGGTGGACCTGTGATAAAATTAAGAACTTCTGGGATTTGGTAAATGAGGAGTTGAAGAAAATATTTAAATAAACTTTCGTAAAAAAACAACAACCCAGAAGCTTTTCTATTGGGAATATTAGATTCAGATATCACTGGGGAAAACACAAAAATATTCCTGTATGCAACATCGGCGGCAAGAATCCTAATTGCCAAAAATTGGAAAAACAAGTCAGACCAACAAAAAAAGAATGGCAAGAAAAATTATGTGATTACTTTGAGTTGGCTAGAATGACAGATGCAGTTAGGGGTCAGTCTAAACAAAAATTTCAAAAGGAATGGGGAAAATAGAGATTATCTTAAAAAGCAGTGTCCTCAAATTAATACGTGGACTTGTTTTGATTAACTTTTGCAAAACAAATTAAGCTGTTAAAGTCTAAAATAGAAAGAAAAGTAGGAGAAAACGAAATGAGAAGCAAACAGTTTATTAAATATGAAAGTAGACGTGGGTGGCACTGTGGGTTAAACCAGAGCCTAGGACTTGCCGATCAGAAGGTCGGCGGTTCGAATCCCCGCAACGGGGTGAGCTCCCGTTGCTCGGTCCCTGCTCCTGCCAACCTAGCAGTTCGACAGCACGAAGTGCAAGTAGATAAATAGGTACCACTCCAGCAGGAAGGCAAACGGCATTTCTGTGCGCTGCACTGGTTTTAAACCCGCGTTGAGGACGAAGGAAGTCAATTAGAAGAAAGCAAGAAGTGAAATATGGTGATATGTTTATTATTTGTTTAGTATTTGTGTCTATATTCGTACTTGTATTTGTACAGTATTTTCTTTCTAAGTTTATTCTTTTAGTGCCGTGTGTGTTTGTGTTGCAACAATAACATTTATTTAAAAAGAAGAAGGGGCAAATTAAGAGCAAAGGGATCAATTAAGAGCAACAGACTGAAACAACTAGGAAAGGCAGCCCTTTTTGGCAGCGTGCGCCACAGTGACCTGTTTTGCTGAGAGTGGCTACTGTTTGGTTCCCTGCCTCCTGGGGAGGAGTAAGGCATCAAGCAAGCAAAGGCTAACAGGTAGGCTCCCGCCCCAGGATACTTGCATATCGCCATTAAGCATTAGCCAGCTTGGAGGCAGCTATCGGCAAATTCCAGAGAAAGAACGCACTGGCAGGGTGACTCAGGTGAAGACCCTATAAGTTGCTTGAAAATCTATATTCCAGGAACTAGGCAGTTCATGTTAAACAAGGAGCCTCCCCTAGAGTGAAGTGAAGGCAGCGTCTATGTTTCTTTAAAAAGAAAAAGAAAAGAGTACAGCCTCTAGAGAAGCATTTGAAGTTGAGGAAGATGCAGTCAGCACCCCACTTTCATGTAATCACTTGGAAAAGCTGTGTGTTCCCATTTGCCAAAAGTAACTGGAGGCGGAGAGAAGAGCCTTGGCTTTATGAATGAATGCAGAATTCCCTATTCAGGTTTAATGCCAGGGGTGGTGGGCAAAGCTGCAAGTGGGCCTGCCAAAGGGGGCACAAAAGCGTGCTAGAGGTAGAACTTTCTTATTATAAATTTTAGAAAGAAAGGAAGACATTAGATAGATTTCCACCTCGGTTTTTGTCAAAAGGCACATCCTCTTAGGGTTTTTGGGTGGGGTCACATGCCAACTGTGGGCAAGACTAAAATTAAAGGCAATGGTGGGGTATCACAGGGGGAAAAAGGCCAGGAGCATAGCTTCTCTCTCTCTCTGGAGCTCCTGCTGCAAATATATAAAAGCGGTGGAAGTCTTAAAACCATCTGTGATGTATAATCACTGATTCTGTATTTAAGTTTTGTAGCAGAATATATTTTTGAGGAAGATTAAACCTGCTGAGGGGTCCATAAAATTGCGGCATAGTTTAATGGAGGGCTGGCTAACCTTTCCTGACCCAAGAGCTAAATTTTACCTTTGCCAGCATTGCAGGGTACAATGCACACAGCTGGGGTAGCCAGAAATGAGGGCAACCACCCCCCACAAGCCAAACAAGCCCTCTCTCTTCAGCTGATCTCCACCCAACTGTGCAAGTCCCAGTTGCGCAGCAGGCACTGGGCTCTGCTCACCCCAGCACAGCCTACTCTATTTCTTTTTCCTGGGAAGGGGGCAGATTGGGTCCCTGAACTGGGGCTTAGCCATCTCTGAAGACAGTAATTCAAAGTAGTCCTGAGGACTCTCCACAACCTTGAGCATATTTCTATTCTGCTGAATAAGAAAACTAACTTGGAAGCCTGCATACATTTTTCAGCTGACTGATCTATCAACAGTATTATGATAGCCATTCTGGGCTTTCTCACTTTATTCTCTGCTGAAGACAATGGAAATGTTATGCATTTATACTAGTATCCTTATAGGAATTATTTGAAGAACCGTGCCTTAAGTAATGCAAGAATACACCTGGCACAGACACAGGCAGATAAGCCAGCAAACACGCAAGAGAAATGGACCACATCAGCATTTGCTTTAACCTGCCGAGCCATTTTGAGATAATTGCCACATCACAGACGCTCAGGAGTTAATAGCAAACAGCTTTTACGAATACAAAGCTCGTCAAGGCACGCCATTCCACTTCCATAGTGCTTTAAGTTTAGGATCAAACCAGAGGCAACTTTTAAGCTGCTGTTTCGGAATGGCCGTACTTCTTTCCAAAAAGTAGCCATGGGAGATTTCAATCTCTAGTTCTGGGGCAGGTGGAGGTGGGAAAGATCCTATCCCCATCGCTTGTTTTCCTACTCCAAGCTGCCATCCCATCTTGTCACAAAGCTGTTTTTCCCCAACTGAAAAATGCCAGCTTCAATAGCATGGTCTTTAATGTGCTGCAAAACTCTTGTTTTAAGTTAAACAGGATGAACAATTTCAGTTATGAACAGAATTCTCTAGGTTTCATTTGTGGAATTTGCTCGACATCACTCACCGTGTCCATTGCAGTAGTAGATCCATTTCTCCCTGTTCTGAGTCAGAGTGGAAGATTTTCTCAAAACGGACTTTTCGACAATGGCACTGGGATCCTGCCTTGGTCCTTTCTTTAGAGTTCGAGAACTTTTACGGACACTGCACACAACGATCACCACCAGCACAAGCAGCAGCAGCAGCACGATCATCCAGGGCAGGTGCTCATTGATATCAAAATGCCTGTGGGCAGCCTGCCTTGGAGAGCCTCTCTTGGGGGGGTTGTAGGGAATGCTGGATTTCACACTGCCACTCATTTCCAGCACTGGCTGTATTTTCAGGATGGGAGGGGCGTGCTTATGGTAATAGGTTTGCTGGTGATTCAAAGGCGTAGCATATCCCGTATCAGTCACGTTGACAACTACAGTCTCATTCTTTGAAGTCCCATTGTAGCTGTTGGTTGGCTCCACCATGTCAACGGACACATTTGGGGTAGGGGTGGCAGAAAAATTGGAAACCGAAGCATTCACACCTGAAAAACAAATGCGATGTTAGAGCAGCAGGTATAGAACCTACCCACTCTTACTGTAGCTCTGGCCCAAATGCCCTTTAAGTACAATTGATTCCTAGAGGACTTACAAAGGGGGTTCTCATTTATGTTATGTGAGTGCAAACAAATATACATATAACAGCATCCACAGGAAGAACTGGGTGGAAGGAGCAAGTTGAACCTCATGACCCATACATTGGTATCAACAACAGCCCCAAATTTTGTTTAATAGGGAATGCGCTTCTGGGAAAGGGGTGCTCTGTTGCTCGACTGCTGGAGGCCAAGACAGCCAGACTGAAGAGGTTGCAAATAATTGCAAAGGGCAAGGGAGATAGTTCTAGGATAGAAGGTCTGTATGTGGAAGCCTGTCCCTGATGAGATTCTGAACAATTTTTTCCAAACAAGTTTGCAAGCTGCTTTGATGATCTAAAGGTGGAGGGAAGGCTATAAATAAAGCCTCAAATGTCACAGGCACAATTAAGCTTTCAGTTAAGTTTTGCAATATTCAAAAATGTTTACAACACCAAAACTAAACAGCAAAAATCAAACCAACACCTTGCTCATCGTTCTGACAAAGTGTAGCCATTGTTTTGCAGGGATCCCAAACTTGCAAAAATAATCAAACATGCACATGACATTAAGCATGCTTTTTCTCCTTGTTCTAGATTAGGCATGACCAGATTTTATGGTGAAAGCCATTGATAGTTCATTACAAAGAAAAAGTGTCAGAAATGAATTAAGTTTTCTAAACATGCTATGCTGAGACCAAGAGAATATATTGGCTCAAGTCCGGCCACGTCTGTTGCTTCGCCTCTTTCAGTTTGGCAGCCATGCTTTGTCATAATGTATCGCACAGCAATGAACCAGGATCTTACTTTAACAACCTTGATTCAGTCCCTCATATTTTTGATACAATACTTTGTTACCACAATCAGATCCGACTTCAATAGCTACATCTGGGTAATACGATGGATCCACTGAAGCCATTTTAAAGTCCCTGACTTACTTCCTCCTCTTTCTGCGGTTCCTTAAATTTATTTTTTACATTTCCTGCATATTCTAAATTAACTTAAGTTATTCATGTATTTCAAATATATACTCCTATAAAACTACAGGTTATTACAATAATCCACCCAATGTTCTTATCCGTTTACAGTTTGTAGATATTCAATAAACCATTTCCATTCTTTTATTAAAAGTTTGTTATCTTGATTTATTATTTTTCTGGTAAGTTTCAGCGAAACTGATCAGTAGCTTTATTAATACAGTGGTACCTCGGGTTAAGTACTTAATTCGTTCCGGAGGTCTGTTCTTAACCTGAAACTGTCCTTAACCTGAAGCACCACTTTAGCTCATGGGGCCTCCTGCTGCCGTCGCGCGGCCAGAGCACGATTTCTGTTCTCATCCTGAAGCAAAATTCTTAACCCGAGGTACTATTTCTGGGTTAGCGGAGTCTGTAACCTGAAGCGTATGCAACCCGAGGTACCACTGTACTAAGATTAGCTGTTGCTACATTATGTCAGCCAGAAAGTTAACAAAAATACATTTTATCCCACCAATACAATAGTTTATGTATTGAAAAGGGCTGGAGGTATCTGATGAACATTGGGAATATTCCAATTGCATGTCAACCCAGTTTTTAGTTCATTCCAAAGAAATAGCACATATAGACTTAGATCATAAAATTATTCCAATTATGATTTTTATGCTATGGCAAACATTTGCAGTAATGGTGTTTTGATCCATAACAGTGAATGGACACTGAGTACAAACTGATTCCACAACCCTTGCTATGCAAGAGCTACTAAGGTTGCAGTTTGGATTGTATCCAAAGGAGGGATGTCCACCTGTGTGTCCATGGAGGTGTTTACGTAACAATATATAAATTGCAAAACAAAATGGAACAAGCCACCATTCAAATCAATCAGCACCTACTCTCCTGACTGCTGCAAAGCAACAGAATCATGAACAGGATGGCGCTAGTCTGAAGCGTTTGGGATAAAAGAAGATCTTATTTGATATAATCCTAGGCATATCTACCCAGAAGTCCCACGAAGTTCCATGAGAGTCCCTGTGAGGGATGCAGGCATAGGAGGATTACAAGATAAAAGCCTCTCCCATCTCCATGGCTTCAGACTGCTCAGAAAAGTCATGGCATGCTGTGCTAAACACAGAACCACCACCAGGGCAGAAATAGACCCTGACCAGTGTGGAGCTGACCCAAGACATAATTGCACCGCTTGGCAGCTGGGTAAAGGGTCTCTAATACCATGTAATGCATCAGCTGGAAGTGCCTCTGTACAGAAGGCATTCCAAAACACAGCTAACGCCTTACCAGCTCCTTTCTCAGAAAAGCACACTTAATTTTTTAAAAATTAATATTAATATTTTATTGAAAGAATTTCAATTCTAAAGAAAAAGTGATACAGAGAAAAAAGGGGGGGAAGTGAGGGGATGGGGGACGACAACAAAGATGTGTATAATAAAAAAGATATAAATATATACAAAAATGTAACATACCATACTTCTTGCCCAATCTTGTATGCCCTAGCTACAGACGTTTGGCAATGCTGTTCACTTACCTTTGGAAAGAAAAGTAGAAGGAACTTTGTAATGTTCTCCACCCTCTTCTGGTCCTGACAAAAGCCCAGCTCCAGTCAGAAAAGCTGGTGAAAGTCCACAAGTGTTGTCTCTCTCTTTTGTCCCTGGTTTGATCACAACCATGTTTGCTCGTGAGCAGTCAGTGAATGTTTTGCATCTCAGCATGCTAGAAGGCACATCAGAGAAGCTGCCACGAGGGCAAGGTTTACACTTGACATCTTCTGTTTCAGTTCCTTTCTTTTTTAGGCCCCACCCAACGCGGCACACGGAGTAAGATTTGCAAGCATCACCGTCTCGAAATTTACCAGGCAGACAGATGCACTCACGGTCCGTCAAAGCAGTGCAAGGGGTTTTCTCAACCATCGGCGGCTCACACAGCTTTTTACATGGATGGCATCTCTCTATCCCATTTTCATGCTTTGTAAATGTTCCACTGGCGCATGGGCTGCACTCTCTTAAGCTGGTCGTTGTGCAGTGCTTAGACACATAGGTTCCTGCGGGACATTTGTCACAAGTCAGCTTTGTGTTAGTGGCACGATCCAAATGGCTGTATGTGCCAGAAGAGAGGCTTATGGCATTCTGTTCAGATGTCAGCTTTGACTGAGCATCAGTGGTACCAAGGAACATAAATCCCTGAAACACAGAGATAAATGTAAGTTAGCTACAGACCATAAGGCAGGTCACAGCAAGCCGTATCAGCTTTACTCTATTTAGGTAACTGCATTTGAAAGACATGCTCGGCTCGCGGCCTGGAAGAGTTTTTGCCCATCTACCAATCCATGAGCCAAAGTTTGCTGCCCTGATCTCTAGGCAGGTCATCAGCTTCTGAAGGGAGAAATACGCAAGCTGCTAAAAAGCTGCCAACAAAATGTCTACTAATGGCACTTTAAAGATTTTCCATAGCATCCTGACAGACACGTATAGACCCTGTGGGGTTCCTTCTTACAGGCAGGTGTAACCCATTCCCTCTGAATTGCCTTTTGGAAAGCCTCTGGCAGAGGACTGGCAGAAGACTCTCCGAGGAGAAGCTGCCTTTGACCCTTTGAGCTGCCCCCATCCCGGAACGGTTGTCCTCCTCCTGTAGCCCTAAAACAGCCTCATCTGCCAGAGAACATTAAGCAGCCAATGGAAAAAGGATCCAGGAAGTTACAGGCCTGTTAGCATAACTTCTGGGTAAATTGGTGAAAGAATCATTCAGTTCTGTGACAGGGTCAACAAACACATGGAAAGGAATGATCCAAGAGAGCGGAAAGACACAGTATACTTGGACTTTCAAAAAGTGTTAGATAAAGTTTCTCAGCAAAGACACATGGGGTAAGAGAGGAAGTCCTCTTATAGATTGGAAACGGGCTAAAACAGAGGAAGCAAAGACTGGGAATTAATTGACAACTTTCCTAATAGAGGGATGTAATCAGTGTGGAGGGGGGGATTTATATTGGCGCCAGT